>NW_024543094.1:22085000-23285000 GCF_018167655.1 Microtus oregoni
CCACTCTTCAACTCTGTCTCTATATCATTTTCTCCAATTTCAGCTTTCCTTGACCTACAAAATGTACACATTTCAGTCAAATATGGAATCTTTCTGCACCCCTAAATTATTTTTTATTTTCTGCTGCTAGCACACTTCTACTTGGAATAAAATTTCATGCACTTGTTTCCCATAGGACTTAAACGTTTCATGAACAGACTGTCATGTCTGTCTTGTCCATTAGTTTTGTGTGATATAAAACAATCCCACTAAGCAAGTTGGGAGCCTGCTGGATTACTTCCTCGACACTCATCAACCCTGTGGTCCACAGTTCCATCCCATCGTCACTTTCTGCTGATTGCTTTTCTCAATCTCTCTCAAATCTCAAGTCGCTGCGTTTCTTCCTGTCTCTGTTGCCTCGTCCCTCACGGCAGCCACCATGCCCTTCAGCTGCAGTTGCTGACATGGCTTGCTGGTGGGATGTTTTTGCTCAAGTGTGCCATCTTCAGCTTCACTCTCAACCCAGTGGCAGAGGTTTTTCTCACTGAAAAATCAGCCATACAGAACCTTTATCTTACCAGGGTGATTCTTGTCACTTCCACTAAAGAGACTTTAATTTGGCTCCTTGAATTTTTCATGCTTATTCGCCCTCAAATCCCTCTTCTAGATATTTCTCTTTCTATTAGAATTCTCTTTCTCTCATGGAATCACCTGGGATCACATGCCTTTGACTGTGGGTTCAGCTCTAATACCAAGAGCTTCTAAAATGGGTTGTGTATCACATTTAGTTGTCAAAGGTACAGCATGCTTCTATTTAATATCCCATCTTTCACTTGCATTGAGTAATGAAAATGTCTCAGTATGGTCCCAGAAAGGTCACTGGCTAATGAAAATGTCAATATGACCTCAGGGGAATGCTTTTAAATACAGTATCTGATTGGGTTTCAGAATAAGGGTTATGTAAACTGGCTTCTCTTGGTAGCATTTGGGAATGTACACAAACTAACTCCTGTTGCTTGGTTGAATATTCCTTAGAATTCCATCTCCTTTGTAAGAAGGTGATGCATTAAAAATGACTCCAGCCATTCATCTAATGAAACAGTTCATGCAATTTAAATTTTGGAAATAGATTTGTTTGTGTGTGCCTGTACACTTGGGTGTGTATGTGCTACAATGCGTGTGGAGATGAGAGGACAGTCTTGTGGAGTTGATTCTCTCCTTCCAGCCTTTTGTAGGCCCCAGGGATCCTCCTCAGATTGCCAGGCTTGTACAGAAGGCATCTTGGCTGCTAAGCCATCCCATCCATGACATAGTATGATTTTTTTTTTAAAAAAGGAACCATTCTTGGTGTTGTTAAAATAGACACTATAGAATCCCAGACTTCTGTGTCTGCACTTTATACTTTGGGAGATCAGTGTCCAAGATGGACTTGTCCTCTGGGAGATTTTCTTTAATTCTACCCCACCCAGATACACCCATCCTATGAGATGAGCAGACACAAAAGTATATTCATTTAGCAAGTGCAAGCAGAAACACTGGTCAGTCTATTGTCTAGATATTCTGTTACTTCAATATTACGTGTGTTCTGACTGTTCATAGTATCCACACTTCCTCCTCCTTCCACAGCTTTCTCGGTCTCTTCATTCTCAGCTGACTACTTTGCTTTTTATTGCATTGATAAAAATCTGAAGACAAAGTGAAGTAAAAGGTCATTTTTTTTCCCTGCAACCCATAATGTATCAGCCACTTGCCACTATTTTTTGTTTTGTTTTGTTTCGTTTTTTTAAGTCCTCCTTTCCAGCTAGGACTGAGAAGGAGCAGTTTTCCTTCATGATCCTCCAAGGTTAGACTTTCTGTTTATTTTAGAACCCCACCCATTCCTATCTACGTGTATCACCCTCTCTTTCAGTCAGTATTGTTCTGGTACATTCCCTCTGGTAATTTTCCGTCATATTGCAACCATGCTATGGTAATCATGTTTGATTATTACATTTCCCTGGCCCCACTTCAAACTTCTCATGCTTGCTCTATTCTGTTATCTTCTCCCAATCATTTTTTGACATATTCCCTTGAAACTGCTTTCTTAAAGCAAATACATAACTTTCAGTTAGCAAAGCCAATCTTTTCATTCCACATCGCATTTGTTGTTGACATCTCGACTTTCACCTAACAGGACACTCACTACCTTATGCACTCCCCTTTATGCCTGAGTTAGTTAGGGTTTTGATTCCTGTGAAGAGACACCATGACCACAGCAACTCAGAAAAACACTTCATTGGGGTGGCTCACTTACAGCTCAGAGGTTCAGTCTATTATCATCATGGTGGGACGTGGCAGCGTGCACACACTTGGTATTGGAGAAGAAGCTGAGAGACCTACATCTTACAGGCAGCAGGAAGTGGTCAGTCTCCCTAGGCATGACTTGGGCATTTATGAGACCTGCCTCCACAGTGCAGCAACACACTTCCTCCAATAAGACCACGCCTACTCCAACAATGCCACATCTCCTAATAGTGTCACCTCCTTTGGGGGTCATTTTCTCACAAACCACCAAAACACCCAATACCTTTTCAGAGATTGGGGTGCTATGGGACTCAGTTTCAATCTATATATCATCTCTTTTCTGCTCTTTCTCTCTCTCTCTCTTTTTCTCTCTCTCCTTTTGGACTACACTTGCCCCAAAAGTAAGTTATTGTTTTAAAGCTCATCTACACGCGATTTCCACACTTAATCCCAGGCATCTTGCACAAGGACTGAGTCTGTCTAACAGTCTATTAAACATTCATTTGGAGGTCAAATAAGCTTCTCAAATTTCTCATATCTGGATTCAACCCTTGATAGTTCCACCAAGGCATGCTCCTTCTCCACTGTTCCCAGCTTCTGTCCAGTTGCCCTGGGAGCTAAGGTTAAACTTTTGTTTCTCTTTCACACTGCTCATCTGATCCAGAAGGAGATCCTGCTAACTGAAATGTAAAATCCAGCTCTGCCCATCTCTCACTCTTGACTGCTCCTATTCATGTCAAGCTGTTTTTCTTTCTTTGGACAGTAGTAAGAGGTCCCTGCCTTATCCTCTTGGCTTCTGTTCTGGCATGGTGATAGTCCATTTTTTATCCAAAAGCTCAACTTATCCTTTAAAAACACCATAATTCAAATAATCCTGCTTCCTACCCAAACTTCCTTTTTTTTTTTTTAGTATAAAACCCAAATCTCAACCCTGACTATTAAAGTACCATATAATTTAATGCTGGTCAGCACAATGAAAGACACAATACCAGGTCATAATATTAAATGTTTACATTCTGAAAGATCAAAATCCATAAGGTTTGCAGTGCCAAAAATCTAAGATCTCTGAAATCACAATCCTGAAAGATTACAGTGCCAAATGTTAAAACCCCCAAACTCTCCAAACCACAATTCCCTCTAAAGGGGAAAAGCAGGAAGGAAAGTCAAGTTCTAGGAAAAGATTTGCATGGTTTGGCTGTACACAGAATGGCTGCATCATGTCAGGCAAAACAAATGCATGGAAGCCTGCTAAGGCATTATTTTGAGTGTGTTTCCAGAGAAGAGTACTGTATCCAAATGGCCTGAGGCTTTTAGAAAGACTTTAGAAGGTTCTGGTTCACTTTATGTATTTTTGCTCTTTTGACTCCATGAAATTGCATTAGCACAATGTTGACTTAGCTTTTATGCATTGTGAATGTACTTAAAAACGTCCCTGTTTCCTCAGTAGATGAAGAGATGTCCTTTGTACGTTTGCATTTGGGAAACATAAAATGTCTACAAATCTCAACTCTTGTGGTAACTGTGCGTTCAGTGGTGACCCATTGAGGGGCTATTTTTAACTTTGAGAATTTAAGCTTGGACATGCATACAATGTACTTTGTTCAAATGCACTCCCCTGCACCTCCTCCCAGATCTACTGCCCACCTAAACTTTCTTCCAACTCCAGGTACTGTTTGTTTGCTTGCTTGCTTGTTTGTTTGAGCCAATGAGTTCAGTTGGCTCAGGAACAAACTGTGAAAAGGGAATAGGAAGACTGTAGGATCCCAAGGTGATGGAGAACTACTGGGAAACCATGGTTTCCATGAAGTCTTTGATAGTTCTTATGAAACACTTTGCTTTAGAACATCCATCACAGTATCTCAGATGACCGCAGTTAAAAGGCTGGCTGCACACAGTACCAACCTTTGTAAGATACATTTATACTTTTCCTTTTTAGATCTATATCTTTTTTAAATGTGTGTGTGTGTGTGTGTGTGTGTGTGTGTGTGTGTGTGTGTGCTGTGTATATGTGAATAAATACACATAGAGGACATGGGCCCTCAAAATCATGTGGCTTAGGGATCATAACTCAATCTTACCCCAGTGTCTCTCTGACCTAATTTTCTCCTCTTTCTCTGCACTCTCTTCTCTCCAAGTGCAGGCCTTTCTCTATTGCCCACATACATTCACCTCCAGATTTTACCCTGGACAACACTCTTAAACACCTCTCTCTCACAGGCTTCACTAAGCTGAGACCTATTCTGGAGTATCATCCCTTCAATGAAGGCTTGTTGACCACTTGGGTTAAGCAAATTAATAGCCTCTATGTGTCTACAAACCTACAGATAAGTTATAAATAAACAACAATAAAGGAGAGGTGTGTCTGCAGTACAATTGAGATGTTAGTCACCTGAAGACAGGCAGGGGCTCCTGCTTATTCATGTGCCCTGATGTAACAACAGGAGTTCTGCAAAGCACAAAAGGAGACCCAGAAGAGAGCCATGGAGAAACATGTGGTCAACACTGTGAGCTTTAAAAATGGAAAGGGCCACCAGCCAGAGCATGGGGCAGTCTGCAGCCTGGGAAAGTCAAGGAAGCAGCATTTCCCAAGAGCTTCCAGAAGGACCAGGGCTGTGCCAAGATCTTGATTTTTAGCTCAGGGAGACCAATTTTAGACTTGGATTTTGAGAGCAGCACAACAATCAATGCGTGTTGTTTAAAACCCCTCAGGTGCGTGCTGATTTTCTGTAGCACTAAGGGAAAACTGATGATCCACACTGTCTGAAAGAAATGCTCGTGCACATATACACAGGCGCTCCTCTCTCAGCTGAAATGGAACCACAGTCTGGCCATTAGGATTTTCCCTTACTAGACCTGGTGGATGGGGGATATAGCATGGGTTATATAGGGTCCTGGAGTAAACATATTACTGCAGTAATGCTGTGTGTCCTTTTCTCTGGTCTCCATGTGTCCAGATTGTAGATCCATAAAGAAGCTTTGGCAGTATCATATAAGAGTCTGTGCCCATATATCAAATACAGAGATAAAGAAAAACCAGTCTGAAATTTGCTAGGTAAATGCTGAACAGTGCAATTACACTTGTTTGATATAAAGTATTATGGCTGAAGTGAGAACTCAGCTTGGTGACTCGTGATGGATGGGGAACTGCAGGTTAGGACAGCTCGGTGAATGGAAGCATTCTTACTGCACATGTTTTCATTCACAGCTCTCTTAACTAGTGCGTTCCTCATAGTAACCTGGGTTTAAAGAATGATGAACATTGTCCCCCGTGCTGATGTGGTTGTTCACTCTCACTCGGGGGAAATGGCTCACACTCATCATTCAAAAGATCTGTCCTTACACTTTCCAGCTTCGCTAGCTCAGAAGTCACCATAGCTTAAAGACCTTAGTGCTCATGTGCTCATGGCAATAGCTACAAACTTATCAGATTCAATATATAATTTTCTTGTTATATGTTGTTCTCCAAACAGGCTTTTTTGTCTTCATGTTTAAGTTTTGTTGTTGCTACTTACAGTAGGAAATTCACTCGTATGTACCAACATGGGTTTCAGCAGTTACATTTAGCAAATATTCCCAACAACCAGGAAGCTAGAAGTTCCAGCAAGCTGCCCCAGCCTCCTCCTGCTGCCCCTCCCAAGTCGGTTCCTCCCCTTTGGAATGTTCAGCAAGCATTTCAAAAGATACCCAGTTTTGTAAGGGACACCTCATCTTTACAAAAATAATCCGAAGGGCAAAGGATTGCTTTCAGCGGTGTTGACAGACCTTTGCGGTGCTACACATAGCATCAGAGATCCCAGTTCTGGCCTTTCTGCATGGCTGAGATTGAAGTCCCCCCAGACTGTCTGGTGACACTCATCTGCGATCTTCCCATCTGCATTTCATAACAGGGCAGGACTGCTGTGAGAGGCAGGGTGTTTTGAGTATAAACCACCTATCAGCGAATCGGCTTGCTTGCCTATCTCAGATCTTACAACATGGCCTACGACTGACATTACTTCTAATCTATTTTAGAATTCATTATACAGATACACCTCATGTGTATACAGATACACATGTTTTTGGTAAGCATGCACTTAAATTGAATTTTGAAAAATGGGACATTTTCATTAAATGTACTAAACATGTTTCTTGCCTTAAGGATGAATGGATGCTTCTGATGAAATCGTCACTAGCTTTCTATATATCTTCCACAAAGATCTGCATGTGTAGCCAGACAGTACCAGGTGAGTGCACCTGGCAGACACCTCCACAGCGTTGGCCATGATCCTCATCCTCATCATGGATGCAGGAATCTGCACAGGGCTCCAAGTGCACATCTTAGCCAATCAGCTTGAATGTCAAAGTGCAGTTTTCTTCTTTCAGAATAATTTCGAGACGATTTTCAACGTTTCTCTTAGAATGCTGCATCTGTTGCCTGGAGTATTCTTGCCAAGATCCTGGAAGCCTGTCCCCTCACACAGACTTCCAGCTTCTTGAAAGAATTTTGCAGATTAAGCAACAGGCGCCTAGTGTTCATACTACCCAACTGGCGGTGCAGCAGATCTGTTTTCCATTTCTAGTTGGAGTTTCAAGGGCTTCCTCTTTCTAATTACTTCCTCCCTCTCCCTTGGTTGCTAAGCACCGTGGGGGCCGCTGCCTCCTCCCTTCTCCTATCAGGACCCAGTGGTGTTTGTTGTGGGGAAGTCTAACCCAATGGAGATTCTTTTAGGACTGGGTGCTAGGTGTCTTTATGAGGCCAGCATATTTGGACATGGTAGCCTCAGGGATTGTTCACAGGAAAAGCAGAGGGTCAGCTGAATAAGTCTTGGTCAGTCAAGATGAGCATATGGTTAGTAATATTTCTGCATATGCATTCATATACCTCTTACTTTCCATATGTCAACATATATATTTCTGCATATATAAATTCATCTATGTATATTTGTGATTAGTACAACCTCTCTTATTTATTTATTTATTTAGTGCTGAAACTCAAACTCAAGGCCTCATCCATACCCAGAAATCACTCTGCCAAACAGATTCAGCCGTCATCCCGTTATCATTCCTTATCGGCATCAGTTTTCGGTGCTGGGGACTGATTCTGACTTCCCACATACTAGGCAAGCATTCTACCACTAAGTGATAGCTCCACTTAAGATAAGTCTCAGTTGTCCAAACTGGAATTGGACTCATTCATTAGCCTATACAGGTCTTGAATTGTCAACATTCTGACCGTGGGCTTCCACGTAGCTTGGATCACAGGTCTGTATGGGCACTGCTAGCTCCCCTGTGGATGTTCAAAGGCGAAGGTTATCACTAAGTCCCCTCCCCCGTCCTTTCAGCTGAGCTCCCTGGAGTGCGGCTTTCGGCTCTTCCTGAATCCCATCACATCCATGTTCTTCCTTCTGTCATTAGCTTGGGTAGCTCTGACCTATATTTTCCTTTTCTTTTGTTGCTGAAGAAAACATGATCTTCCCCCGCCCCGGGGATGGGTGCCAGGAGCGGGAGAGGCTGGAAAAGCAAGGCTCCTGTCACCCACATGTTCCCACCTCACACATGAGGAAAGCGGCGGCGCAGCCCACGCTATCACAAAACAAGCCAGTCCCAGCGCCACAGCCAGATGCTGAAAGCGGCCGTGTTCTGGGCCCAGGCAACACAAACGAAAACAGATCCCACAAAACAAGGAATTTCATGTTCCAAGCCCAACCCTGGCAAAGAAAAACAAAACAAAACAAAACAACAAACAAACAAACAAAAAAAACCCCTCACAGTTCTGAAACTTTGAAATGCCCTAATTGAATTACCTAATATTTTGGTTTTTTATTATTTTCCTCTCTTTTTCCACAAAGACACTACATTGAGGCAAATTCTGGAAGTCTTTCTCAGTTGGCTTAAATCAGCAGCACCTCCTACCTCTTCCTGTTCTTTCTCTCACGTGGGTCTCCAACTCTGAGTGGATCCCAGCTGTCTAACTCCGTACTCACTACTGCTGTAACCATTGTGACCAAAAATTCACACATGCCGTTAGCTTTCTCTTCCAAGTCTGTCACTCGAGAATCAAAAACTGTCAAATATTTTTGGGCTGGTGCTTGGTTACAGTGGTCAACCATTTACTCCATGGCTGAAAATGCCTAGTTCATTCACCCCATCCTTTACCAGAGGGACTGTATTCTACTAATCCTTATGGCATCCACACATTGCTGTGGAAAGTGGAGGGAAAGAAGAAATGAGCCTTGGAGCGTCCCACGCATGTGGCAGATGTGAGGTTTATTTAAGCTTTGGATGACAGGGGCACAATTCAGAGGCAAAAGGGAAAGAAATCGATTCGGCAACTAGGAGGAATTCCACCACACTGAAGTGTGAGGGTAAGAAGAGAGAAGTGCATCTTGGGAACTACTTGATTTAGTACAGAGCAGGAAAATTATCTGCTCTCTGCACCTCCCCCATCGCCATATGCTGCCTTTAAAATCCCCCCTTCTTGACTAGAAAGGACCAGAATTTGACGGTATTCATGTGTTTGAAGTCCTGGGATATCAGAAACTTCCTCTTGTTTTGTATTTGTCACTTGATGTAGCAAAAAATGAAATCCAAGATGATTGATAAGGTAAAAATAAATGAAAAGCACTAAGCTAACAGGTAACTTTGGAAAGGAGGCAGTTAGTTCGTCTTAAAGATATTAAGGTAAGTTCTAAGACTAGATGACATGGCTAGCTACTTAAGTGTCTAACCTGAGAACACGTGGTTACAGAAGCAAAACAGGAAATGCTGAACATCCCAAGGCTAGGACAAGTTGAAACAACTTCGTTGAATAAGCAGATTTTCTTGGGTATTCTTGGCATACAATGAGGAAACAGGCAGAGTGAAAGACATGAATAGTGGGTAGTGCACAGAGGAATACTGACAACGTAGTGCACACATACCCCTGACATTTTCTACACTGTTCCATGGATGCCACCTTGCTCGTGTCTCTAAGTCACAGGGCCACTTTTCGCAAGAAAAGGCATTGTCTACCTTTTCCCTTTCCCTGAAAACTCTGGAGGTAACTTAAGATTCAGTGGGAACTTAAATAAACCAGGGACATTACAACTCATAATTTCCACCAAGAACATGCCTACTTCTAAGCCTTTGGTTTCTCCAAAACTCTTGCCAAAATTGCCACTTTGTTTAGCCTCTTGGAGGAAGAAGAAGACATTTCCATTGGGGTTTGCAGATCCACCTGTGTTGGGCAGGTGAGGGTTGGGCAAGAGTAAAGGGAGGGAAGGTACACAGTGCTTCTTGGACTCAACAGACCAAGTCATGACCCTGTACTTGCACGCCAAGAAAACCAGCTTTCTCCCGTTTCTGGAACGAGTTCAGGAAACAGCCTACGGCTGCTACTGTGTCATCATATGGTCTCAGCCATAGTTTCGCGGTTGGTTTCTTGATTCACAAAATGAATTTTACATAGTTGTTTTGTGTGAGAGATTAGGAGCGATGAACAGGAGCACAAAGGAGCTGCTGTATAGTAGTCACCACTCGAGTTCATGCATCTACAATGTTGACTATGAGACCAGAGTTGACGATGCCTGTTGCCACCTTCATCAAGTTCATGCATCTACAATACTGACTGTGAGACCTAGAGTTGGTGAAGCCTGTGGCCACCTTTCAGCCGGATTCTAATATCTCCGTCTGATCACAAAGTCCATGCTCAGGTAGAAAGCAACTTTGAGGGTTTCTGCTGTTCCTTCTTTGCTTTCACATCTTTGCACCAACTTATAAGCTACTGTCAATTCCACTCTCCTGGGCCATCTGAATAGAATAACTGGACAGATTGGGTATGAAGAAACAGCACCCACTCAGGAATATACACCCCATCTCTGGGCTTTTGGCTCCCCTCACAGATCTCCTCCTTTCTAAAACAGAAATGACAAAAAATAAAACAAAACAAACATGCAAACAAACAAAAACCTGTTTCTGGACTCACAGTACCCCCTCTTGGCTGACACGGGGATTTTTTTTTCTTTCTCAGAGATTTCTACCTTATCTTTCAGTGAAACTTCTCTCTCTCATAGGTCACTGAAGCATTAATTCCAGTCTGATCCCTTCATTTCTCTCAAAGTCTGTGCAGCCTTTATTACTCCACTGCTTTTGAAAAAATAATCTTCTTGGAGCTGAGGAAATAACACACACACACACACACACACACACGCACACACACACGCACACACAAAATCTTGTGTAGTTATTTCAGGAATATCCATTTCTTTTCCCTTCCATCCTTCCCCTTTGTTCCATTTATGAGTTCTCAAATTACTGTGACTGTGGCTGAGAAGTGTAATAGATGCTCCTCTCTATGGGGAAAAACCTCTATCCATCTAGAGGTGGAGGGTGTAGCTCAGTAGCACAGCATTTTTCTAGTATATGCATGGTACAGGGTTTGATTACTAACCCTCCACAAAAACACAAAACAGAAATCCTGTCTACATTTTCAAAACATAACCCCAATGCCTGAGAGACACCCTGCTATGTCTTCAGAACCACACAAAGAAGCTACGGACCACTTCAACAGTTTCCGAGTAGCAAAGGTCTTTCCTTGATAGTATTTTCCTATGTGTGTAATTGCCAAAATTGTCCTCACTTCTCCCCTCCTGCTCTGCTGCAATATAAATCGAGCTACACTATGGGCTAAGTGCATTCCTGTGGGCCATTCTGGAAACCCAAACACAAGCTTTCTGCACGAGGCTGCTAACGAAAAGTGAACTCAAAGCCCCAAACAATTGCTTTAGAGTGAATGTTGGAAAATATTAACTACTGAAGCTTAACATGGAAAGTTTTGGCTGGAGAGGTCAATTTAAAAGTCAGTTTGATGCCTGGATTCTGTGGCTTTTATCTATTAAATCATGACATTAGTTGAGATTAGCACTTACAAAGATACTCAGGTATAGCTTATCTGGGCAGACATCAATTTTTCTTCTAGAAAATGAAAAGAAAACACTAACTACATCCTGATTTCATACATTATGGAATGCCCTAGAAAGTTATTAAATTCAGTTGTAGTTAATAACTTTCTACTTTACTACTTGGAAAAAAAGACCAACCATTTCAAAATTGAAATGCTTCTTTTCTTGAATGCAAATTCAAATAGCACAATGATATGTATCTTTATGTGTCAAGATTTGGATTTAAATTTCCTTTTAAAACTATAGATTAGTGGCTGGAGAAATGGCTGAATGGTTGGCTGCTTGCTATCCTTCCAGAGGACCTGAGTGAAATTCTCAGCACCCACATCATTTGCTTCACAACACCCATGAGTCCAGACACCTTCTTCTGGCCTGTATGGGCACCCATACACACGCAACATACACAAGAAGATGCTCACAGAGATAAGTAAAAATAAATCTTTAAAAATATAATTATTTTTGTGAGGGGGAGGAAAATCGGAGGCTGAAGGGAGGCAGAAATTTTTTTTCAAAAAATTATTTTTAATATGATCATATAATTAAAAATGGCATTGATTTCATGCTCATATGATCAAGTCTTAGATGAACTCTCTGTGTATTCATGTGTGTATGGTATACGCCTGTGTGCATACGTGTGTGCTGATGTGTTTACCCAGGTTCCATGTGTGGAAACCAAAGTTTGAGGGTCTATCCTCCCCAGTCCCTCTCTGCCTTATTGCTCGAGGCAAGGACTCTCACGGAAGCTGGAACTCACAGTTTTAGCTAAGAACAGCTCATCAGGAAACACCTGGCATCTTCCTGCCTGCCACGCACCCAAGCACTGAGATCCCAGGCTCACCCTAGGTGTTCAGCTTTGACATGGTGCTGTGGATCGCAACATGGGTCCTCATCTGTGTGCAGCAAGCGCCCTACCCACCGAGCCATCTCCCCAGCCCCAGAAGTTTGGTCTTAAACTAAAGATCAGGAAGGAACTCAAACTTTACTGCTTTATTTACAAGAGGTTTCAATTTTCCAGCTGCTAAACTTAAGTGTAAAAAATAAAAGCTTATAAACCTGGCATCAAACTGCTGAATTATTTAATAGAATAACCAACAAGATATTGTGACCCTAGATGGGCATGGAAATACAATTTGAAAAATGCTTTTATAAAACATTTTTCTAATTGGGTCATAATTCAAGGTAAGTTTTGTATAATTTTTTCTTTAAAGTTGTTCCCATGGTCATAGCCCTGGAACTACTTCCCTGTCAACCTAAATAATACAAATTAAAGTCACAAGTACATACCACCCAATCAACTTCATCAAAATTCTGTGAAAATGGACATTCTATATAAATTCTAGATGCACGACATCTAAATACCCCCCCAAAAAAAACCCACAAGAAAAGCAAGAATGATGTCATAAAAAAGCTGTGCTATGTACAAGGTATATTAAACAACTGCCCATCAAACCTTGTCAAACCCTGTCATTTGATCTGACATATTTGCATTTTTGAAAAGAGATATTTATTCTCTGATAATACATATCATTTGAATGCTAAAGTTTGGGCGGTACAAGCTAAAACACTGATGATAATGTTTTCAAAACATTACTTTTAAATTATTTTCTTAGGACCCAAAGAGAAAACAGCAGACGAAACACAACCAGACTGAATTGTTTAAAATGTATTTTCCTTTTAATTAAATAAGAAACATCTGTCTAGGGATTTTGGAAATGAATGTAATCCATCCACACTCTGCCTGTAGTATTTTGCATTCAGTGACCAATATTTTGAAAGAAAATTCTCTCTGTAAAGAATTAGAATGGCAAGCACCCCAGGTTGCAGTCTGGATCTATACTGCAGGGGAAGTTTTGCCTCTGGACTCGGTTACTAGAGAACTACAAATGCTCCGAAGCCAGCCTTTTTTTCCAAATCTGTATTTGAGGAACACACCGATTCTCTCTATAGTCAAGGTGAGGTGGTAATTCTGGCTGTCCTTGAACTCACAGAGACCCACCTGCCTCTGCCAACTAAGTGCTAGGATTAAAGGCGTGCGCCACCACGTCCCCACAAGGTCGTGTATCTTCCTATTCCTCGCAAACACCCACTCCCCGTTAATGCTCACCTCTGAACAGTAGGGAAACAGAAGTTACCAGATTCTCCCAAACACTTGGATTTACGTTAGTAGGGCAAAGAGAATGCAAAGTTGCCATGGGAATGGCTCAGGTTCTCTTTTAATCAGGGGTCACAGCACGGAATACCATCACTTACTGGTGGTGTCAAACGGTATCTGCTTGCATTGTGCAGATCCCTCTGCGGGCCAGGGACAGTAGTAGACAGCTCCCCCTTCCACGATATCCGGCTGGCTAGTGTTGGCTTTGGGCGCCCCCACCAAGACGCTGGCTCTACGAAAGGGTTTGAGAAAGTCACTTCTCAGGGACCTGTGCGCACAAAATTCAGTTCATAGCAGCGTAGTCACTGGACTGCCATAGGGAGCACAAACAGATTTACTATGGAAAGACTGTCAAACTTGATTTTCTTTTTGGAAGACTATGAGCATCAAAAACCTGGTTTTGGGAGAGGCTGCAATGTTTCTGAATATCCAGGTGGATATTCTAATATCTAGGTGGAGGTAGGTGGAGATTGGTGGGGAGAAGCAGAGGTCAGATCCCAACTGCCTGCAACCTAAGGCACTGGCATCCTGACCTTAGCTGATATGAGCTCGGTAGAAACAGACTGTATCGTCGTCTTTATTTTTAAAATCAGTCTGTCCGTTCCCATTCTCTCCTTTGTATGATGCTCCTGTCTTTGAGTCCGGACTTCCTCACAAGTGGTGTGTCTTCAAGGTTCCCAGGGCTCATCTATCTAGCATAAATCATGAAAGAAAAGAAATTGGTAGGAAATCTGACCCCTAGTAGGCAGTTGGCTAGAATCTCAGACTCTCTTTCCTCTAGGCTGCGGGGACAGGCGAGGAGGAACTGGTACAGGACCCGGGAGCAAGCGCGCCACTAACCCAATCCAGAAACTTACGTGCGCATATCAGGTATGTAGAAGTCCAGTGAATAGCCGAAGTAGCTGTTCTCGGGGCCAGTGTATACCGTTAGCTTGTCCACATCCAAGTTGAACGCCAGCGTCGTGGGGGACCACAGCATCCCCAGGGCGGCCGAGACGCAACAGAGACACGCGAACGGAGGCGCCCGGTTCCCCCGAGGACCGCGGTGGGTTCCCGCAGACATCGCCCTCCGCCCCGAATGCTGTTCACCCGGGATCGGGAGCCGTGGAGTCCGGAGGAAAAGGCCTGATGCTCCCCAGAGGCCGGTGTCCCCGGTTGGTGAGCTCGGCGCGTCCACAGTGACAGTCCGCGTCCTGTGCGGCCGGCGATCCCGTGGCTCTGGGCTTACAGCGTCGGATCCCGCGCTCGACCTACTCCAGTCTAGGGCCGGCGCGCTCTCTGCGCCCTCCAGTGGCTGGTTCCCAAGCTGCGGGCCGGAGCCTGGCTCCAGGACTGGGGCAATCACCAGATGCCTCCGTGGAGACTGCAATAATAGTTGCGATTTTAAAGGCCATCTAAATTTCAAGCCATTATTTTGGAGAAGCAGTGTTCTAAAAGGGACGAAAGTATACTGTTTTCCCACAGTTGTGCGGCTCCGATGCAAAAGTGTCTCCCACCTCCAGATAACAGTGATTATCTGGGCATCACCTCTACCCTTGAGGGATTTTTAGGGACAGTGATTTTCTTCCTCTGTGAATGGAAGTTGAAATTTCAATGTAACGACCCTCTTCCTCTCCTACTCTGATGACACAGAAATAAAGAAATCTTGTAGGTTTTCTTCAATCTTTCTCAAAGACATCTCGGGTACATAGTATGATTTGGTAGCAAAGCCCGATCCTGTGAGGTTGTGATGAAGAACAACAAGGTCAGAAATACCGTGGTTCACGGTTTACGAAAGCAGAGTTTGGGGGAAAGTTGGAATCAACAGGAACTCTACCCCACAAGTATTAATTGTTGATCTTTTGCAGAACCTGAAGGTGGAGGAAGGAGAAGAGAAATGTGATATCAACGACTTTGAGGACATAGGTGGACGATAAACAGCATGGCGCTGAGGTAACAGAATTTCAGCGTAGGGAAAGACACAAACCTGGAACTCCAACACTGAGATCTGGAGGCAGCTGCCGTGTGGGGATCTGGAGTTTGAGGACAGCCTGGGCTAATCTAACAAGCTCAAGGCCTGCTTGAGACGTTGTTAGAACAAACAGAAATCAAACATATATATGCCGAAGAGGCGAGCAGTTTCTGTTGTTTTCAGGAGATCTGGAAACAAATGTAAATGTAGGCAGGAATTGAATAGGAGTCTTAGGTTTGGACCTCATGGGACGGGAAGATGAGGAAAACTTTGAAGATACTAATCACTTAGTATAAGATTATCATGTACACCTTTGAAGTGAGAAGGAGTAGCTAGTGGGTGATCTGAAAGAGGAATGGATCCTGAGACCACGGATCTAGGCAAAGGGAGCCAGAGAAAAAACAAGACAGGCAACGGAGATTCAAATGTTCAGGGGCTAAGTTATTGGACCGCAGAGAATGCAGAGATGCACCAGGAAGTTCCAACCAGGCTAAGAGAGCTGCAGGGAAGGGCCAAAGGACAAAGTTTAGGGGAGGGTGAAAGACAAGATAAGGGTTCAAGTTGAGTCTAAAGACACCTACTTAGAAGGAAAGGATGCAGAGAGTGGATGAATAAGATGCCAATTTGTGCCTGGCCACTCAGGAGGCGGAGGCAGGTGAGTCTCTATGAGTTGGAGGCCAGCCTGGTCTATAGAGTGAATTCCAGGACAGCCAGGGCTGTTATACAGAGAAATCCTGTCTTGAAAAACAAAACAAAAGATGACAACGTATGCAGAGTTAGTACCACTCCCCCAGTGGGTGTGGTCATCAGTAGGTTGATACAACTTGGGGAGACTAGACTAGACAAAAATCTCAGCCTACTGAAGAAGTAGGCTTTTTCTTCCTTTTTCCATCACAGCCTGCTCAGTAGGATGATTTTAAGTTGGTGTTTCTTCTGTTTCTATTAAAAAATCAAAACAAGCAAGCTATCACAAGCTTCCTGGCAAAGGATCACATCACCCTTTCTTAACTCTATTGTCCTTTCCCAGATAGAAGGACGAAGGAGTAGATGGTAGACCAGTTGGTTGTTTTTCCTTCTCTATGCTGAAATCCATTTGCGTTAGAGATAGAGTCTGCTACTTTGGTTAAGTTATTGCTAATAATAAAAGTGAGACGCCCCAGCATGAGTTTGAACAGTTCACATGCTGCACACATGTGGAACTCCTCAGAGCTGTGATTGTCACTGAGGCTGGGGAATAACCACAACTTGGTCATTTCCTGACACCAGTGCACTGCAGTTTTGAAGGCTGTCGTATTGCAGGCAAGTCTTAGTTTTATATGGAATGTCTAAGAGGGTAAAAAGTGACAGCATGACCCTAGATATGTCCTTGACCAGGGACAGACTTTCTACACAGGACCAGTGCTGAACTGCCTGATGCAAATTGTTTGGTACTGACCAGCTCATCACCAGGGCTTTCTTATTTCTTTTGAATATCCCTCAGGGGTTTATTCTTCTTGTTTCACACAAGTAGGTAGTAAAAACAGGTACTGTGTATGTGCATGATTGCGCATGTGTACTTGTGTATGTGCAGGTCTGTATGCAATTATGTGTGTGTGTGTGTGTGTGTGTGTGTACTAGAAGCAGATCTCTTACTGGTGTCTTCTTCAATCACTCTTATATTTTGAGACAGGACATCACTAAACCTGAAACTCACCAATTCAGTTCACCTGAACTGCATGGCCAACCAACTCCAGGGATCTTCATGTCTCTGCCTCCCCAGTGAGGGGATTAAAGACTTCCCTGCCACGTCCAGGTTCTACATGGATGCTAAGAAATCAAACCTGCATCCTCATGTTTCCATAGCAATCATTGCACCCACTGAGCTGTCTTCTCGGGCCTCATTTCCTATCGCCACATACATGGATGAAAATTCACTCCTTTCTTTTAATTTAGACTCATTTTTGCTTATATATATAAGAATATAACTTATTTAGTCATATTCTTAATATTGTCAATTTCTCCTTTACAGATGAGAATTTGGCTTAAGTGTCCAGAAAACACAATACTTACATGCTCACAAAGCAAGAAAGTAGTATAATTTGAGCTCGTGTCTAATCAGATGCAAAGAATTCCTTACCCTATTCCATTTCCAAGGAATAATTTCTCTTTCTCACCTGGGTGGACAGTGCTTCCTCCAAGAGCCAAAAACCCACCACCGGGCATGAGAAGAAGCAGTTGATCAGGTTTATCTAAGATGCTCCCTCATTGCAGATTACTGCTATGGCCCTTGGTTGCCCCTTAGAGGCTGAAGGGAAGTCCCTATTGCTAGAGACACCATGCCCTTCAGAACAGATCCGAATGCCTCCTCCCTGGGGACTACCTTTCATGGTACCAGAAGAAGCCATGCAAGATTCCAAATCAATCATCCGTCTACCCAGCCATGACACCTATGGACCACAACAATGACGGGCTGTGCTTCCTAGTAATGTCAGAAACTACACCCTCAAAGGCTCACCAACATGACTGCCTAAGTCTGAGCTGGCCAAGGGCAACAATAGAGATGCCAACGTGAACGAGACAAGGACCTTGAGGCCTCAAACCTAAACAAAGAACTACAGATGACTAAGGAATGCTGAGTGGGAGAAATGGTCAGCTGATACTAACTGATCAATCCTGAAAGTATACATATCAGCAACATTATAGTGAATGAGAAAACTGTATTTAGGAATATATATATATATATATATATATATATATATATGTGTGTGTGTGTGTGTGTGTGTGTGTGTGTGTATGTATGTATGTATGTGTGTATATTTCTGTATATTTATATATGTATTTGTGTGTATATATGTATATATACACATATGCCTGCAGCAACAGTAGTTGGGGGGAAAAGGTCATGAATTTGAAAGAGAGCAGTGAGGGATACATGGACGGGTTTGGAGGCCAGAAAGAGAAGTAGAAAATGATGTAATTATAATCTCAAAAATAAAAGAAAAAAGAATACTTTCTTAAAGTCATGATAGGCATGAGAGATTACCTTCCTCCAGGCATAAGCTATTTGGGGCTGACCTTCTGAGCAAGGCTGTGAGAGCTGCTTGTGGGGTGGCATAAGGAGACAGCTATGCACTTTTCCTGGCAAGTTCGGGGAACAGTTTGATGGTACCTTGTTATCTGGGAGTGGACGATGGAAGCTCTTTGACCTTTCTGAGAGGCCTGCAGCCTGGCACAGTAGTAAATCTTACAAGAATCCAGAGAAGGGGGATTCTGCTGACTGTGGGGAAGGCACAGGCCTGAAGAGGTGACTTGCACACTTCAGCCTTCAGGCACTTGGGAACCAGGCCAATCAGGTCTCGGGTCCTGTCACAGGCACACATGGACAGTGACAGGTCTTGTGCTCCATAAGAAGTTTGACATTTTAAAGATCTCCTGGTACTGATTTATTTATCAGAAAAGCAAGTCTGGGAACTGTTTATCGTGCATGTGAGTATATGTGTATGTTTAATACCAAGAAAGGTATACATAGCTGTTTCCCTAAAAAGAAATGAACCCAAAGGTCAAAGATGGAACAGATTTGGCTCAAACATTCCAAAAATAAACAAGTAAAGAGCAGCAGAGGGGAAAATGACCTTGGCTTTGCAGCCATGTACAAAATGCTTAAAATAGAGATGCTGTAACATTTAGCTAGCAAGTGCCAACTTTACAGTCAAACACACATGTTAACTTAAGATCAATTATAATGTCTGATTGTGTTTAAGTCTGTTGGGTATTTTTTATATGATGGAGTGTAGTCAAGTCGTAGTGTCAAGAGGTCAGAGAGTTCTGACACTATTATTTTCACTAACACAGTCACACTTTCAACATGTTCACTAAACCACATGTGAAACAAGCCAGTGTCAGAACAGTAGGCTCTCAAGTGACCCTCCTGATTTCAAACAGTTAAATTTATTTACCGTGTGTGTGTGTGTGTGTAAATTCAGAGGACAATTTATGGACAACCTGTGGGACTTTCACCAACTGAGGTTCTGGGGATTGAACTCAGGACATAAGACTTGTCCACAAGTGCCCTTCCCACCAAGATATCTTCCCAGGCCCTCTATCAACTTTAAAAGTCAATGTAATAGGGAAATTTAGTTTTCCAATCTCTTCTTGTAATCTGGGCAGTTATAGCCAGCAATTACAGGCTTTACTTTTGCTCAGCTTATTTTTTTTTCAGTTCCCCCACAATAGTAAAGGAAATGATTAGTAGGAACTGGTTAGTTAAACAGTTAGTTAGTTTAACTTCAGTTAAACCTAAGCGTCTCTGCTGATGTCACTTATGTCTGCAGATTTTCTATTCTGGTCTCTGGAGGGTGAATTTCATCATAGTCAAATCATTTTTCCTCTTTTCGATGCTTTTGTTTGTCGTGCTCTGTTATGAATTCCCTTCATGGTTTTATTAGCCACCTCTAAGTGACAAGCACTGGGGTGACAGCCTCATGTTGGCAGCCACCCAAGCACAGCCAAGAGCTGGTTCATCTGAAGGAAAATTCCCACCAGTCAAGTTGATCCTTTCGGAACACGCCTTTCCAAACAGCTGTGCTTTAGGAACAAAGATTCCTAAGGCGACTCTTCCCCTGCTGGCTAAGTGACTAAGGAAGAAGATGTAATTTCCTGAGATTTGAGATTTTGGGGCAAATCTTCCTGAGATCCTAGCCCCTGGGGAATTCCAACCTATAACTGGGGTCTTAAATGGGAACTGACAAGATTCAAAGAAAACTCCTTTTTGCTTCAGAATTCTGAATGCCACCCACAGGTCTGATGGGTGAATGGGATATGCCTTTTATAATCTGCTCAAGGAAGTAAATGGAAACTGTGTGTCTATGTGCGTGCAAGCACACGGGAGCGTGCATGCATGTATACTAGGGTATACACTAGGATTAAGGCCCAACTAGGGTATGTAGTTTCCTTTTTTTTAAAAAAAATGATTGATTGATGATTGATTGATTGATTGATTATGTATAGAGTGTTCTGCCTGCATGTATGGTGCAGGCCAGTAGAGGCAACCAGATCTCATTACAGATGGTTGTGAGCCTCCATGTGGGTCCTTGGAATTGAACTCAGAACCTTTAGAAGAGTAGCCAGTGCTCTTAACCACTAAACTCTATCTCCAGCCTAGGCATCTATTTTCTAGTCCTGGTGTGCAGGGTTTGGGAGAGCAATGTACTTCCCATTTTAAGTGTCATTCCCAACCCTAGTGCCCTAGTACAACCCCTAGACATAGGGAGACCCTTGAGTACATCCCTGTACTTGCCCATTGCACTGGACTCAAATATGAGCCCTGGGGAGTAGAGTGGGGGGAATTACTCTCTCCAATCTCCAGGCTTCACTGAGACAATAAGATGAGGATTCGTGGTTTAGTTCAGTAGTAGAGGGTTTGCCTATCAAGCATGAGGTGCAGAATAACCAACGGCAACAAGAGTGGATGTAGCCCTTGGGACAGCAGTCGATGTTGACTGTTTCAGTTCTTGCTGGAGGTTACAGGACTCATAAGATACTGAAAACCTCCTATAAACAGGCAAGGAAGTCTTCCAACCACAAGAAGGATTGATGCCTGAAGCATTTGATATACTGATCAGAGTGTGCTGGAATCCCCAGGCCAGGAGGCTGTGTTTTTGTCTCACGGGTGTCTAGGGCTGTCTTCTGGTGCTTGTGCCCCTATTCAAGTGTGTGGGCTTTTCCATGAGCAGTAAGTCTTTCTTGTGAAATCTCACAATTTAGATAACCATTGCAAATAGTCTTAAGATGTTTATAATTTTAAAGTTTCAAAATAATTGTGATAATCCCTCATATACTTTCTAAGAGTTTTATTTCCTTGCTGTAGTTTTGTTCATCATTATGGTAAAAAAAAAAACCCACAAAGACAGAATAGAGGATAGGAAAGAAGTATGAGAAGGAAATTCATCTAAATTCGCTAAATAGTATTTTCCTAATAATGGCAAATCTAAATCAGATTTCCTGGCAAGCCTTCATCATCTATGTCCCCTTCAATATCCTTTGTGTTCTCGCTTTATTTACTCTTTGTTTTTGTCTCAGCAAACACGAGCAGCCACTCCACCCTCAGCACTGTAACAGCGTGCATACAGCTAAAGAGAAACACAGCCATCCCACATGTCTACGGGTCCACGCTTTACCTATCCAGAAAAAAAAAGCAAGATCTGTATTAAACATTCACAGAGCTTTCTTTCTTTTATCATATTATTCTACACAACACATTATAACAGCTGTTTACACAGCATGGGCATCTGTTATTATTATAAGTAATCTAGAGGTGATTTGAATATATGGGAGGATGTGCACAGGCTATGTGGAAATCCTATACCATTTTATAAGAGGTTTGAGCATCCTTGGATTTTCCTCTACATAGGGGCTCTGGACCTAACCCCACAGACACTGAGAGATAGGGACAGATCTTCTGGGACTTGCGATTTATTTAAGATATAAATGGAAAAGACGTAAGAAAGCAGAGGAGGACATGATTAAAGGGATGGATGACAGGATTAAAACTGAGGGATGGCATCGGAGACTGACAAGGCTGGAGCTAAGTGAGAACGTTCCTACATAGTTTTCATTAGCAAAGACAAAAACTATGTGTGTGCCACGTTAGTTCCTTTTTCATTGCTCTGACAAAATGTAAGGCACTTAAGGGAGGGGGAATTTGCTGTGGTTTATGGCCAGAGAGGGAATCCAGTTTGTTACGACAGGGAAGGCATGGCTGTCAGAGTTAGCAGTCTTTGAAAGAATGGCTTGAACGTTGGAAGTGAATGTCTTGCCTTCTACTTATATGACCTAAAATGGGACTAATTGACTTTAAATGATCTCTCTTGTTTTTATTGGTCTAACTTATTTAAAAATCTGTGCTGTTCCCAAAGGCCTCCGGGCACATACACAGAAAACTAGAAATATGACAAGTTAAATTAAAACCAGAGGATGAAAGTTAAAATCCTGCCATAAAGGAATCAAGATGCCAGGTAGCATTAGTGGAAAGAAAAAGAAACATGTCAAATGGATTAAACTTAGTCTGTTTTCAACTGGTTTGCAAGTAGGATTTGTTCAAAGTAGATGTTGGAGTGACTCCCTACAAAATCCTCGAAACCATTTGCTGTTACTTGCTCTCAGGCCAAACCAGCGAAGCAATGGCCATCCGGGGGAGTTCTAAATGACAGTTCTTTCTATCAGCCGTTTGCTTAGCATTTAATCACTGTGTGTTCTCACTTGTTTTCATCTCACTCTTGGGAGATGAGAGATTAAGTGTTAAAATATAAAGGCCAGCAAGATATATATGTACCTGGGACTCACATGGTGGGAGGAGAGAACTGAGAATCACAAGCTGTCCTCTGGCCTCTTCGTGTGCACTGTGGTATGCGTATGGCCTCTTTAGCCTACACATGCGCGCACGCGCGCGCGCGTGCGCGCACACACACACACACACACACACACACACACACACACAATACACAAATAAATGTAATGGGATATTTAGGCATAGTTCAGTTTCTCTCTAGTCCCAACACGATCTGTTTAAAAGCCAGTGATCTTCAGAGCGGAGGCAATGTAGAGCAGTGAGCGGGTTCTGGTCCAGACTTTAGCGTATACAGCTCAGTGTTGCCACCTGTAGGTGCCTAAGAAATTCCTTTTTCCTTCTCTCTATTTCTCCACTCATAAGATGTCCATGTCAACAACAAATCACATGGACTAGTGAAAGCCTCTAAACTCACATGAGAATGCACATGGATAACAGTGATATGCCCTCTCTTACACTTCTAGCTGAGTGTGCATTGTGTATGTAACAACATTATCTTTGTGTGCTGTTCTCACGCTTCTCTGCCTCTCACTGAGGACCTTGGGTGTTCACTCCTTTTTGGAATCAGCCTGAAGATTGTCCCATTCTTGAGCAAAACAATATTTTTCTGTCTTGGTTGAGTCTCCTTGGTTAAAATTCTCTAATAAAGGCAATAAACAGCAGGGCATAGAAACCTTACTTTTCTATGAATTATATTGAGATTTTGATGGAATAAATGGTGTGGAAAGTGGAGGAAGCCGTGAGTGAATGAAGTCCTGAGTGAATGTATACTGCTTGGCATGGGCATGGCCATGTCAGGGACCATAGCCTCAGACTCATGGGAAAATAGCAAAGCCTCCCCCTCCCTTACAAGGTGATGACAAAGGCTTCCCCTGGTACAGATATTGATAATGTGTACAGAAAATGTCCACCGTAGTTTTCTTTCCCTGGATGTTTATTGCCTAAAGACTGCTCTCCTACAGAGCCTGCTTCCCAGGACAAGATAACCCTGCCTCCTTGTTCATCTGTATACAGTGACTCTACCTCCTTATTCAGCTGTAGCCCCATATCTCTGTTCAATTGCACATAATCAACACTAAGTTCCTGGGGACCCAAGAATTCACCATCAGAATGAACACAAGCCCCCAGAACCCAGCTTTTCTGTGTGTCTATGTGTTTGTCTTTTCTTCTTTCCCTCGTCACCCCATCAGGTCCATTCCTAGAGCCATGCAAGAACATGGCAAAATGATATTTCAGAAATGTTACTCTAATAGGCGAAAGAAGGAAGATTGGAGAATAATTATTATGCATTTAGGTTACTCTATATGGGAAAAATAAAGCATCAGAGTCAGAATAATGAGCTGGAGCAGGGATAGACAGACACAAATCAAAAGCCTACAGAACTGTGTTGCTGGCTGGCAGGACAGGGAAACATTACCTGGAGGATACCCCCAGTGCTGGGGATAAAACTCAGAGCCCTCCGTATGTTAAGCAAGTGCTCGACCACTGAGCACTGTCCCCAGCATTAGCTTTTGGAACAGAGTCTCATTGTTGCAAATAATGATCCTACTGCTTCCATTCCCCCAAGTGTGTGATTATAGGCTTGCATCCGCACGTCTGACTTGAAGATTTTGAAAGTATTGAAGTTAAAAATTGAAATATAACAAGAATCACAAAATATAATTAAAATGTGTAATAGATTATCAGAAAGCAAAACACCCTCTAACTCTCATCGAAATGAACAAGATGTTACCAATACCCCAAAAGCTCCTCTGGCCACTTCCAATCATTTTCTCAGACTTATCGATAGCACAAAAGCACTGACTCAACTATATTCATAGCAGCTTTATCTGTAATAGCCACAACCTAGATGCCCCTCAACCAAAGAATGGATAAAGAAAATGTGGTGCATTTACACAATGGAGTATTACTTAACTGTCAAAAACAATTCCATCAGGAAATTTGCAAGCAAATAGATGGAACTAGAAAGAAAATTATTCTGAGTAATGTAACCCAGGCCCAGAAAGACAAACATGGTGTGTACTCACTCATAAGTGGATATTAACTGTTAAGTAAAGGATAATGCTACAATCCACAGCTCCAAATAGGCTAAGTAACAAGAACGGCCCAAGGGGCCATGTGCAGCTCTCCCTGGGAAGGGGAAATAGAGGAGATCTCTTGGTTGGAGGGGACAGGTGGTCATGGGAACTTGAGGGATCAGGTTGGGGGTGAGCAGAGGGGGGCAGTGCTGAGAGAAGATGACTGACTGAAAAGGGGGGCTTTATGGAGTCAGGCAGAAGCCTGGTGCAAGGGAAACTCCCACAAGTCTACAAGGATAGCCCCAGCTAAGACTCCTGACAGTAGTGGATGCGCCACCCAAACTGCCCATCTCCTGTGACTGGATTGGTCCTTGGCTGTCATCAGAGACTTGCATCCAGTAACTGGTGGAGGAGAGTCAGAGACCTAAGGCCAAACATTGGTGGAGCCTGGGGAGTCCTGCTGAGGAGAGGAAGAGGGATTGTAGGAGCCAGGTGGGAGTGGGGTGTGGTCATGGACACAGGAGGAAAACCCATAGAAATGGCTAGCCTGGCTCAGGGCAACTCACAGAGTCTGAACCAACAATCAGGGATCCTGCTTGGGACTGACCTAGGCCCTCTGTATATATATATGACAGTTGGGTAGCTTGGTCTATTTGTGGGATTTCTGGCAACGGAGTAGGGACTATCGCTGGTGCATTGATTGGATCTTGGGAGCCTATTCCTCGTGCTGGGTTGCCTTGACCAGCCTGAATACAGGGCAGGGGATGCTTGGTATCACGGCAGTTTGATAAGCCATGCTTTGCTGATGCCCCTGGGAGGCCTGCCCGTTTCTGAGTGAGCACAGAGGAAAAGTGGATTGAGAGGGTGTGGAAGGGGGGGAAAGGAGTGGGAGGAGAGAAGGTAGGGGAGGCACTGGTCAGGATGTAAAATAAACAAATTTTTTTTTAAAAAAAGAACTGTAATCCAAATTTAAAAAGCATATATTAGGGGTCTGAAGAGACGGATCCATAGTTAAGAGCACTTGCAGAGGACCCAGATTCTATTCCCAATAACCACATAGTGGCTCAAGTTTCAGAGTATCTGATGCCCTTTCATGTCTTCTGTAGGCATCAGGCATGCACACGGTGCACATACATACATACATACATACGTACGTACGTACATACATACGTGCATGCATACATACATACGTACATACATACATACGTACATACATACAAAGAGTCATACACATAAAATACAAATTGATAAATCATTTTTAAAAGCATAGCTTACTGTATTGATTTAACTGTATACCAATGAATTCTTATACTGTGTTGTTGTTTGTACCACTTACTTTGTCCAACAGATATTTGTAGCCCATCTCTGTTATTGTTTGTATAAATTGGGTTAGTAAGTGGTACTCCATTGAATAAATAGAATAATGTTTATTCATTCCCTTGTTGATAAATCTGATTTTTATAAGCAATATTGTTATGTCATTTATGTACATATCTCTTGTTATTCTTCTGTAAGCATTTGGTTGGCATAGACTGAGGCTTAGAATT
Source organism: Microtus oregoni (assembly GCF_018167655.1). Taxonomy (NCBI): domain Eukaryota; kingdom Metazoa; phylum Chordata; class Mammalia; order Rodentia; family Cricetidae; genus Microtus; species Microtus oregoni. The sequence continues at coordinate 22,111,173 of NW_024543094.1, forward strand.
CCTAGGGCATAGGATATTGTTGGTTGCTGTTAATCTTTGGTCCCTTCCATTTGGGTGTGACCATACTAAGCAGCACACAGGTGGATTCTGATATTTTACCCAATCTTTTAGTCTATGTCTTTGAATTGGAGCATTTAGTGAATTTGCATCAAGTATTAATAGATTTGATTTTAAATATTCTCTTATTATTTACTTTCAATTTACCTTAATCATCTCATATTCTTTCTGCTCTGCTAACTTGTCTGCTTTTAAACATAGTATTTTTATTCTATTAGTTTTATAATTCCATACTTTATTACTATACATTCACCTATGCACTCTTTTCATTTGACCTCTAAAGTTGATTAACATTTTTACCTTTTCCTAGAAAATTTAGAGTTCATAGAGTGCTATAAACTCACTTATCCTGACCTGGCTTTTATGCTGTTGTCATGTTTTACTAAAAAAAAAAAAGAATAGCTGTAGACATTGTAATTATTCCTTCCACAAACAATATTCACTTGATATCACTGCATATTTGCCCTTTTGTTGCTCTTCACACTTTCCAAGATTTCTGCATATCTCTTTAAAGTATTTTCCACTCTGTCTGAAGTATGCGTTTCTTCATGTTGACTCTCATGGCTTTTTGATTTTTCTAAAAATAATCCTGCTTTGTTTTTATCATTGGAAGATGTTTTCCCAGATATAGAATTCAGGGTTGACTGGTTTGATTTAATTTGTGTTTTTCTTTGAAGCTGTCACTCTAGTGTCCTCTAGTTTTCATTTGTTTCTGTTCTGAAATTCCCTTCAGTTTAATTATTGCTCTTCTAAAGGATAAACTATTTTACAGTGTTGTCTGCTTTCAACATTTCTCTTTGCCTTTAGTTTTTTGGCTTTAATATGACAGACGCACTTGTGACCTAACTTATATAATTTGTGATATAAAGAACTTTTTGAAACTATGGTTTGGTATCCTTCATAGTTTAAAATGAATTTTCATCTACTAAAAGTGGATTATACCGTAATTCTCCCTACATTATCTCTGTCATCTTTACAGACTCCAATTCATATGTTACATCACAGTAGAGTACAGCTTTATTGTTGTTTGCATATAAATTGAAGGCTTGATTTCCAACTGGTGATGTTGTGGAGGTAGCTGGATCACAACAGTGCTGATTTCATTGATGGAGTTCACGGTTGAATAAGGTATTAATCAGTTAATTCATGGCGAAAGGGCATCACTGGAGCATGCCTTCGCATGACACATTTTGTCCCTGGACCCTTCTGGAACTGTCTCCTAACTGATGTGAGATGATCAGCTTCCTACCACCATGCTTTTCTGCCATGATGTTTCTGCCTCGCCACAATCTAAAAACAACAGAGCAAGTAGAGCATGGACTGAAGCCAAGAGCCAAGATAACTCTGTCCTTGTCTTCTCAGACATTTTGTCATGGCATTGAAAAGCTAACATGGGCCCATCCATCTTTAATAGTATGTGGTTCAGATCAATATCTTCTTCTGATTTATCTGTCAGCTGATTCCCTCTATAATTGTGACTAGCTTGCTACCGAATAAGAGTCTGGAGTTCTGACATATCTCTGGGACATAGGTTTCCCATGTTTATTTTATTTGTATGGTTTCCAGTTTTCTACCAATTTTCTATTATTTAACCCACTGGATAGTTTTCATACAGGCAGAAATAAGCAATAGTGAAATAATCACAATAACTCAGAATATAAAACAAACTCCATGGCTCAGAGTCGCTGTGGCTGGGGATAGAGCCTGGTGGTAGACTGGCTGCCTCCTAAGCATGAAGTTCTAGGTTCAGCCCAGTACCACCCTGTCAGCAGATGAATAATTGAACACACAGAGGAGTAGGGAGATGAAACAAATTCACACCAAGAAAAAGTTCTTTAAAATTATTGTGCTCTCTTCAGCAGCATGTATGCTACCATCAGGCTGTTCCCACGGAAGTCACAGAGCATGGCTCTTCAGCTTTCAAATAAACAATATCCTAGCAACTTCTTAAAATTTGTGTGTGTGTGTGTGTGTGTGTGTGTGTGTGCGCGCGCGCGCACCCGTGGGTGCATGCATGTCCCCTGTGCCACATGTGTGTAGGTCAGATGACAAGCTCAGCTTAAGTAGTCCTAATGGCTGAGCCCCTGGTGACTTTCCTGCTAACAGTGTAGATGGGGATAAATGTGATAAAGCTTAAAGTCACCATTGATTGGTTATACAGCTATTGTCCTTTGGTGTGAGGTAATGAAGGTGACACTTTTATCTCTCTGTACTTTTCCTTCTCACACATCTAACCCAAGTCTGATAGAAAAGAACATCAGAAAAACTCATATTTGGTTTCTAGCCATAAATAAAGGACATTGAGCCTATAATTCGCGATCCTAGAGAAGCTAAATAAGAAGGTGAATCCAAAGACAAACATATAGGCATCCTCCTGAATATTAACCTTTATCAGGCAATGAAAGGAGACAGAGACAGAGACCCACATTGGAGCACCAGACTGAAATCTCAAGGTCCAAAACAGGAGCAGAAGGAGAGAGAGCATGAGCAAAGAACTCAGGACCGTGAGGGGTGCACCCACACACGGAGACAATGGGGATGTTCTATCGGGAACCCACTAAGGCCACCTGGCCTGGGTCTGAAAAAGCATGGGATAAAACCGGACTTGCTGAACATAGCAGACAATGAGGACTACTGAGAACTCAAGAACAATGGCAATGGATTTTTGATCCTACTGCACGTACTGGCTTTGGGGGAGCCTAGGCAGTTTGGATGCTCACCTTACTAGACCTGGATGGAGGTGGGTGGTCCTTGGACTTCCCACAGGTCAGGGAACCCTGATTGCTCTTCGAGCTGATGAGGGAGGGGGACTTGATTGGGGGAGGGGGAGGGAAATGGGAGGCAGTGGCGGGGAGGAGGCAGAAATTTTTAATAAATAAATAAATTTAAAAAAAACACAAATTGAGAGAAACTCTGAAAAGCACCCGGTTTGTGTTTTCCAGAAGTGTCCTGGCCGTAAAACAGAAGTGAATCTGCACAGATTAGTAGAGGCAGAGGAGAGATGATGATTCAACATAATGGGATTTCTAGGTTTCTATATGGGATCTTCAAACAGAAAGAGTATTTAGTAATACATTAACACTGTGTAATCTCAACACATTAGCCAATATTAATTATGATGACAAGGACATCATAATAGCATACAGTCATTTTTGTTTTGTTTGTTTGTGACAGTGTTTCTCTACACAGCCCTGGCCATCCTGGAATTTTCTCTGTAGACAAGGCTGGCCTCAAACCCAGAGATTGATTTGTCTTGGCCTCCCTGGTGCTGAGATTAAAGGTATGTGCAACCACTGTCTGGCATAGTAGTATAATGCTTTAACAGATCATACTAGCTGAAAAATACATGTACATATTACATGCACAGTTGCATGTCACTATCTGTGGCAGAATAGTTGCGGAATATCCCAGTGCAGGTACCAAAATCTGTGGATGCTCAAATCCTCATATGAATTGGCACTGTATTTATATATGACTTATGCACATCTTTGATGTAGGATTCCCCTCTGAATGCTATGAATATCTTTTATTGCCATTGGTTAATAAAGAAGCTGCTTTTGGCCAATGGATTAACAGAATATAGCCAGGCTGAAAAAGATATATAGACACAGTAGGCAGAGTCAAAGAGATACCATGTAGGCTCCAGAGGAGAAGGATGCGAGCCTTCAGCCAGAAGAACCTTGCTGGTAAACTACAAGCTTCATGGTAATACACAGAATAATAGAAATGGGTTATTTCAAGATGTAAAAGCTAGCTAGAAATACACTTAAGCTATTGAACAAACAATATTTTAATTAATATAGTTTCTGTGTAATTATTTTGGGTCTGGCAGACCGGGAACGAGTGAGCAGCTTCCACCTACACATCTTCCTGTGTACTCCAAATCCACTGCACATTACCCATGATGCTTAATACAATGTTAATGCCACTTACAAGTATTATACTTTATTGTTGATGGGATAATTGCAAGCAAAATTCTGCATACATTTGGTACAGATTTTATTGTATTTGCTTATTCATTCTATAATGCTTCAAGACAAGATCTTACTTGCAATCTTCTTGCCACAATTCTCCAAATGCTGGGATAGATTACACGTGTGTGCTACCACACCTAACACAAGTTTAATTTTTAGAATATTTTCTGTCCTCAGGTTACCCAATGGATGGAATACAGAACCCAAGGACACAGAGGTGTGTGTGTACACTACAAATTTTCTATAAATCTAAAGCTGTTTTAGTGGGAAATTTTACAAAAATATGTGAAACATATTTCTTATCACTTCTTCTTACATTGTTTTCTGCATATTCCAAAAACAATATTCATAGCCTTAGACTGGGACAGGATATGGGTTTCTGTTTGTTTTGTTTTTTTTAATTGTTGGTTTGTTTACTTTGCTTACCCCTCCATCTTCATCTAGCTGGATGCATTCTTGTAGCCAATAGCCAATATTCTACCATATGCTGGCAGAAGTCCAGAGGTCAAGGGAAGCTTGGGGGAGGGCCTGCTCATCTTTACCAACCAGGAGGGTCTATGGTCCACCCTGACGCATCCACACAGCCCTCATATTTGAAGCTTCTTCACAACAGAGCCTGTCTCTCCATCAGTGGCCAGTTTCTCCCTCTATAGAGAATCTGAAAATTTCATGAAAACATCTGTTTGTTGCTGGGTTTGGATTAAGTCCTCTATTGTCTTTTTCCTTTGAGCCCTCTCCTTTTTTCCCCACAGAGAAATTCCCAGATTTTTTATTTTAAGATTATGGGACTGAACCAGATGATCCAACTTGGCTCTTTGCCTCTCAGGCTCAAAAACAAAAACAACAAAACATAAGAAGCAAGTGCCTTGCCGTGGGCTTTAAACAGCACTTCTACCTCTTTGTCTCAGCTGCTTGTTCCAGCGGCACTCAGGGTAGATGACTCCAAACCCATCCCTCCTGCACTTCAGCACTGGCTCTTGACCCAGACCTTGCTCCAGCTGTGCTGGCCTGGGTCCCTTAACTCTTTCCTCTCCTTGAAGTGGGCAATAGAGGGAAGGAGACTCACTTGCTCTTCACACCAACGCTCACTAGCTGTCTACAACAGCCAAGGCACTGAAGTGATGTCTCTCCACGAAGAGGTCACATTCCAATGGTGGAGATCCCTTTGTTTGTATGTTTGTTTGTTGTTTTGTATTTTGAGACAGGGTTTCTTTGTAGGTTTGGTGTCTTTCCTGGAACTAGCTCTTGTAGAGCAGGTTAGTCTCAAACTCACAAAGATCCACCTGCCTCTGCCTCCCAAGTGCTGGGATTAAAGGCTTGTGCCACCACCACCACCCGGCTTGCTTACATGATTTAACATAGTCCTTATGATATAAGAACTGTTGTTTCCAGCATATGCTGTGACACCCAGTGCCACACAAATGCTCGGTGGTAGAGAACAAATCAGCTCTCACAATACCAGATTCTAGTAGCTATAATAGCAATCAAATTGCTCCTTTGGAGAAATACTATCTCGTTTTACCTTTGTTTGCCTCTGAAAACCACAGGAAACTTCACAAAGATACATCTATTGTAGCTCATTCCAACTCAAGAGATGGTTCTTTGTTAAGGGAAGTGGTGCTGTTGATATTTACAAGTTGTTTGCCAATCAGCATTCACCTGTCTTTCCGACTGTGCATTGAGGCTCACTCCTTCCCCTCATTAATCCATTACTATCATGTGGGGTAGACTCACCAGCCAGTCAATGGATAGGCTCTGTTTGACAGAAGCCAAACAGTTTATGCCACTCTGCGACCAATGATTGACAGGGATGTGGTTTGTGTCTTAGGTATAAAGCAATCAATGTCTAACATTCAGTCAGTCACCTGATTGGTTCAGGCTCAACACACCACAGTGGGAAATGGGGCTTTCTCTCTTCCTGGCCCTGAAAGAGAAAGGATATAATGCCAACTGCTGGCAGCAGCCACTAGAGAGGAGAAATAAGCAAAGCAGAGAGAGATGGCATCAGGGTTCTCACAGGACCGACAGTGCCCCATGTCTTCCTCACTCCCTCCCTAGACCTTTCTGATATGTGAGTTATATTCCCCTAGGTAAGTCATTTTGAGTTGGAGTTTCATTTGTTTATTTCAAATCATACTGATCCAAAATAATCTGTTATTTTTTTAGGCATATAAACTCTAAATGTTTAAATAGATTTTTAAAAATAAATTTCACAAGATATGTACAAATGTTTCCGACTGAGTTCTGTGGTGTGCGTATTTATTCCCAGCACTGGAAGGCTGAGGCAGGAGAATTGAGAACTGGAGAACTTGAGGCTAACCTGGGGAACATAGCCAGATCCTCTCAAGGTTTTTTTTTTAAATTTTATGTAGAGGGCTTCAGATAGATATCCAAAGGTTATTCACAAACAATTTGGGCCTCTAACTAATGGAGCAAAAGTGGGTGCAGAGCCTGTGTGATGCTCTGCTTCCCACGTGAAGGTAACAGAGATGGTAAGTAACTGGGGTCCAGATGGAATTTACTTAACTGGCCCACGTTATGCCGGTTGCAGATTGTAGCTCACAATTGTCTTGGATTTTGTTGCTAAAAACACTCCTGTTTTTGCCAAACAAGCCTGCTTTGGACCCTTGCCATGGCAAACACAGGCCGCTCGCTGTGGTGGAGGTTTGTGTGTCGAGAGGGAGAGCCAGGGAGACTACTAGATGACGCAACGTGAAGGGAAGACGCTGGGCCGAGTGCATCGATGAATTGTGTTCATTCGGAACTTTGAAAAGCACAGCTTCCTTCCTGATAGCCAGTGATTAAGACGGAAAGCAATGGCGGTACGGTTAGGACTTGAGAGTGTGTGGAATATTGCCCTCTAAGGCTGTGTGCGAAGCCAAAGACATTCCTTCTGAGTCCCAGCTAATGTTTTCTGCAGGTCGGAAGGCCAACAGCAATCAAGAATTCATTGGGTTGTTTCCAGGTTCTGGCTCTTACAAATAATGCTGCTATGAACGTAGTTGAACAAATGCTTTTGTCATATGATAGGGCATCTCTTGGCCATATTCCCAAGAGTGGTATTACTGGATCTTGGGGTAGGTTGATCCCGAATTTCCTGAGAAATCGCCACACTGATTTCCAAAGTGGTTGCACAAGTTTGTATTCCCACCAGCAATGGATGAGTGTGCCCCTTACTCCACAACCTCTCCAGCAAAGGCTATCATTGGAGTTTTTTATTTTAGCCATTCTGACAGGTGTAAGATGGTATCTCAAAGTTGTTTAATTTGCATTTCCCTGATCACCAAGGAGGATGAGCATGACCTTAAGTGTCTTTTGGCCATTTGAATTTCTTCTGTTGAGAATTCTCTGTTTAGTTCAGTGCCCCATTTTTTAATTGGGTTAATTAGCATTTTAAAGTCTAGTTTCTTGAGTTCTTTATATATTTTGGAAATCAGACCTTTGTCTGTTGCAGGGTTGGTGAAGATCTTCTCCCGATGCCCTTCAATGGAAGAATGGATGAAGAAAGTGTGGAATATATACATATTAGAGTACTACTCAGCAGTAAAAAAACAATGACTTCGCGAATTTTGCATGCAAATGGATGGAAATAGAAAACACTCTCCTGAGTGAGGTCCCAAAAAGATGAACATGGGATGTACTCACTCATAATTGGTTTCTAGCCATAAATAAAGGACATTGAGCATATAAGTTGTGATCCTAGAAAAGCTAAATAAGAAGGTGAACCCAAAGAAAAACATATAGTCATCCGCCTGGATATGGGAAGTAGACAAGATTTCAGGGCAAAACCTGGGAACTTGGGGATGAGGTGGCATGGGACTAAGGAGAAATGGGGTGAGAAACGTGAGAAGGGGAGAATGGGGGGACCTTGGGGAAATGGGATGGCTGGGATAAAGGAAGGGTGGACACGGGAGCAGAGAAATATATAGCCTAATTAAGGGAGCCATCTTAGGGTTGGCAAGAGACTGAACTCTAGAGGGGCTCGCAGGTGTCCAGGGAGATGTCCCCAGCTAGTACCTTGAGCAACTGAGGAGAGGGAACCTGAAACGACCCTATCCTATAGCCATACTGATGAATATCTTGCATATCACCTTAGAACCTTCATCTGGCGATGGATCGAGATAGAGACAGAGACCCAAATTGGACCACCAGACTGAGCTCTTAAGATCCAAATGAGGAGCAGAAGGAGGGAGAACATGAGCAAGGAAGTCAGGACCACGAGGGGTGCACCCACCCACTGTGACAGTGGAACTGATCTATTGGGAGCTCACCAAGGCCAGCGGGACTGGGACTGAATAAGCATGGGATGAAATCGGACTTTCTGAACGTGGCGGACAATGATGGCTGATGAGAAGCCAAGGACAATGGCACTAGGTTTTGATCCTAATACATGAACTGGCTTTGTGGGAGCCTAGCCTGTTTGGATGCTCACCTTCCTGGTCCTGGATAGAAGTGGGAGGTCTTGGACTTCCCACAGGGCAGGGACTCTGGACTGCTCTTCATTCTCGAGAGGGAGGGGGGTTGGAGTGGGGGGGAGGGGAGAGGGAAAGGGGAATGGGGGAGGGGGCGATGTGTGCGAGGAGGGGGAGGGAAATGGGAAATTTTTTTTGCAACAACTAAAGAAAAATAAAATAAACAAAAAAAAAGAATTTATTGGGATGTCACACACTAAGTTCAAGTTTCAAGTGCAGAAGCAACTATCTAATCCGAGTTAGCCCATTCTGTTTTCAGCTTCCCTGCTAACTTTATGGACCTAAGATGGCTCCGGGGACACAGTGAGCATGCCAACTTTCTGCTCTACTATTTGAGAAAAAAAAAAAAATAAGAAAATCAGAGTTGGCTTGGCAGTGGCTGAAATGGAAGTGTCCAGAAGCCTTTGCTGCCTGCCTTTGTTTCTGACGTTAACAGCTGTATTTGATGGTTAAAATGTGAACTGACATAAGCCACACAGCAGTGGTTCTCAATCTTCCCAGTGCTGTGGTCCTTTAACACAGTTCCTCATGTTGTGGTCAACCCTAACCATAACATTATTTTCATTGCTACTTCCTAACTGTCATTTTGCTACTGTTATGAATCACGAAGCAAACATTTTTGGAGATAAAAGTTTGCCGAAGAGGTTGAGACCGACAGGCTGAGAAATGCTGTCACTCAGGGTTCTCTTGGGAACAAAGGACATCTGGACCTGTGTTCTGTTGTCTTAGAAAGTGATGGTGGCCTGGGTGTTGTCCGTGTGCATAACCTCACAGGTTCAGGACAGACTATGCTCTGAGACCCAGTTTGTATGGGCTAAGTGGTGCTTGGCTCACATTTTCTGATAGGAACCAACGTGATTGTCATGGTGATGGAGCAGGTTGGCATGAAACAAACAGTTATGTGCTCACATGCTTCTCTCTTCCTTTGCTGCCCCTCTGCCTGCCTGGAAGTCCCGTGAGAGAGTAGTAAAGCATGTGGGTCTGGAAGGAACTAGAAAAGACAGAGAGTATTGGCAAGTTGGAAGAAAGTCTGCTGCTCTTGTCCCAGTAAGGCTTAACGCCTCCTTGTGATTATGTCTTTTTAGATAATCCTTGTCATCTTTAAGGACAATGTCAAAGATGCAGGCTTTACCTACCATATCTTTATTGGCCAACTAAATGATGGGCATTAACTCAACTCAAAGCACAGAGAGATTCTGTCACCGTAAGTCCTAGAACCCCAACATAATTGTGTACATTCATGACTGTCTAAAAGGAAAGTCAAAACTGAGAGGATATTGGGGCTAGGGGTGTACTTCAGAGGTAGAGTACTTGCCTATTGTGGACTAGGCCCTGGGTTTTATCCCCACCGCTGAAAGGCAACAGCAACAAAATACTAAAAGAATAGGTATCAAATGTCACACATTTCTGTCATTTGGACACATAAATCACAGTTACAATTTCATTTTCTTAGTTGAGCCAAAGCAAATTTGACTCTTTATTGACGTGTGATAAGAAATGATTTTTGTGACTTTTAATTAAACTTCTATTTTAAGAAGTACACTTTAATTCTCTAACATATTTTATTTATATTAATAACAAACCATTTTAAATGAAATAAAGACGACATTTTTCTTCTGAGAAGGGTCATGGCTTTCATCACCTGATGAGAGCTTTCATGGCCCCCTGAAGGCACAAGATCCAGGGGCAGGGAAATGGCTCGGTGAGTAGAGGTACCTGCTGCCAACCTGACACCATAGCTCCTTCATATGGTGGAAAGAAGGGATGGGCCCACAGTTTGTCCTGTAACTGTCACACCCACATGAGCGTGGTAACCACTCAGTAAATAAATGTAATAAAAACTATTTTAAAGAGCGCATATTTCACTGCTCCACAGTACATATTCATAGATATATGTTAGTATATTTAATATATAAATATATTATACTTAAGGAGTGGCAGGAGGTTTTTTAGAAGAGGTGGAAATTTCTTTTTAACTTTTTAAAGAATTCATCTGTGAATGCATCATTTGCACCCCTCCCTCTGCACCTCCTCCTTTGTCTCTTCCAGTTCCTCTCAAATTCATGAGCTCCTCTTCTTTATTCATTTTATGTATATAATATATATGTGCATATGCATATAAATAAGCCAACTAAGTCCGTTTACTTTTGCTCTCGTGTGTGTTTATTTAGAGCCGATCACGTTGGATGGAATAATTTGCCAGGGCCTTGTCCATGGAGAACACTGATTCTCCCAATAGCAGTATCCATTAATAGTCTGTAGTTCTTTATGTAGGATAGGGACCTTGGGGGATTCCCCGATCACATTGGCATGGCAACGGGTGGTGAAGGTATTGTGCAGTATTTACTTAGGGAACTGTAATTTTGAGGCTTTATGGGCTTAGTTTTCTTGTCTCATATAAAAAAGAAAGAAAAAAACAGAAAACAAATAAACAAACAAACAAACAAAAAAACTCATTATCTTGCCCCTGGCATCATACTCCTTTGGATTTTTCAATCTTTCGGGCCTCTCTCTTTTTTTAATTTTATTGATTTTTATTGAGCTCTACATTTTTATCTGCTCCCCTTCAACCCTCTCCCAAACTGTTCATGCTCCCAATTTACTCAGAATATCTTGTCTTTTTCTACTTCCCATGCCCATGTATGTCTCTCTTAGCTTCCTTATTGTTGTCTAGGTTCTCTGGGATTGTAATTTGTACTTAAGAGTGAGTACATGTGATAACTGTCTTTCTGGGTCTGGGTTACCTCACTCAAAATGATGTTTTCTAGCTCCATCCATTTGTCTGACCTTAGGGATAGGGACCGCATTCTAGTTTTATTAATTGGGGATGGAGACCCCAGGGTCTGTTGTTTTATGCATTTTGTCCACTTGTGACTTTCTGAAATGGTTGCTGACTGCCACAAAAAGAAGTTTATTTTTGATAAGAGGTGAGAGCCACCTTATACTCTTACTTGTGGGTATAAAGATAAGTATTTAGGATGCAGTTAGAAATCATACCTCTTTAGAGAAGTGACCATTGTAGGTTCTCTTCCAGAGTCCATGACCTTATTGTCTACAGGAAGTTGGCTGGGTTTACAGTACCAGACACGAGTCCCCTCCTACTGAGGGAACCATAAATTTAATTAGAAAACTGGTAGTTACTCCTAAGATATACATGCCACTATTGCATCCTTGGGGATGTCTTGTCTGGCCAGTCTTTCCTGGGCTTATCAGGCTTTGCATCTGGGTAGGGAGGGCTAATGATTGTGTGGCATCTCTGGTTACTATGACAGCTACTCAGAGAGGAGCCTTCCGGGTTAGTTTCAACCTGATCTCTCTATGTCCTGTGTCTGACATCTGTGCTGTTTTCAGTAATTGGGTCTTATCTTCAAATTCTGGGAATCACCCAAGAGAAACAACAATGCCTAGATTGTTTGGGGGGTCTCTTCAACACCCTTGATCAGAAACTTGAAGGGGGGTTTTCCATGCCTGGCACTGGAGTTTTGCTGCATGATCTATGACTCTTGGGAGAAGTATTATGACTCCAAGTGATATAGTTTCATTAAACATTACATATATATGTGTGTGTGTAGTGTTTATATATACTATATATTATAAATACATATCTTATGTATTTTAAGTAAACATAATATGCTTCCCTATGGTTTTTTCAAATAGTCTCAGCATTATTTTTCCCTCCCCTCCCTCTCTCTCTTCCTGCACTGCCCTTCACCCCCTTCTTCTGCACCTCCCCCACCTAGTTTTCTCCATTCTCCACTTCATAGCAGCATCTCCGTTTCTGACTTTAGGAAATCTATCATCTGAAAGTACCAAAGGCTATGGTTCTTTTCTTGGGATGATAAAAGCAAAATCTAAATGCACCTCTGGGTTCCTACCTTCATGGTTTAGCATTTTTAAAGAAAATAAGTAGTTTTAAGTCTATGGTGTATTTATGTGTTATTTAAAAATACATGGTAATGCAGTCAGACGTGACAAAACCTGATCATTATACTTACTAGGACTTTTGAACCAGGCTATAAAGGGTATAGGCTGCACATTCATTTGGATAGGAAGTTCTACCTTTTATATCCTTGGAATTCTCCTTCTGACACACTCTCTTTTTTCCATTTCCTTGCATATATCATAATCTGTACATGTTCATGTAAGATAAGTGCACACTGTTAGTCTAGCTGTCTCCTGTGCCTCCCCCTTTGAGACAAGTTCTTACTATGTAATGCATACTCCAGGTCTTCTTGCCTTTGGTTTCCTGATTACAGGTGAGCACCACTAGATCTAGCTTCATGCACAGTGTTTGTACTTCCTCCTTATCAAGTTTGTACTAGATATTCTAGAAGCTCTCTCTTCAAACGTTGTTCCCCTTGTCAATAGTCTCAACACTCCTTCCCATTCCCCCCTTAATTCTCTCTGTTATGCCATTGTAATCCTCGCCTGATGGCTCTCTAGTTATCAAAAACCCCTTCAAGTCTCGCTTATGGCAATGTCTTTACTCAGCAAGCAAGAATGGTGAGGTATTACTTTAAGTTTTTGTGATGAAACCCCCTTCAAAAACAATGTAAAGGAGGTCAGGCTTAGAGTCCAACAGGGATGCAGTTCATCACCGTGGGAAGACATGACGGCAGGAAGGGAAGGCATGGAAGCAGGAGCAGGAGACTAGCTTGTCATATTGCATCATAGTCAGAAAGAAAAAAATGAAAAGGAAGTGAGTCTGGGCATTAAAACTGCAAGTCCCAGGGTGTATCAATATTTGGGGGAAGATGGCATTGGCTTTCATTAATCTCAAGGTGTTTGCTGAGTGTAGGTGGATAAGCGGTGAGTACTGAGCACACAGCAGAGGAGAAATGAAGCCTTTGCCCTCAGGAACTGTGGTGCACTGACCAGGAGTATGTGTGGGACGTGTTACTCTTCTCTCAACCAGTCATCCTGCATCTGCTCTAATTGCCTAAAGTCTCGCAAGTTCTACAAAAAGCTGGCTTGGACTGCTCAGTGGGAGAAATGTGGAATTCCTGACTTCAGGGGCTCCAGGGCATGGTGTGGTCCCCTTAAAGGGGCCCCCTCAGTAGAAGCAGCAATGATGCTCACTTGCGACTAACACAGACTTTATCAGCTGTGTAGGATCAGTTTTCTATGGAGGAACAACTGTAACCTGAACCACACCCGATGAAGTCACGATGATGTCGTTTGCCAGATTCTCCCACAAGACAGGCTGTCTCCCCTCCATGTCTACCTCTGGGAAAGTCATAAAGGGGGTTGGAATCCACGTTATTACTAAGGGTTTTTCCAGGCTGTTGCTTCTGGTTTGGGGAAAAAGCAAAGAAGAATCTTTCAACTGCAAAAGCCTGTGGTGTAAGCTTCAAAATACTTCAAAGTAATTACGGCGCCGGAGTGAGAGTCTTTAAAAGAGACTCTATATGTGTGTAGTGTAGTGTATGTGTGCACACGTATGTACAGGAATGCACCCTGTGTACAGAGGCCAGAGGAAGATATTGGGTGTCCTGCTCTATCAGTCTCTGCCTAGTCCCTTGAGGCAGGATCTCTCCCTGAACCTGAGGCCTAGTTTCAGCTAGGCTGGTTGGTTAGCAAACTCCTTGGGTACCTCCTTGTCACTACCCTCGACACACCAGGGTTACAGGCACAAGCAGCTGTGACCATCTTTTTCATAGTTTCTTGGGATTTGAACTCAGGTCTTCATGATTACATAGCATGTGTTCTTACCCACTGCGCCATCTACCCAGTCCCAGAGTGTGGTTTTACCTCTCAGATTCCATTCTTCTCCTAACAGTCTAGCATTCTGTTCCAACATATAACATATGTTTCTCTACGATCACTCAGGGGTCTATGCAAACACACTCTGGAAACTTTCTGCAAACTGGTCCTTCTATTTTCCCCATGCCTTAATTTTTGAAAGGAGTGAACTAACACCATCTTAGTCAGACCAGCGTGTGTCTTAGAACATATTGGGCTGCTACGAAAGAGCCGCTGAGACCTGATATTCCAAGGGAACAGAGGTTTCATGTAGTTCTGGAGAGTGTGCAGACTACGGTCAAGGGCAAGGGGCTGACGAAGGCCTTTTTCCTGCATTGTCCCATGGCGGAAGATAGAAAAGCCAGGGGACATGCATGTGAGAGTGCAGGAATAGGGACCGAACTCAACCTTCAAGCAAGAGCCCACTCATGAGATGAATGACTCCTGTGGTAACTGCAACAGCCCATTCCAGTTGTCTCTAAAGTCCCCACTTTATGACACTGTTGCATGGGGGAGTAAGTTTCCAACACATGAATTCCTGAGGGACACTGAATAATAGCAACACTTTAGTATGGCTTGGGCTAGGAATATCTAGTTCATTCAGACACCATACTACGAGCTAGGTAAAGAACAATCATCTGAGGCTACTTATGCCTCCCAATTGCTCTTTGGTGCTTGAGATGGTCTGCTAGATTGTCTAGGGTGATCACTGTCTAGGATGTGACTGATCACTTCATCGGGGCTACTAAGTAGTCTTCATAGGGAGGTTTAGCTTCCAAATAATGCGGTGGTGCTCTGCCTTACAGAGGGATAGCTTATAAGTAATGACACAGACTGGAACTAAAGCAGCAGTTGTGATAGAGAGTGCAGAAGAATGGAAAGACAGTGACTATGTATTCTCCAAAGGGTCATACATAGTACATACTATGTACACAGTATAATAAGCCCATGTATTATGCTTATATGAAGGCACTGCCCCACTGACTACTGGGTCCCTCCATCACATTAAATGTGTTACAAAGAAAATGTTAATGGACTTGTATCTGCCCTAACATTCATTATGCTGCCAAGTAATAACCATGTCTATGGAATGTTTAGCTGATTAAGTTAGAGGAATTTGGAACATTGGAACCCACTGTCTTAATGAGATTTCTACATCAAGAACTTTAGGGGCTGGAGAGATGGCTCAGTGGTTAAGAGCATGGCCTGCTCTTCCAAAGGTCCTGAGTTCAATTCCCAGCAACCACATGGTGGCTCATAACCATCTGTAAAGAGGTCTGGCGCCCTCTTCTGGCCTTCAGGCATACAGACAGAATATTGTATACATAATAAATAAATAAATATTTAAAAAAAAGAACTTTAGAATGAAATGTGTCCTACTTACAGGAAAATGTCAAAGAAAGAAGTGTTGAAGAATGGCCCACCTACCATATATTCTTCTACCCAAGCTTCTAGGGAATGTATTTGCATAAGTGGAGTGCACGGGCTTATCATGGAGGACATTAGAAATTTTCTTCACCCTGACTTGCTTGCTGGTAAGATGGCATCCCTCCCCAGCTGTTTCTTTCTGGAAAAATGATGAAGAGAGCACATCTCTTTACCTACATGTCCCTTACAGGGGTCCCACTTCTCAAAGGGCTGTGTCCCCTCCAACTGATGTCAAAATAGAACCATGTCCCCATTGGTTCGTCCTGTAACAAGAAAAAGTGAGTATTGTTTGATTTACTAAATCCCATGAGAAGAGCAGTGAGCAGCCCTACTATCAGGGCAGTCCTTTTAAGTTGATAAGTTAAATGACTGTGCTCCACAAGTAACAGTGGGATTTGGTCCCAATAAACCTAATTAAGTTGACAATATTGCAAATTAAAAGGGCATTTAATATGCCTAACCTACTGAAATTATTGTTTACCTCAACTTGCCTTAAATGTGCATAAAATATTTATATTAGTGTACAGTTGGGCAAGACTGTCTAACACAAAGATGGTTCTAGTATCTCATATACACACATAGGGCTTTGACAGACATGATGGGACATGAAATAGGAATCAATATCCAAAATCTGTTGGCATTACAGTCCACTGAGAGCATGGGAGATAGATATACTCTAATAACTGTGGGACCAAGTGAAAACTGTATCTCTCTGCCACTACCCAGGACTACAAAGGAGAATGTATTCCAGGAAAAGATCAAAGTTAAAAATCTCTGAGTAGAGTCTGTACTCAAGAAGGATGCGGTGGTGATGCACGCCTTTAATCCCAGCACTTGGGAGGCAGAGGCAGGCGGATCTCTGTGAGTTCGAGACCAGCCTGGTCTACAAGAGCTAGTTCCGGGACAGGCTCCAAAATCACAGAGAAACCCTGTCTCGAAAACTCCCCCCCCCCAAAAAAAAAGAGGGATGCCACTTTCACATCATCATGAGATTAGGAAGTTGTAAGACAAATCCTTATTTATTTATTTTTTTCTGAGGCAAGGTTTCTCTGTGTTAACAGCCATGGCTCTCCTGGAACTCACTTTGTAGTGGGAGGTGAGGCAGCTGCTTGCTCACAGGGTAGCAAACAGCATAGAGACCAAAACCAGATGGAAGGAAGCATCACCTCCAAAAGCCTGATCCTAATAACCTGTCTTACCAGTCAAGACCCATTCATAAGGCCTCCCAGCCTTCAAAAGATCATTCCTAATCATCAAAATACAGGTTTGTAGGGGACATTTCAGATTAGATCCAGATTACGAGTGTCTCTGGTTAGTCTGTGTTGTGAGGAAGACCGCTTGTTGGTTCCCAGCTGCTCAGCCCTAAAATAATCACCCAGAAACAATATTATTTAAATCACTGCTTGGCCCATTAGCTCTAGCTTCTTAGTGGATAACTCTTTTATCTTAATTTAACCCATTTCCATTAACTTGTATATCACCATGAGGTTGCCTACCAGCAAAGTTTAAACACATCTTTCTCCAGTGGCAACTCCATGGCTTCTCCTCACTCTGCCTCCTTTCTCCCAGCATTCAGTTTAGTTTTCTCCACCTACTCTATTCTCCATACAGGCCCAAGACTGTTTCTTATTAACCAATGGTATTCACAGCATACATAGGGGAATCCCACATCAAGTCTGACCACAGCAGGTTATCACTGATCAATTATATGCTTTGTTTTATTTATTAATACTATTGTATGTATATTCATGATGCATGAGAATATGTGGGTGTGCACATGGCAAGCCTTGCTTGTGGAGGATCAAGGACAACTTTCAGGCTCTGGAGATTGAATTCACATAGTCATGCTTGCATGGCAAGTGTCTTTACCTACTGAGTCATCTAGTTTAGAATATCAATATGTAACCTTAAAACCTTCAACATTTCACTTTAACTATGAATTCTTGTCCAAAAGAGGTAGTCAAATCTTTGGAAAATATTTGGTCACAGGCTAAATTTGTCATTCTTCCCCTTTTACCTATTTATTTCACATGTGTATGTGTATGGAGTGGTAGGTGTGTAGCGTATGTGTGTAGGTATAGATGTGAGTGTGTGGATGGATTGTACACTCATTTATAAGCATTCAGAGGCCACAGCAGGATATCTGATGTCTTCTGTTGCTCTTTGCTTTGTTGCTTTGAGACAGGGTCTCTCACTGAATGAGAAGCTTGGTTTTTAGGCTAAGCTGGCTGCTCTGTACACTCTTAGAAAACAACTGTCTCTATCCCCCAGTACCAGGGCTATAGGCATGGGTGTTGGAGATTCAAACTCAGGTCCTTGTATTTGCAGAACAAGTGTCCTTACCCATCATGCTATCTTCTCAGCCTTCCCTTGTACGCCCTAGGGTACAGCACCTCAAACATAGCTTGAGGCCTTTGCTTATTTGCACCATGGGGAAGGCACATTCATTTTTCACCATTTCCTGTGTCAGTAACTGCCTCCCTGTCTATCAAAAAGGCCTCCTGCTTCCACCGATATCCTAAAAATTAAGCAAACCCCACCGCCAGATAGATGCCTCAGCTCTAGAATATCCTTATTAATTGTCCAACTCTTTTGTTCTGGAACTATGTGGTATTAAAATTCAACCTTCATTTTGCAACTCAATTTCGGTAAAAGCAGTACTAAGGCAGAGATTCATATCTTTGGCTGTGCTTCTGAATCACTTTTTGGCATTTTAAAAATGTTTTTAAAGCAGCATTCCACCCATGAGTATTCTAGCTCGGGAGATCCGGGAGGCAGCAAGAGTCTGTAGTTCCGACTCCACAGATGACTACTGTCAGAGCAAATAGGCTGCTCTTGACCTTCCAAGTCTGTGTCCATATGTTCTTCGCCTGCTGAATACAGACTATTAGCCATGTGGGTCACATCCATTCATGCTCAGATGATAACTCCAGAGTGACACCTCTTTCTCAAAAACAGGGCAAATGCTCTATGTATTCAACAGAATTCAGTTGTGGTGATTCATCGTCATTTCCTGGCCAGAACACTTCCTTTGGTATTAATCAGTGTTCTATTTCTACTGGTTCCCTGCCACCCCTGGCACCACTGTTACCATAACAGCTGGCGGGGATTAAGGAAGTTGTCACCATATACATATAAGGAGTTTAGTGAATAGTGCTGGGCCCTAGTAGGGTTAGGACATGGTCTGGGAAGGGCTGCAATCGTACATCTGGGCTTTCCTCCAGATACAATGTGCTGTTTACTCATGCCAGCTGCCAAAAGGCTACAACTTCAGACTTTGCAGGGTTACACAGGACGCTACCTTCTAAGTCTTCAGAGCCCAAGATCTTCCTAATGCTCCTACTGAGAATCCAAGACTCCTCCTCCACCTTCTCTGTCCCTGCCTACGGTTTGGAGAAGGTTCTGAGAACCCCATGGCATCCACATTAGCCACTAGGAAGTATGTGGGTTAGAAAATGGTCTAAGAAATATTAGGATCTGGCCTGAATAGGCCGAGGAACTGCCAGCCCGCCATGCCTGATGGGAAACGGTCTGACCTGGTAGTTGGCAGTGTCTGAGTCCAGGGAGCCCTTTTCATAACTCACCCAATTGAAGTCAAGAGTAAAATTCTTTCTGGTAGAAGCTGCTGTAATTACTTTGTCTGGGGGAATGTCCCAGGGTTCTGTGTTGTGTGATGTTTTACTCTTTTGTCTTTTTTTTTGGGGGGGGGGGGTGGTCCGTCACCCAGCTCCCAAATAAGTCACACAGAGTCTTATTACTTTTGAATGCCTGACCTTAGCTTGGCTTGTTTCTTGTCAGCTTTTCTTCACTTAAATTATCCTGACTGCCTTTTGCCTCTGGGCTTTTTATCTTTCTCTATTTCTGTATATCTTTCTTTAATTCTTTATCCATGACTTTCTGTGTAGCTGGGTGACTGGCCCCTGATGTCCTCCTCTCCTTGTTCTCTCGTTACTCCTCCCCTCAGATTTCTCCTTCTATTTATACTCTCTGCTTGCTATTCCTGCCTATTCTTGCTCCTGCCCTGCTATTGGCTATTCATCTCTGTATTAGAACTATCAGGCATTTTAGACAGGCACAGTAACACAGTTTCACAGAGTTAAACACATGCAACGTAAACAAAAGTCATACACCTGAAAATAATATTCTCCAACAGTTGTGCCTGCCCCCTGTTAAGCCTTTCATTCATTCAGGTTCCTTGCTTTTGACAGGTGATCTCTTTTCAAAATCTCTGTCTTCTGTCCATTTCTTTTTTCCTTCTCTCCAGTCCTAGCCATGAGTACTGAATGGATTCCTGACTGGCCATTCTAGAGGAATCTGATTTGAATTTCTCCTGGAGATGATGACTGTGGGTCTCTAGCAATGATGTAATGTCCCCCAACATCTTCCCCACTTCATCGTAGAGCACCATAATTCAAGCCCACACCCATCCCCCCATCAGTCATGCAGGCGAAAGGGTTAGGTCCCAAATAGTCTGCAAAATAATTCCTCCTCCTCTTCCTCTGCCTCCTCCTTTTTCTTCTGCATATATGAAAAACATCACAGAAGAATATTTAGTATCCCTGGAATTTTTCCTTTTGGCTCCTCCAAGCTACTAGTACTTGCTCTGAGCTATTTCTTAATTGCCTTATTAATTTTTTGGCACTTTTACTTTACTAGAGTGTTAGCTCTTGGAGGTTAATATTGTGGTATATACTTTGCTTTCTTGGAGTATCTGATACGGTATTTTACTTGAGATAAGGAAAGAAATAAGCATCAAATGTATACACAGAAAGTAATATGAAACTATGCATTTTAGTGCTTTCTCTGTGCACAAAGATATGCATAGATGTGATGGGCTCATAGTTATCACAGTTATTTCCACGGTTTTCAATGAGATATACTGGTTGAGTACTCGTAGGTCTCTAGAGGTCAGTGACAGGCAGGGTCTTCCAGCTGGCATGATGACGTAACACAGGATTGATTAAGAATGACTGTACTCCCACTGTGAAGTATGTTTACTATAAAACTTTCTGGATTTCTCCAGCAGAGCTGTGCAGAGCCACAGTGTGTTGTGACAGTCATCTTTGGTCACTACGGTAGAGTTTGTGAGATTTGCAGAGTAAATAGTGGGTTGGGATAGCAATCTTCAGTTTCCCTCATCCATGAACTCTGATATTTTTAGCCAGAGTGGACCAGACACTTGTCTTGAATCTTCTTTTTCCAGGCCCTGGGCTTTGTTCTGATGCAGATGTGCCAGAACATCCCTTTGAATGGTTTTTCCTCCTTTAAAGTCAGACTACCTCTGAAATCCACTATAGTCTTTGCTTATGTAATTGTCCCCAGCCCGTTCTTTTAGAGATGACTCTTTGTTAGGAGACTTCTAGGAAAGATTCTTTCACTCAATATATTTGGCACAATGCAGTAAGCTACTGTAAACTGGTGTTCATCTCAACCATGTTTCAATGTTCTTCGTAGGTTTTGCTTCCTGTGGGCAGGGAGGATATTGGAAATCAGCTGGCTAATTCTGAGCGGTCATTTGTTTGTTTGTTTAAAAAACAGTTTTGGTGGAAGCAATCACTTCCTGCTTGTAGTCTGAGTTGAAAGAGGCTCTCCTCTTGAGCAGTCATGCCCCTCCATGTGGCAGAGAATGAAAACAGGCATCCACCCACTTCGAGGTGAGTGGCAGACCTGAGGGAGTCATGGCTAGCTGGGAGGGGGGAGCAGGAGGAGGATGACTCTGCTCTGTAGCTGGAAATGAAGGTTGTTGGATGCTGGAAGAAGGATGCAAAGTACAGATCCCTGTTATGGGGGCTGAGGATGCAGCTCAGTTGGCAGAGCACCTGCCTAGCAGGCATGAAGCTCGGAGTCCATCCCCAGCCCCGTATCAATAGTGTGCACAGGTGTGTGCAAGCCTGTAGTCCCCTCACGAGAGCGGTCGAGACGGGAGGATTAGAAATTCAAGGCTATTCTCAGTTATATAGTATTTTTCAAACTACCTTAGGATGTATGAAACCCTATCTCCACTAAACAAAAATATAAGATTTGATGAAAACAATAAATACATTTGACTTTTAAGTCAGTCATGGCTTTTGAGGGCCAGGTGTGGGATGTGAATGACTGTGAATGACATTGGAGTAAAGTGACATAGGAGGTGGCAGAGGAAGGGAGGTATGGAAGAGCTCATGACTGGAGGCAGTTAGGTCTGACGTGGTGGAATGTCAAACCTGAGCTTGCAGAGTGGACTGGAAGGAAGGAGGGAAGATAGAAGAGGGAAAACCCCGAAGAATACTGGTTCCACTTTCGACACTCAGGGAGATCTAAGCATCTAGAAGGTGGCTCCAAATTAATGACTTGTATTGGTAATAGTCTTTTTAGCAGTAGGGGGACTGCCCGCATTCATTGGCCCATGAGTGACCTGGTCTTGGGTTTCTAAGGTAGTGTAACCCCCACACTTTGCTGTGGTGCACGCAGGACAGATTCACTGGTTTCCTAAGTCTGGTGATTCCCTTTCAGACCTCCCCCACCCACCACCAGCCACCTCCACCACTTGGTAGAACTCTACTTCGCCTCTGAGGAGCTTCAAGGATGAGCATCAGTTCTCCCAGGCGTGATACTGATGCTGCAAGATTGCAGCTTCTGTATGGTGACACTCCATAAACTCTTCATCAGGCTTCTAGTAGATGAAAAGTAAGCTTAACTAGATTCTTTAAAACATGGACCGACTGACCTGTGGCCTTCTCTTTCAGCACACAGATGTGGGGGAAGGGATGGAAACACTGAATAAGGGAATGAGGAGGAAGGCAACCTGATAGAGGCACTAGTAGAAATGGGAGACTGTTCCCTGGAGTGCTGCTGGCCTTTGTTTTGTTTTTGAAAGCAGCTGAGCCCAAAGCTCAATTTGCTTTTGATTAGCTGCAATTGCTGAAGAGACCCTTTGTCTCCGGCAAAGGCAGGGAGGGGTTTACATAGGAGTAAAGCAATCCCTGATGTGTGATTGGGGCTCTCTAATGAAACTCTAACAGTGATACTCTAGGGTTGATAGCAGGCGATTCTCTAGGGCTGATGTGATAATCTGTAAAGGGCAGAACAGGACCCTCCATTCAGATGCCTTGGAATCTGTGGCCAATGGCTGTTTGTTCTTCCAATTTAGGTGAGCTCTTTAAGTCAGAAGGTCTGGATTTCTGGGTAGCATTGACCATCTTAGTTCTCATGAGGTCCTGGCCAGCTGTTCTGGTGTGTGTGTGTGTGTGTGTGTGTGTGTGTGTGTGTGTGTGTATGGAGAAAGAGAGAGAGAGGGCGGGGGTTGGAATCTAAGAAGCAGTATTTGAGACATTGTCATAGTCTTTTGGTATTTATTTGAAAGAAAGTCCGTTTTTCTCTGTTCAACTCAGTCTCATATGGAAGCATTCAAACACACAATAACTGGAAAGACCTTAGTGAATCCAGTGACGGCTTGCCAACAAAGAATACTGAGGCAGGAGGATCCAGCTGGTGCTGATGGACCTTTGTGTGGACGGACACGGAAACGCTTTTCCTAGTCACATCTGTGATCCATGCAGCTGGCAACCCCCATGAGACTTGGGTATTGAAAGAACCATAAAATAATTGGTTTTGTTCTCACCAAAGTTTTTAGATACATACACACGCACACCCACACCCACCCTACACACTCCTACATACATGTTTTAATTAGGACTACTTTAAATGTTAAGTAAAGTTAAAATTTGCTGGAAAGTGAACATGACCAAAATTCATTATATATAAGCATGAAACTGTCAAAACATTAAAATTTAAATTCATTAGAAAAACACATGATCTGTGAATGACTGAATAGATGTTAAGGAAATTGAATATTTTCATCACAAATGTAAAAGGAAAGTCTTACTTTAATAAACTCACAAGAGTTAACATTTTGTTGCCAACTTCAGCACCCAGTCTTGCCATCAACGGACAAGGTCTGAAACCCTAACTAGCAGCTTGATGCCATGGCATTGTTGTGGTGATATTTTGTTTGTGCTCTAACAAATAAGGCTCGCCTGAAGACCAGAGGGTGGAGCTAGACACTATTGTTAAGCATAGAGGCCAGGCAGTGGTACTAAATACCTTTGATCCCAACACTTAAAGTCTCATGCCTTTGACCCCAGTACTTGGGAGGCACACGCCTTTAATCCCAGCCCTAGAGAGGTGGAGACAGGAAGTGATTTGACTGGGCAGAGAGAGAAATTGGGGTTCAACTTGAAAAGCCACTGGCCAGCCACTGGCTTTTACCCCGACATCAGTCCGAAATGGCCGTCGTGCCTCCAGGAATCTCAGAATGGAAGTGTGTTTGAGAGCTGTCTCCTCCTGTTTTATAATCTTCTCTTCTTTAGGGCTGGGATTAAAAGTGTGCACCACTGTGACTGAAAGCGTACATCACCCAGTTTCCATGGCAACTAGTGTGGCTACTGGAATTAAAGGTGTGTGTTACCACTGCCTGATCTGTAAGGCTCTCCAGTGGGACCGTTTTACTCTTAGATCTTTAGGTAGGCTTTATTTATTAAAATACAATTGAAATGCCTCTACAAGAGGAATATAAGGAGGGAGGAGACAGGAGCTCAGCTTTTCAGTCTGAGGATTTTGTAAATGTAAGAACTTTAGTGGCTGGCTGTTTTACTTCTCTGATCTTTCAGCTTTCACCCCTCATATCTGACTCCAGGTTCTTATTGTTAACACTAATTAGATTCACGGCACACACTGTGAATGTGATTATTAAGTGAACCAGAAACACAGAGGGGCTTCAGGTTTTCTTGAAAGCACTAAAAAATTTGCATGTCAATATAATTATATGATGTACCTTTTATTAAACCACTTGCGTTTCTTAGACTAATTATCAAATCATAGAGAATAGGCCCAGGCAGCATTTTTAAAAAAATTTTGGCAACTTCTACCACCACATCACATATATTATATGAATTTCTAATATTTGACTCATTCTATATTTTGGAAAATCTTACACATAGAATAATATACTAGGCCATTATGCATTTAAGAAATTCAAAGTGGAATAAATAAATGTATTCTCATAAAAGAAACACATCTGTTGATGGACTACTTAGAATATACAACTAAGAATAAAGAAAGACAATAAAGGAATCGAGAACCTTCTTTACCAGAATTTATTACTGGTAAGGAGTTGACAGTCAATCATTAAGTCTGGTACTATAGGTGCAAGCATATTAAACTGACCAAATGTCCCAGTTTGCCCAGGTCAGGGCATTTCCTGGTATATTGAGCTTTAGTTCCACACTGGAGCATCCTGAGCAAACTAAGAGTTGGCTTGCACCAATGTCCTCATGGAAATTTGCATATTCAATCATTTCTTAACCCCTTATCTATATGTTTTTGTATGTGTGGCTTACATGTGTGTGGCCCATACATGCACACAAGGAGTCTAGAGCAAGACAGCTGCCTTTCTCTCTCACTCTGTACCTCATTGCCTTGAGACAGGGTCTCTTGGTGAACCTGACAACCTCACCCTTTTGGCTGGCCTGGTTGGTTGGCCAGCATGTTCTCAGGATCTGCGTGTCTGTCTCTCGGTGCTGTAGTTACAGGCTCACACAGTACTGGGGTGAGGACCTGAACTCAGTCTTCATGCTTGGAGAGCAAGCTTCCTTTCCCACTGAGTCATCTCTTCCCTAGCCCTGGTCAGTACCAAGGGCTTCAAGTAGGGGCTGACACCTCTTCTTCCAATGCACCGGCATTGGAGTGGGTCTTTCAACAATAACTGCATGTTGTGTGTAAGTCCATTTTCTTGCCTGAGTAGTGATGTGAAAACTTTGCTAGCCACTGTTACACAGTTTTTTCCCTAGTTTGTCATTTCCTTTTAAATGTTTATAATTTTCTCTACATAGCAATTATGAAAGATTTCATATAACAGTCCCATCATTTCTTTAATTATGCAATGCTTAGAAATTCATTTTTCCCTCCTAAAGCCATATACAAAGTGACTTAGAACTTTTAGCAGTATCCTTATGGTGCCTGGTTCATTTGGCAGGGTGTTAGGTGGGGATCTAGTGGTATATTTTTCTTCTGTGGATATAATGGAAAAGCAAATCATCCTTTCATCCTTGACATGAAACTCACATGAATGAAACACAGCTGGATACCCATTTCTAGAACCCATTCTGCCCTATTGGTCCCTCTGCTTCTGGGACTGTACCATACTACAATAATTGTTGAGCTCCAGGATCTGGACAGAATGGGCAGGCAAAGTGCTAAATAGTTTTAGTACTGATTAGGTAATAGGAGAGTAAAGATGGTCCTGTGCATGACATTGTAGACAAGAGTGACTTCCTCCACATGGCTGGCTTGCTCCAGCATAGCTGGGGAGATGTCTGTGTTAGTGTTTTCTAGCTCCCATAGAAACAAGCGGTGAAGCTATAATGAGATTCAACCTTGTGAAGTTTTTAATAGCAGTACCAGACACTCCTACTGCACTAAGACACTGAAGACAGAGCTTCCCCCTCTGTCTGTTGTATACAGCACAACACAGAAGCCAAACTTTCATCGTTCTTTTAGGTTGAAGGTTCTGAGTGCTTTTTTTAGGGTGGGGAGAGTGGGAGAAGTTCTTTCTGTTGTCTGGACAAACACTGGAGTTTGAAGGGATACTGTGACAGCAATAATGAAATTTCAGAAAAGGATGGCTATATGTAATCAGAGACTGTTCTTTCTCTCCTGGCCACCCAGACCTAAATAATCACACAGAAGCTATATTAATTACAACACTGTTTGGCCAATAGCTTAGGCATATTCCTAACTAGCTCTTTCATCATAAATTAACCTATTTCTATTAATCTGTGTATTGTCACTAGGCTGTGGCCTACCGGTAAGGTTCTAGCATCCTTCTCCTTCAGCAGCTAGCTACATGGCATCTCTTTGGCTCTGCCTGCTCTCACTATATGTCTTTGTTTGGTTTTCCCACCTAGCTCTATTCTGCCCTGCCATAGGCCAAAGTAGCTCATTTATTAACCAATGGTAATAAAACATAGTCACAGCACACAGAAGGGAATCCCACATCTGCTGCCCTTTAAAATGTATCCTAAAATCTGGAATTCTGCTGACACCACCTAGTGAAATAGTCCATGATGTTTTGAAAATATGTCTAGTGGCTAAAGCTAAGAATGAAAAGGTGTCAGAGATGTTTTATCGCAACAGTACATGCTCTTTGTCCTTGCTTAGAGATTCTGCTAAAGCCTTTAGGTGGTTAATCTGTTTGCTCAGTGAATAGAGCCTAAGCAATTCCATATTTTTCCTAAAGCACTGAGAAAAAAGACAGCCAGGCTCTCATTTTGCTGCTTTGTCTTAGTGGTAGCAAACTGGTGTCTTACTAAAAGCATGCTTGGCCTGTTTGCAATTTGCTTTGGCTGATAGTAGTTTGAAGAGTTTATTGAGCTCTGATAGACATGGCCATCGTTTTGCCATCAGGTCCTTGAGTGCACAGAGTTTGTGTTTCTCCTTTCAGATGCCGTGTCTTAGTGAACAAGCGAAGGCACCCGAAATGGCCCACGGAAAGGCAAAGCACTTGTGTGATTCAGGCTTTGCTGGGCTTTGTAATCAGCTCCATGCATGCTAACAACTTAATTTGATTCATAAAGATTGCATTAAGCAAGTGAGCTTTAAAAGTCAAATAAAAATCAAAGATACGGAGCACACATCAAGTTGGTCACGCAGTGCACAGTAATGAGAAGAGGCAGGGACTTCCGCAATCAGTAAAATGGTGGAATGTGCCATTCATCCTCAAGGTTCGTGGTACAAATGGACGAGGAAAAATGCCAGCAGCCTCCATGTCTCACCCTCCAGCTTCTTTTGCAAGCTCACCTTCACAAGTTTGGAAATTTCTGCCATGAGGACATTTTGTAATTTGTTGGCAAAATGTCAAATGTCTTAACTATGACAGATAACAGGTACTCAGGGTTTCAGCGAGTAGCATACCCTTCCTCATGAGGTTTACCTTCTAGAGCTTTGAGATTGTCAATAAAGCAATAAGTCAGCATGAGCACCAAACAGAAAACCTTATAAAGCTCTGTGGAGAAAATGGCATACGGCGAAGGACCGCAAATGCTGGCCTGACAGGTGGCGGTAAGGGTTCTTTTTCTTTACTTTTTATGTTAGTCAAGCTTTGGTTGATATGACAAACTCCTGAGAAATGCAGAGTCAGAGGGGAGAGGGTTCATTTTGACTCAAGTTGCAGAAATTTCAGGCCCTGTCTGGCGGGGCCCATTGTCTCCGGCCTAAGTGAGACAGTGTTATGGCAGCAGGAATGTGGGGTTGAGGCTGCTCACGTCAGCAGCCAGGAAGCCAAGAGTGCGCTGATCTTTGTTCTGTCTCCATAGTTTTGTCTTCTCAAGAATATCTAGTAGTTGGGATTATAGAGTCTGGCTTCTTTCTCTTGTTGATATTCACTAAAGTTCCAGAAGGAAAGTCCGGGGTGGTAGAGGAGGCAGATGCTGGAACAGGAAGCCTAGAGATCAGATTCAATCACACACAGGACAAGGGGAGAGTGAACAGGAAGTGGGGCTGGATAGTAACTCAAAAGACGCCCCAGTGATGTTTTTCCTCCATCAAGTCCAGACCAGTTATACAAACAGGGCCACCAGTTGGGGATCGAGTACTCAAATACCCGAACCTCTAGAGGACATTTCTCATTTAAACTAACCAATGCAATCCCATCTTAACCTTCCTGGCTGTAGATTTCTGGGTGCTTAAGGAGCACTCCTGTCTTGACAAGCTAGCTGTTGTTTCTTGGCCTTTGTCAGATTCTCGCTGTATGTCTCCTCCCTAAGTATCTCTTAACTTTCTCTCTGGAATTGCCAGGTTCCAGTGCTCATGGGTGTGATCTTCCTCACGTTACTCCTTAAATCTATTCAATGGTGCTGTGGTCTCTTTCATTAAAGTATGCTCATGAAATGGACAGTTCTCAATGCCACGGCTTTTGGAGCCCAGTCCATAGCCACCTCTCCTTGCCTGAACTCCCAAGAGAGCCCCCTGATTTTCTCTCACTACCAATCTGCTCTTTCATGGTCTAGATTGCATGGAGAAGTTACTGTGGTTTTATCATCAGACTCTAACATATTCTCGTTCAACATTCCCAATGGTATGTTATCACAACAAGAAAGAAGCATAAACCATGGCTTAAAGCACCTGCAATATTCTGATCTCCCTACAATCCTCAAATGAGCCCCTGCCTCTGTATATCTCATTTCCAGCTCCCAAGCATGCTAAACTGGTCCATACTAAATTTGTTTTTAACACCTGCTTTGCCTTCTCTTAAAACACCATTTAACTAGCTCATTCTTTAATAATTTTCTTTGTAATTTTTGTGTATTTATTTTCCCATGTGCTCACATCTGTTGGAGCATGTACATGCCACAGGGAGTGTGTGGAGGTTTTAGGACAACTCGTGGGAGTCGATTCTGTCTACCTTGTGGGATCTGAAACTTGAACTCGGGTATTCATGCTTGGCAGTAAGAGCCTTTACTCACTGAGTTATCTCGCCAGTCCTAAGCTAGTTCATTCTTATTGTTCTGGTCTCAGGGACTTCTTGAATACCCAACCCAGCAAGGTAATATGCTGATCAGCCTCCCTGTTGGTTCTGTTCATTCTGTATCCAATGTCTCATTGTTCTCCTCAAATAGTACTTACACTTTCTTGTTTCCAATGTTGTAGTTTTCGCTTCTGAACAGAGTATAACATCCTAGAGGTCTTATTCGTATCTGGCTCCTTGAGCTCAGTACAGTGCCTACCACATAGGAAGAGCTTGAGTTCTCCCACTGAATCAATATTTTGAAACTGAGCATGTCCTTCCAATAATGCATCCCTTCCATTTCATTCTAGATGGTTTTCTTTCTTGAGCTCCATATTTTTTTTCAGCAATCTGACGTAAAGCTTTGCAATCATTTTATCTTTTGCTGTGTATATCCAAAACTGCCCTCAGCCAAATCCTTATAACCATTCCTTCCTCTACATTAGCCATTCTCTTCCCCTTCCCTAGCTGTGGCCTCCTCACTGAGTGTTCATCTTTCTACATTTTTTTAATATTATGGCAGGGTATGAGGCATTGGTTTGCGTTTCCCCCTCTTAGGGTACACTCCTTCTAAGAATTAGAGACACGCAAAGAAGCATCACTCTCTCTAGCTTATTCCAGGAGGCATCGGGAGGGGCCTGTGATTAGTTATTTGGGTAATGAACATGTTTTATGTAAATATTTTACTGCTAACACTGATATCCTTGAATTTCTTCCAGAAACCACAAATTTAAACTAGTGGAAAATCTGTCCTTGGTAAGTTGGTGGTATTTAATTCTGAAAGAATAATTGCACAGGCCTTTGTGAAGCACTTCCTCCACCCCAGGGGGTGGCTTTGAACTCTCAGCAGTCTACCTGGTCTCTTCAGCAGACTGCTCCAGTGTAGAGAGGCAAGCTTGCTGTATTATAATGCCTGCAAAGCCACCAAGGACCCATAAGCACTCCCTTAAATTCTTCCAAGAGTGACAGACCGAAGATGTCATCACCATTTAGTAGGTTGCACATTTCAGGGTCCTCTCCATCCCCCCTTCACCATGCTTAGAAACAAGGTTTCAACACACAAACCCTTAGAGGAGAAGCCACATCCAAACCACAGCAGAAGGCGAGACAGGATATCTGGTCAAGTGCAAAGGCCCTGGGGTTCAAACACCCATGGTGACTGGAAGAACTGCAAGGAGGCTAGCCCCAACCAGAAATGATGTGTGCTTTGCGGTTTGTTACCAATCATACGGTCAGAGAGATGTGGGTGGATTCCAGGGCCTCGTGCTTGCCAGACAAGAGCATCACATCTTAGCTATACCAGAGCTACACTCATTTTCTTATAAAAGCAGGAGAAGCAGGAAGCGGTGGGACCAGAGCCTGTGAGGCACAACTGAACAGGCAGAAGCAGCTGGAATATTTGGAGACAGGTATCTGAGGCCTGAATGCTGGGGGGAGGGGGGGCGTGAGACCTTCCTGTTCTGCCCCTGAATATCATGGACTCTGTTGGTCTGGCCAAGGATCAAGAAGAAGTAGATCTAACAGGTTTGAATCGGAGTCCCTGCACCTGGGGCCTTAGCATCAGGTGCTACTCTTATGTAGGCAAAGGCTGCCCTAGGTGTAGGTGCCTTCCTGGGCGGTCCCTCCTGCTGATGGAAGGCTTCCATCTTATTGTTTCTCTTTGAGGATGTCTAGTTTTGCGCCCCAATCAACACTGCTCTTATATCTTGATTTTGATTTTCTGCTAACAATATCCAGAGGCTGTTTACACTTGCCCTCTCTCCTTCCTACCAGTATTCACCCACTTTCTATAGTTTCCTGGAGGCAAGCAGGCCCTAGACAAGCTTATGCTATTCAAGTTCCTCATTGCTATAGTCCACCCTCCTGCACCAGGCATGCTGCTGCTGTAGAAAACTCCAGCCCATCACTAAAGCTGCAGTCCCTCAAAGTCGAAATTGGTGCTCAGACCAAGGCAGTAGCCCTGAACTCAGGGCCTTCTTTCCCATTTATTGCCAGGGCTTTACCTTAATCTTGCAACCAGCCTTGCCTCAGAGCTCACCAATGTTTCTCTGCCTCATTCAATAATGTCATTCGGGGGAGCGTGAGATGTTAATCAGCTTAGTCTCATTATGGTACCTCCTTCCACATTTAGCTCTTGTCCGGGGGTTACACTAGATACTACGTTCCTTAAGGACATCGGAGAAAAACTCTTAGAATCCTAGAATTTAAAGGAAAGAAAAATCAATGTACATACTTTGCCTTGCTCAGAGGGTGAAGACTGTAATGACTGACAAATGGGTTGTATGTTGAATAACAGTTCAACATAAAACATATCACGGGTGAGACCCCATTTTGTCCCATAAACTGTCACCAGAACTATAGATGCAAGCAAGATATGACTTTTGCTTCTGATAAACTTCAAGAGTTATCACTTCTAGAGATGAGCTGGGGGCTTTACTATTTTAAATATTATGTTTTTGTCTACCGTGCAATAATATGCATATGATCTCCTTTATAGGGAGATACCCCCTCCACCCCCACCAGTTTCCATGAGAATTATTGTTCAATTGGCTAGAATATTGTTACTGGTTTCCATAAAAATGATACTTTAACTTAATATTTACTTTGAGCCAGAATAACTCATTTTGCGGGTGGAGCCAACAGGACAGAAAAACAGTATAAGGGTATACACAGCTGAGGAACAGTGGTCCCTGGAGGGTCCTACCCAGGTCGAGCTCCTCCAGCCTGACTCCCAGCTGTGATTGCATAAGAAATGCTGTGCTGTGGTGAGGATCTGGGGACTCAGCTATGTGGGAAGATACAGTGTGGGCAGTGAATGAGACCATATAAGAAGTGGAATGAGTACACTGTTTTCTTTCCCCAGATCACAGTGGTTTTGACACAGTGTATTTCCCTCATTAAAATTGTATGTGCACTTAGAGACAAAATGCTTTAATTTCATGAGGCAGCTGGAAATTGCTCACATTTGCTTTACCACTCAGAGTATGTTTAGAATTAGTCAGTGGTTGTACTTTGTAACATCGGTTTAGTGCAAACAAGACAGGAAGGGCATCGGCAGGGAAGAACATACTATTGCATAATGTAAAAACTACATTGACAGAGTGAGTATTCCTCAGTCGGGATTTTAACTATCAGTTCTGATTTGGGCATAGTGAAATCATTTACTTAATGCTGAGATGAATTTCTGGTGGAAATTTTTTCCTGCTCAAGTAATCGCTGTACATTACATTCGCTGGTAGGGTAAAGCATCACATTGCAATATGGGCCATATATATAAATTCCTTCAGTTATCTCCAATGTACATTATATTTTATGTAGCTATAGGCCAGGGTATACCTAAGCGCCAGCAAATCACATTCAAATCAAACTACATTATGAACTTTGCTGTGGAAACAATAGTTAAGAAAAAATAAGCAATTGAAGTCTTACTAGACTCTGAGTTGGTGTTAACTGGTGTGTGGTTGGATACAGCACACTGTCTCCCCCCCCCCCCCCCATGAGGAGGGGACCAGCAGCAGGCACAGGCATCCTCTAATGAGGCTAGGATGCTTCTTTTGGCACTTACCTAGTACAGCAAGTTGTGATGTGAGACTTCCTTCTGTACGCTGTGAATGTGTTTTATTGCCAATGGTGAATAAAGAAACTGCTTGGGCCTATGGCAGGGCAGAATATAGTCAGGCTGGAAGAGATATAGTGAGACAGTAGGCAGAGTCAGAGAGAAGCCATGTAGCTGCTGCAGGAGACAGATGCTGAATGCCAGACAGAACCTTACAGTAGGCCACAACCATGTGGCGATACACAGATTAATAGAAATGGGTTAATTTAAGATGTAAGATCTAGCCAGGAATACGTTAGTCATTGGCCAAGCAGTGTTGTGATTAATATAGTTCAATGTGATTATTTGGGGTCTGGGCAGCCAGGAAACAAAGGAGCAGCCTCCAGCTATAAAGTTCCACCAATTCTTGGGATTATGTGGGATGTTATTTTCAACCACTTTACATATAAAGGAGACTTATATTAAGTGAATTATTTGTGCGCATACTGGGAGTAAGCAGTCAGTAGTGAGACAAATCCTTGTATTCACGGAGCTAAATTGTGCAGTCCACATGTCTTAGACTGTGTCCTAGGGTTACTATTGCTGTGATAAAAACAAAAACAAAAACAAAACCCATGACCAGAAGCAACTTGAATAGGGAAGGGTTTATTTTCTTCACAGTTCTATATAAAAGTCCATCATCAAAAGCAGTGAGGGCAGGAACTCATGCAAGGCAGGAGCCTCCAGGTGTGTCCTTGTTTGGAATGTATTTGATTACTGACTAACCTTCTTTAGCCAACAGAGAATTTTTTTTGCGTCAATTCTGTTATATTGCATTTTTCAAACAGGCATTTAACCTAAATTAAAAACTGTCTTTACAGAAGATAACTTGCAACCTCCCTTTAATAATTTTAACATGCATAGTATTTATATTCTTTTATTTTTTCTCATTTTAAAAAATCATTCTTAGCTTTTATAACTCTATTTTTTTTTTTAAAAAAAGAAAACCATTGGATTTGCCCTCTTGCATATCTATCTGATTTCATTCCCTTTTCTTTTTAGCCTCACAGTTCATTGGTTATATGACTAACCACAATCTAATTTTAGGACATTTTATTACCCTCCAAATAAACCCTAGACCCAGTCACTCTCCAATCTGGCTACCCTGTTCATCTCCAAGCCAGCACCTAGTGCCTGCTAATCCCCTTTCTATGTTTTGCTCACTTGTTCTAGACATTGCAAATAAATGGAGTTATAAATGTCCCTTCTGACGGCTTCACGCAGCACAATGTCTTCAAGATTCACCTGTGTGTTAGCATGTACCACCATTCACTTACATTTACAAATAAAATTCCACTGTATGTGTAGGCTACATTTGCTTACCCGTCATCAGTTGGGCATTGAGGCCGACTCCTTTTGCTGTCATAGTTGTGCTGGTATGTAGATTCTTATAAAGCCTTTGTACGCACATTTCATCATTGTGTTTGGGAACATGCCTAGGAGATTTATGGGTCACATGCTGTCTCTGTATTTGGAATTTTGAGGAATGATAAAAGTTGTTCTCTAAGATAGCTTCATCATTTATATCCCCAGGGGACACATGAGGGTTCCTGCCTCTGTGATTTTGTCAAGTGTTGCTGTTATCTGGGTTTCTGATCTAGCTTGCTTATAGAGTGGTGAGTGTATCTTGGTTTTGATATGCACTTTTTTAATACCTACCTGGGCTGAGAATCTTACATGTTTACTGGCTGTTTGAACATCAACTTTGGAAGGAATGGCTCTTCAATTCATTTGAAAACACCGGAGTTGTGAATTCTACATGCATGCTATAAAAATTTTCTTTTGACTTATGATTTATAAATACTCTCTCTCATTCTATTGATCATTCTTCCACTACCTTGATGGTAGTGTCTGGACATGTTTTAAATTTTGATGAATATTACCTTTTCATTTTTTGTCAAACCAAGGTCATTAAAACTTATCCTTATATCTTATTATTATTATTATTTTATAGCCTTAGCTTTGAGAAATGGACATATTACAGGAGAAAAGGGCCAGCCAAAGAAATCCACCCTGACCCTGAAACCAGAGCCAGTGAAAGAAACACACTCTGAGTCTGAAACCAGAGTCAAAGAAACACACTTTGGCTCTGGAACCAGAGCCAAGGGGGGTTGAGGTGGGGAACGACCTCAACAATAACAACAACAAAAAAATCCAGGCACTGAAACTAGAGCCAAAAGGTTACCAAGGCCCAGGGAAAGAACACACCCTGAAACCAGAGCCAAAGAAACATATTCTGCTCCTGACCAACTGAGTACGAAACCAACCAATCCCTGTGCACAAAATCTAGCCAATCTCTGAGTTTGTCCAAGTTGAGGAGATTGAAATCTAAGGAATTCCCACACTGAAATTCTTCTCACTGGAAAACACTGCCCTTAAGAAGCCATGTGCCTATTCATTTGGCAGTTGCCATTTTTCATCCTGGCAGAGGCAGCCGCTCTCCTGGATTCTTCTCTCCCTATAAATCCCTTGAAGGAGTTTTGGGTGAAGACCTTCTTTCACTTTCACTGGAGTAGAGCAGAATCTCTGCGGGGGAACTCCTTAGTGGCGAGGACTGGAGAAGCAATGTGCAACTACTCCTGCAGGGAAACTCCCTTAGGGGAGGGGAACAGAGGTAACAACTTTTCACTGGAGCTGGAGCAGGTTGCTACATTTTTGTAGAGGTTTCCCCCTTTAGAGTAAAGCAGAGAGGTAACAATTTGGGCTGGAGGTGAGAAGAAACAGACATCTCTGCTGGGAAACTCTTTGCAGAGTGGAGCAGAGCTGAGTTATAAGGGCTCTCTTGGAGAGAAGCAGGATTGCCACATCCTGTGGAGACCATCCCCCACCAGAACAGTTTCGGGTTCAGCCTACCTTCCCCTCACAGCTGTAGGTGTAGGCTGACTTCCTACAGTCAGGATGCGGTTCCTTTCAGAGCTCTACCACTTGCAGGTATAGCCTGACTTCTGACAGCCAGCATGCCTTTCCCTGTAGAGCTGTAATGCTTGCAGTATGGCCTGACCTTTGACAGCCAGGATGCCTTTTCCTGTAGAGCGCACAGGGCTCTCAGGTAAGCCAGCCTTGTGCTTATATTCACATTCCTTTCTGACTCCATGAGGAACATTTTGTTTGCAGGTTTTAAGGCAGAAATGTTTACAAGCACTTGTTGATCATAAGCCACTAATGTAAAAGTGCAAGGATGTAGTTAAAGAAAAAGTCTTTATTTATAATATTAACCGAAACCATAATAAATAATGCCATATGCTAATGTAACAACAGATGTTCTCATGCATTAACCAAGCTTATAAATATATATAGGAAAGCTGGCTTGCAGGAACAAAGGTGGAGAAGTGTGCTTAGCAATACAGTGAAGTGAAAGTTACAGTGTTAAGACCATCTAGCAAACAGAGTCTCCCCACATCATTGTAAAAATCCATCCCTATGCACCTGTGAGCAAATGGGAAGCTCCCAAATATTTTCCACTTTTGTAAACATGCTAGAGTTAAATAAGTTACCAAAGGACCAGGGCTGATACTTTGTTATTTATTAGTATTTCTTATGGAAAACATATTTTCCATAAATGAATGACAATGGAAAACAAAAATGAACTTCTACATTTTTGGTGTGGAGGCAAAATGAACCTGAATGAAATGAGACACAGGAGGTGTTTGTGGCTGAGTCTCGTTATAAAGCTGCTGCAATATTGTGTTTATTATCTGGTAAGGAACAACCAATTACCTGACTGCGGAAGTGATAACATTTAATTAAAGCCTAATTTCGCTAGTAAATTTCAAAGAAAGGATTAAAATAGGATAACCTTTAACATAAAGCTTTAGAACAAATAATTTAAACATATCATAAACACTGAAAATGTGTTTTTAATTGTTATTTACAGTTAATCAACAATACCAGTGTTTAGCTTAACGTAGCCAGTCATGAATCCCCCTTTCAACACCTGTTTTACAATCTTCCTTATAAATACTCAGACAACTCAGTTGAGTGAAGGAGAGCGTTCTGTGGTCCACAGTAATTCAATGCATGGCCATTTGGTTTGGAGACAGCGTTTAATAGGCGTGTCATCTGTCTGTAGCATGGGGTCTTCAAAGCCCATAACCACGGCGGTCCCTTCCACATACATTACCTGTTAAGAGGAAAGCCAGCAAGGTCAGTTAACATTCATAGCAAATTCTCAAGTGGATACAGATAGCTTCACAGTCAAGTATGTTTCTAAGACCTCATTATGTGGAGATTTACATCTAACTGTTTTGATAGGAATTATACTCAACTATAACATCTGCAAAATAAATTTATAAATGAATTTTAATTAACTGGTAAAATTTAGAATTCGAGATCAAGATTAAAAAAAAGATAGGCGAATCACAAGCCATATACTTTTAGATGAAGAAAAAAATCGTTCTTCAAATGATGGACAGCAGGGTGTGTTTCTTCCCCTAGTGTCCACATGGCATACTGTGCTTGCTCTGGCTTGGCTACTGAGGCAGTCAGTCGCTCCTATTCTCAAGGAGAACACAGCTATGCACTCTGAGAGGACTTCATCTTCCACGCTCAGTGTAAGGGTCTGAAGATGATCAGCATGTTAACGGGATCTGCCGGCTTTGGACTCAATGGTTTTGGAATGCAGCTCTTGAGTACATGTGAGGACAGACACAAAAGTCATGGAAGGGTGACAGAGCAGAGACCTGGCAATGATCACATTAACTAATTTGGGGGCAGACACTAGAAAACAATTATTCTGCTTTATTTTTTTTTTAAAGAAAATACTTAAAGTTATTTGCCATACCAGGAGAACACTACCAAGGATTCAATGTGTACACTAATCGCTGTGCTATTAAAAGGAGTGCCTATGACTGCTCTCTTCCAGAGTATGCATTAACTATTTTTACCAATTCAGTGGAGGCTACACATGATTGCAATTATGCTCTCATAACATAAAAGCATAACATAACATAAAAAACATAACATAAGTATGTGACCAGGGAGCCAAAAGAAACGTTTATCAGCTTTCAACAAGAGTTCCCTTAAAAACACAACTGATGGAGGAATAGGATGTTCTACTACTAGGGCACATAATTTGGTTTATAAACTTTACTCTTTAGGGAAGTCCAAAGGCATTAAAGTAAAATACATTCTTCATATTAAAATTACAACTCATATTTTTCAACCTCAAAGCAAAAGTGCCACTTTCTAAAATGTTTTTCTGAAAGGAATATATCTTAACATAGGACCTGTTTCTCCAACAGCATCAGAGCAGAACAATGTGATCTCTTCTGTGGTCTCCACTGGTGTCTGATGTCTTTCCTGGTGGCTGCAGGCCAGACTAGTGTTCTTGTGTTTTTCCTGGTATCTGGAGTGGTACCTAACTGAGTAGTCAGCCCTACTTCACACTTCTATATGGACGATGTGCACACGCTGCTCCACAACTGTTACACAGTACGTCATGTTAATACTCCGGACGTCTTGATTTCTCATCTTGTGTTAGTATGTCAGACGCTTGTCACAAGCATGACTGTAAACTTACTATATACAGGTAGCGTGGCCAAGCAGACCAAGGACAGGATTGGGAATCAGGAACTCAGTTCCAATCCCTGCTCTGTCAGTGACTTGCTCTGTGACTCTGGCTGAGTCACTTAATCTCCCTGTCTCAGAGGCCTCATCTGGAAAATATGGATAATATTTGACTACCTTACAGGGACTGTGGCTGTGAATTAATATTTAGTGATGATGAAGCTAGGCAAAACTTCAACAACTAGATGAAGTACTCATTAACACACAATATGAAATCATCCAGGGTTTCTTACCAAATGTACTCTGTTACAGATAGCAATAAATTGGTGAAAAGATTTTTGGACATGAAAGGTTTTAATTTATATTTTGTTATTAAAATAAATTTTAGCCTTTTAGTTTCATTTTTATAAGATAATGTATCTAACTTATGATCTACTTCTATAGCCACCCTCCAATTAGATACTTATAAAGCAGCATGAGGTCAAACTGAGGCATCATTCCTCCTAACATTGGCTAAACCTACTGTGGCTGTTCCTTGAATAAACACAAAGACTTGCGGCAAGAACACACAAAGGTGGCGTTTCATTCAAAAAGGTGAAGTGCTCAGACAAAGCTTTTGCCTTGGACGAGGCTAGTATACTCAGACACATGGCATCTGTGTGCCCTGGTCAACAGCTTAGAAAGGAGAGGTGCAAAGCAGAGTGGCTGAAAGCACAGGTACTGGGCTGGGCTACACTCAAGTCTCAATCCCAGCTCTGCCATTTCCTGGCTCTGGACAGGCTGCTTCCCCGTGCTTAGGCCCTTCTACAGAGCAGACATATACGGACTTCAGAGGGCCATACTAAACTAAAGACTAAATACACTAGGTAAATGTTCAATAAAGCCATTTTGGTAAATTGAAAAAATTCTCAATTAAAATTCTGCATTTAAATTGATGAATAGGAGCCTTCTGAGAATTAGCCAGAACTGCTGATCTGGAAATACCTCCACAGTTTAGAGTAACTGTGTATATAGTAGAGATAGCTATTTTGTCACAGTGAAATTA
Source organism: Microtus oregoni (assembly GCF_018167655.1). Lineage (NCBI taxonomy): Eukaryota > Metazoa > Chordata > Mammalia > Rodentia > Cricetidae > Microtus > Microtus oregoni. Next base: position 22,150,531 of record NW_024543094.1, read on the forward strand.
TTGCCCCATAGTTCAATGTACAGCTTGAAAGCAGATTATGTGTTAGTCAAATTGAATACAGACAATTTCTACATGTGTGGCAGTAGAGAGACTTCTGGAACACCTTAAGTAGCAACTGCAGGAGACTCAGACACAACCCAGCTGAAGACAAATTATAAATGAATTCTCATACCTTTTCATTATAATTTGACTGCTTCAATCCATTGTAGTGGTAGACAGTAAAAGATTCTGGACCACTGGAGCCCTGTTATAAATAAAGGACTATTAAAACTTTAAGTTATACCTTTTTATGAGCAATTTCTAATAAGCAATGAATGTAAAAATGCAAATATCTTAAATCTTTATTGTTATTGGGGGATCACTTGGTAAAGACAACCTGTATGGTGTTAACGGCCAGGAAGGCTGAGAAAGGAAACAGCTGCTTCTGGAAGCAGGGAAGCCCTGACTGGCACAAGTTCTTCCATACCTGCTATGTCTCTAAGTGGATGTACGCGTTACACTAAAAATGACAAGTTACTAACAAATACCTCTTAAAATCCCTCACTACAAATACTTGCTTCTTGCTGTGGAACAAAGCAACACTGCCTCCACTAAACCATAAACACACATGCACCAACAGCTTCAGTTTGCCCCACAGTACTGAATCAGAAGTTTCAATTAAAAATATAATTTCACAGAAATCAAAACATATCATGCCTAATAAGACTTTATTACTACTCAAAGTGCCTGGGCTCCTAGCTGATTTTCAGCAGGCAATATTCTATCCCTGCAGCTTGTCTTCCTGGCCAGGGTCCCTCTCTAGGATCTTTTCTACTTGGTGGGAAGTGACTGCTGGAAACTCCTGCTTCAGCTCCTGACAAGAGGTGGGCTGCAAGGATACAGCTTTACTGAAAGGAGGAAAAGTGGGGGGACTCTGGGAAGGGTTCAGGGCTCTGCTCTAGGCTTGAGGCTCAGAGCATCTTCCCTTCTCCAAGCTCACTTTTTCAGTTCCTATGAGCTTTGAGTGTTTCTTCACTTATGACAAGAGCAAGCAAGGATCTCCAAAACAGCAGAGGACTTACTCTGCCCTTCAGTCCGAACCCTAAGTTCTAAGTTCTGCGTCAGACACATTTCTTTCTAAAATGCCCCTTCCTCATTTTCTAAGACCTGACCCAAATCTTACTTTCCTGTAAAGTTTCCTCTACTACTATGGGAGTTTTAAGAAAAAGCTGTCTGAATTAATTTGAGAATAAACATCACATGACTTTATATTATTGGGTTGTTAGTCTGGAAGACTACATTGTTTTACATTTGCTTTAGTATTTCCCAAGTAAAATTTAAGCTCTCATAACCTGAATTTAGGTGACTATTTCCTGAATGGTACACATGAGTCACTCTGATTACTTAGGTGAGTAATTTGGTTTTGATTCACAATTTATTTTAACTTAACAATAGTCATTCTCCTCACTTGAATCCTGTTAGTATTCTCAAGGTAGAATAGCTAATTGGCACACAGGACAAAGGCAGGGCAAAGCAGGAAGTACTTTTGCCTATGGGGCTAGATGACAGACCTAGTTTAGCTCTTGGGTCAGTCATGTAACAGCTGAATGACACCAAGAACATTTTTCACATTTTCTAGGAATGGGGGGATACCTGCACTCAATTATAAGGTATACAGGATATGCTTACTGAAGATATGCTGCTCCTACTGGTTTCACTAAACTAACTTCTGCTCAGCGTCTACACCCTAACAATGCAGTGTCCTTCCACTGGGTCAGATAAGAAGGCAGAAGGGGCACAGGGGAGTGAGTTCCCACATGGTGTGGATAGACAGAGGTGGGAACGGTCTCCTGTGAGGAAGCTGCTCTAAGTTAGACCTCCATTAGTCACCCAGAGGTGCTGCAACGTTGCCGTGCTCTGTCCCCAGAGCTCCCGATTCACTAGACCCAGAGACTTGAGGGTTTACATTTCTAACTACATCTTACACACGACATTCTCAGAACCTTCTGCTCCTGCGGAAAATGACAGCGGGGTCACATATGCTAGAAAAGAATATGAATTCCACAGAGGTAATGAGAATAACCAGGCTTGAATGACGACCTTGCTCAGAGTCACAGGGAGGTAAGCAAACAGTAAGATGGACTCAAGAGCACCAATTAGAGAGAAAGGTGTTTCCTGTAGGATAGAAGGGAACTGGAACATTCTTCCTCCACAAAGACAGGAACTCTCACTGCAGTCAATGTTATTAAATAAAATAACACAGCGAGGACACACAACTGGGTGATCTGGGAGGAGCTCAGGAGAGGAGCTAGGGTGAGTATGACCAAAACACACCGTATGAAACCCTCAGAGAATCAGAAATATGAAAACAATATTAATTCCTCGAGCTAACAAGTTAATATTAAGCATCATCTTGTAATTAACACACAAGCAGCCAAAAGAGCTGAGAACTGTCTTCTACTGCAGTTTTTAGTCCCCACCCTCGCAGGAGTATTCCACGCTGAAAACTAACAAGCAGTATTTTTAGTAATGTCCTGGCAGCACCTTCTGGAAATATAACGAGCCTCAAATACTTCAAAACCTTATGATGCTATAATTAACCATCCACCAACACACCTAAAGGCACTTTCAGAAAAGCCCAAGGGTTGGCATACTAACATACTGGACACTATAGTCCGATAGTGCCTGCCTTTCCAATGTCAGAAAGAGAAGTTTAAGAGTGTTTTCTTTCTTTCTTTTTTTTTTTTATAAATTATTTGCCAAAGTTTAAAAAGTTCAATTTCCTATACTGTGATAGCATTGGCTACTTCCTGAATTTTACCACTCATCTTTATTCGTAATAACCAAAAGGAACCTATGCTGTCTAAGCGTGCATTAACTACTAAGATTGAGTGCCAGTAATGCCAGTTACTCTGTTCATGTCAGACCTGTGCCCAAGATATCAAATTAACAACATATCAAAATTAAACAACTACATTTTTCTACAATAGCTGAACAAAATTGGCATTTCTATTGGAAGAGTTTATACTGCTGCTATTTGATGACACGACCATGATTGTTAAGCTGAATAATTCAGGTCAGTGGATACACGCCTCACTTAGGACAAAGAAAAGGGCAGATGCAGGCACAACTCAAGAGTGTGAGAACTAACAGCCCTGTTAACTGAGGCAAAGCCAATAGAAAACATGCACCATTTCACTGAGAACAAAGCTATCCCGTTCACCCTTTCTTCTGAAACTCGGGCTCGCTACTAGGAGCTCCTGCCCTTTCCTCTTGTGGCACTGTCCCAGGACACATACTAACCAACAGTTTTGTAAGAATGAACTCAGGGATGGGAGACAGAGAGGTGTCTCTCTTTATTTCATGTACTTCTAAATTCATCCTTTTTTTTAGCATTCCACTGTCCTCTGCCACCCATCGGAATTCAGAGTACTGCACAGTGTACTGGTCCACTGGCACCCTTAGAGAACTGCATCACTGTACTAACATAGAGATGCCAAATCAAGGACTGCATGGTTATGCCAACACACATGTCACTGTAAGACAGGCATACTCTGAGGACTCTATTGCTGAACCAGGACACAGACAGACCCACTGCACAGCAACACCTACTGAGTGGGGTATGTAGCTATATCAGCACACACACACACACACACCCTCTGGGCACTGTATCACTGTACTGACACATGCATGTTTTCTAAGAACTACACTGCTACATGGGCTCATACATGTCCTTCTGACCTTTGCATGGGAAGATTTTATGTAATGGTGTTTTCTCAGTCTTACATGTGCATTTTAGGAAAAAGAAAAATATAGTCTAGTTCACAGACAATCATCTCAACAGAGCAAATGAGTACAATAGATTCTCTTGGCTGTTACCTGATCAGGAAAAAATTCTTGAAGAAATGGACCCAACAAAATGATTCCTAATCCCTCTGGATCTAATTTGTTCTTTATGAGATTTATACTATAGGGAGACAAAAAGAAAAACAGTGAATACCAAAGAAGACAAACCCACAAAATAGTCCATTCTCTCATGACTCAATTGCTGGTACTATAACACATTTGGAAGCCAAAATCCTAAGAGCTGTTCTTTTTAGAACTTTAGTGACAAATACACAGGAATGGCATCTAATTCGCCAAAACTTGGCTATTTTTAAATCAGAGTAATCTGTTACTATTTAAAATTTAAATTATGACGATGACTTTAGAATATTGTTCCTTATTAGGTAAAGTAATTTAAAAACCAAGGCTTATAAAATCAGGCTGTAACCTCCCAAATGCAGATTCTCTCTGCATTCTAGGTATGCATGAATTCAACAATCAAATGGAGCATTTACTTTTCAAAATCTATTTTCGGCTCTAGGAGTTAGAAAGAAACAAGTCAAGAGGCATTGGGAGACCAGATAATAATAAAAGAAAATCTTCAAAATGTTACTTTTAAGAACTAAATAAGATAGATGCTTAACATTCTTGGACAATCTAACTTGAAGGCCACAGACATAAGAGCTTTAGTCCAGGAAATCGCAGCACATGGCATGGCCCTTACTGGTCTAGCAGCAATCGCAAGTAAACAAGTTCTGTACAGCGTTTGCCACTTAGGTGTAATAGAGGCTGGTGGAGAGTGATGTATGAAGCTCAAGAGGCAAAGAGAAGGGGAATGCAGTTTAAAGGGTTTCAAAACTGTCAGTTTTCTTCCCCCAATGCTATCTCAAATGACAAGTTAAAGTTAGCCTACTAACTGCAAAGCAGCATGTTTGGGAATTACAGGGAATTTGGGTAGATCAGCTTCCCCAAGATGCTTCCCCAGGGCTCAAGGTGGGTGGAGTCACTGTGCTCAAGCTCTCTAGGGATGGACAGCTAGAGCAGGGGCCAGGCACAGGGCTACAAAGGACTCCCTTCCTGAGAAGGTCTCTGTCAGGAGACCATTCTCAGAGTTTGGTGGATGTCTGTCTGTCTGTCTCTTTCCTCTGCCTGTGTTTAGACTAGGTCAGTTCCAGAGTTTTTGTTTGTTGTGTTTTATTAGAAATGGAATCTGAGCCATGTGTTCAGGGGTAAAACAGTTTTTTTTTTTTGTGTGTGTGTGTGTGTGTTTTTAAAGGTTCTATGAAGGTTACATCTCTGTGACATCTCTAGCCAGGTTCAGTGATATATTCCTCAGCTCTAGACGATGCTGGAGCCTGACTACTACAGTCTTTCCAGGCCTGGTTGTCATCTGAATGCTCTATGTAAAACCTCTGAGTTTCAGTGGGTCTAGGGAAGGCCATTAAATTGTGATCTAAAACAAAGGCAAGGTCATTATTGTCAATGAAATTGCATATATAAGACCTCAAAAATGGAAGTCTTTGTAGAGAGAAAGTTTCAAATCAATAGTGAAAGACTGATTTTGAGAAGTGAGACAGTCAATGGAGAGTGAAGAAGCAACACATGACAGACATGGTCATCTGTTCTCAGATCGGGCTAGGCTTTTTCCCCAAATATTTATTGTCTTGTTATACAGGCTTAGCACCACCACCCTACCCCATCCCTGCCCGGGATCACTTCCAATCCCACTCACTACTCAGGGTCTGAAACAAGATCCAAGGCTTTCATCACATCTTCCAGAAGGGAGTCGGCTATGAATCCATTATCTGGAAAAATATTAAAGAGAAGGTGGAATATGAACATTTCTGATCAGATTATGGGGAAGGGAGGATCACATAAGGAGCCCAAGGGGTGGATAAACTATGTATGATTTTGCTATAGAGTTTACTACTACTAGGTACCTGCACAGATGAATTTTCTTAGGGACACAAAGATTTATCTTCAAGGAAAATTTTAAAAAAATCTACTTATGAACTACAGTTAATGGGATGGTTGAGATGGAGGGAGGACGGAGATGGGAGCAGGGAAGAAGATATCTTAATTAAGAGAGCCAATTTGGGGTTGGCAAGAGGCCTGACTCTAGAGGGGTTCCCAGGTGTATACGGGATGTCCCCAACTAGGTCACTGGGCAGTGCCTGAAGTGGCCTTGTCCCTTAGTCAGACCGATGACTATCTTGAATATCACTATAGAACCTTTTGTCCAGTGACCAATGGAGATAGAGACAGAGAACCACATCAGAGCACTGGACTGAGCTCCCAAAGTCTAGTTGCAGAGCAGAAGGAGGGAGAATATGAGCAAGCAAGTCAGGACCATGAAGGGTTGGTCCACCCACTGAGACAGTGTGCCTGATCTAATAGGAGCTCACCAAATGCTGCTGAACTGGTACTGAATGAGCATGTGATCAAACTGGACTCTGAATGTGGCTGACAATTGGGGCAGACTGAGAAGCCAATGAGAATGGCACTGAGATTTGTCTCTACAGCATGTACTGGCTTTTTGGGATCCTAGTCTATTTGGATGCACACCTTCCTAAGCCTGGATGGAGTGGGGAGGGCCTTGAACTTCCCACAGGGCAGGGTACCCTGCTGTCTCTTAGGACTGGAGGAGGAGGGTGGACCATGAGTGGGAGAGCAGGGCGGGAATGGGAGAAGGGGAGGAAGTAGAAATTTTGAATGGTATTATTTAAAAAGCAATAAAAAATAAAAAAATAAAAAAGAACTACAGCTAAACCTTGAAGTTAAATTGTTTTCTTTTTTAGCAGTTTTACAAACCTGCAAATGGATAAAAACTCCACTTAAAATGACAACGTAACTATATCCAGCAAAACTTTCAATCACCACAGAAGGGCAAAACAAGATATTCCATGACAAAACCAGATTTAACCAATACCTAGCCACAAACCCAGGCCTATACAAAGTATTAGAAGGAAATATCCAACCCAAGGAAGTTGGCTACCTCAACAAAAACAAAGACAATTGATGATCTCATAGCAGCAAATCCCAAAAAAGGGAAAAAAGCACACATATTAAAATCTCTAACAACAAAAACTAAGTTAACAGGAGATAGCAAATCACTGGTCATTAATATCCCTTAATATAAATGTACTCAACTCACCTATATAAAAAGTCACAGGCTAACAGGTTGGCTATGAAAACAGAATCCATTCTTCTTCTGCATTCAAGAAACACACCTCAACCTCAAAGACAGATATTGCCTCAGAGTAAAGGATTGGGGAAAAAAAATTCCAATCAGATGGACCTAAGAAACAAGCTGATGTAGTTATCCTAATATCTAACAAAATAGACTTCAAACAAAATCAGTCAAAAGAGACAAAGAAGGACATTTCATAATAGTCACAGGAAAAATCCATCAAGAGGAAATCTCAATACTGAACATCTATGCCCCAAATAAAAGGACACCCTCATATGTAAAAGAAACACTTCTAAAGCTTAAATCATACATTAAACCACACACACTAATAGTGGTAGACTTTAACACTCTACTCTCACCATTGGACAGGTCAGTCAGGCAAAAAATTAGCAGAGAAATAAGAGAACTAACAGATGTTATGACTCAAATGGGCTTAACAGACATCTATAGATCTCCCATGCTCTTGGGCAGGTAGAATTAACATAGTAAAAATAGCAATCTATCTTACCAAAAGCATTCAATGCAAGGCCCATCCAAATCCCAGCAAAATTCTTCACAGACCTCAAAAGAACAGTACTCAACTTCGTATGGAAAAGCAAAAAACACAGGATAGCAAAAATAATCTTGTACAGCAAAAGAATTTCTAGAGGCATCACAATCCCTGATTTCAATCTCTACTATAGAGCTACAGTACTAAAAACAACCTGGTATTGGCATAAAAACAGATAGGAGGACCAATGGAACTGAATCAAAAACCCGGATATTAATCCACACACTTTTGAACACCTGATTTTTGACAAAGAAGCAAAGATTATAAATGTGAAACAAAAAGCATATTCAACAAATGATGCTGGCAAAACTGGATATCAGCGCGTAGAAGAATGAAAATAGATCCATATCTATCACCATGCATAAAACTCAAGTCCAAATGGATCAAAGACCTCAACATAAAGTCAGCCACACTGACCTCATAGAAGAGAAAGTAGGAAGTACACTTGAATGCATTGGCACAGGAAACCACTTCCTAAATATAACCATAGTAGTAGCACAGACACTGAGAGAAACAATTAATAAATGGGACCTGCTGAAACTGAAAAGCTTCTGTAAAACAAAGGACACAGTAAATAAGACAAAATGATGGCCTACAGAATGGGAAAAGATCTTTACTAATCCCACATCAGACAGAGGGCTGATCTCCAAAATATACAAAGAACTCAAGAAATTGGTCATCAAAAAAACAAATATTCCAATAAAAAATGGAGTACAGACCTAAACAGAGAACTCTCAACAGAGGAATCTAAAATGGCTGAAAGACACGTAAGGAAATGTTCAACATCCTTAGTCATTAGAGAAATGCAAATCAAAACAACTCTGAGATTCCATTTTACACCTGTAAGAATGGCCAAGATCAAAAACACTGATGACAGCTTATGTTGGAGAGGTTGTGGGGAAAGGGAACACTCTTGCACTGATGGTGGGAATGCAAGCTGGTACAACCCCTTTGTATATCAGTGTGGCAATTTCTCAGAAAAATAGGAAACAACCTTCCTCAAGACCCAGCAATACCACTTTTGGGTATATATCCAAAGGATGCTCAATCATGCCACAAGGACATGTGCTCAACTATGTTCATAGCAGCATTGTTTGTCATAGCCAGAACCTGGAAACAACCTAAATGCCCCTTGACTGAAGAATGGATAAGAAAAATGTGGCACATTTATACAATGGAGTACTACACAGCAGAAGATAAAGACATCTTGAAATTTGCAGGCAAATGGATGGATCTAGAAAACATCAGTTTCAGTGAGGTAACCCAGATACAGAAAGACAATTATCACATGTACTCACTCATAAGTGGTTTTTAAAACATAAAGCAAAGAAAACCAGCCTACAAATCACAATCCCAGAGAACTTAGACAACAATGAAGACTCTAAGAGAGACATACACAGATCTAATCCACATGAGAAGTAAAAAAAGACAACATCTCCTGAGTAAATTGGGAGCATGGGGACCTTGCGAGAGGATTGAAGGGGATGGGAGAGGCAGGGAATGGGAGCAGAAAAAATATGTAGAGCTCAAAAAAAAAAAAAAACTCAGTATGTATATATAAAATCATCAGAAGGTAAAAAAAAAAACAACGTAATTCAGCAGTTGCATAAATCTTCAAATTATCATGAAGAAATGTAGTGTAAAGAATTCTTTACAACAAATTCTGCTGGTTCCAGTCTCATTTTACTGAAGTGCAGCGATTCAGTCCTATTTAGACAACTGATGGTGTAAAAGCAAAAAAAAAAAAAAAAAAAAAAAATCTTAAAACAAGCTTGACACTAACAATAACTACAGAATTAAATATAAAAAAATTCACACTAAACCCAACACAGCAACAAGGACACCCACACAAAAGAGCTAAAGCTTGTATGCACAGAAGAGCTAAGTGCTGACAATGACAATTTCACAAAAAACATTTTATGGTTTAGTTAAACAAACAGTATAGAAAACTTTTTGCCCTGCCAGGGTCCTCCACATCTTAGGGCAGGCTCTAGCAAGATTAGTCTGCCTCAATCTCCCCAACCCACAGGTCTAGCCCAGAACCCAGTTTCAATGCCCAGGACTCATCTAAACACCACTGGATGTGCTGACCCCAAACTTGAGGCTCCAAGTAGGAGCATACCACCTGCCATCAGCTGCAGGCTCCTTGCAGCTCACATCTAACCTGTTCATCTTGAAGCAGGGTCTAGCCAGGTGAGTGCACCTTGTGGTCTGCTCCGTGCACCTTGGTGCTCCATGCATCTCTCCTAACCCAAATCTGCCTCCCAACTCAAGACTTAGACCAGAACTCACATCCTGTGTGCCAGTCCAGTTCCCAGGGCACCTGACTTCATTCTACCTAAGACAAATCCAACCTTCAGGACCAATCTGGCTTATACATCCTGTGTTATGTCCTAACATACTGTTTCCATATCAGACTCAAAACTAACAAAAGAAGTCCACATACGAAGATCTCATTGCAAAAATACAATTATGAAAGATGAAGACAGGACTTAGTCCCCCAAATCCAGCAGTCCTGTAGAGATGTTCTCCAAAGAGAAAAAACTACATGAACTTCAGAACATAGGATTTCAAAGAAGAATCATAAACTTCGTTAAAGATTCCAAGGAATTTTAAGAAGATAAAAACAAACATCCCCTCCCCACAAAACCAAAACAACAGCAACAAAAAAACAAACCCAGCTCAATGAACTTAAGAGATAACGAACTTAAAACAACAAACACCTGACTAATCCCCCCAACCCAAATATATAAGGTTGATGGAAATAATGGAGACAATATAGGATTTGAGAATTGAATTCAATAAAGAGATAAAAACATTAAAAAGAAAAGCTGAAGTGAGGATGGATCTGCAAAGTTCAATAACCTAACTAGAACAAGGGAGAGCCTTAGAAGTAGAACAAATCTAGCAGAATACAGAATAGCAGGACCCAAAGATAAAGTAGAGAAACCAGACAAAAACAAGCAAAGATAATGAAATATTATAGAACACGCACATACCTAACATACAAACAATGTGGGATTCCACCAAAGGACTAAACCTTTAAATCAAAGGAACAGAACAGAGTGATAAATCCCAGGTCAGGTCAATTGCACAGGCAGGATCTTCAAAAAGATTATAGAAGAAAATGTCTCCAAACTAAGGAAAGACAAACCCATACAGATACGAGAAGCACATAAAACACCAAACAGACAAGACGAGCATTAAAAGTCACTAGAGAAAAATTGCCAATCACATAAAAAGGAAAACCTATTAGAACAGTTGATTCCTTAGAAGAAACTTGGAAAGCCAGAGGAGCCTAGAGAAATACAATCCAAGATCTAATGGACCAGAACTGCCAACCTAAACTTCCATACTCAGCAAAGCTGTCTGTCAGAGTTGAAGGAGAAATAAAAATACCAAATACTTTATGATACCAAAGTCTAAAAATTTTATATTCATCAGACCAAGCCTAAAAAAATACAAGATATACATTGGACTGAAGAGAGGAATAAGCATAGTCAAGATACTGTAAAAAGAAAATTAACTAATAATTACTAAAAAAAAACCCAAGAGAGTACAACCAACAACAAAAACACAAACCACAACAACACAATATCTGTGTTCCATACACACTTTTCATTAATAACCTTAAAAATTAAGTCTCATTAATAATTTAAAATATTAACAGCCTCAAAGCTCCAATCTAAAGACACACTATGGTTAACTGGATCAAGAGACAAAAATCCATCTACCTGTTGTCTACAAGAAAACTTAATGTTAAGACAGGGACCACTTAGAGTGACAGGATGGAAAAAAGTACCCAATCAATGGGACCAGGCAAGAGACGTTGCTATCCTAATATCTGACAACAGGCTTCACACTAACACTAATCAGACAGACAGAACAAAAAAAAAAGATACTTGATTATAACAAAAAGAACAATCAACCAAGAGGACATCACAATTACTATCCTTAACATAAATGCACCAAACACTGGGGCAGCCAATTTCATAAAGCACACCTCTAGAATTAAAGACAGAGGCTATCGTTAATCCACTAATAGTATGTGGTTTCAATACCCCACTTTCTCCAAGAGACAGGCCATCTGGACAAAAAAATAAACAAAGAAACATTAGAATTAAACGACATCATACATCAAATGGTCTTAACAGGCACCACAGATATCCACCAAACACCAAAGAATACACATTTCTTCTCAGCAGCTCAGACACTTCTCTAGAATGGACCTAAACCTGGGACACAAATCTTAACAAGAAATATTGAAATAATTGATGATAATTAAACAAAATTTAAAGAAATTAAATGTCAATAACTAAAATGGTAGTGTATATATACAAAAGGGTATAGAAAGTGACCCAAACTCTAGCAATGTCAAAATTAATGATACAAACAAAATGCCTGTAGGACAGTTAATGTCTTTTTCACAATTAGACAATTTTCTAAGAAACCTGTCTAAAAGTCCTACTCATGCAACAAACTACAGATAAAGTGAGCAGCTGCTCACTCTGGATACCTATTTTAATAGTCTACTAGGCAGGAAAGAGGCTATATAAAGACCTTTTGCATTGTAATCATCCTGAGCAGTACTTCACCCTTTTCAAGGCAGACTGCCCTGGACTAAAATGATCTGGGTCACTTGTGATAACTGAAAATGCTCACATTTTAATGTGAAGGACTAGTGTAACTACAGCTTGTCCAGCTACAAATACTGTGAGGTCTAAGGAATAAAGTAATTGGCAGCGCGGTGGTGGTGCACACCTTTAATTCCAGCACTCAGGAGGCAGAAGCAGGAGGATCTCTGTGAGTTTGAGGCCAGCCTGATCTAGAGAGGAGTTCTAGGACAGCCAGGGCTGTTACACAGAGAAACTCGGTCTCAAAACACCAGAAAAAAAAAAAAGACAAGTAACTGAGAGCACCTTCAAAGACATTCAAGTTTCTAAGCTTGTTTTTTTTTTAAAAAAAAAAAAAGAAAAAATTATTTTGTTTAGTTAAAAGTCACAGCTCCAAGCTCAGAATCTCTAATCATGAACCAGATTTTGGCTGCCAGCAAACAGGAAGAATCATCTGAAAAAGTCCCTGTGCTTATTGGCTATCACTGATGTCTACTTCACATTTTGCATCTCAGCAAGACTAACAAAAAATTCCCTGCTGGCCCTGTCCAGACCCTTTCAGAAGTCTAGCTCCATTCTTTCAATTGTATTGCTATTGTAGAATCCCAGTATAGCATGTGCCTGAGAGCAAAGCCCAGATCCACAACATGATCAGCAGATAAAACTAGACTTCCAGCTGGGCGGTTGTGGAGCATGCCTTTAATTCCAGCACTCAGGGAAGCAGAGGTAGGCAAATCTCTGTGAGTTCCAGGCCAGCCTGATCTACAGACTGAGTCCCAGGATAGCCAGAGATAAACAGAGAAACCTTGTCTTGAAAAACCAAAAAAGTGAAAACAAACAAACAAACCAAAATACTATAGACTTCCTTAAAAGTTCATGCATATGGGTTTGCTGCTTGGTAAATCATTCTCATTATGTTCTGAGCAGTTTTCATTATTGTTATTTCTTAATTTGTGATTTAATCCTGAAACCCTATCAAGTAGTTAAAGTGGTATAATAAAGCAGAACTAAGATTAAAATTTTGATAGCATTTCCAAATGAGAAACTAACTATTCAAAAATATACTTTTGATCCTATAAGTTTGCTCGACATCAAAATAAGTAGTTGGCTTCTATAATCCTGAAGAATCTGAAATACAGATTGCTCTAATTATTCAAGCAAAAGGAAAGTCAATACCAAATTATTAGCAGCAGTCTAATGTCAACCACTTTAGAATGGTGGGAGCATTTCTATGTCTGTAGCTGTAAAAAAGACACTGGTAATGTTTAGAAGGGTCTACATTAGGTGGTTTAGAACACCTAGAATCTACTCTTGGTTCTTAGATATACAAAATACATATGAAGCCTTGAAAGTGATGCATACAAAGTTTAGCAACTTGGCAAAAAATGTTAATAATCTATATTCTAGATGCATAGCAAAGTTTTTGTGGGTGTTGGTGTGGGTATGAGCATGTATTCATGTGTGTGTAGGTCAGAGGTGGGTGGTGGGTGTCTCCACCTTATTTTTTATTTTATTATTTTTTAAATGTTTTAAATTTATTTATTTATTTATTTATTTTGGTTTTTCGAGACAGGGTTTCTCTGTAGCTTTGGTGCCTGTCCCGGAACTAGCTCTTGTAGACCAGGCTGGCCTCGAACTCCCAGAGATCCGCCTGCCTCTGCCTTCCGAGTGCTGGGATTAAAGGCGTGCACCACCACCGCCCAGCTAATTTATTTATTTTTAATTAAAATTTTCCACCTCTTCCCCTCTCCACCTTATTTTTGAGGCAGGTTCTCTCACTGAATCCAGAGCTTGATGATTCAGCTTGACTGGCTGGCCAGACTGTTAGGTTCCAGGATTTTCCTGTCTCTGCATCCCTAGCAGTGAGATCACAAACACACACACCATGGCTAGTTTTTAATGTGGGTGCTGGGGAGCTGAGTTCAGTTCCTTATGTCAGCATAGCAAATGCTTCCCTGAGTCTTATCTTCAGTCCCATGCATGGCAGCACGATTTGTTTTAGCATATTTGTGGAGGTAAAACGTTTTATAAGCTGTAATGTTACTCACACACAGCAGTCTCCGCTATATTTAGAAGATGGATATGTAGTGGCTGGAGAGCAGCTGAGTAGTGAGAACACTTGCTCCTTTGCCAGGACTCCTACTGGGTGAATCACGAGTACTTGTCACTCTAGCTCCAGAGCACCTGAAACCCGCTTTTGGCCTCAGAGAATACCTGAATTGTGTGGTATTCTCACATACACTTGGCATACACACAGACACATAAATACAAAATAAAAATAAATTTTTAAGAAAAGCAGGTGCAAGATATGGTCTCATAGAAGTGCTGCTATCAGTGGTGGCTGGCCTGCCAGCACAAAGTTCATTCATTTACTTGAGTATAATTGTGAGGAATAAAATACAATCCATGTTAAGTAATATAATTCAAATTTCTACTAGAGGGAGAACATTTTAAGTAAAAAGGTTTTCATCTTCAAATTTGTATGTTTGTTAGCTTGTTTGGCAGGGCTATATAAACTGAATAGGTTCTTCTTCCTTTACTAGGTAAAGCTTTCCATACAGGATCCGCCATGATGAAGATGAGTTTCCTTTTCTCACCCCTGCTCTTGTAACCAAGCTTAAGGCTTAAGCACTGAAACGGATTGATGTGGGATTCCCCTCTGTATCTGTGAATACCACTGGGGAATAAGGAAACTGCCTTGGCCTGTTGACAGGGCAGAGTAGAGCTAGGCAAGGAAAACTAAACTAAATGCCAGGAGAAAGGAGGCAAAGTCAGGGAGAAGGCATGGAGTCACCGCCAGAGACATGCCATACTTTGCCAGTAAGCCACAGCCAGGTGGAGATGCACAGATTAACGGAGATACAGGAGCTAGCCAGAAATACGCTTAAGCTATTGGCCAAACAGTATTGAAAATAATATAGTTTCTGTGTGGTTATTTCAGGTCTGAGCAGCTGGGAACAAACAAGCGGCCTTCAACAGCAACAGATTTTCGTTTTCAGTGTTTTCACTCACAAACCAACCTGCTCCTGATGAGGCAGTACCAGCAGAGCCCGAGAGAGGAGCCTTGCTAAGAGGAAACGGGGCAGATTTGCAAGAACTAAGATCTTAAAGCAGAAGACAGAGAACACAACAACTGAAGCTCTTCAGGGCTCTGAAGGAATGCCCTGACCTAACAACTTAGGTTTTATGTGGGTTTACAACAGAAGTGAAGGAGTTCATTTGAAGTTGTCTTTAAGGGAGGGAGATGTAGGGTTCAGGCACAATGTTTTCTTCAGCACAGAAACAAAAGGCCACTGAGACTCCTCAGGTAACAGTAACTGTAGACAGTTAAATGATACACGTGTAAAGTTTTCAGAACTCATTTTGGTAGAATAAACACATGGTCAGAAGGATGATATTCTTCCACATGAAGATTTTTTCAATTACCTTTTACTGCAAGTGTGTGTGTGTGTGTGTGTGTGTGTGTGTGTGTGTGTAGGCCAGAAGTGTTAGATACTCCAGAGCTGGAGTGACAGGGGTACTGGGAACCAGGCCTACATCTTCCGCAAGAGCAATTCGTGCTCTAACTGCTGAGTTATCTCTCTTGCACCTGATCTGCTTATTTAGTGTTCATTTGGATCAGTTAAATAAGAAAAATATTACTTAGGTGATTCCTGTTTTTTGACATCCTGTATCAAAAGATAAAATCACCTTTAACTCAGGGTCCCAGGAAATGCAATTGTTCAGTGGCAGAATCTGACGGCAGCCACAGTCCTGTGTGTTCTGTTTTCATTTTATCACTTCCTCTAAGTTCTTTTTAAGAATTGACACATTCATCTTCCATTCAGTAATCCAACTCATCTTTTGAATAAAATCTGAGTATCAATATAGGATGTTTTACCTTCTGGATCATAGGTTTGAAAAACTCTTCTGGCTTGTTCAGAAGGCGCCTCAGGGGCAACTAAAGCCATATCCTAAAAAATAAAATGAATACCGCCAGTCAGTTGCAACACCATCATATTAACATTAAACACTTGGCTGAGGTGGAGAAATGATGACATTTGGAGTCAGAGTCTTTGGGCTACAATATAGCCAATGCGAGTGGCCAGAGAAACCACCAGCTCTCTAGTGCTTACTTTTACTTCTGAAGGATGGAAATGACACTTAAACCACAGAAAATGGAGAGGATGTCATGCCAACATTATAAAAGCAAACAATATAAAATACAGTATGCAAAGAACCCATAATTTGTGTGTTTTATATTACTGTATATGTAAAGAAATGCATAACTTCAAATATATTCTAATTTTCAACAAATCAAAACTAAGAGAAAATACAACAGTTTCAAGGAATGGAAACTATGAGATTAGAACAGAGACTGAGCTAACCGCAAAGACTAATACGGACAATCACACATTATACTATAATGATAAATGCCACTCTGTAAGTGGGATGTAATACATGCAGAAGGTTCTGCATGTCTAATTTAGCTTCCAAGGAGACAGCCGATGGCAGTTTCTTCATCACAGTGGGCATCACTGCTCAGACTACACCCAGAAGCCCAGTGTTTCCTCATACAGCTTCACTGAACAGATCTAAGCCATTGTGAAGTCCTAGTTCTGATGGACAAGAATGCAGAATTGAGGGCCCTGTAGTTGATGTCTAGTCATAGCTTCTCTCAAGCTTTTACCTATATTTGTGTTCTGTGAGTCACCTCATCAGAGAACAGGTATTCCTTCACACTATCTCAAATCCTCGGCCATCTCAAACCAAATCAAACTAGACAACAAAAGACAACAGGTATGAAGTATAAATAGTAAAATTTAAAATGTTTTATGGACAATTAATCTTAACTTCTATCCTCACCCTTTCGTATCTCACTTATGGAAAAAGAACTAAAAGAAGCAGTAATTGAATTCTCACCTGACCCTGAGGTCTAACCTCCTCAGGATCGAATGGCATGTTCTGTTGTTATGAAAAATTAGGAATCAGAATCAAAACAAAGAAATTGCACAAGACCTTACCTGTTTTTATGTATTCCAAAAAAATGAATAAGAAAGAGGACTTGCTAATTTAAACAATTCAGTAATATAGATTATATTTCTTGCTTTCCATCCCAGACAGAGGCCTTTTCTGCATTTTCTGCTATTCTGACCATATGCACACACCAAGTAATGTCTTCTTTGGTTTAATTTTCAATGCTGTTCTGAATTCATGATTTAGTTCTTTACTTGCTGGATACACGGGCTATATTTAATTTTTTGCTATCAAAAAGAATGTATCAAGCAAACATGAAGATATAATTTTATGTAGGCTTAATTATAAGAGAGATCTACAGTGGGTACTGGGTCACAGGAAGAATGCATGTATAATTATAAGAGAGATCTACAGTGGGTACTGGGTCACAGGAAGAATGCATGTATAATTATAAGAGATCTACAGTGGGTACTGGGTCACAGGAAGAATGCATGTATAATTATAAGAGAGATCTACAGTGGGTACTGGGTCACAGGAAGAATGCATGTATAATTATAAGAGAGATCTACAGTGGGTACTGGGTCACAGGAAGAATGCATGTATAATTATAAGAGAGATCTACAGTGGGCTACTGGGTCACAGGAAGAATGCATGTATAATTTTGGCAGGAAGTAGAGACTTGTGAATTATGTTTGCTTACTTATTTCAAACAATGTTTTTTTTTTTTTTCTTTTTGGACACAGTCACAAACTCATTATGAAGCTGAGTTTGATCTTGAACTCTGGTCCTCTGGCACCCTCCTCCTGAGTGCTGGAATAACAGGTATGTACCTCTCTCCTAGTTATAGCATGCTAGGGTTGAATCTAGAGCTCCTTGAATGCTAGCCAAGCGTTCTAACTGAGCCACATCACCAGCCTCTTGAACAATATTTTTTAAAACTCTCATCACCAATATAGTCGTTGCTCTTGGCTATAATCTCAATTGAGAGGAGAAAAACATAATCAAGATTTTCTTATCTAAAAAATAAAACTCTTTAATTTTCCCAATTCATGGCTAAGGAGCGTCTTCCCATGTATTTGCTGCTTTAATTGCTGTCACTGATGTTTCACAGTTTTCATTGTACAGATCTTTCTACTCCTTGTTTTAATTATGCCTGGACACTTTTTGGTAGCTATTAATTTGTTCCCTTGATTTCTCAGGCAGTTCCTTGTTGTTATATAGGAACACTTCTTTCTGAACTGCACTCTATTTGTTGGCTAGCTTCAACAGTGTTTCCATGAAGTCTGTAGTGTTTCCTATGTAAGAACATATCATCAGCACAGTGACTATACTTGCTCTACTTTGGGTGCCTTTTTCTCTTGCTCGATTGTTCTGGCAAGGATATTCAACACTATGGGGAACCCAAGAATGAGAGAAGATGTCTTTGTTCTCTTCCACAGCTCAGAGGAAATGTTTTCAGTATTTCACTATTGAGAATCCATGGGCTACTTGTATATGGCCCTTACTGTGCTGAGATGAGCTCCTTCTATAAAAATTTTGGCGAGAGTTTTCAATCATCTAAACATACTGAATTCTGTCAAATACTTTTGCCCCTCCTCCCACATCTAATGAGATAATCATATAGTTTGTATTCTTCATTCTTTTGATGTGATATGCCACATTTATTGATTAGTATATCTTGGCATACTCTTGTAACACAATGCACTTAGTCATAGTGGATGATCTGTTTTATGTGCAGCTGAATTTTATGTGCTCACATTTGTTGAGGAATTCTGCATCTATGTTCATCAAGAACACTGGCTTCCTGTCTTCCCTCCTTTCCTTCCATTTGTCTTCTTGGTCTGGAACTAAGTTCCTCCTCCCCAAGCCTCCTGTATACAACCTTGCCTGACTTTTCTTTTGGTGCTATTGTCTACTTATGATGTCAGGACAATGCTTGTTTCACAGAGTTTGAAAGCATTCCGCACTGATTTTGGGTTTTTTATTTTTAAATAAAACTAGATAGTTGTAATTATCAAGGAAATTAATTTTTCATGGGTTACTTAATTTTTGGTATGTTATTATTCATTGTAATCCCTTATGATCATAAAGCAGAATAATTAAGTGTTAAAATGTTCATAGTGTCCAGGATGATTTGTAGATTCAATGTAATAGCTATTAAAACTCTACAATTATTTTTAATAGAAATAGAAAAAATGTTTTTTAAATTTCCACAAAAAGAGCCATAGAAGGTCCTAAATAGCCAAGCAATGAGGAACACAAAGAACAAATGTGGATGACAGTATAGTATTGTCAAAACAGTGTGGCATGAGACAGTTGTACAGAACAGAGAGCCCAGAAAGTAATCTTAGAATACCAACTGATTTTAAATAATACCATCAATATAGCTCAGTGAGTAAGATGCTTGCAGCCAAGGCTTACAATCAATTCCATGAACCACATGGTGGGAGGAGAAAATGGACTCTTGAAATTTTTTCTAAGTTCTGTGTGTGTGTACATGTGCGTGCACACACACACACACACACACACACGCACACAAAGTAATAATTTATAAAAATCTATTCATAGGCCCAGAGAATGATCTCTTTAATAGTATAGAGAAGACTGGATTTTCACAAGTAAAAGAATGAAATTGGACCCTTAGCTCACATCACATATGGACATACTTCAAGATGGATTGGATTTAAATGTAACAACAAGAACTATAACACTGCTAGAAGAAAACAATAGGGGAAAATTAAATGACTTTGGTCATGGCAGTGATTCTATCATCTCACTCAAACCCCCAGGAATCAAAACCAACAATAGTCAAAGGGGATCACACCCAATTTAAAACCCACTAATGAGGATATATTTGTAAGCCCTACAATCTCATAAAGGATTACTACTTTAAATATATAAGGATCCCAAACTAAGTAGTAAGAAAACAAAAACTCAATTTAAAAAGTAGGAAAGTAAACAAATAGACATTTCTCAAGACACACAGAAGGCCATGGAATTCATGAGAAAAAGAAAAAAAAAGCTTACGTAACTCAGGGAAATGCAATATATGGCCAGAATGGGAAATCATCTTGCCACTGTCAGAAAAAGGCAAGTGCATGCAAGGAAGGAGAATGAGCTCCGCCATGGTAGTAAGGAATTAATGCAAAACACTGCAGCCAGTATGGAAAACTGTGCAGAAGTTCTTTGAAAATCCAGCAATCCCACTCTGGTACAACCCTAGGACTCAAGGTCAAAGAGTTATCCATCCTGTCATGTGAACAAGTTATAGAAACAAGTCAAATGTCTCACAACAGATAATCAAATTAAAAAAATGTAGCACACAATGGAATACTACTCAGTCTTGCAAAGAGAAACATGGCCATTTCCATCACTACACACAGAACCGGAAACCATTCCATTACATTAAGTCAGGCATAGAAGGGCAACTTTTTCTTCTTGTCATTGATATATAAACTCTACAAGTGAACTCAGAAGCATGGAGCAGAAAGTTGATTACAGGACCTGGGGGTTAGAAGGACTGGGGAGACCCGGGATCCGAGGAGGAAACACCAGAATGAGGGAAGGTGTCCCTTTTAGTTCTAGTCCACACTATGATGAGTACAGAGTAGACGACTGCACACTGTAAAACTTTTAAGACGTAAATCTTAACTCTCCTCCCCAAATATGATAAGAACTGGAGGTCACGGACACTAACTAACTTGATCTAAATTATTCCATAGGGTGTTGATAAACCATAACATTACTTTGCATTCCACAAATTTATATACGTATAAATTAGCAAGTTATAATAAAGAAGTAAAATAGTATTTAAGTAAAAGTACAAGCAGAATAATTCATTTAGGGGAATGAACTGGTGGATAATATAAACAAAGCATTATGTTAATACTCATCAAATGAAAACTGAGAAATGTATTATTATCGTTTGTAAAGTTGAGGGAACAAGAAGGGTTACATTAACTTCCCAGTGTTAATGTAAAGAAGGAACGTAAAGAAAATTACTTGATGCCTTGTGTCTAAATTCCAAGCATCAAGAAATAAAAGCACATTCCATGCTAAACCAGCAAGATATTAGCTTGAACAAACGAGCACACTGTGTTCTCTTGATCCTGCTGGCAACCTTGTTGGGTAAAGTGCGGTGAAGAAGCACAGTTCCTAGCACAAAGACCCATGGCTGAGGGATCCACACAGAAAATTGGGCTGCAGGTTAATATTCAATGTATTTCTGGACCAAATTTGAACAGAAATACAGAATGTTACGTAATTTAGTGTGTTTTATAATCCTAAAAGAAAACACTTCAGTGAGGGTATAATTCTCAAGTTTCATATTTTACAACAAGGAACTAAACCAAAACTTCCCTGAATAATTTTATAAGTATGAAGAGGACTTTATCGCTCAGATCTACTTCTAATATTGTATTATGATAAGAGCTCTTGGCCTTCACGTTCAGCATATTCCCAGTCTCTCAATCCACACACCCATAGTTTCTCTTTTTTCTTCTCTAGTCCCTCATTCTTACTTTGGCTCATCTATCAGTTGGAAAGAAAGTTGTGCCAGGCGTTGGTGGCATAGGGGGAGGAGGGCAGAGGCACGCAGATCTCTGTGAGTTTGAGGCCAGTCTGATTTATAAGAGCTAGTTTCAGGACAGGTTCCAAAGCTACTGAGGAAGCCTGTCTCGAAAAACCAAAAACCAAAACCAAAACCAAAACAAAACAAAAAACTCCAAACCAAAAAACAACCCCCTCCACCAAGAAAAAGAAAGAAAGACTTAGTCTAGGTCACAGTCTAATAGATGAAAGACTGCGGTGTTTCTCCTTTGCATTAAAGTAAATGTATTTTATGTATTTTCTGTTTAAATAGTAATATGTATTCATATGTTCTTTCTTGATAAAAAAGTGCTTTATTATAGGAAAAGTCAAAGATGAGACCGTGTGTGTGTAAACATGGCGTGCGCGCACACACACACACACACACACACACACACACACACACACACACAGTGAGAGAGATTGATTTTTATAAGCCCAAACCAGAGCAAAATTAAAACCATAAAAATCACCCCAATCTTGAAAGAAAACTTAAAGTGACTTTAAAAAGAATTTAGTCCCTGTTTTGGATTAGCAATAGTTAGCCCATACTTAGGTAAAATGCACAGAAAGATCATCTAATAATACTTGGAAACAACCTAGATGCCCTTCAACGGAAGAATGGATGAAGAAAGTATGGAATATATACATATTAGAGTATTACTCAACAGTAAAAAACAAGGACTTCTTGAATTTTGCATGCAAATGGATGGAAATAGAAAACACTTATCCTGAGTGAGGTAAGCCAGACCCAAAAAGAGGAACATGGGATGTACTCACTCATATTTGGTTTCTAGCCATAAATAAAGGACAGTGAGCTTATAATTCATGTTCCTAGAGAAGCTAAATAAGAAGGTGAATCCAAAGACAAACATATAGGCATCCTCCTGAATATTAACCTTCATCAGGCGATGAAAGGAGACAAAGACAGAGACCCACATTGGAGCACCGGACAGAAATCTCAAGGTCCAAATCAGGAGCAGAAGGAGAGAGAGCACGAGCAAGGAACTCAGGACCGCGAGGGGTGCACCCACACACTGAGACAATGGGGATGTTCTATCGGGAACTCACCAAGGCCAGCTGGCCTGGGTCTGAAAAAGCATGGGATAAATCCGGACTTGCTGAACATAGCGGACAATGAGGACTACTGAGAACTCAAGAACAATCGCAGTGGGTTTTTGATCCTACTGCATGTACTGACTTTGGGGGGGCCTAGGCAGTTTGGATGCTCACCTTACTAGACCTGGATAGGGGTGGGCGGTCCTTGGGCTTCCCACAGGTCAGGGAACCCTGATTGCTCTTCGAACAGATGAGGGAGGGGGACTTGATCGGGGGGAGGGGGAGGGAAATGGGAGGCGGTGGCGGGGAGGAGGCAGAAATCCTTAATAAATAAGTAAATTAAAAAACACACACACACAAGATATCTGATAATATCTAAAGTATTAATTTAAAATCTATAGTTCTGTTACCAATGCATATTAACCTTATAGTTAGTTTTCAAAGAAGAAATTAAGAAAATGCTCCTTAAGCCCAATTATGAAAAAAAGACAAGGAATCACGAGTAAAAATGATAGTTAGAAAAGAGCAAGCTAGGCGGACAAATGCCTGGCCGCTCAGCTTGGCTACCTGCAGACTTTAGGTAGGCAAGCACGTTTTATGAGAGGACTCGACTTGTGGGTCTAGAGAAATGCGCTAACTAAGGAAGCATGGAGCAGTACTTCCACAAAGAGAATACTGAACACACATTATTATCCATTATGCAGCCTTGTCTAATAAGAGCTAGCTTTACTTTCTCATACTAAAGGGAACAATTCAAAAGACAAAGGGAGTTTAAGCATGGTTTCATGGGACTTTCTCTTGTGCAGTTAGGAAGTTGTCAACACAGGCACCAGAGAGAGGGCTGGAGACCCATGCCCACAGGGCATATTCCCTTCTGTAGATCTAAAGGTTTTGTTCTGCCAAAGCTCAGATGGCTAGCATGAAAAATTCTTCATTCAACTTAATAGGAGTTAAGTTTCCTTCTTGAAAGAGTCCATTTACTCACTGTGTCTTACCTGCCTACATCCCCATTAGAAGGCCCTGTGGGAACTCTGCCACCTGACTACTTGCAGTTCCCATAGGCTCCTTCCTGCAGGGAGATTCTATGACATTCCCCTAAGACAAGAATCAATCTCCAGTCCACACAGGGAGGCTTTAGTGAGTTTCCCTAACAGACTCTAAGATACTGTGTCAGTAAGAGCAGGATCACCTTTGCTTTTCACACAAGCTCACGCTTAGTTAGATCTTTAAGAGGACCACTCGTATATCAGAACAGATGAGTTATTAAACACAGCGGGAAGTTCATATTCCGTAGAATATGTAATAAATTTTCAATATGGTTATCTAATAAGTTCATAAAATGATTAAATTCATTTTATTATTGATTTTCAATAAAATCAACTGGTAATCGAAATTTCTTACAATTATATAAAAAGTTTCTCTCTTGTGGGTCAGAAAGAGACACCAACAGCACTGAAGTAAGTCTGAGGCGACAGAGCAACTCACACACGACATGATGACTAGTGAGTTCAGAATCAGTCAGTTCAGATCTTATCACAGAAAAAACCCAGACAGATGACAGGTTATCACTGGAGACAGAAGCTTCTCTCTTGACCTTCAAACCACAACAGCAATCCTAACCCTGTTCCTTATTTTGATGCTGCTCATTTATGGCTACTTTTCAAAGTTCTTTTATTCAGTAATATTGGAATCTCAGCTGACTAAACTGTTACTTACAAGCATTAGAATTGGTATTTAAAAGACTCCACAACAAATTTAGGGAAATTATAACATTTAACAAACAGCACTTGCTTTAAAATGGCCCAAGGCTTAAACTAGGTCATGCAGCTCACAACGTTGCCACAGTCTGCAGTTGAAGACAGTCTACACTTCCCACGTCTCCCGTGCTTCAAGTAAAATCTGACCTAAGTAAAAACAGTGCTGTAAGATGACCTTTTTTAAAAAAGATTTTTATTTATTGTAATTGTATGTATATTAGTGTCTGCATGTATGTTGGTGCATCTCATGTATGCTTGGTGTCTGCTGAGGTCAGAAGAGGATGCTGATCCGTAGGACCCGGAATTTGACAGTTGTGAGCTGCCATGTGGGTGCTGGTAATCAAACGGTCCTCTTCAAGACCAGCCAAGTGTTCGAAGCTGCTGAACCATCTTTCCATTCTATTAAAACTGCTAATAATTTATTAGATTCAATTATCGTATTCCCTTATCTCATTTACTTAAAATTTATAGTTTTCCTCTATTCACAACAAAGTATTACATGAAGCCAAGAATAATACGAGTTCAAAGTAAGTGATAATTACCATTTGTTCAATAGGTTTTCTATAAATATAAAATACAATAAACTCAATTTAAAAAACCACAATCAGAGAACCAAAGTTCTAATTCAAAATAGATAAATAGATATAAACTACAATGTAGAAAGCTTAACTAGATTCTTGTTTGGGATAAAAAGTTGCAAAAACAAAAACAACCACTTCCTAGGGTAGCTCAGGCAGTTACTATTTCCATGGTGAAATTAGGCTGGACTCTTCAGCTTGCATCACTGCTCTCTGCACTGTACAATTTACCAGTATAAATAACACCTCTTTTGGAGTTAGAAAACAAAGACGTACTATTATAAAAACGAAATACTAAGCTATTAATTTCAAACTAAGCCCATTATTTTGATAACACATATAAAAAGTGTCTAATTAGGTTAGAAATAAGGGTAGAAAATATAATAAAATGAATAAATACAAACTACAATTTGCAATAAAACTGAAGCCTCAATGTAAAGGAGTTTTTTTTTTCCTAGAAAAGAAAGTGATGGAAAAGTTGGTCATTAAGTCTATGACTCATTAAATCTATGGGTCACGATGTTTGCTTATCTTTTTAAAAAAACTTTGCTTATCTTATAGGTAAATATGCAAATTCTTACTTAAAATTATGTAAAAAGAAATCAGCCAAAAGCATTAACAACTAGAGACTGGTATATTTTCAGTGTCATCCATGAAACTATGTATTGTGAAAAATATTGTGATTTTTTAAAATATACTACAATGATTCACTATATACACATTGGAATATCATTGGTTTAAAATACTTTAAATAACAAAACACATAGAAACTACATGTTATTACTGAATGAAACACCAGTTTGCCCTTTAGCTTAATTTTAGCATGTAGTTACAATTTCCTTCTTCATTTTCAGAGTGAAACACAACATAGCTGCCATTTCTATTTACAAAGAGTCCAATACATAAAGTTTACATTTTTGCAATAATTTAATGGCATATATACAGAACATATAAGACAATCTAGAAATTAGGATAAGCCTCTCATTATATGTTTAAACCAAGCTTTCAAACTACATCTGTAAGGGCAATTATTTTTAGTAAAGCAAAGTTTATTTCTATATGTTTCAATCTTCTTGATTTTTATAAAATTTCTTTGAGTCACTTGTGTATTTAATGTTATTACTAATGCCTGTAAAATTATTAACTAGCTTGATACATATCTTTTCCCACCATAGACAAGGTTAAGTTATATAGGCTATTACTTGGTGTTCAGATAATTTATATAAACTTGACTATTTCTGTTTACTCAGGCACACAAAATTAGAATTGAGCTTTCCTTCTTAAAAATCTTTTAGAATAAAAATGGGACTTGGGCCAAATGTTCTGACAGTTATTTTGAACAATGTTTATAGCATGTATTATCTATAGTAGACTGTCTCCTATCAGTACCCTTGGAAGAAAATTCAATATGGAAGTGATAACTGAGTAGCTATTACCTAGTTCTCTACATATTTGTCTTCCATTGCCCCAATCTCAAAGCCACCTGACTTATAAATGTTAAGTAAACTCTTTGAATCATAAGTGAGCAAATTAAGAATAACAAAGTTATAAAACCTATACAACTATGTCAAGCTGGTGCCTATATAGAACCTCTGCCCCTATGTTCTAGCAGCTTTGGTAAAGGTACACTGCACACCACCAAAAGAGAAATGTAAACATCAATTCCGTCACAAACCTTTTGATCTACAACAGTGTTTGCTTGCAAGATGTGGTGGGGCAACGGTGGCACAAAGCTTGTGTAAGGAGCCAATCAAGAACTGATCTGACTTAAGGCCTACTCCATGAGACAGAACCTATACCCAGCTCTACTTTGGGTTGCCAAGAACCAGAGATTAGATAATCCAGGAACCTAGAGTAAAAACCAAATAATACTGGTCTAACAAAAGAAACAACAAAAAAACTACTAACGATATTCTGTTATATTCATAGATCAGTGCCTTGTTCAGCCATTAGCAGAGAAGCTTTCTCTTGCAGAAGATGGGAACAAATATAGAGACTCACAGTCAAACATTATGTAGAAAGTGAGAGGCCTTGGGACACTCAGTCCTAAATGGGATGTCTCCATCAACTCCTTCCCCTCAGAGCTCAGGGACCTTGAGGAAGAGGTAGAAAGAGTATAAAAGCCAGAGGGGTTGGAGAATGCCAATGAAACATGGCCTTCTAAATCAATACAGAAAAGGTCATGTGAACTCAGAGAATGAAACAGCATGCACAAGGCCTGCAGGTCCTCTGTGCATACATTATAGCTTCCAGTTGAGTGTTTTTATGGGATTCATGAGTATGCAAATGGGTGGGTCTCTCATTTTTATGCTTTCCGTTGGGCTCTTTTCCTTCTGTTCGTTTGTCCTGTCCAACTCCAAAGTGACAGTTTTTGTTTTGTTATATTAAAAAAAAAGAATGAATGAAAGACAATCTAGCCACTAGGGTAAAGTTCAACAACTAAATTGTCATTTATACCTACCTGTTGGGAGGTATTTCTAACAGAGCAACACTGGGTTTATCAACCACTCCAGGGCGGGCCTCATCTTTAAGGAGTGGTTGACCAACATATAATGGACTCCATAGTTGGTTGTTTTTCTTTTTCTTTTTGGCATGTTTTTATTTGGTTAGAATTTGGTGTTTTGGTTTCTAGTTTTGGGGGTTTTGTTGTATTGGATTTTTGTTTTTTAAAAAAGAATTTATAGTTGGGTGGTTGTATGGAGGGGTAAAGGATCGTGAATGACTTGGGGAAGGAGAAGAACATGATCAAAATATATTTAAATTTAAAAATTATAAACAATAAAAATATTAAAAAATAACATAGTTGTCAAACATACAACTTTGCGTCTCTGGGGTCTAATCATTAGACATGCATATCTCATTAGACATTTCTACCTGTCTACCAAACCCAAAAGCCTCACCAAGACCTGTCATTTTACCTCAGGAAGCAAATCTCTCATTCATGCACTCCACTGAAACAAATCAAGGGTCCACTTTGGGGAAGGGAAATATCAGGTTAAGGGTGGAAGAATAGGGAAAGACATATTTTAAAGGAGAGGTGTAAAAAACAGGGCAGTTGATAGGGGAATGAGGGAGGAAAGAGTGTAAGTAGGGAATGGGATGGAAAGGTAGGGCAGAAGAGGGCATAGGGAGGGGGGTAATTAGAAGTCATATGAAAACTTATTTTATACGTTTCCTAAACACACACACACACACACACACACACACACACACACACACAAAGTTCATATATCATAGGGATTAAATTCACATTATTCTACAAAATGGATAATGTTCCTAGTTCTAGATTACCAAATAAAAAGCCTAATGCCAACTGAGGGGTGCTTCCCCTTAATCTGTTGGTCATGGAGTTCCCGGGGACCAAATAAAAAGCTAATGCCAAATGAGGGGTATTTTCTTCAAGTAGTTCGTCAGAGTTCTCAGGGACCCCCACCCCAAACAATATAATCTATTGGCAGTGCTCTAGATTGCTCACGTGATGGTGATAGCCCACTGTTGAACATACTACACACTTTGGTCACAGGGCATGGAGAAATCAAGCTGGTACTGAAAAAGAAGTTTCTTCAGAGGAATGGATAGCTTTCACAGTATTTATGGGAAGAATCTAAGTAGGCTTCTAGAGAGAAAAGTCACTAACAGTCTTATGCAGCTGTAGATACTGTGAGCTACAATGATGACCAGCTTGGAACGATAAGTCCAGAAGTGCAATTGTGGCAAAGATGTTATAGGGATAGCCAATTGCTTTCTGATTAGATTTAAGGTCTGCTCCATGAGAGGAAATGGATGCATGATATTATAAATATCTGACCAAGAATCCATGGCCTGAGGTGTCCTGCAGCAATTTTCTGAAATTTATAAATGTCCGTCTTAGAGGAAAGCTCCTTAAGATTCAGGATATTCTAGAGGGATTTTTTTTTTGAGTTAGAAAATTACATTTTATTGACCAAATTGCATAATGAGAGATGTAAAATGCAGGTTTCTAGGGAAAGAAAAGGCATCAATAGTCTTACCCTCTTGGGAGTCCTATTTCCTATCTGCTAGGCAAGAAGTCCCTGCAAGGGCAGTAGTGGCATGCTTGTTATGGGAGTAATTAAAAGCCTTCTTGTACATTTTGAGACCTGATATACAAGGTGGAATTCATGTTTAATACTGTACACCCAGTTAAAAATTCATGACTCAGGGGCTATAGAGTTGGCTTATGGTTAAGAGCTGCTGCTATTGCAGAAATAGAGGGAAAATTTTTAAGACTCCATAAATAAACAACATGGAAGCTTCAAAGTCCTTAAAATTGACTAAATGCAATGGCCCCTTACTCCCTCAGCTTATTATGAAAGCACAAAGACTGCTAAAAGACACCCCTAGACCAGCTGGCCTGCCTAAAAGGGACAGAGGAGACAAGCTGCCTGGAAGTGGCAGACCAGTAAAGCTATCTGGAAAAGAGATCCTATTAAGCTGCCTAAAAGTTGTGCAGTGAACTCCAGGTTTCCAGCTTTCATGAATTATCACTTAGGTTGGGGAGTCATCCATGTTGGGATGAGCTTTTGGTGATACAGCTGTTTGGGGGTCATTTTTTGCTCCTTTAAGTAACAACTCACCCACTCTGACTCCAGTAAATAACCCCAATAAAGCCTATTGGTTTACCAAGTTGGGCTTTGGTGGTATTCTTACTGTGGTACCATCTGTAGTGAATAGATATTTGTGCATGTTGTCCCACAATCAGGAGTGAACTTAATGCTACTATTTTGCTAAATGAACACAGTATCAAACTGCCCCCTAAATATGTATATAGATCTGGGCAGTTCTGAGTTTCAACAAAGGAGCTTCCAATAAGTGTCTATGAAGTACTTAGCCATAAAAGGGACGGTAAGAACTAGAGTGTGGCAAGGACCATACCAAATAGTTGTCTTCTGGACATGACAGGGTCAATGAACTCATAAACACACAGCAGTTGTGTTGTGAAATATTAGTTGAAGATGTGTTACATTTGCTTATGCTATGGAACTTTTGTTTAATGATGCAAAGATGTGCTACATTCTTTTATGTTGCATTTGTTTAACTCTGTGAAACTGTGTTACTCTGCCTGTCTAAAACATCTGATTGGTCTAATAAAGAGCTGAATGGCCAATAGCAAGGCAGGAGAAAGGATAGGTGGGGCTGGCAAAGAAAGAGAATAAATAGGAGAAATCTGGGATGAAAAGATCAAGGAGTGAGAAGAGAAGGGGCCAGCCATCCAGCCACAGTCAGACATGGAATAAGAATAAAAGAAGAGATATAAAGAATAAGGAAAAAGTAAAAGCTCAGAGGAAAAGGTAGACAGGATAATTTAAGTTAAGAAAAGATGGCTAGAAATAAGCCAAGCTAAGGCTGGGAATTCGTAAGAATAAATTTCCATGTATATTTATTTGGGAGCTGACTGGCAGCCCCCTGAAAATTGCCAAAAGAGTAAAGAGAGAATGCAACAGCTGCATAGCTGTGGTTACCTACATAAGACCTGCAGAAGATGAAGCCAGCAAACCACACTCTAGCGTGATCCCACCCTCAGCAGAGAAGCTACCTAGAGTGCAGAGGGAAAGGCCAGTTCTCTTAGGGGCTGGTCCCTAGTAGACAGACTATGATACAGCGGATGCCCATAGCCCCTGACATACGGGCAGCACAAACTAGTCTCAGTGGATTATTTAAAAGAGGGGGGGGGGGGGATTGGAAAAGAAGGGGATAGATTATTCACAAGAAGTTAGAGGAAGGAATGGATATGTGCATGATGATAAAAATACATTGTATGCATGCATAAAATCTCAAAGAATAATAAAAAAATTACCCTGGACGAAATTATTCCATTATTATAACACTTACCAAAAATATGATAAAAATTTGTTTTACCAATCACCTGGGTTATTTTTCAACATGTCTGTCTTCTACTACCCATAGTGATCTGTTGAAAATGCAAATTTAAACTTGTTCTTTGTTTTACCATTCCTAAACTTGTACCAGCCAAATTTTCACCAAGTGTAGTGGTTATGAGTTCTCTTGGGCTAAGCAGCAATGCACTGCACTTGCTTTCCCGGCATTATCGCACGCCTGCTTCCCTGGCTGCGAGCATTCCAGCTCTTTTCTTCCAGCCTTTCCTTCTGCAGACATTTATTTGCCCCACCTCTTCTAAGTAGCAAAAGTTCTTGCTCCCTCCCTCAGTTTAATCTCACTGCTACCCCAGTGCTCACTTTACGTATTAATTCTTCTAGGAAACAGCTCGGCTTTTCAAAACTCAGAAAAATTCCCAAGGTCTTATGTACCTGACTCTTGAAAATTTCTGAATGTGGAGACTTAGCTGCAGTCTCCTCCTTTGGGATACACACACAACTCCACAGAAGCAAGAACAATGTCTGTCTGTCTGTCTAACACTGTACTCACAGCACCTGGCATAATTCCAGGCACAAACTATCCCTAGAAAACATTTGATAACTGAGCACAGGAAGAAAGGAACACACCTGCAGCCCACATACAGTGCAGACAAGAAACAGTGCTTCTTTATACGCTGCTGACATCTGTGAGCAAAGAGCGAACTAGCCTAACTGCAACCAGTAAAAACCCCGAGACACAGACCCAGTCTTAGAGAAACAATTCATAGGACAATTTTATATAATTTTATAGTTTGTTTCTAATAAGCTCTTGGGATGGAAATTTATGTTCTTATGTTTCCTTGGGGTCATAGGATATATTAAAGTGAATAAATTAAGCATAAAATAACAGACAAAAATTCAAAACAAAACAAAATAGCCAAAATATGGCCAAAAATGATAGTTCAAATACAGAAGTATTTAAAAAAGATTAAACCAAATAGTGAATGGTTTCTTTTTATAATTCCATGAATAGCTAAACTTTCAGCATTTTTTTATGAAGTGAAGAATATACAGAAACTTTATATCTTAAAATATCTGAAACTGAACCCAATAAATGGTAATAGTTTCATTTACTATTTGCGCAGCTTTCCACTGAGGAAGCCTAGGTCTACACAGCATCAGCCTTGGCTATATGAGAGCCCAAGTTCCCCATGCCCACAAACCCACTTGTACAGTATTGTCAGTTATCCTAAGGTTAGAGAATGGGGTTAGAGATAAAATAGTTTTAAAAACACATTTCATGTAAATTTAAACTCCTTTTTTCCCCCTAGGAACACATACTGATGGAATATGTGTTCAGAATTACGAGTTTTCTGTTTCTGTGTTTGACTTTGTTCTCCCCACTTTGAGAGAAAAACAGCAAGTTCCAGACTTAAGATAATATATCAGGCCTGTATTTCACACAGCTTTACTCATGGCCTGTCTGTGTTCAAGTAACATGGACCTTAATCTACATCTACAAGCTCCTGAACTTTGGTCAGCACAACAAAAGCAGGAAGAAAATAAATAAAAATTGAGATTATCAGTTCAGTGAAATTTATAAAAGTTTTACAGAAGCAACCTTACACTGGAAGAATCATGCTACCAAACTCTCCTGGAATAATTAGAAAAGTGCATTTGAGTAAGGGACCTTGAAAATATACACTTTTATATCCCCCTTGTTACTTCAGCATCTGATTGTTGCTGAATAATGACCGTGCCCACAGTAGTAACAAGTACTGAGATTTATTGAACGCTCGCTCACCTTGTGCCAGACACTGTTCTGTACTTTAGAGTCAAGGCTGACAACACTCTGAGAACTAGGTACTATTATGAAACCCTACTTTGAACACACAGGGGATGTTGAGAAGAAGCACAGCTAGGGATTAAATGAAGGAATCTGATGGCAAAGCTCCTACCGCCCACCCCACTGTGGAAAATACTACGTCTTCTTAACAAGTTAGATTTAGAAACAGTTCTACATAAGAATCTAAAAGTCAGTGAATTCTGAACAAACAAAACAAAACAAAAAAACAGAGCCCTGGAGTTAGCAGAAATAAGAAAATGGCAACTGAGTCATGAAGGAGTTAATTGAGATTACTCTGAATTTAGCAAAGTAACAGTGTTTTCTGTAGTGCGAACTGATAAGATTTTTGGGAAACATTGCATTTATCACTGGCTGAACTGTCATCTGAACAAAGATCAAACTAAATATGGACATACAGTATTGCGTGTTGCCTAGTATCATTCTGAAGAAAATAAAGTCCCTACAAGCCTACCTTGGCAAAAAACACGGTGAGGTGAGTTTCGCTGCCAACAATCCAAATAGGGAATTTTGGAGATTTCAAGTAAGAACCAACCTAGAATAAATTCAGCAAAGTAAAACAAATAAATAAAAAATTTATGCTGCCCCTTAAATACTTGTTCAGAATTATGTGAAACATAACAAAAACTTCTAATTCACATTTCTTACCCACAGAGGTTAAATGCTGACTACCGAAGGGAACTATTCCTAAACTTAACATTGTGTCTTTAAGCCGGAACACAGCAATGCAGATCTTCGTGCACACACATGCATCACTTTTAGACTTTGCTACATTCTCTAGACAGAACCTCAGGAATTTCAACTTGGCACAAAGTTAGAGCCATAAATTTATAAATACTTTATAAGGTAATAATTGTAAATCAATAACCAAGATAAGGGGAAAAGATAAGGGCACCCTTTTTCTTAAAGAGTTTAGGCTAATCCAATAACCTCCCCAAAGAAAAAGTTTACAGTATAAAACATTCAAGAATATAAAGGACTTCTACTACTCGACTTCATGGAAAGTTCAAGGTTCTATAACATACATTATATCTTTTTTTGTTGCTTTATTTTGTTTCTTGAGACAGGGTTTCTCTGTAGCTTTGGAGCCTGTCCTGGAACTCACTGTGTAGATCAGGCTGGCTTTGAACTCACAGAGATCCACCTCTCTCTGCCTCCTGCCTGGGCCATACATAGTATCTTTAAAATAAAAAGCCATACTTACAATTTGCCTGCAAGGGCATATACATACAAGACTGTGCTCCTCAAAAAGTTTTATGTCTATTTATTATACTGTGCCAAAAAGACTTGCATTTTATTTGTGACTGAGAAAAAAGTGCATTTTGAATAAATAAAAGAGTCACACAATCCATCTTGTTCACACTAATCAATTCTACACTTCCATGAGGACACGTCCTTAAAAACAACCAATTTTACCAATCTCGTTTGCTTTCCTTTCTCATGCAGACTGACTATAACCGGGAAACTGTAAGAAGCTACTTGGAGCACTCAGGCCAGTTATTCTTTCCTATTGGCCCCTTGCTTCAGCACCACCACAGCCCTGAACACAGGAACTCTTGTATTCATGGGCAGAAGAATCGGTTCCTTGGTCCTGTGAAAGCAGGGATGAGTTTGACAGGCTATCACGAAACAGAAAGCCATCAAGTAGGAAGGATCGTTTGAGGACAGCAGAGAAGGAAATGAATGAAGGAAGGCATAGCCTCAGTTAGTGTCAAATGGGGCTGCAGAGAGGAGCAACAAGGGATTTCACTCTAATGGGAGCAGAGAGGCGCACAGTGGCAGGACCTGGCCTGAACTTAAGCACCAACCACTGTGCTACATAGAGATGCTCTGACTTCTAGACAAAGACTCTGTCACACAGTGCACAGCTGAGATACTGCTTAGTTTCCCTTAGAAATAGCGTGCGCATTTCACTTAAGGTGGAGGTTAAAAACATTACAGCAGGAACAAAGGGTAAATGAATGCTGACCCAATGGCATAGTTTATGATTAAAAACTCTATCACTAGAGAACATAATATTATCCTTATTTTGGAAATCAAACTGGTAGCCCTCCAATATTGAACAGAGAATTACAATGTGACCATGTAATTTCACTCCTGAGTACACAGTAATGTAAAATCATATGCCTATAAAAACACATGCAGACAAATGTTCACCATAGCTAAATAGGAAATTGTCACTCTGAAGTATTAAGTCTAAACCATTAAGAATAGAGAAGACTCCTATTATTCAATTCTTCATGACAGAAGCTAAATTTAAAGTTTTACAATATTAACAGGGCCGGGCGGTGGTGGCGCACGCCTTTAATCCCAGCACTCGGGAGGCAGAGGCAGGCGGATCTCTGTGAGTTCGAGACCAGCCTGGTCTAGAAGAGCTAGTTCCAGGACAGGCTCCAAAACCACGGAGAAACCCTGTCTCGAAAAACCAAAAAAAAAAAAAAACCAAAAAAAAAAACAAAAAAAAACCAATATTAACAGGTTCTTTAAAATGTAAAATTTTAAACATTCATCAGTTGATGGATGGAAACAGAATTGACACATTATAAAACAGAGTGATTTCAACATAAAAGAAAATAAGTGCTATTATGTGGGTGGAGGAACCCATGAGGTCAGAAAGCAGAGCTGTAGTGTCTAGAGCTAGGAAGAAGGAAGCAACTGCTAGGTCAGAGTTTCTGTTGGTGGTGAGGAAAACCTTCCAGAATTAGAAAAGGATGATGGTTGCCTAGCCTTATGAATACAGCAAAATAATAGAACTATGTATATACTTCAAATGGTAATATTTATGAAATGTGTTATTTTGTATTTATTGGGTTCTTCTGTTTTTGCATTTTCTTTCTTTTTTTTCCTGACAGGGTTTCTCTAAATAACAGCCCTAGCTATCCTGGAACTCACTCTGTAGAACAAGCTGGCTCGAACTCACAGAAATCCACCTGCCTCTGCCTCTCCAGTGATGGGATTAATGGCATGCGCCACCACTGCCTGGCTCTCATCTTTAAATACAATTAAAAGCACCATTCTTTCTGTGTGTATAGGAGGGTTATAAATAGGTACCACTTCATTTATGTTCCTGTATGTGCTCAAAATAAGTAAAATGGTAATTTCTTTATTAGGAAACAATGTTATACTCTCAAAGAAAGGAGAAATGTTTAGATTTTTATAACATTTATACAAGCACAATTCATTTCCTTTATGCCATTTCTCTACCTGGTGACATGTATGTACATGCTGACTGAGAACTTACACACAGCATTTTAGAAACCGACCGTTCAGTTTGGATGCCCTAGGTAAGTGGACCAGCCAGTCTGCTTTAGGGAGAGCTGATTAAATTCGTTGTGCACCACCGTCTTTCTCTTCATAGTCCTCACATGGTAGGCTCAGCCTGTTTGCCGTGTGTCAGGCGCCCAACAAACAGTCACAGCCTCACAGCACAGAGCCACTAGAGTGACTCGGATCAGCACATCAGAGAAGCCTATGGAACCCGCCAACTCCATCCCACTTGCCATGTGTAATCTGCGCCCACAGCTCCAGCCTGGTGATCCCTGTCCCCAGGATGAAGGCCACTGGTGGCTGAGTTGCCAGCGCAGGTCTCTTCACCTCTCACTTACAAACAACAGTGCATTGCGGCAATAGAAGAATCCTGTAAGAGTCTAATACCATCGGTGAAGAGAGGAGAAAACAAATTCAAGATTTTAAGGAAAAAAAATGTAGAAAGTCACCAGAGAAGCCAGTCATTTCTAGCAAATAATGTGGAAGAGTAATGGAGGGCGGGCTGGAAAGATGGCTCAGCCGTTAAAGGGCCACTGAGGGAATGTCCGGGAATACATATGATTTAACAGAACTTAAGTTCCGATATTTAAAGTCACTTATTTAAAGAGCTGGGACACTCGACATAGAAATAGTGAGTACTAGGATCTATCAGGAGAAACGGGCTGAATGTCTCTAGTCAATGACAGGCCACCAGTGTGGCTGGGACACAGCAGTAGAGGGAGCAGCACTGACATAATGAAAGGATCCAGATAAAGACTTTATAGGCTACATGGATACGGGTTAACTGAGAAACGCCCCCTTAAGTACACATATTTCAACATTTTGCTCCCAGTTGGTGGTGCTATTTGGAGTTTATCAAACTTTTAGCAGGTAGAACCTTGTTGAAGGATGTGTATCACTTGGAAATCAGTTTTAAAGTTTATAGCTTTGGCCTACTTTCTGTTCTCTTTCTCTCTGCTTCATGTGGGTAATGGTCTCTCTGCTTCCAGCTCTCCCACCATGGCAAGTCTCCCTAAAATAACAGACTCTCCCTCTGAAACTGTAAGTCAAAATAAATCCTTTCTTCTTTAATGCCTTTGATCACGCCATTTTATCACAGCAAAAATTAGACAAAAAAATTTAAATATTTCAGAATACAAAATCACCATAATTGGTCATTGGTCACATGTAAAATAAGTGTGTGGGTCAGGTGATCACCGGTGTACACTTTCTTCCAGGATAAATGACTATGCAGAATCTCTGATGGCCAGTCTGTCTTACAACAGTGCTAATTTGTATAACTAAAACGACTGAAATTGAAGGTGTCACTATTGTTTACAGCTATAGCTTAGAAGGAAGGTCAGAATAGATCCTGCACAGTTCTTACATCTACACCATCTCTGTTTACATTTTGTCATGAAGGAGGAATGATACCTTGACAAAGAGTAACAGGAACAGTAAGGAACGCGTGCGAGCGCGCACACACACACACACACACACACACACACACACACACACAGAAAGGGACGGAGGATAAGATACTTGTTAATGCTACTAAAAATTATGACCATCATAACCATTGTATGAAA
This sequence comes from Microtus oregoni, assembly GCF_018167655.1. Taxonomy (NCBI): domain Eukaryota; kingdom Metazoa; phylum Chordata; class Mammalia; order Rodentia; family Cricetidae; genus Microtus; species Microtus oregoni. The sequence continues at coordinate 22,188,158 of NW_024543094.1, forward strand.
TAAATATTTAAAATCAAAAAAACACACAAATCTACATCATTCTTTTTCTAAGAATATGACATCTTTTAAGAGAGAAAACTGATGTAAGCTTCATCTAAAATCACTGTAATATTTAATGGCTTTTGAGGACCACACAGGAAGGTACCTCAAATCAAGGCAGTTCCCTAACCCAAGCACACACGTTAAAACGGCTTAAAAGTGTATTATAGTCAACCATATATATTTTCATTTTTTATGTTATTTTGTTCTGTGCTCTGTCACTATTTCCTTTCGAAGGAAAATGAAAATGATAGCGTAATTTCTTTACACTTTGTCAGTTTTGGTTGGGAGTTCTGCAGGGAAGTGAGTCGGTGATGAGTGATGACAGTCGGAAGTTGGAGTGAAAATACTTTCCACAGGGCAAACATACCCAAATCCTTCAAGACATTTACCTTACAATATCGTAAAGCTTCCATTAATGTTAAGAATCCTACAGCTGCTTGTTCATGGATACCGAGAAGTTCTGCAAAAAATAAAGAAAACCAAATTTAATACTGCATTAGTATATGTAAGTCTGAGTAGTATGTGTGCATAAATTTATATTAAAATCACGCCATAATATTTTCTTTCACCTGAAACTCTTCAAACCTCTGCACATATTTATTAGTATATCACATCAATCTGAGCATGGTTGCTCACACCTTTCATCCCAGCACTCAGGAGGCAGGTCTCTAAATTCAAGGTCAGCCTGGGCTATACAGTGAGTTTCAGGACAGCCAGGGCTATCTCTGTCTTAACACAAACAAACAAACAAACAAACAAACAAAAAAGTAAGGTCAAATAAACATGTTATCACTATTTTTAAGAAAATGATACGAGGTAGCTTTGCATTGGCTGAAAGTATGGCTCAAATGTTGATTAAAAGTATTCCTAAAATTATGCTTAATATTAACTCTTTAGTCAAAGGAAAATCACTCTGTAATTCAAAAAAATTATGTGTGCACACACACACACACATGCATGGATACATTAATCCATGAAAGCAGCTCACTTGAACTGATCTTAATTTTGAGAAAAAATAAGTATGTTAAAGCATAACTATTAATGTTTATTATAGGATAATGGTAACCGAACCTACACAACGGTGGCAAGGATGGTGGGGGTGGGGTGGGGCAGGTTTCAAGACAAGGTTTCTCTGTGTAGTCCTGGCCATCCTGGAACTTTCTGTGTAGACCTGGATGGCTTTGAACTCAGAAAATTTAAGAGAAAAGGATCATCTGCCTCTGCCTCCTGAGTGCTGGGATTAAAGGTGTGTAGGAGTGTACCACCACTGTCCAGCAAACTCACATTTCAAGCTCGTCCTTTCTACTCTAAAATAAAACCAGGCAGTATGCTTAAGGCTGGGAAACAGTGATGACTAAGAAACAGTGTCTGCCTTAGAACAGCTAGAAGTTCACTGAGGGACAAATTAAAACAGTGTGTGCTCCCTACATATGTGTATACATGCAGACACAGAGTGGAGTGTGGCAACACCTGTGTGGGAGTAGGGGAGTCTGAGAAGAAATTTTCTAGGCAAGAAAAGATATTAAGAAAATTTAAAACTAAGAAATATGAAGGAAGAATGAAGATCAGTGTACTGAGGTAAGAAGCAAAAAGTTGGCAGAGCTTCTTGCAGTTTCAACACAGTGTCTTACAATGTCACACAGGATGGTCTCAAACCCTTGGCTTCAGGGGTACTTCTACCTTAGCCTTCTCTGTTCTTAGGGACAGCTGTGTGACATCATGCCCAGTTCCTTAAACACAGAAAAGATGGCAAACCTGATAAACAGTTATTAATTGAAAGAAGGAATTCAGGAAACATGTTCTGGGTTTGAGGGAAGACTGAGCGTGACTTTGCTTTTCTACAAATGGGAACTGAAGTACTTTGGGGACTTCCAACTGGAGACAAGCAACTGTCAGTAGAGCTCAGAAGCACAGGCTAGACAAGCCAGGTAGAACACCAATGGGTCAGCAGCATAAACTCACAGATGTCAAGTCAAGGAAGTGGTACCCCGCAACAGCCAAATCCCAGAGGATGCTGGTATAAGACCTACTCGCATATAGATGGACCTGAAGTGGTAGCAAAGGCTTTTCATAGCTAATGTACACTAGGTAGAACTAATACATTAGGACCACAAACACAGATTTAAAAAAACCTTTTCTTAGGTACAGTTTCTAACATGAAAAACATTACTGCCTACAAGTAAAATCTCTATGGAATCTTAAATAAATTTCAGGAATATTATGAGTATAAAATAAAAATATTTTAGTCTTTGGGTCGCAGCAACTCTGGGGGTAGGAGCAGAGCGAATGCAGAGCTGGGTAGAAACCATACTCTACGGTTAGCAAACATCCCATCTCTTTTCCTCTGAACTACCAATCCTCCTATTCAAAGACAAACACATGTTAAGAAGCAGGGGCTACAATTTGATTTCTAAACTCAATTACCGCCACCTAGTGTCACAACTAGATACTACATCATCTATTGCCTTGGATTTAGCCAAATGTCTACAATGGTACATTTCAAATATCGTGCTACTAAATACAGGAAACTGGGCCTTCATTAATCTTGGTAATGAAGTATTCAGAGCCGGTCAAGAATCACATGACCAGGCATCTGGTTTAAACGATACTTCTTCTTCTTTTTTTCTTTTTAAAAAGGATCTCACATACCCAAACTGCCACAATGTACTTTGTAGCTGGAGGACAGCCTTGAACTCCTGATCGTTCTGCCTCTACTTTCCAAGTTCTGGGATATAGGAGTACACTACCATGACTAACACTGGACGATAATATTTCAAAATGTATTATTCTCACTTTCCCAAACAGGATATATACTTAATATTACCTTCTTAGATCAAGTATATGAATCAAAATATACCTATTTACACTTATACGAAGCAGTAAGACAGTGAGGATATATTTCATATCATTTATATTTATACGCATTAGATTTTATTTAAAAGTCTCAAAGTCTTTACCCTTTGCTTGCAAGAAATTAGCAGTTTATGATTATTTTCTTTGCCAAAAATAGTTCATCTAAATTGCTGATTGAATTTTCAAAACTGCTATTTAGTTTGATGGCAAAGAGATAAAACTATTTTTTAGCAAAAAGGTAATATTAAATTTTATCTATAATTCACAAATAAAAGTTGTATATACTATACAACATGTCCTGAAATATGTATTCATGTAGCTTAGCTAAAACAAGCTAATTAATGCCTACATGACTGTCTCAAAGAAAAATCAGAAGAAAAAAATCATGTACACCAGACACTTAAGCATGTGATTCTTTTTTTTTTTAACATCTCTACATCTATTTATTACAACCCTATTCAGCCAAGTTGCAAAATCAGCCTGAGTACGCAGCAGTAGGTAAATGGATGAAGAAAATGTTACCTATCCACACAATAGAATTTTGTTCATGTGCAAAGAAAAACAAAATTTACGTTGTTTGCAAGAAAATGTTTGGAATGGAAAATCATGGTGTTAACTGAAATGAGACAAACTCAAGAAACACCATGTTTTCTTTTCATGTGTGGAATTTAGGGTGTTAAGGGTATGAAAGCGGAAGAGGATTATTAGGGTTGTGTAAGGAAGGGGCGTGGGAGGCAAAAGAAGAGATGAATATAGTCCAACACATCATAGATGTGATTCTTGACCAGATCTGAATACTTCATCACCAGGAACATATGAAGGCCTACTTTTCTGTGTTCAGTAGCATGATATTTTAAATGTACCATTGTAGACATCTGAAAATTGATATATACATACATACATATACACAAACATATATACAAACAGATATATGTGCTTCACATATGTATTTGAGGGATAACAATAAAGTCTACTCTTGGCAATTTTCAAGCAGAGAACATATTACCTACAGTCAGGACGTTTTACCATAGATTTATTAAACTTACTCCTTTTAACAGAAATTTTATATTCTCTCACATTCTGCCCCACCCCTCCCTTCTCCCCCCATCATTATTTTACCCTCTATTTCTATAAGCTTACCTTTTGGGGATTACTGACTGGGTCTTCTAGTACTTAGGTTGTTATTTTCTGCACTACCAACTGTCATCTCTTATGACTGTTGGGGAATTTATAGGAGTCCTGTTAGATTTTTCAAATTTGATGCTATTTTGGAAGCCAGATAATCACCCTACATGTAGCAAACACATCCTGAGTATCAAGCACTGTAAAAAGCATGCAACAGGTGAAGATGACGGATCACCTGAAGAGCAGTTTAGTCAGGGCTGCAAAGGATAAGTAGAAAGTGGAAAGCACCAGGGAAGTAAACTGCTCAGAGCTGAGGTCAGTCACCTTCAGCAGTGAGAACCGAAGGTCTCCTTGGACAGGTGACACATGAAGTGAGCACAGAAGAACTCGTTAGAGAGAGGGACGAAAGACACAGAGTTCCTCAAATATAGGAACAAAGACACAGAGAGCTGTAGTATTTTGTTCAAGCACAGAAAATATCCAATGACTCTAAATTATAGAAGTGAAAACCTTGGGAACAAAAGACATCACTAAGAAAAATTTACATAAGATTAGAAGAAGTTGCCTGCATTATAAAGAACTAAAAAAGAACTTATAGAGCAGCCCCATAAATTGGATAAAGCAACCCACCCTTCCCTGTAAAATGGCAGATGATGAGAAGAGACAATTACTAGAAGGCAAACTAGTTAAAAGCTTACATAGGAATAAACAACCGAGCTCAGGTCAGTAGGAAGTAGACCAAATATCAATTAAAATATATAATTACTTGTCAAAAAATGACCAAATATTAAAGATAGACAATGTTCAGTTATCAGTCAGGATAAAAGAGAACTCTACAGTCAGAAAGATATGTTGATACTTTATTAGTTTTAAGGCATATTTTAGAGACAAAGTTGCTACTAATTAATTAACAGTTTAACAGATATTCCTCAAGAGAGTACATCTTGTTAATATATTATCTAGGATTTCAATTTCTACGTATATAACAAAGAAAGATAAAAATACATTCTCTCACAAGAACTTGCACACAAATGTCCCTACAGCATTAGTCATAACAGACAGGCGGCCATTTCAAATGTTCAGCAATTGACGATGGATAAAGATGCATAGCTCATCAACGTACTGCAATATGGCTTCTCACTTAAAGAGTAAAGCACCGCACAGGGACACACTGGTCAAAGCAAAGGAAATGTGTCACAAACAGTGGACATGGTATAATTCTATCTATGTTAAATGCCCAGGACATGAGCATTCACAGAAACAGCAAACAGACCAGCAGCTGTCAACATGGAGGGAATGGAAGTATGGGGAGCTGCTGCTGCTGCTGGAGCCACGATTTCCTTACAAAACAAGACTGGTATATTCTACATTTCAGTGAGGTGGCATGCATAGTACACAGATAGATTTAAATAAAGTTATTACTAAGAAAAAGTCAACAGTTGACTAAATCTTTACTACACATGTAATTTAAGAAATCAATTCTGCAGGAACATTGAATAGGACTGACTCACACACAATGCTTCTTACAGATCTGTTTTGTAGTAACCAAATTGTAAACCATTTACATGTTCACCCAAGGTAAACTGCCCAAGGCAAAAGACACACATGATAATTCAAACACTAATAACCTTAATAAATAAAGGTGAAAAATGCTCTGTTCATCCTGCAGTGAACATTCCCAGGTCACACCTAATAGTCACTTTCTCTTCTACTACCAGAAGTGATTATCTCTAGGTAAACAAACAAAAGAAAACCACAACAAACACCCAAAAACCTAACAGCCTTATTGGTGAGATCTACTCTCAGTCACCCCCACTTCCCTTCTTCTAAACTCCTAACATCTCTTTGCTACAAGTAGTTAATTCATAACTCACACCATTTTCTTTATTTTTGGACATTTTCCTATGTTCACTTACAGTAAACTTCCGTATCTTGAATTTCCTCAGTTGAACAAAACCTGTTTCTTTCTCTCCATCGCATGGCATTTCTTTAAAAGAACGTGCATCTCCCAAGACTACTCCCACTGATATACCTGCTTTTTGCTGCTCCTATTAAAGCTGGTTCTTTCCCCTTGTCCACAGCAGAGGCAATTCCTAATAATTAAAGCAAAAATCATGTAGCCAAAGGCCTGACTTCTACCAACTCACCAGCAAAACCCTTGCCCACACTGATGAAGAACAGCTCTCTTATCATATGGTCTGTACCTCAATTTTCCTCACTAAAGAATTTACTCTTTGCCCCCTTCCCCCAGAATGAGATAAGCTGTGCAGCTTATTTTCCAGCTGTATGCTGTGGACAAGGTCTCTTTACGTGCACAAACACCTATCTTTTAGGCTAGCTAGCACTGAAATGTTATTATGAAAAGATATTAAGGCAGTATGAAAAGGAGTAAGCATATTATCAAAATACACAGACCTTCAAGGGCTTTCCTGTGCTTTATGTGTTATTAATGCAGTGTGTTTGATTTAAAATTTTGATAATTACTTGTACTTCACCCTCACCTCTAATACGAGGAGTTCTACCTCCTGGAGGACTCTACCACAGAGGCGGGCTGACTTATCATTTCAAGTTTTAGTATAAGTGCTGCCGAAACAAGCACAAGATAGGCTGATTTAGAAAGATGGGGTTCTACAGAGAACAAGCAGAGGCCTTGGCATAGTTAGAGTCCTGCTGGTTTAGTATCTGCTGTTTCACTTTGGGCAAACTAATAATCACCCAGGCCTCAGTTTCATGAGCCATACTAAGGTTAAAAAGACAAACCCGAAAGATACTGCTTGCAGTAGGAAATATCTTGTTCTCGTCCTTCCTGCGCCGTTGTCTATCACAGTCTTACTTACACCTTTCCACTGTCAGAGCTGTGTGCCACAGCTTTCAATTTGTGATTCCACTCCAATAATTCTACAAACTTGTAGTAATAGGAGCGGCGGGGCTGCGTCCCCAGCACCCCGGCTGCCTGCTTGGCTAGCTTATGCCCCAAAATAATTACACGGACAAACTGTATTCATTTAAACACTGTTTGACCCTTTAGCTCTAGCACTTACAGGCTAATTCTCACATCCCGATCAACCCATCTCTAATAATCTGTGAGAACCAGTCTTACCGGGAAGATTCTAGCCTAGTCCATCCTGGGTCAGAGCTTCATGGCGTGTGTCTGCCCAGGAGCGGGGCATGGCGTCTCTCTCAGGCGTCTGCTCCCGAGAGGAAAGCTGTCGAGACTCTGACCTCACTTCCTCTTCCTCCCAGCGTTCTGTTCTGTTTACTCCTCCCACCTAACTTCTAACCAATAAAATGGGCCTGGGCAGTTCCTTTATTAGCCAATGACCTTCCTCCATCACAAACTGACAGCACCCTTTTCTTCTAGATTTTATGGTGTTATTTCTCTGCTCAATGTTTACAATGATTCTTTTTCTAATACCAACTGGGAGTAAATACAGCATTCAGTAGCCTCTGTGTTCTCACTCAAGCCTATGCTGACACAGTCTTTCCTTTCACCAATGTTTATCACGAACTTACCATTTCTCAAACCAGGCTGCACAGCAGAATCACCCAGGAGGAGTCTTACACTCTATGTCCATCCATGTCCCAACACCTAAAAGTTCTACCCGTAACTGTCTTCAGCTGGGGTCTGAATCGTCATTGTTTTAAAGTCTCCAAATGATGCACCCTGCTCTACTCAGTCTGTCCATCTCCCTATCTGAACATACAATGTGTATTTCCCCAAAGACCCTCTTGCTCATGCTCTCTGTCCCCATTAAAATTCCAGTGTCTATTTACAGCAACATAAACGTAGTGAGAAAAGCATCCCCCTTCGTCAGCATGTTTCTATTTCAACATGACTCATTACACATCAAATCATCTATGTATATGTCTTCATTCACCTAAACTATGTGGATAAGCATTTGACAGAGAATTGAGTATTTCCTGAGCCCGTGAAGATATTACAAACTCTTAGTATTTAGATAGCCATTTGAAGAATGTATTACTTCCACACAAAAGGAAATTAAATAAGGAGAAAGGCTTATTTGAGTGTTTGAAAACTACTGCATAAATTTTTTATTTATGTTCCATACTTCCCATCATGTTATCTAAGCCAGAAATATACAAAGCAAAAGCTGAATAAATGTATGGATTTTTATTTTATGTTTAAACATCTGAAAACAGAATTGAGTTCAAGTCAACATTCCTAATGACTGAAGGAAAAATTCAAGTACACTTGGGCAATTCTCTTTCTGCAGGATAACCCCATCTTCTAACCACAGTAAACTGTCCATAGTAAATAACTGTCTGGAATGGATTTAAGAATCAGAAAAGAATGAATTTGCAAAATAGACCAGGAACCAAAGCTTATATATTTGATGAACAAATTCTGTAACTGAGGTAAGACTAAAAATGGCAACAGCCTATGTACCTAGGATAGGCAGGAGGGTAGGAGATTTGAGAGACAGAGAGAGCACAGAATGTATAGGAAATTGGATGAGGATAACTTAGTAATGAACAAGACTAACAGTTATGGCCACAGCAAGCAGAAGGAAGTAGCAGTGAGAGGCCAGATGGGAAGAGACACTTAAGCCACGTTCCTTCTCTAGTTATCTGAAATGATAGGAGGTACCTCAGAAACCTTTGGGAGGAGGGAGAAATCAACAAAACTGAACATTACACAGGAGAGATGACACTTTAGTTAGCAGGACCATATGCTTTTATATCTAAATCAGAATGATGAGTTCTTAGGATATGCTTCAACAGAGAGCAAACACGACAGAGCACTTGTGGGCTGTGTATTCATGCAGTTAGCAGGGCTGGACTCTTATTCTAACTCCCCCACTGAGTGAGTTACACTGTATAGGTCACCTGGTGTAGGAAGCCAGGCTCTTCATTTCCAAACAGCACAGTGGAAGGTTGTATTGTGTTCTGTAAATTCCAGAGTTTTGTAACTTTTACTCAAATTTTTCTTAACACTGTATTTTTTCCTATTAATTCGCTATACAAATTTCTAAAATTTGGGAAAAATTCAAATTACAAGTTAAGAATCATTCATATAAATGAAAAGTAGTAACATTTTTTCAAATGTACTATATTCTCGGTTGTTTGGTAACCATTCTATGAAACATCAAACATAAATTTGCCTATGAACAGGAACTATGAAGCTTCATGTCCTACGATGGCTTATTGCAGTTATTCCATAAAAGTCAAATAACTACAGAAATAAATTCAGACTGCCCAGTAAAAAACTGAGAGGGATTTAATTTGTAATTGTGCATCAACTCTGCTACTGTGCTTCATTTGATGTTCACGACAATATAAGAAGCTACTTAACCAGAAATGGAAATATTGTTGTAAGGGTAAGTAGATGTAAAGCCTTAGAAAACGAGATCAGCCCAGCACACTAATGTGTATACTAAAAGTTATATAGAAAACCAGGATACTATCAACACAAATAATTCAATCACTTTATAAGTTCCCATAACTTCCAGCACGGACTGCAGTACTGTCCCTGGATAAGTACTCACGTGTACACCTACTAAGAGGTAGACTGCCATTTCTAAAGTTAGCGCCACAGTCCCAAGAACAACAAGAGAAAACCAAAGCCTTGAACAGTCATATTTAGTACCCAAAATTGTCTGCTCCCAAAAATCAACACTTTAATGTTATGGTGTCTTAGAAACCATAAAGAGTTCTTCTAATAGAAAGCACTTACCTTAACATCCAAATAATATAGAGCCATTAAATAGATGAATATCAATTTCCCATATTTCACTAAAATATTAACATTTGAGACCATAGCAAAGAACATACTTACGCATTCCTGAGCACTCTCTATCACCATCCCACACATTAGAAACTGCATGTCCCGTCAGAAGGAGGTTAATTAAGCTTTGGCTATCAATAAAAATTAAATATCAGTTAAAATAGGCATAAAACTAGTTCTGCAAATCAAGTAACTCCTACAATAAAGGTTTTTGTTTTTAATGATTTTTACATTCAATATGTTAAAGCACAAAGTGAGAGGAAACCTTAACTTCCCCTTTCTACGTCTGGCCTTGGTGAGGGCCTGAGTGCTGCTCTACAAGGGCATCCACTACCATAATCACATATGCCTAGTAACTTTAAGATGGCATATTTAAATGGATAAAAATTAGTCTGTTTACTTAGTATTTACATTGACTTTTACATATAATAATTTTTGGAATTATATCATTTCCCCTTTTCTTTCCTTCCTTCAGCCTCTCCCATGTATCTCTTTGCTCTCAAATTAATTCCCTCTTTTCTTTGAATTATTGTTACATATATTTACAATATTTACATACACACACTACTACATAAATACAAGTTACTCAGTCTATCTAATGTTCCTTGCATGTGGATGATTTTAGGGCTGACTACTTGGTACTGGAGAACCAATTGGGATGGAAACGTTATGACTTGACTAGTGAAGGCATCAGTCTTGGAGAAGAACCTACCAAAATCCACTTTATTAAATCAGCAAAATTATTAACTACATTTAAAACATTTATCCTACTTATCCTATACATACAATTCTCACTCCCCCAACCAAAGAAACTTCACCTTATAATAGATGGAGAATATCCCAAATTATTTAACATGCAGTCCTTGATAGAACTTAGGTGAATGCTAACAACTAAAGCAGATATATCTAAAAAGAAGGACTTATGTGGGAATAGATTAATTGTCACTGTTCTACTGATTTTGGTAAAGTAAGCTAAAAATAACTAGAAAAGAGTTGTTTTATCTTAAAAATAAACTAGCACAGATAGGTAAGAAAATACTTATTTCTAAGTTAATGTGAGTAAATTTAACCTTTTTAAAAATACATAAATTGATATGAGGAGGCTTTGTTAAAGTATCTTGACACAATACTTGACATGTGTAAACAACCATGTGTAGATAACTTGAAACTGGATGTCAACACTGGCCGCACAGAGCAAACCCTGGCTACAGCAGTGCAATGTGTGCAGCTCAGGGCTAGCCGAGTCCAGACTTCTGTTGCTAGTACGCTTATCAGAAATTCTCCCACTCCTAAAGCCTGACGTTCAGTAAGAGACAGCAGACAACAGCCTTTACCTGCCATGCCCGTACACAGGGTCTATCAAAGGCTCATTTGCATCTTCAATTGAATTCTTTATGTTTTCAATGCCCTAAAGAAACCAAGATTTCATTAACTTCAATTTAAAACTAAAGCACAAAGTATGATCAGTTTGGACTATATGTTAATAGAATACCATTCAAATTACTTAGACTTGAAGTGGGGGTATATTTGATATGGTTACTAGTAGCTCCCCAAAAAGTCTATTTCTTTCATGGGCTCTATAAAGGACACTAAGGGACTCAGAGGTAGTAAGTCTAATGTTGATTAAAGAGACAGAGAAAACAATTTTCAAGAGAGAAAAGGAAACTATTTAATATAAAAGTTAATATTTATTTAACTTCAGGCTAAACTACATTAAAACCTAATATACCTAATTAGAAAACTAATTTTAATTTAGGTCATTTAGAAAACTTAGTAAAGTCATAGACTTTTGAATTTAGATAAAGATTTAAATACACAAAAGATATAATAGGTAAAGGAGAAAATGGAAAGTTTTCATATAATCACACTTTCTCCCCAAAATTGGTAATTCAAATACATGGTAAAAAAATAAAATATCAATTATGAGAAGTTTCTCATTTCTTAAAAACAATGTCCTGACACTTTTTCAATCTTACAAACAGGCGGCTGGAGAACCACAGAAGAATGAGGGACTGTAACCTCATCAACTCCAAAACAGCATGAAGTGACATCCACAGCACTATAAACCCAACAATGCCACTAACTGTTATACTATAGGCCACATCTAAGAATGCAATGACAACCAACAGTCTCTAAATACCACAGGGGAAAACAGAGTTATGTGACCTCGACTTGTCATTGTAGGGAACAACAAAACAAAGCAGGCTACAACAAAGTCTCGAAATGCACAGTGGGCAGCAGGGGAATCACTTCAGAGAGCAACAGTGCAAGGGTGTTCAAAGGGAACAACTAGCAGAATGGCTCAAACAGCCGAGGATATAGAAATTATCAGAATTTGAGGCAAAAACACTGGGTGAGAGTGAACAGCCAAGAAAAGTCCAAGAAGATGCGACACCTTAGCCACCACCACTACCGCTACCCCAGTCACCTGACCTCGAGCACTTTTGGCACGTCACTTTACTTAGTGCAGTAACATGCTTAATATTTGGTCAACTTCTCTCATTCTTTATTCTAACTCTCCGTCCCCTCTCTCCCGCTCTATGATCACCACCTGCTTTAGGTCTACTACATACTACCTTCCTAAGGGTTTCCTTGACTCTAGTATTCCACTTTCCAAGTCTCTTCATCACATGTTCTCAGTCCAATTTCTGCATCTCTCTCTCTCTCTCTCTCTCTCTCTCTCTCTCTCTCTCTCACACACACACACACACACACACAATCCTGTCATTTTCATATTTAAAAACTGTGCTGTGTTCCAATTCTGATATGAAACTTAAAGTATCTTTTTGTAGTTCACAAGAAACCTCTTTTACAAAGGCGTGAGTATCACCTTTCAGTTGTCCCTAGGTAGATCACACTGCAGTAGGACTGAAATGTTCATGATCCCCAAGCTGTGATATACTCCAATATCCTTTGCTTCTTTAGACTTATTGCTCCTGCTGTTTGGTAAATTTTATTACAACTTTTCCACATGTAAAACTCCTCACATCCATACATCCACCAAATGGTCCTTACTATGTAGTCTGTCCTTGAGTCCTTTCAAACTTAAGTCATATCTTCTATTTTCCCAAAACACCTCCTGCATGGAATAAATAAGTAAAAACTAACACCCCAAACATAACCATAATAGAATTATTGTCATTTTTATAATAAAAAACAAAAAACCTTAAAAAAGGAATGTCATATACCTATCAGAGTTAATGATAAAAAAATTGGTAAAATGAAAAGAAGAAAAAAGAAAAACAAATAAACCTAATTTCAGAAAAGGTATAATCAGGAGATATTCCAAGTGAGACCGAAAGGCTACAGGCAATTTGAGATTGGCATTTGCAAAAAGAAGATAGGACTAGAAGTGTGCAGGCTGGAGTAGCTGCAGGGCAGTGGGCGAAGAGAGGTAACTACACAGGACCAGGAAATGACTCCTGTGGAATTCTAAAATTTGAAGGGGAGAAAAGAGGGAGCGAACACAGAAAGAAGGAAAAGAAGCTATTAAAGAAATTATCTTTTTTAAAAATATGAGACATTAGCTGGGGAAAAAACCTAACACAAGCATTAACAACTAAATCCAGAAAAGAGAGGTCAGAGAGACTTTCTACAGGGCTAAAGGTCAAGTGCTAGATATTGCTAAGATCAAAGAAAAGCAAACTAAGACGAACTCATGACATTTCATAATCAGAGCAGTAACAATCACCTTCACAGTCCAGAAGGGCAGGGGGAGGAAAGCGGGAGCGGGGTTAAAGAATGAATAGAGGAGGAGCAAACTCCTCAACCATGAAAGTACAAACAGTGGCCACGCAGCACCTAACAGCAGGGGAAACAGCACTAAGCTAAGACAGAAAAGCATCTTAAACAAACCTTTGTCAATAATACAGAATAGAGAAAAAGCAAGACTCCAAATCTGTTTCCCCACATTGAATACTGGTCCAAGACAGCGTCTTTTAATTCTGATACAGTTCTGAATGATTTTTTTCTGGGGGAAGAAGAATTAAATATTAGTATCCTGATTACCCCATTCATAAATGGAAAAAATTTTAATTCTTATTTATTACAATATACACACAGAAGATATTTATGAAGTATCTTCAAGTTCTAAAAACAAATTTAGCTAAAGAAAGCAAAACATACTGCTGACAACTCCTACCATTTATAACCCAGTCCACCAAGGCAGTCTGAGTCCTGGCAGGGAGCCTCTGCCTCTCTTAGGTGCAGTGCCTGGCACCAGTTCCTAAGTCTATGCAATTATATAGACAACAGACTGGCCCTTTTCAAAGAGGTATTCCATAACAAGAAAACTAGTATTTAAAGCATGAAAGCTCTTCAACAAACATCTGAGGGCTAAAACTACAAAATACATTTGCGGCTTCTTTTAAAATAAATTAATGTTAAATTTCAAAATGTCACCTATAATTCTGTCAACATAGCAGTCTTCCTTAGATTTTATGATAAAGTCTTTAAATGTTCTGATGAAATATGGGCACTTTAAATGAAAATTACAGAAAACATATTTTGGCAGATAAATAATCCTAGTATTTGTCTCACTAAAAATGGCTTTACATTCATTCAGAACAGAAAAACAATTTAAAATGATTTTTTTCACTGATAATGATGAAGAGACATTTAATTTAGTGTTTTTAAAAGTATACTTCAATAATTACTTTAGGACTTAGAATTACATACATGTATAATTTTTTTTTAATTTGAAAGCAAATTAATGCTCAAACAAGGTATTTTAAGCTCATGTTTAGGCAGAGAAGTACTATGTAAGTCCAAGGACCTTTCCACAGCACGAACAGACTTAGAATGGCAATGTGTCAACAAGGGAAGTATTTTAAATGTTTCAATGTTACTTACTGAATTAATGCATGAAATCGCTCAAAGCCAAGCTCTTCGACAGCCAAGGCAGCTATACATAAAAGACACTTTTCAGCACTACACACGGCAAATAATGACACAAGATACACACAGCAGGCTGTAAATACTTCAAGCAATCAAAACAGTCCCTACTTCTTATTCCCCTACAATTCTCAGTGGACTCTGAACTTTATAGTAACATGAATTTATAGTTCATCATCTTAGTTACTATGGTTATAACTAAACTAGATATGTACTGAGAATGTAGAGGGGTTACTAAGTAATGAACTTCTCTGTACAATTCAGTTACAGTTAATAGAACATGCAAAACAGGAACTACTGTCTGTCTGCCACACACTGTCCTGCGTCCTGAACTCTAAAATAATCCCGCAGTTCACAACAGAAGTAACCACCTGTGCTGACCTTTTACACTATAAAACTCTTCGGCTTACTGCTCATTTATTAAATAATGTGTATAAAAGGCATAGTACTGAAACTGCAGGTTCAAGAACAGATTTAAGTTTGTTTCCTCATTTATCCATGCAATCATTTACAAGTGTTCAATAACTGTTAAGATTATATTAATAAAATACAAATTTTAAATTTCTAAAAAAATAATCAAAGAAACTCTTTAAACCAAAGATGACTTTTCTAAGGCTTCACTAGTGCTGGACACTCTCGTGAGCACAGGCCTGACTTCACGGCTTCGTCATCTCTGGCTGGAAAGGAGGGAGCTGAGGTCCACACAGGAACCCTAAGAGCACCAAGCTCTAATCAGCTCTGGAAAGTAGACTCAGTCTTGGCTTCCAGAAGATAAAGTCTTTAAAGCCAATCAAAACGCCTACTTTCCTGCAATGAGCAATTTTATGAAGCAAATAGTATATGACTCACACATAAACTTTTACTACTGTTTAAGGAAACTGATTATGAAATCAGAATTAATACTTTTATTTACAATTTAAAATTGCACATTTACTAGCCTTATATAGCCTAATTTTAACTTTTTAATGTTTCAAATGACTTTCTAAAATCTTTAGACGTCCAAATGGACTAATTTATCTTTTGGTTTATGTGGGAAACAAACTGAAATTGAACCTAAAAATATACTACTATAAACAAGTGTGCATTACCAAAAAGCAAAAAATATACACACCACAAAAGCCATGGAATTAGTGCTATACACAATGAGAGGGGGGAACCTCACTTTTAAATTATGAGGATGAAATAATTATATTTAACCTCTTCCAAATTATACTGTTTTATAATGCCTGCTTATGCCACCCTGGAAAGTTGACATAAAGAGAGTACTTTAAAGAGGCAAGCAAAAAAAATTAAAGCTTAGCAGGCTGAAATGATGAAACTGAGACATAGGAGGAGGAACACAGCTGGGAATAAAGAAAACCAGGTAAACACATTGCTATATGGAACAAATATTTCAACATAAGTTCAGTTCAACTGTCAGTATCTAAGATAAATTCTCAAATTTTCAGCTAATAAAATGTTTTAAATCTATATGAAATTAAAAGTATACTTTAAATATGGTTTATTGTTGTGTTTATTTTTAAAATGAAACATTAAGTAAACTAGAAAATTCTACAGCATGTTTTTGGAGGGGGTTCAATATAAATAACATACGCACTAAATTAGTTGCTTAGGTAACTGCAATGAGGCCCTTCACTCTAGAGCTTCCCAACCCATTAGTATGGAAATGCACCACTTCCTTCATAGCAAGCACATGGTATGCACTAAAATCCAAGTGAAAATGCTATAAATGAGCTTAAAATCTTTGAATAGTTTAATCTCTCTCAAAATTTAGTATCCCAAATGGAATTAACATGCTTAATTGCCATACAGAAAAATTTACAAAACATTTAAAAATTAGTAGTAAATGATGTTAGTGTGATCCCTTTGAGTAGTTTTCATTTGTCTTTAAATGTTACAATGAACTCCAAAATAAATTTTTGAATGGCAATGTTTTAAAGGCTTGAAAAGAAACATTACACGACTGTTTAAATTTTTTTTTGGTTTTTCGAGACAGGGTTTCTCTGTGGCTTTGGAGCCTGTCCTGGAACTAGCTCTGTAGACCAAGCTGGTCTCGAACTCACAGAGATCCGCCTGCCTCTGCCTCCCGAGTGCTGGGATTAAAGGCGTGTGCCACCAACGCCCGGCTAACTGTTTAAATTTTTTAAAATGAGTCCTTGCAAATGTGCTATTAAAATTTGCCAACCACAAGCTGTTCTAATTGCAGAGGTATGGGAAATCGATAGTGAAAATACTAGGACATTTCAGCTCAGGGAAGGTAGTAACACTGCCTCCCAGACAATTCTATACGGAAAGTGGTACACATCACACACAATCAAGTACTTACTTCCTAACATCAGGAAAAACCATTTTATACAGAAAGTAGTGAGTGAACAGCAGTAAAGGTGGAATAAATCACATATTCAGTCTACATATTTGGGACTACCAGTTATCAAAAGCTACCTACTAGAAAGATTCTTCCTCCAAAGCAAATTAAAAAAAAAAAACAAAACAATTTGTATCTATTTTTCTTACCACCAGAAGACTCTAATTTACTAGCTCATTTTGGTATTATTTAAGACACTTTAAGAATGTTCAAGGGTCTAATTTTCTTTTTATTGTTGTTATGTTTTTCCAAGACAGGGTTTCTTGGTGTAGCCCTAGCTGTCCTGGAACTCGCTCTGTAGACCAGGCTGGCCTCAAACTCACAGAGATTTGCCTGCCTTCTGCCTCCCAAGTGCTGGGACTAAAAGTATGCACCATAATTTTTATGAACAAGATTATTTATTATTATTTAGATTATTTAAAGGAAAGAAAAATACAGTCAAGATATAAAAAGCTTAAGACATAAATAAAACAAAACTAAAATTACCTTGGTCCAGATATATAACAATGTTCAAAAAGTTCAGGAGCAAAGTAACAGCATAACAAAGTAACAAGAAAATGTCCACATCTTTGTTCTAGAAAACTAGGGATATCTAAGCATTTAATGGCATAAAAAGTCCTTCTCATCTAAATATGATGCACACCTGAATCTATGGCATACAGATGTATATTCTTTAGATTTTTAAAATCAAAGTTCTAATGTTCAAAAGAGATTTCATCAAGTAGAAGTTAACTAGAATTATCTTTAAAATGATTGAAAGATAAATGTAATTTTTTGCAAAAATGCATTGTCTTATAGTAATTAAAATAATGCTTGGACTTCCCACTGGGCAGGGAACCCTGATTGCTCTTTGGGCTGACGAGGGAGGGGGACTTAATTGGGGGAGGGGGAGGGAAATGGGAGGCAGTGGCGGGGAGGAGGCAGAAATCTTTAATAAATAAATAATAAATAAATAAATAAATAAAATAAAAACACAAAAAAGTAATTAAAATAATGGAAAAGGAAACAGAAAATATTAAAGATTACTAGTTAAACTAAGGATAGAAAAAGAGTTATAAAAACAATATTTTCTCTTAAAAATTTTCAACAGTTTTATTAAAAGTAAAAGGACAAGAAATAACTTCATGAAATAAAAATGTATCTTACAAGAATGTTCCACTTGGCAACTAGACTGTGCAGGACTCCCAGCAACACTAGCCGTTTCCTCAGTTGTCCTCCCTCTTAACCATGAAACCAAGCAGTATGATCCAGAGCTGTCACAAGCACTTTCTAAAATATCACACAAGGTATGACAAAGAAGCTCCTTCTGCTCTTCCTCTAAAAACAACCAAAGTATATGTTATAATGGTTTGTCTGAAAAGAAAATCCAGTCATGAAAAATATTAAGAATGCCTTGGCTTAATAATATAGTCAAGTGTTTTATAAGAATGAGGAAAATCCATATATAACCCAAAGACTGTAAATTAGAAAACAACGTGCCTAAAGATGAAAATATTATCACTTTGAATACTGGCGTCAGAAGAATACAGAAGAATGCAGAATATAACATTATGAGAAACAGTATGCTAACCATCTCTGTCGAGCACCTGAGTGTCAGGTGCCCTTTACTGCAGAATCAAGCATAAGGAGGAAGAGAGCTCCTGGAGACCTTCCTTCTCCTCATCTTCTGAATTCTAATGTCTAATCAATTTACAGGAATAAGAGCTAGGTGATAAGACACCATCAGGACACAAAACCCACAATCCATTACGATAGCAGAAGCAAACACTGTTATGCTGAATAAACCAGAAGCCACTACACAATTCCACAGTAAGCTCAGCACTGGTGTTTTGTGGGTCACAAGCAAGGCCATTTCTTCCAGAACCTGGGCAGCCCCTCCCTCTCTCTAGTGGTGCCCCTTCCCAGATCCACTATCATTTCAAACTTCAAAAAGAAGGCTGTATAACAAATCCTGTTATCACATTTGATGATAAAAGAGGCTTCTGTCTTTCCTAATAGAAAGATCTTTACGGTCAGTAACGGTTCCATGCACTTTGCATCACATGGAAACGATTTCCAAATTTGTCAAAGTGACTGTATTTTTAAGGAAGAAATATTTTCTGCAATTAAAAGTCATGTTGATAACTGACTCGGATCTTATACATTTCATATTAACACTAAATATATACAACCAGGACATCTTTAAATCTCAGTTCAAAATCATGAGAAGGTTCTATGGTCATGGGTTAGACTGGAAGCTATTATGCTCTTATATACAATATTGGCACTATAATAGCCTGCCTCCTAGAAGTGATTATGAGGCTCACAAGAAATAATTCTGTAACTGAGGAAAGAAAGATCTTTGTAAATTGCTAAGTGGAATGAAACCCTTTGTTATCAGGTAGCGTCCTGTATCTGTCTAACTCAAGCTGCAGACACTCTGACAGCTTCATTGCAATATAATTATTCCAGTGTTCCCATTATAATAAAAGACATAGGAGTTAAAAGAGCATGCTGAGTTCCCCATCAGAGCTCAATACGTCAAAAAAAGAAAATAGGAGAGACAACAAACAGGCATGGAGCAAGAATGCAATCCTAGCAATAAGTAGTTAAAGCAGAAGACACTTGAGTCTGCAGACAGCTGGCCTACACAGCATGTTCTTCCAGGTAGCCTTGTTAAATAGCAAGACCCCATCAAACAAACACCAGAACATATGGGTGTTCTTTATGGGTATATTATCTTCTAAAAGTTAAGAGAAACACCCTTTTTAACAAGAGGTCAAGTGTTTTCCTTACTTACAATATCCTGTCTTCCTTTATTAAAAATCTGAAAATGTATACTTTAAAACAAAGTCACTGTTTATGAAACTTCCTGAAACATTCAAGAAATACTATCCCACCAATTGTTTCCTACTGAAAACAAACTTTTTTTTTATTCAATTACTAACAATAAATGTTGCACAGACCAGGTTTAAAAGAGAAGATGAAGGAGAAACTTGAAAGGCAGCTGTCATACCTGAGCAATCCCGCCAGGACGACTTCTCAGAGGAAAACAGAAGCTTCTTCAAAAGAAATGCCTTTACACAATTAAAGCAATGGTTAGAATTGAATTTAGTCACATCTCATGCAGCTCTTTTACTTTTAGAAATGGAAAAAATTAATAGCACCTTTCTGTTCGGTTTTATTAAAACTTTACATAGTCTTCCCCCATATTCAAAAGTCAGAGTATATAGTAATTTACTTTGAATATTCTAACATATACTTTATCCCAGAGTCACAGATTACCCCCCTCAGATACATATTTTCTAATAAGTAGAGAATTAATTAACATAATAAGTAGGTAACTAGAAATTACAGCATGTTAGTGCTCTGTACAAATAGTGAAGGTTTACAGGAATATGTCTACATTCCTCTTGGATTTCTGGGGTAGGAGACATCTAAATACAACAAAGATTCCTTACTGTTAGCTCTGATCAGTTATACAAGGAATACTACTACTGGCCATCTTGGGAAGTTAGCAAGACCCTGTCTCAAGCTAAAATACAAAAGCACTGGAGATGAGGTTCAGTAGTATAGCACTTGCGTACCATGGTGAGATTATGACTTAGATGCCCAGGACTATGGAACAAAAGAAAGAAAGAGTGTGGGGAGAGAAGGGATAATCCAACTATTAAAGTAATCACTTCTCACAAGAACTCAGCTTCATGATTTGAGCCATCAAGTTATATATGATTTGATAGAAAAACAAGTTGATCCCTAATGTTTTATTGGCTATGTCATAGAAAGCTATGGGACACAGGACAGTGCTTCCTTAAGGTATAGTGCAGTTGACTTGTTTAAATACAGGTTCTTGGGCTCCATCTGTTGAATATAAATCTGTACAAAGCAAGTCTAAGAAACAGGGGTATTATATGACTCTTCATATGCTATGAAAAAGCAGGATGCTTTTAGTAAGAAGGACCTATGCTTAAGTCTTGATTAACTACCCTATTCATCAAAAGTGCTAGGACAAACTTGGAAAGATTTCAGTAAGGATTATATGAGAAAATGTATGGCACTTGACAAGTCATCAATTCAAAGAATTTTACCCCCCCCCACAGTAAAGTTCTACTGTGCCTACATAGAAATAAAGTAAATCATCATCATACACTATCATCAAGTATATACTATCATCAAAAGCAACAGAAATTACCTTGTGTAATTATCTACAGTACAAACTTCGAAGGTAAAACAAAGACATTTATTGCTCCACTAATACTATTGTGCTGGTATATAATATTTCCTTCATTCTTTCCTCATAACTGGTTTTGTAAGAAGGAATTAGAATGCTTATATTAAGATGTGCAATTTCTGTGCTTCACAGAAAGTAATACCCATAATCACTACTTCTATAAAGTTCCCAATATTTACCTGTTATTTCCTCATTTAAATTTTATGAAGAAATTTTTTTCCATATGAAGGGTTATTTTTAAAGACTCTACATTATCATGTCTCTAGCTGTAGTCTCAACACTCTCACAGAATCTTAGTTAAACCTGTACTAGATAGCAATATTTGAGAGTGCCAATACAGCCCACCCACATATGGCTTGACAATTCTATATCTCAAGATTTTAAAAAAAAATAAAAAGAATTAGAATCAGGCTCTAGTTTTATTTTAACTGGCCCACCCTCACTATCTGGTATCACTCTACCTGTTACCAACCACTCCAGGTGCCATGTTACCTCTGGGGATAGAGGGGTTTTCTTCCCAATTGTACTAATTACCCATGTAAGACAGACAACATCCTTGCTAATAATGTTTACTGAAATTATTTCTTTTCTGAGTTTAAAATAATCCTTTTTCTTAGAGTATTAGTACATTAATATTTTGGTTTCTTATGGTTCAAGGATATATTTGGCATATGGTAAGAGACGATCTATTAGTTCCTCAAATTGTCATATTGGTGGTATTTATGGAATTTTATTTTATTTCATCACCTATTATTACATTCTTTATTAAGAGATAACGTTTTAGTAAATTCTTATTTAATAAATTAATTATGTATTTAATACTATTTCTATGTGTATTTTCTAGAAGTATCATGTTATAAATATTCAAAAAGGTTATTGTTAATATTTTGACTTACTCAGTTCTCTCATTACTCTTAATGACTTAATTTTGATGTTTAAGCTGAAACACTTAACTGTAAGTATTGGCATGTTTCTCAAACTAACCCATTGCCTGAAAGGTCTGGAACAAGGCAGTCAAGATTTTCATGTTAAAGTTAACCCTTGTTTATTCTTATACACACTGCATTTTAAATGCTTATAATCTTCTGCTTAACTACATCCACAGACCTTCAATCTTATAGTACTATTACTGACCACAGAGACTATGTCCAAATATAACACACATGAAGGGCATAAGATCTTCAAATTCAGACACAATTCCTACTGTTACCTGAAATTTGCCTCAACTACTCAGAAAATGGACATAATAATAGCTAGTAGCAGTATATTATATATTATTATACAAATAATATATGCAATCATACAGGATATATAAATGTTATTGTTATACTTAAATTTCAACTCTATATACTTAATTCCAAAGCAAGATTCAGACACTCAAATTTTTCTTAATAATTTTACAAATGTGAAAAAAAGCATTATTCTTTGAAGAAATACAAACAAGATGGCCTATTAAAATGTACGTTGGAATAATTCAGAAGAGACTACTTTTCATCTTAAAATTTTGATAGCTGTGTATGAAAGTTTCGCCTGCAGTTTTGGGCCTGGGTCGTTGGCAAAAGCGACCACTGTTGTAAACCGTTGTGCCATCTCTTCATTCCTGAGATGGCTTTTCTTTTAGAGAAACATTTTTAATTGCATGATGTTAGCATAAGGAGGATAAATTTGGAGACGAATGTATTATGTAACCAAGAGTTTAGAAAAGTCTCCTTCATGTCCAGTGGGCAATTTGTGTCTTTTCTTATTAAACAAACATTTTAATTTTAAAGTATGAATAGCGATATAAACAGCTCTGAAGTTACACTGATAGTCATATGCGTAACAATAAACCAGAGCTGCTGATTCCAGCAATTCAACAGTTTATAGCACTAGTCAGTTCTGAAATTCAAAAACATTAAGATTTAATATTATTACAAAATGGGCCTCCACCTGCAATTCCTAATCTTCTGAAAGTTAGGGTATACCTCTTATTTTTCCTTAGAACAGTCAAAATGCTACCGCTGTAAAGACTCAGTCATGCTCTGAATTCACTTTTATCTCGAATAGTTACAACTCCATGTGTAAGAGTTGTTAGACGGCCATATCTGGCTGTTCTACGGAGTGCAGACATCAGAAAACAAACGCAAGTGCTAAACTTTTGATCACATCCCTTATCTAAGGAGTTGGTAAAGTAGTCTATGTTACCTGAACAGGTGCAATAACAGCACAGGGGCCACCTTCAAACTGTTCTAATGCAGATCCCTCTGATTCACTAAACACAAACCCTAAAAATGAAAGCAAGTAGCAAGGATTAAAAATAATTCCAACAGCATCTATTAAAGAATTTTTCATGTACTTTGCCTTGAGATCATGTTTTTATAACAGCAAAATATCTACAGTTATTGGAGAGAATGACTCTTCTTTTAAGAGACCAAGAGGACTCTTTGGAAAATGGTATGCAACTACTACCTCTCCTTAAAATATTTATAAAATCTTCATCTCCCCCCCCCCCCTCTCTCTCTCTCTCTCTCTCTCTCTCTCTCACACACACACACACACACACACACACACACACACACACACACACGGACCACTCTACAAAGGCAAAGTGGACTTGAACGGAAGGGCATTAAATTTACTTCTATTTATTTCTTGGTCCGATGATTGAAATTAACTCATATATGCCAAACACATACTCAGCACTAAGTTACACCTCCAACCCTTAAATCTTACTTTAGATAATTTATTTTGCTTGAAGGAAGACTAGAAATCCAAACATTCTTTTCCAGATAGTATTTTTGTTGTTATCTTTTTTTTCACTAAAAATAATTGCATGAGAACACTGTAAGGGAGCAGTGGGCTACTTTGTTTCCATCTTTGGATCACATTCTGTAATTTAAAATGTAAATGGCATGATAGATACTAAGTGTTCACACACTGGCTCTATCTTATTTTAAATATTCCTAATCAGCACTGACTATTAGCAACTAAAGTTATGCAGAGGGCCCTGGGGCAGAAGTCAGGAGAATCCACTAGAAACTCTGGAAAAAAAAAAACCAAAACAACCATTTCGTCTTGAGCCTTGGTGGTCTTATTTTACAATGTTCACTTTCAACTTCAGTGTGTTAGGGATCTAGTGAATTTGACTAAAGGCTAAATTCAGTAACCCAGCAAACACACTGGGTTTGTTTAGATCTCATAAACACCAGATCTTGCAATTCAGATTATATGCAAGACTGCTACAATCACTCACCTAAAGGGGCTGATAATCTAGTTGAAGAGGCATGCAAATAGGTAGTAAAAAAAAAAAAAGACTATGTTAATGTAACAGAGGAATGAAGGACACTGCGGGTGTCCTGGGTGCAGAAGGGAATGTCTTACTCTGCCTGAGTCAAATTTTAACAGACAACTGGAGGCCAATTGTGGCAGGGGTTTGCCTTGGAGCAAGGATAAGCAAATGATATTCAGGCAAAGCAAATATCACTATTAAATGGAAAAGGGCTGCAAGGGCAGAAAAGGTTGATAGATCAAAGGGAAATGTAATGCAGCTGAGGGGCAGGTTAGGGACAGAAGAAGTGGCAAACAGGGGGAGAGACAGGGGCACTACAGAGAGCTGCACAAGCCTGGGGAAGCTCTGCCCTTGCAGGAGTAGACAGCTTTCTCCATTGTTAAAGGATGGAAAGAGAAAACTTCTTTCAAGAAGCCCAGTAGAGATGGAACTGACTCAATAAAAGATACTTTTTTTATGGAGAGAGAGTTATTTTTAGGAAGCATCTCAAATGAAATTGAAGTTTGATTACTATATGTAAATGGAGCATGCTTGATACAGAGAATGGATACAGTTACAGAGAAATGAGAGTTGCCTCTGAAGTTTCTACAGAAAAAGAAGAAAAAAAGCTGAGGATCAGGAGCTTCCTCACCAACTTCTCCTTTGGCCTCTTGTCCAAACAGCATTTTATGTGTATTTCACATAGTTTTAAAAAAATAAATCAAGCGGTTCCACCAAGAAATCCCCCGGACCTCGCTCTTGCCCTCTCAGCCCCCCCCCCCCCCCCCCCCCCCCAGCCAGCCATAAGCAGCAGCCTGCCTTTCTTGGCCCAGTCTCCTCAGCCACCTTCTGCGCTCACTCTCAGCGGCGTGCACTGGTGACTCCTCCAGGGTACTCTTAAAGACTCATCTGACTTTCTGTTAGATAAGCATAAACTCTCAAGAAGCTTGGGCTCTTGCATTTTGGCCCCTCTTGTTGCACATTTTAACCTGTTTATTGTCAGTTATCACAGCGCCTCTTAAATGATGATCCCCAAGGATTGGGACTATGCAGTTTCCTTACTATACGTTCTCTCCGGTAATATGGAGAATTTTATCTACCCCAACAATTTCATCTACTCTTTAAATTTCCATTACTGATTATAGCCACATAGCCCCACATATAAACCAAACATACAAAATCTAAAGTCCTTATGTGGTCCTGAACAATGAACTCCAGTCTCACTGTGGAGATTCTTCCATGTCTTCAAACATTCCTGCCTCTACCAAACTCCATGCCTTTGTACATAATGCTTGTTCTGTCTGAAACAGCCCTTTCTGAAAAAAATGACTTATTTTTTAGGCTTCTTCCTTTTAGCTCAAGGCTCCAAAACCTATCTTGGATGTGTCCATTTCTGTCCCATATGTAGTCCGCCTCAGTTGAAACTGCTATCCCCCTCACCCAGCATACTGATGAAAGTTTCCACACACACCTCCCAGCTCTTCATCCACTGAACCCCTCCTATTCATCGGGATTGCCTGGCGAGTATGTCAGAAATGGAAACAAGGTTTGGACACAGTCTGCTTAAAAGTCTTTCTACGGCCTCCCACTGCAAGTAGAATAAAACCTTAACTCCCTTTTCTGGTCTAAAGATATGGGAGGATTGCCCAATTCAATGGACCTCCATTTTACTTTTACTTTGCTTTAGCTACGAAGTCCTTATTATAACTGCTTGTTCTTTTCTCCAGATGAAATACTACCTTCTATTCTGCTCTTCATAGTTTTCAGGATTTAATTTAGATGTTAACTCCTTACAGACTTCCTGGCAAATATGTCTAAGTATCCCTGAGCAGAACCAGCATTTATCATAATCTACATTTATGTTAATTTGTTATATAGGCATCATATCTTTAATTGATGGCTGTTTTTCGCCATGTGCTATATAATCACTGCTTCTTAATGCTTGTTGAATTTCTGAGAGGGAAGACAATTAAGGGGTGTTTGTAAAGATGTAAAACAGTTTAGTTTCAAACATGTAAAGCAGTCATTACTACCATCTAGAAGTGGGAGATACTGGACCTCAGAGCAAGATTTGGGACTATAGATAGCAAGTGCAGTCATCTGAAACAGGTCAGTTACAGCGAAGGCCAACATGCACTACACAGATAACACAGCTGAGAACATTAGAAAAATGGGGAGAGGCTGTGTCAGCAACGCAGGATAACATCTTAGAAAAACAGGCCAGACAGAAATATAGTAGCTGAGGTTCTAGAAAAGAACAATTAGATGCAAGAGTAGTCAGCCATGACAAATGCTAGATCAAGCATGCCACTGGAGCGCTACACAAGAAAACTCGGAGTTGGCAAGGGCACAGGACTTTAAATGACAGGAGAAACAGCAAAAGCAAACTATTTGTTGCACAAGTTTCACAGAAAGTAAAATGGCAGTAGCATGAAGAATTATTTTGACACTTGATGTTAGCCAGAAGAATGAAGGGCATGAACTAAAAAATGGCATATGGTTTTAATCCCAGCACTCGGCAGGCAGAGGCAGGTGAACTCTGAGTTTGAGCTCAGAGTCTGCTTAGTGAGTTCCAGACAGCCAGGGCTACATAGTGAGACCCTGTGTCAGAAAAAAAAAAAAAAAAAAAAAAAAAAAAAAACAAAACCAACAAAAATAGGGGTTGATTCAATGACTGATACGAAAAAGAGAAATTCAAGATCTATTGGTCTTAGAAAAGAGCTGAGAAAGTGTATCACAGCAACAGTGACTACCAAGTAGACAGAGCTTCTCAAATGTGCATCCCGCCCCACAGACTTTTTCTATAGTACTAGAGACCAGTGCAAGTTAAAATAGTGTTTGCAATCTGCCAAGACATAACCTGCCACAGTTCTGCTAATGTCATATGCTTTCATGTTGAGTTCCTTAATTTAAGAGTATAACAGGATCCTGGGCTCAGAAAACATGAAAGCTGCCGACCTAAGAGGGAGAAAGCTTAGAATATTTATAAAAGAAAAAAAAAGTGGAGGGAGTAGCCACTGACTGGAGTCAAGGGAATGAAAAAAGGTGAGAACTGTGGAACTCTCTGGATCAACACTGAAGAGCACTAGGATAGCAGACAAGGATGAAGAGCAGAGGCAGAAAGGACTCACTTAAGATATAATAACTGTCTGTGTTGATGCCAGGTTTATCCAGCACACACAACACACTGGAGATCCTGATAACAATAAATGAAGATCTGGAAGTAGTTAAGATGGATGGGAAAAACTTAATAAGGAAAGTGGCAACTAAGAATGCTGGTTATCATATTAAGACCACCAAATTTGAGGTTCAAACTAAGCCAAGAGTCTGGGCCAAGAGCTGGTGGCCATCCCATCCAGATCCACCAGCCGCCATACCTTCTCTTCTGCTAAGCAGGGTCAGGCCTTGTCAGTCTTGGTAAAGACCTTTGAGTTTGTCCAAGGAGAATAAGGAAAGAGCTCTGGTACTGCGTGGAAGTGCAGAGAAGTGATGAGGTTCTACCAATCTTTCAGTTCATGTAATAAATAATTAGGAATGAATTCTAGCCACAATATTCAAAAGGAAGTAAAAACATTATTAAAAATCCTATCAATATAATACAGTTATCAAAATTCATGGGTGGTGCTTATAATTACAATCACACCACAGTGAGATGTTTTTTACTTCTCTCCTTGAATGAGTTTGCTAATATACAGCTACTCTTATTGTTAAGTGTTTTCATTCTAATTATTTCCTAGATTTAAAACAATTTTGCTCATCAAAAAAGATAATTTTTGTGATTAAACCTAAGATTACTTACTCATCTAATAACTGATTTGATATATATAGTTTTTTTAAAACATTTCACAGTGAAGACATACTCAGTTTCATGATATATAGCACCTAATTTAAATTTGAGTCATGAACCTTGCAAATATCCAGACTTTTATTCTCAAGTCTGTACACACATGCATCCCTCCAACCAACTGGACAAGCAAGGTCTCTAAAGTCTTAGTAACCAGTGCAAAACCAAGGGTGCAGACTTTGTTAGATTACTATAGGTCAGACAGTCCAGGCTAAGCCAAATATCTGAATGGAGCCTATTTTTCTTAGCTAGTGATATTAGAATAAAGACTTTATCCTCTGCGATCTTGTAGGGTTGCAGTAACAGTTAAATAAGGTTTTAAAATAAACCTGTGCAACATGACACTACAGTACAAATCTTTGAATTAATGAATTACATTATATACTTAAAGTACTAAGCAATTAACCTTCTCATGTGTTTGCAATTACGATTTTCTAATTGCCTCTTAGGTGAATTATAATTTAGTTATACTACAGAAAGGAAAACCTAAGCTCAAACTTTGACACAAATGATCTGGCAATGAATTATTTATTTTTGTATATTTTGTGCATGAGTGTGTGTGTGTGTGTGTGTGTAGCTATGTGTGTAGCTGCAGAAGTTGACTCTCTCCTTCAAGCATGTAGGATGAGACTCAGGTAGTCAGGCTTGGTGGCAGGTACCTTTCCTTGCTGAGCTATCTTGTTGGCACATTTTATATTATTAAACATTTCCTTACTTTTCATAAGTTAAAATCTTATTTTCCATATTATTTAGTAAAGACTCCCTTATTCCTCAAAATCCCCAAAATCGAATTTTAGTCAAATACAGTCCTGCACCATCTCAACAAGACAAAATCCACATTAAGCTGCTATAGATAGTCATGTATTTTTCCAACACACCTTCAGGTGGAACAATAACGCAAAGTAAAGTTTGGAGAAAGAGACAGACAGAGAGGTTCCTAAGCTCCTGAGATCTAAACTGAGGTCAGGAAAAACACAGCCCCAAGTGTTTCATATGCGCTGTTCTGGAAAGCTGTGCCTACATTATCCATGAGGAACACTGAGAACCAGAAAAGGAGTCTGCCAAAAACTGTGTTACAAAATCAACACTGAAAATTGAACTCCTAGTTCGTCAAATGTTCCCATGATCAATATTACTTCTGTCAGACAGAGAGGATGCCAATCTGGGTTATGCTGGGACACGGTCGATCTACTGCCTCCAGTGTTACTATCCTGATCCACACCTCCTCTCCTCTCGGACTACAGGGACCATCTGATCTTAATCACTGTCTCATCACTGTCTGCCCTCAACCACAGCTGTCAAATCAACCTAAAAACAACCTGTCTCCTTGCTCCAAAACTTCCAGGGACTCCTCTGTTTCGTTCAGAATGAGGGCCAAAGTCCTTATAATGACTAGAAAGCCTTATACGATTATATTACTTTTAGAGCATTTATTCCCCTCCCCTTCGCACTGCCCCCTCAAGCAACACTAATCTCCTTCCTGTTTCCCAATTAATAGTCTGAGAACATGTGGCACTGAGACTTTAACAGGGGTGGTGCCCTCTGTCTGGAACGCTTTCCTCAGATGCCTGCACAACTGGCTCCCCAAGACTCCAGTGCTTCCAGGACTCTCTGTCCCTTCACCTAATACCACTGCAGGCACTTGATCCTTGCTCTACTGGCCCAGGCTTCAGCAGCAAGGCTAGGGACACAAGTGTGGTTTAGAGGAAGAAAAACAAGAAAGAGATGCTAAGGAACAAAGAAGGTGAAAAAGCGTTTTTAAAAGGTAGGCAAATGAACAGGAGAAGGCCGAAACAAAACAAATTTTCAAACTAAAACCAGTCAGTTAGGACCAGGAAGATAAGGCAAGTCTTTTATCCCAGCACCCAGGAGGTTAAGGCAGGTGGATCTCAGTATGTTCTGTTCAAGGCCAGACAAAGCTACCTGGTGAGACCTTATTTCAAAAACAAAGACTAAATTCAAACCTTTTAGTAAACAAATTTGGAGAGATGGCACAGTGTCTAAAAGCACCAAGTGATTGTGAACAGACCTGGGTTCAATTCCCAGCATCCATATGCGGGTTCACACCATCTCTAACTTCAATTCCAGGGAATCCAATGCCCTCTTCTGGCCTCTGTGGGCACAAGGCATGCATGTGGTGCACGTGCATACATGGAAGCAAAACATCCACACACATACATTTTTAAATAAAAAATAAAATCAAAGCCAGGCAGTGGTGGTGCATGCCTTTAACTCCAGGGAGTTCAGGGCCAGGATGGTCTACAAGAACTAGTTAGGGCAGGTCGGGCTGTTACACAAAGAAACCCTGTCTCAAAAAACCAAAAAATAAAATAAATCTTTATATATATATATATATATATATATATATATATATATATATCAAAAATAACCCAAGACGTATACTTCTTTAAGTGAAAGAGGTTTCCAAAAGAATAAATAAACCTGTCAAAATAACGAAAATGAAGAGCTATGTGCTACTCTGTTGGCTCATTTTAAAAAGCAACACAAAATAACTTGACTAAGGTAACTTCCTAAATGGAATATCTCTAGATGTAACTTTGTTTTACACTATTTACTCCTGCATCTTATTTTGAGAAGACTGAGGTTGCAGCTATCAATTCGATGCAGTTATCGACCACAAAAATGAAGCCGCCTTACTAATGCAGCAAGTCAGTGCCCTGTGCCTCCTCCCATAATTCCAAATGACTATCACAGCAACATCTGACAATGGCCTCTGAGAGTAGGTAATTCTGAGTGAGCACCATTAAACTGGCAGAGGAAGTGCTGTGATCCACAGCCCTTTTTAACAAACAATACCAGACGCTGTCTCAAAATCAGAGATACTTGAGGCCACGGAAACAATTTGTAGCGAGCAATACCGTGTTTCCATCCCAGCGCCACACCTAACCACACAATTACAACATAAAACTGCTTTCTGGCATCAGTCACTTAGATCATTACCTCACCTCACCCCACTCCACCCCCCCCCAAAAGAAAATCCAAACACTGATAACATAAAACTCACTTGGAGACTGGAGATATAAAGATCCTGACAGGTGGCACTTTTTAGGCAACTCACATTGCAGCCCACCAGGCCCCCACTCTGCTCCTGCAGCTAGTGAGCCCAGAGGAGGAGAGGCTTTTTGGTAAACACTCTCCTATCCAAGTTCTCTCCATTAAAATACACTTACAGCAGTGGTTTTAAACCTGTGGGTCTCCGCGACCCGGAGGGTTGCACATCAGATACCCTAACAGTAGTAACAAAATTGCACTTATGAAACAGCAACGAAATAATTTTATGGTTAGGGATTAGCACATCATGAAGAAGTATACTAAAGGGTCGCGCGCATTAGGAAGGTTGAGAACCACTGATTGGAGCATGGGTACTAGTACGGAGCTCGGGGTATCCAACAGACAGCAGCTTAGCCTAACGCGGGGCACCTGAGGTGCAGGAGCGGGGTTAACTGTAACCAAGTCCAGGTACTAGAACTGAGTGCGAAGTCCCAATGCGGGCAGAGCAGGGGTACAGGGATCAAGCTCTGACACAGGGAAAGGGTGCGGGAAGCCGAGGGGCCGAGGCTGTGCTACTGGGGCCAGTCCGGCACAAGGAAAGGGTGCAGACACTAGAGAGACAGAAGCTGGGGTGCCAAGCCCGAGTTCAGGGAAAGAGTGAGGGTAGCAGAAGGGCTGGGAGCTAAGGTACTGATACCAAGCGGGGCTACTGGGACAGAACGCGGGTGTCTAAAAGCGGGGGGATCGAGACCAAGCCCGGGACTGGTAGAGTAGGGCACTGGAGCCAAGCGCCAGGTACCCGAGATGGGGGAGCGGGGATACTGGAAGCGAGCGGGCGGGGCGTCCTGGCGGAGCGGCTGGAACGGCGAGCCCGGTCCCGGTACCTTGCGTCCAGCGGCAGAAGATGGTGTCCGACAGCCCGGGGCTGCTCTTGGTGCCCCACACCAACTCCAGTAGCTCTTTGGTCACTTCGGACATGATGGGGACTGGACAAGAGGATCTTTGCTTCCCGGACTCCGACCCCGGAACATAGGGAAGGGGAGACTCGAGAAAGGGACGGCGGAAGAGCAGCGGCCGGGCGCGACCGGGAGGCCGGGCGAGGTGAGGGCAACACGCCGCCCGCAGTGACCGCGCCTGTCAAGCCGGCCGAAGCCGCAGCCTGGACTTTTCCGGGCCGGAAGTGGTCGGACTTCCGACTTCCTTTAGCCCCGCCCCCCCCCCGCGGAGCACCGGGGAATGTCGTCCCCGAAAGCAGAAGTGGGGATAGCCTCTGAAGAACTGGGAGTTTCTGGCCACCTTTGAGAATTGTAGGATTGGCGGTGGTTGGGTTCTTGGCTTTTGTCCTGCCGTGCCAGGGGGCTGAGAGAGCCCCTCCTCTCCTGGGCTCTGCCCTACTTTTTGTAGCAGGCTTTGGGACTCTGGCTCTACCACCCGGTCCTTTAAATCTAGAATAATACCAGAAACTAGAATTATGATAGCTATGCCCTTGAGTTGGGAGCTGCCTTTCACTGTCCCTTGATAAACCATGTAAACTTCAATCAACTCATTACGTGGTTATACTTGTAAATGCACTTGTGCATTAAAAATAACTACAGGTGTAACTCACATTACAGAGCTAGCAGGAGTTCGTACAAAGCACAGATTTCTGTTATGTGCAGATCGCGGGGGTTCCCCCAAAACCAACAAGGAGACCAAGTCCCGTATGTAAAAGCAAAGTGCCTTTATTCTTATTTAAGTTCAAACTCGGACTCTCCATGTGTCCAACTCACACTTCGAGTTTAGTTTGGGCAGGGTTTTTATAATAGCAGAGGTTGGGCTGAGGAATTTCTAAGGTTCAGAGCACCTAATTGGCTTATATTTGTCTAGCAGTGTCCTGGGTGTAAAGGTTTTTCGGCCCTTTCCGCAGACCATATCAGACCAAATCAAACCAAATTAGAAAAGGCCCAGGTTTAATGGAAGCCAGAGCTCCCAGGTAGCCCTCCTGGACAACAGAGAGGGGAAACGAGAACCAGGAAGATCATGGAGAGGGAAAAGTAAGACAAGAAGACCAAGTGTTTGTTCTCTTGGGGGTAGGAGGCAGTTTAAATAGCCTCTGGGAGTGGTCTTGACCCTCACTGGAGAGGGGTCACCATTTGCTGGGCTTTCTCGAAAGGAGTCTGGACTGAGGTAACTCCCAGGGGAAAAGCCTCGAAATGGAACTTTTCACCCAGACATTCCAAAATGGATGCCAGGGGCTGGGGTGCTACCCCACCCAAACACTGGGTAAAAGGGGATGGGTGTGTGCTGGGCTTTGGAGTGTTAGGTATTTTCCCTTAGAATGGTTGGTTCCTGGGAAGTGCCTGGGTTGTCCTTGGAACCAGGTATTGCCTTAGGGTAAACTTAAACTCTGGGGGCCTCTATCAAGCTCTTCTTGGCTGGGCCCTATAATTCCTTCTCCCAAGTTTTGAGACACATATGTTGGCAGCCCTTGAGATTAAAGACCAGGGTTTTATTAAAGAATTAGAATGTTATTAAATTTAGTATGAGTTTTTTGTGACATTTAAAAAAGAGAATTTTCATTGGTTGGCTTTGATGTTTAAATGGAAAAGGTGAATTGTGAATTTTATGTTTGTGATGGTTCGAGTCTTTTCTGTTTATTTGTTTCAGTGATGAAGTATTTCATAGTTATTTGGAGGTCGGATTCTGAGTCATGAAAATGCCAGACTCTTCTGTGGTGATTATCAAGTTAGCTTCACCCCACTTTGGCTTGTTGGTCCTTAAACTAGGAATTATTATATAGTTCACATACTGTAAGGTATAAAAGAAAAATGTGCACAAAGGATTCAGGTACTTCCTGGTATGGAATGTGCCAGAAAACAAGGAATATTTTATGAAGACATTTTGTGGGAATTTGATGCAACACTAATGCTTTTATAGTTTTTCACTCAAATTTTAGGCAGTTTTGCTCTTTAATGATAAACTCAAGATGCATAGCTCACTGATTAGTTTTTTTTAGAGCATTGTTGTTGTATTAGCTAGTTAAGATAAACAAACTTATTTAAAATCACCAAGTTTGAAAACAAGGTTTTTCTATTTTATTCCTTTCCCCATACTTCAGCATTCTTTCCTGTAGTACCAGGAGATTGCTAAAAACACCTGTTGGGACATGTGAAATTACCTGACACAGATGACAGAGCTCACGCATGCACGCAAGGGCTCACATTGGTGACGCATACATAGGTGACGCAACTATGCTGCATGTGGGTCATAAAGGGCCTTTTAAGGTTCCCCAGGGCGACTAGGTGCCTGAGGGCTTGTCCGCACAAGCATGGCCCTGGAACCTGGAAGTGCCAGCCATGCTGGTTTGGATAAAATCATAACATTCCACCCTTTTGTTTATTATAAAAAAATTGGGGAGTTTGGGGTCTTTAATGGGTGGGAATGTGGTGTCGTAAGGTCTCTCATGACTGCTTCCTGCTGATTTTGTGTGCTTTGGATAGTTAAGGTGATTGACTACATCCTGGGGTGGCTGATTACTTTCTTGGTTTTTCTGACTCAGTGAAACTGGCTGGCTGGCAGCTTGAACCTCGCAAGATGCTGGAAAGGCAGAAAATTATGTCTGGAAAAATTTTATATCCTGATGATTGAGGGAGGAGAGTCCCAAGATGGAAGATGGAGGGATTTTTTTGAGGTGAGGAGGAGGGAATTTCCCAGGGGTTTCCGAGACCAGGAATGATAATGGAAGGATTAAATGAAACTTATTCTGGGTGAGTCTGGTCCGTTTAGATAGGTCCAATTGGCTCCCTGGAGCTTATGAAAAAAATGTTCACAAAGAAATAAAGTTTAGACATATTAAAAGCTTATGATCACGATAGTATAGTTTTGGAATAGAAGACAGTGGGGAGGAGGGAAGAAAACAGGGGGAATTATTAGAAAGGGGAATTATTAGACCCCTCAATGTTTTGCCTGAAGCAAATCTTAAGACACTTGTTCTCTTTAGCATCATGGTATTATCTTAACATCCAGGAGACACTGCTGCAGTCAGTGATAAACCTGTTATGTTAAAGTCTGTTTTGTGAGTTTTTGGAGTCTGGGGCTGTGAATGTCCCCAAACTTGTTATTGTTTCTTACCACCCAGGCTTTTGTCTGTCCTTGTACCTCTGGCTCTATGTTTAATGATGGTCCCTGTAATAACAGCTGAGTGGTTAACTCGACATTTAAGTATAACATTGGAGATATAGAAATTGGTAAAGCAGATAGGAGAAAGAGGAAGAGGGAGAGTATATGGAATTTTTGGCACAGGAGAGTTGATTATGATGATGAGACTTTTATTCTTCTGGAACTGGAGAAAAAGTGGCTGATCTTAGTATTCTTTGAAACTTAAGGGAGCAGGGCCTTGTTTGAGTTACCTTATACAAGGGGGTATCTTGAGCTGGAAGAGTAAAAGATTTTAGATGGTACAGGTGGATTTAGTGAGGGAGTCCCTCGAGCTTGGCAGCAGTGGGAGTTACAAGAATTACTTTAAAGGGGCCCTGCTATTTAGGGGAAAGAGGTGAGAGGTTGGTCTGGGGGAGAGAATAGTACCTGATCTTCTATTTTAATCAGCAGTGGGCATGGATTGGCACATGGTTGAAGTAATGAGTAGTCCCATAATAGGGAGCGAGGATGGGATAAAAGCAGAGTAAGCAGGTGATCAGGAAGGGGAGTGGTTTTAGGTGAGAGGCCATGGGTTAAAACCAGCCACCTATACATGAGTTCAAAGGGCGAGATGGTAAAGGGGCTTTTGGGGAGAGCCCTAAGGCAAAGAAAGGCCAGGGGCAAAAGTTTTACCAAGTCAACGTGAAGCTCCTGTGACATCTTAACAAGAACATTTTTTTAAAGGAATGGTTAGTTTTTTCTACCTTCCCTGAAGACTGAGGGTGGTATGGAATATGAAAATGCCAGGGAATGCATTAGATAAAGTTTGAGAAATCTAGGAGGTAAACTCTGGACCATTATCCGACTGAAGAGAGGTTGGGATTCTAAACTGGGGCTTAATTTCTGGAAGAAGAACATTGGAAACTGTCTGGGCCCTCTTGTTAGTGGTGGGGAACACTTCAGTCCACCTAGACAAAGGAACCCGGGCAGCCTCATTCATCCATGGCCAGACCTAGAAGGTCAATGTGGGAATTTTCTGGGTTTGATGTCTCCATGCTACTATGTGCACGAGGACAATCAACTTCCCAATGTCCTTCCCTATGGCATCTTGGACAAGCTCTCATGGGACCAAGATGAGGATTAGGGCATGCTCAGGCCCCGTGACCAGTTCTATCACATTTGAAACATGGGACTGATGGTTCTCAAGCCCCAGGGGGCAAGGGAGCAGCACAGACAGCATGGATCAGGCCAGTCTGTTGCCTCAGCAGGTAGGGGGGCATGGCTAACATGTGACAGTGATGATTATGGGTTTTGTCACTTCTTGCATGGTACACATTAAAAACCAACTTTAAGACTTCTACCTGTGGGGTCAAGGGCCTTTCTCCAAACGTCTAAGTTTAGCCTTAATGTCAGGGTAGCACTGAGAAAAAAAGTCATGATTAACTGTGTACCTTTTGTGGTTTCTGGATCTAAGTTAGTATATTGTAACAGAGCTTTAGTGAGGCATTCCAAAAATGCAGAAGGATTTTCCTTTGTATCCTGAATAACATATGAGAGCTTAGTATAGTTTACTGGCTTGAGGGCAGCCTTACCGAGACCTGCCAGAAGGCAAGTCAAAACCAGTTTCCAGCTAAAATTTCACCTGGGGTGTTATAACCCCTGTGTGGTCCCTGTCCAGACAGCCTCGGCTTCCAGGGGATGTGTTGCAAGAGTTTGGTGAACCTCATCTGCATGTAGCCTGACCTGCTCGCAAACTCTCCTGCACTCTTCAGAAAGTAGATTATTAGATAGGATCATATAAATATGAAAGGTGAGATTATATGACTGGGTTATGTGTTGGAATTGCTTTATGAAAGAGGTAGAATTAGACGTATAGTGAAAGACCCCAGTGCTGGGCAGTCTTTCAGGCTGAGGAGACCCTCCCAAGGAGCAGCGAGTCACTCTTCGGATGCAAATAGCAAGAGGCTTTATTAAGTACTTAAGTACACAGGTACCTGGGGCGACTTAGTCTTTCGGAAGACAAGCGCGCCTGCAGACTGGGGGAAGGTCTTTTTATAGGAAAGAGGGCAGCAGAAGCAGATTACAGAAGCAAACGCATCGTTAGTGGTCAGTTGGAATGGGGCAAGGGGCACAGGGGGTTTTCCTCTCCCAGCACAGATGTATGGGAACAGACATCCTGTTAATTGATGTCCTGTCCTAATCTATGGATATAAAGATCCTGTTTTGCAGCCAGGGACCCTGACCTTACTCTGCACTTACAGTCGTTCGTCAAAAGCTTTGTGAAATGACGTTACAGCAGATAAGCTGGGATCTTTCATAGGGGGAGTTGTCTTCTTCTGTGAATTACTGACATTCTAAGTTGGGCACATGTGCTGACTATAGGCATCCCGTTTCCCTAAGCAAACGGGATGTTCTCATTAGAGCAGGCCAGCTGCGGGTTCCTTATCGCTTGGGGCCAGGTGGCTGACCGGCTGACCGCAGATATCTCGCCTGGCTTTTCCACCCTTGCTTTCAAGTCGAACTTCCCTGCTCTAATTACTTGCGTTGCTCCAAAGTTTGAGCCTTGCAAAATGGCATTACTGCTGCTTAGTGAGTGGGGGTCTTTCATTCCCCCCTTTTTTTTTTATCATGGATTTAATCATAAATTCATGTGTTTAAAGACCTCTACGTCATTCTGCTTTAATATCTGATATTGCTGGGAGAGTACCATGGTTTGGATAACTGAAAGTCTGTCTTTTATAAATTGCACCAGGCGATTTAAAATGTAAGGGCCGATTGTAAAGATAAGAAGTAAAATAAGTAGGGGCCCAGCTATAATGGAAATTAAGGCTTTTAACCATGGTGATTTATTAAACCATCCTTTAAAATATCCTTGTTGAGAAGATAGTAGAACATCTCTAGGGTTTGCAGAATAGCTCTTAGCAAAACTATCTGAATGAGGCTTGAAAGTAACTACATGGTAGACATTGTGAACCACTGTAGACCCGAGAATAGCACCCAACATTGTGGCAATAATAGTCTATTGACTACAAAGAGCTTAACTCAGCCCTAAGAAACACATGGATGCCTTCTCCTAAGAGGCAAGTTTAGTATTATGAAGACAAATCTCTTTTGCTGTAGACACCGGGAGTGTTGTTCCTCAGCTCCAGAGAATGTGCCGGAGAAGTCAGTTTCGGTCCAGCTGGCACCACATGGCATTTACGAGTTTCCATTGCATCCCGTAGCATCAGCTTTATCCAAATGTACAGGGTTGTGTCCATTGTGAGAACTTTAACAAACAATGAGAGAAAATGCAATACAGGATGACAAATGTTTAAAACAAAACAGAAAGCCCTAAAGCCAGAGGACAGCCAATGAGGACATGAATATCTTTTTGAGACTGACCTTACCCAGGCTTCACATTTGTAAGTACAGCATCAAAAAGTTTTAACATCCCATTGATATTTATTTTATTATATATTAAATTACATCTGTTTACCTTTTGAAAGTCATATCATTTTATAACCCCATAGATTAAAACAAGATTTTCCTGTAGAAAAACAAAACCTGTCAAGAGGTAAGGAGGCTTTAGGTGTGTTTGCTTCTCTCTGCAGTTATCCACACAAAACGGTCTGATCTGGAAAAGTCTCAAACTGTACTAAATAATTCCTGTCAATAGGTCCCAGACACACAAAGGAGGAACAGAACAGAATTGTCTTTTGCTTCTGCTGTCTGATATTATGCTTCAAAAGACATTAAAAATGAGCAGAGCCCTGTGGGTTTCTGACTTTAGGAAAGAAGAGCCTTAAAGGTGATGTAAGCCCATCTTACAGCAGATGTGCCTGCCCTGTGCAAGCCTTGAGCTCAGGATTCCATCATCAAGGTCAACCATTGTCAGCAGATACATGAGCAGCAGCTAACTAGCCAGGCAACAGAGCTAGTGGCAACGATGCCGGGGTGTTTTGAACCCAGAACAGGACAGGAGGGAGGGAGATCTGTCCAGTCATTTTTGCTGGTCTCCAGGGCCAATTATATCAATTTGTTTTTTAGAATCTTACTTATCCTATCTATCTGACCTGAGCTTTGAGGTTGGTAAGCTTAAGTTCCAATTGATCCCCAATGTCTTGGCCACACCCTAACTTGCCTGGGCAACAAAGGCAGGCCTATTATGGGACATGATTATCTTGGCCATCCCAAACCTTAGGATGATTTTTTTTTTTTTTCTGATCTTCTTAGCCATTACATTGGGTGTCTCAATCTTGGTCAATGTATGATGGCTATCTTCTTTGGCAAATGCGTGGCCTCCTGGAGGCTCAAAATTTCCGCAGATGTCAACAGTCCTTTTTGTCTGTATATTGCTTTATATATATATATATAGGTGAGGGCAAAAGCATACCTGCTGTTAGTATAGACGTTTCCTCTGCCATCTGTAGAGCTTGTATCAAAGCCACAAGTTCAGCGTTCTGGTCGGGCCGCCATCCCTGAGGGGAGGCTACTGGCCCAGATCATTTGCTTCCTGTCCACCAATGTTGCCCCCGCCTTCCGCTTACCTTCAGTCTTCTGTACCTGCTTAGCTCGGACCGCCAGCCTTGTGCCCCTGGCAAGCTTCACCC
The DNA here is from genome assembly GCF_018167655.1 of Microtus oregoni. Lineage (NCBI taxonomy): Eukaryota > Metazoa > Chordata > Mammalia > Rodentia > Cricetidae > Microtus > Microtus oregoni. The sequence continues at coordinate 22,228,203 of NW_024543094.1, forward strand.
TCATTTTCGGCTCTGCCTGGCACAGCTTAGCCTGCCATTTTGCCATTCGCCTGTCCTTTAGGCAGATGCTGGTAGGATCCATAGTCCATCGACGTCAGCCCATCACAGGAGCAGTAGTCTGGCACAGGAGGGCACCTGTGGTAGCATGGTGACTGCTGTATCGCAGTCTGACATGGGTGAGGGGAGCAAGACTGTAGAGTGAGCAGTCAGGGCTCATGCAGGCTTTAGAGCAAGCACAGCATCAAGGCAGTTGCTAGGAGGTGAGGATTTCTTCAGCGGTGAAGGCAGGGAGAGGTGGTCATCCTGGTGAGGAGGGCGTGGTAGAGGCAGAGGCAGACAAGCAGCCTGTGTCTCCTGCAGAACTGAAAACAGCAGCGAAAGCAAAAGTCCCTCGTTTGGTCAACAAAAGGCTTTGGTCATACATTCAGAAGTGACCAGGGAGGAACGAGTCATTTATTTGTCTTTTTCCCAAATTTATAGTTCGTAAGGTGTCCAGTTTGTATTCTTTACTCAGTTCCAGTGTCCCTCTTTATCTGTCTTTGATCTTCTGTTGCCCAGGCTCCTAATCTGTCTGAGTCCTATCTTTCTTTTGCTTCCTGCCTCTCTCTCTCTCTCTCTCTCTTTCTCTCTCTCTTTCTCTCTCTCTCTCTTTTGTGGCTACTGCTGTCTGCTGACCTTCAGAGGTTGGGTAAAATGCCTGTAAACTTTCATTAATCATTTAAGGAACACAGATTTTAACTGGCCCCTGGAGAACCTCTCTTATCTCGGCCGAATTAGTGGGGTGCCTTGCAGCCCCCGCCTGAGATTTGCCATGAGCCCAGCATTTTGACTGTCAGTTTCTCCCTTTAGAAGAATGAAGATAGATCCATATTTTTCTCTATGCACAAAACTGAAATCCAAACAAATTAAAGACCTTAACATAAAACCAACAATATTGAACCTTTTATAGAAGGAAAAAAGTTTAAAATTTATTTTAGCAAAGGATATAATCAACAGAACGTAATATCAACCTGTAGAATGGGGAGGTATCATGAGACATATAAGGAACTTAGGAACTTAATCCTCATTAGTACAATTACGTCACAGACCAAAACTGTAATTTCTCAACAAATGAACTTGAAGTGACTGAAAGATATTTAAAATTTGTTTAAATATAACATCAGGGAAATGCAAATTAAACAATTTTGAGATTTTATCTTATTCTTGTAAAACTGACCAAGATTAAAAATATCATTTGACAATTTATGCTTACAGCTTATCATTGACAGAATCTGAAAACAACTCAAAATGCACCTTTTTTATATTAATAATAAATGAGAATCTTCGCCATGTTTTTTTTTTTAATAGCCATAAACATTATAAAGAGTCAAAAGGACCATTTTAACTCAACCTCATCATTTAGTAACACCCCCTTTGCCATTGTAGTGGGGTGAGAGGCTTTAGCAGATCTTTGTCTTGTGGGGCAACTCAGGGCCCCCACCTTATCACAAGCATTGTGAGCAGACAAGTGTTAAATTCAGATCTAAACATGGGCTGGCTTAGAAGCTCAGCTGGGCTGTTCATATGGCCCCGGCCCTGTGCCAGGCCTTCTACAGCAATAGTTCTTGAAGACAGTGTAGTCCTGCATCCATCTAAACAGAACTGGGAATTTACTTTTCTTCTAGACACACTGCATAGTAGTTTTTTTTTTTTAAATAGCATATTATTTTAAAGTGACTTAATTTAATTTTTCCAATTTTTAAACCAGAGGCTTTTACCTGGATGCAGCACATGATGACTGGTATAGAGCATCCCCAGAAGACAGATGTTATTAGGGCTGGCAGGCCCTTTTAATGTCAGCTTATTCCATTAGCTACTACTCCTGAATCCACACTTATCATTTATCAACAGCCACAGGGAAATTTACTTGCAATCTCTTGCCCTACTGCCAAAATGGAAAGGTCCAGGTTCTTTAGGGGACCTTTGCTTTTTAATAGGGTATCCGACCCCAGAGAAATAGCCTACTGCAGGTTCCCAGGCTTAGTTCTGTGACCCTGGCGCTAGCACCAGCTATTTCCCCTGGGCAAGGGCCACAGATCTTTAGTACAAGGTTTTACATGGCATTTGCAGATGGGGGCTGCCATTCAGTCTCTAGCACCTTATTTTCTAAGGAAAACAAGCCTTCTCCACAGGGAACCCCACTGGGGATCCTCCCAGGACCTGGCTTCAGCCTCAGCTCTGTCCACAGTGAGCTCCTAGTTGTATAGCACAAGCTTCCCACATCCCATCTCTATACTCACAGCAATCTAGCAGCTTTTCTCTGAATGGGATTCCAGAGGCCCCAGGAGGCATTCCCTCCAGGGAACTTGTGAGGTCAGGATTGGTCCACTCAGTTCCTCTTAGCCCTCACACTGCCAGTAGCAGCTGGGAAGGCCTTTGCATTGGCTGTAGGGGGAGGGAACACCTTGGACTGTCTAAGGCAGCCCTCCTCCCCCAGTCCTCCCGTGCGGTGCTGGTGGACTTCAGGTCAGCAAGGGAGGACGTCATTTTCAGCACAGGGATTTCAGGGGGGCCACGGCTGCCCCCTTCTCTGACTCGGGCCAGGGTTGCTGCCATGCCCCGCCCTGCGTCCTGCTGAGAGGTTTGCTCAGAGCTGGAGCCAGTTGCCCCGCCTAGGCCTGGCTCCAGGCTGTGCCTCAGGAGATCACAGTCCTGTTCCCTCCCCCCTCGCGACAGCAAGCAGGGCAGTTCAGCAGCAGAGCCTAGAGAAGTAAAGGAAGGGCAGACTGTCTGCATTTCTTTTGGATTTTCCTAGAGTTAGGGTCAAAGAGATGGTTACTTACTGCCCCATGGTACCAGATTTAGACTCGAGTACAAACAGATATACAAAACAAAGAACATATTAAGCACGAAAATACACAGACAATACAGATGCGCTGGCGCGGTTTCGGCATAATGCCGAAAGCAAAATTTCAGACGGAGACTCTGAGGATCCGGATTCCTCGTCTCCCAGAAGAATCACGTACCCTTCAGACTGTGGGGGTGCCCCGAACAATCCTATTCGGTAAGGATTCACAGAGTTACCGATGGGCCAGGCACCACATCCGGCCCCCAGATGCCTCTGAGACGTCTCCCAGGGCTGCGGTCGGGAGTGAGAGCCCGTCGGCTCCTCCGCGGTCCGCCCGATACAGATCTAGTCAGCCAACTAGTACAGAGTCAGTCGCAAGCGCAAACACAGAAACACCGAAGCACAGACATTCACGGAAAACAATCGCTGGCCAGCTTACCTCCCGGTGGTGGGTCGGTGATCCCTGGGCAGGGGTCTCCAGATCTCGGTGGAACCTCCAAATGAAAGACCCCAGTGCTGGGCAGTCTTTCAGGCTGAGGAGACCCTCCCAAGGAGCAGCGAGTCACTCTTCGGATGCAAATAGCAAGAGGCTTTATTAAGTACTTAAGTACACAGGTACCTGGGGCGACTTAGTCTTTCGGAAGACAAGCGCGCCTGCAGACTGGGGGAAGGTCTTTTTATAGGAAAGAGGGCAGCAGAAGCAGATTACAGAAGCAAACGCATTGTTAGTGGTCAGTTGGAATGGGGCCAGGGGCACAGGGGGTTTTTCCTCTCCCAGCACAGATGTATGGGAACAGACATCCTGTTAATTGATGTCCTGTCCTAATCTATGGATATAAAGATCCTGTTTTGCAGCCAGGGACCCTGACCTTACTCTGCACTTACAGTCGTTCGTCAAAAGCTTTGTGAAATGACGTTACAGCAGATAAGCTGGGATCTTTCATAGGGGGAGTTGTCTTCTTCTGTGAATTACTGACATTCTAAGTTGGGCACATGTGCTGACTATAGGCATCCCGTTTCCCTAAGCAAACGGGATGTTCTCATTAGAGCAGGCCAGCTGCGGGTTCCTTATCGCTTGGGGCCAGGTGGCTGACCGGCTGACCGCAGATATCTCGCCTGGCTTTTCCACCCTTGCTTTCAAGTCGAACTTCCCTGCTCTAATTACTTGCGTTGCTCCAAAGTTTGAGCCTTGCAAAATGGCATTACTGCTGCTTAGTGAGTGGGGGTCTTTCAATAGGACCCCAGTTTTTGTTCGATATGGAAGAGTTCTGAGAGGGAGAAGGGGATGAGTACCCTAACAAATCAATATATCCTGGCCACTTCTCTCAACAGGAGAACTACAGCTGGCTTGGCTTGGTCAGGGTTGGGTTCCATAGCAGCACATGAGTGCGTGAGAGGAGGGGTAAAGCTGGGTGCTAGAGCTGGGCAGCTACTGTGGCCAGGCACCAGAAAGGAGGAATGACCCAGTGGGGCTGACGGAGTGGTTAGTGGGGAGGGGAGCCAAAGAGGGCAGCACAAAGATAGACAAGTGTGGAAATCTATAAGTAGGGCATTAAGGCCTGGGTTTTAGGGCCTCTAAAAGGCATCCCAGGGGGGAGGTTGAATTGATGGTCTTGGAGGGCTTGTTTCCCAAAACCCATGATAATGGTGACCCGCAAGGCTTATAGAAGGACATTTCCTCTTTATAGGTGGGGTGTGAAATGGCGGCAAAACTGCAAAGCCTATAGGAAGACATATTTTCTCTATAGCAAGGGTGTTGAAGCCTGACTGACTCCTGTCCAGGCAACTTGGAAGCCAGAGAGGCTAGAGGCTGCTCTGAGGAGTCTCTCACAGCAGGGACCACTGACAAGTAGTCCAAAAAGAAAAAGAAAGGAACTGACAAAAAAACCAGAAAAATCTGAGGAACCCTCAGCCCAAGGCAAACACACTGCTCAGTGTGTGCAGTGCCCTGGGTTGTCCAATCACGTATTTAGCTATGGGACGTAAGCAGAGATGAATGTCAGCGAAGGGCTCAACTGTAGCCATGAAGGCCAGGCCGTGGTTTGCCCCCCCCCCCACTTTTGGGAACACCAGAAGATTGTCGGGAGCCAATAGTCAATTTTGGGTTTGGAGAAATGGTTAAACTGACCAGAATGGGAAAATTCACCAGTTGAAGCCAGTGGTGTATATAGAGGTCGTGCTCAGGCAGATGGAACATGTGGCTGTTGTGGAAAAAACACCCAGTTCCGGATCCCAATCCCGGGAGAGAGCCAGGAGAGCCTACAGAGTCTCACAGCACCGATGAAATTACTTGGTGTGAGTGAGAAGGAAACATGGAACACACAACAAACCCACTTAGGAGTTTATTGGGTGGGGAATGTACAGGCCTGGTGAGGTCGGTGTGCAGGGAGAGAGCTGAAGATGGTGCCTCCAGCTTTTAAAGGCTGCCTGGAGCATGCATACAGGGGGATGATATGGCTGCGTCATACACAGATGATGGAGCTCACGCATGCACACCAGGGCTCACATACCTTTGTCATATGTAGGTGATGCAATCATACGGCACATGGGTCACGAGGGCCTTTCAAGGTCCCCAGGGCAGCTGGGTACCTGAGGGCTTGTCTGCACATGCAGGGCCCTGGAACCCAGAAGTGCCAGCCATGCTGGTTTGGCTAAAATTGTAACAGCATGTCCTTCTTCATAACTTTAAAAAGTCTTTCTGTTATGCCCAGATCATGGTGTCTCTCAAAAACTACCATGGAATCCGCACTCATATGTAAAAGCAAAGAGCCTTTATTCAAGTACAGGCATGGACTCCCAGTCTGTCCCTCACAGAAGTTGAGAGCAGAGAGTGCCCAGACCAGTCGGGGTAGGGCTTTTATCATAATAGAGATTGGGGTGAGGGGAATTCCAGGGTTCAGGACCCCGATTGGCTGACATTTGTCTAGGGGTCTTGACAAAAGGGTAATAGGTGAGTCCTGGACTCGGGGTATCTCCTGGTCTTATCTAATCTTATCTAACGATTGGAGTCAGGTACTTCCCTTTAGATGCTGGCTCTCCCTGGGTGGTGTCAGCTTATGGCTTTTCCTGGAACCTGTTGCCACCTGCCAATAAACCAAGAAAATCTGGTCTACATTTTAGCTGGTCTCTATCAAGCCTGCCATGGCTGTGCAGCCTGGCCACACATGTGGGCCCCATATGACCTGGGCCCCCTATGTATGGCCAGGCTGTCCTGGACCCCACATTTCGCATTCCTTTTATCCTCATAAAAATATATTTGTTTACGTGTGTGTGTGCACATGTGCACACACATGAACTTGTGGGTTCATACACACTATGACACACTGTATCGGCGTTAATAAATGCAATGCAGATACTAAAGAATATTTACACTTTAATGATAAACTTACAGAACCGAAGTTCCCGCATGGCACAGGAGGTAGGAAGGAAAAGGTCGGAGCCGCCTCCCACGCGTCCATTTATCTGTAGGCATTCGCCCGAGGCAAACCCCACCCCCTAAAGGGGCTGTCTTAACCCTACAACACACATATAGAGGTAAGAGGAAAACTTGTAGTTATAGGTTCTTTCATTCAGCTGTGTGTTGAAGGTTTCAGGCTTGACAGTAAACTCCTTAATCCACTGTGCTATCTTGTTGGTCCCAGAGTTTTCTTTATCCTATTTTTATATATTGAATCTTAGCTATTTTGTGAGGTAGAATATTCTTGTCATGTTGTATAAAGCTTTCTTCAGTTATTACTGTCTAAACTAACAGTAACAGTAGTTCATCTGTAACTCCATGTGACTAGATTGTTATCCTCATAACTACAGAGAGAATTGTTTACTCCTTTCTTAAAATACAGGTGCATGAAGTCTTATAATAAGATAAGCATCAATAAAAGAATGAAATTTGTTTATACTAGAAGTTAGGACTTAAAATTACTTCCTGTAATAAGCAAACATTCTAACTTTACCAACTCTTAAGACACACATATCTCAAAGGTAAGGGGTAACTTAAATCCAAATTTCTTATAAAAACTATACATTTTAAATATATATAATTCAATATCATATTTCTCTAATAACATAGAAAATGGTTATTATAGATTTAGTCACTTATGTATCAATACAGAGAGAAAAGGCCATATTTTAAAGCATGTTTTTGTTTAATTTAAATATATTTAATATATCTATTGATTATATATAAATAATTATATAATATTATATATGATAATATGTATTAAATATATATTTAATCTCACATATGAATACTGTATGTCTTAGTTGCTTTGCTATTGTTGTGATAAAACACAATGACCAAGGCAACTTATAAAAGAATGTGTTTAACTGTGCTTATACTTCCAGAGGGTTAGAGTCTATGATGATATTGTGGAGTGAAGGAATGGCAGCAGGAACAGCTGAGAGATCACATCTCAAACTGCAAGCAGGAATCACAGAGCACCTTGGAAATAAAGTTTGTCTTCTGAGACTTCAGAGACCTCTCTCTGTAACACACTTCTTCCAACAAGGCCATGCTTCCTAACACTTCTCAAACATATCCACCAATTGAGTAATAAGTATTTATACATTGGGCTATATGGGAGTCATTCTCTTATAGAGTACACACTATATTTAGTTCATTTTCACCTCTCTTCTCTCTCCCCTTCAAGTTCCTCCCATGGCTTCTTGACTTCCTTTATTATTGTAATATTATTATTCACGACTTCTTTATTATTGTAATATGCACACCTTAAGGAGTCTATTTAGTTAGTGTTGTACTTAAAACATGTGTGTAGTTGGACTTTTTGTTGGAACTATCAGCTCTCTAATAATGGAATGCTACGGAAACTTATTATTAATTATGAAAGTTCAGGATCCTGGACCAGAAAATCCATCAGAGAGGTGAGTGTATTCCTGACCGGCCGGCAGACACCCCTGGAAAGGGAGCACAGGCATCCCTCAACCACCTAAACTGTCTGGTCATTCTGCAGGGGCTTCTCTCCCGGGCTACTGCCTCTCTCTTCCTATCCCATCCCAGCTTTCTCCCAGGAATCCCCTCCCTTCTGCGGGGGTCATAAGATCCCCCAACTCAGCCTGTTTGGGGGCTGAGGCTCTGGAGACAAAATGGTGAGTGCAACCAGGCAGGATTTCTTTTGTTTCACTGAGCCTGCAAACAGCAAGTCTACCCCTTTGTCTGCAAGGGCCCTGGCCAGCAAGTGATCCCAATCCTGTACCAGAAGATCCATTGGAGAGGTGAGTATGTTCCTGACTGGCCAGCAGATGCCCCGGAAAGGGAGCACAGACACCCTTCAACCCCCTAAACTTTCAGGTCATTCAGCAGGGGCTTCTCTCCCCAGCTTCTGTCTCTCTCTTTCTATCCCACCCTTGCTTGTTCCCAGGCACCCTTCCCTTCTGCAGGGTCATAAGATTCCCCCAACTCAGCCTGTTTGGGGGCTGAGGCTCTGGGGACAAAGTGGTGAGTGCAACTGTGCAGGATTTCCTGTTTCACTGAGCCTGAATGCAGCATGCTAGTCCTTTTGTCTGCGAGTTCACTGGCCAGCAAGTGGCCCTGATCCTGTACCAGAAGATCCATTGGAGAGCCATTGAAGGAAGAGATGGGCAGGCACCAATGCAAGAATTCCTCCAATAATCTGAAAAACATATGATAAGACCAGAATCCAGTAAACATACAACAGGAAGAATTGAACACCCTAATCCAGAAGAAGGAGAAAAAATAGACATTATGAAAGTGATAGAGTCCCTTAAACAGGATATGAAAAACTCCCTTAAAGAAATGGATGAGAAGAATAACAAAAAGTTTGAAGAAATAAATAAATCCCTAAAATATATCTTAGGAAACCAAGAAAAACAATCAAACAGATAATGGAAACAGTTCAAGACTTGAAAACTGAAATGGAGGCAATGAAGAAAACACAAACTGAGGGATGGCTGGATATGGAAAATTTAGGTAAACAAACAGGGACTACATAGACAAGAATAACTGACAGAATACAAGAGATAGAAGAAAGAATATCAGATACTGAAGAAACTACAGAGAAAATAAACACACTGATTAAAGAAAATAGGAAATCCAACAAATTCTCATCACAAAACATCCAGGAAATCTGAGACACCATAAAAAGACCAAACCTAAGGACATTAGGGGTAGATGAAGGAGACCAATTACAGCTCAAAGGCCCAGAAAATATATTCAACAAAATTATAGAAGAAAACTATCCTAAAGAAGGATATTCCTATGAAGGTACAAGAAGCATACAGAACACCAAATAGACTGGATCAAAAAAAAAAAATCCCCTCGCTATATAATAATCAAAACACAAAATGTACAGAATAAAGAAAGAATATTAAGAGCTGCAAAGGAAAAAGGTCAAGTAACTTATAAAGGTAAACCTATCAGACTTACACCTGACTTCTCTATGGAAACCATGAAAGCCAGAAGGTCTTGGATAGATGTGCTGCAGAAACTAAGAAACCATGGATGCAAGCCCAGACTACTATACCCAACCAAGCTTTCATTCACCATCAATAGAGAAAACAAAATATTCCAGGATAAAAGCAAATTTAAACAATACGTAGCTACAAATCCAGCCTTACAGAAAGTAATAGAAGGACAAACACAACCCAAGGAATCCAACAATGCTCACAATAACTTAGACATCTAACAATCCTTCACCAGCACAACTTAAAGAAGAGAAACACACAAACTCTACCACCAAATATAAATAAATAAATAACCAGGGTTAACAACCACTGGTCATTAATATCACTTAATATCAATGGACTCAATTCACCTATAAAAAGGCACAGGCTAAGAGATTGGATACGAAAACAGGATCCAACCTGCTGCTTACAAGAAACATACCTCAACCACAAAGACAGACATCTACTCAGAGTCAAGGGTTGGGAAAAGGTTTTTCAATCAAACGGACCTAGGAAACAAGTGGGTGTGGCTATACTAATATCTAACAAATTGACTTCAAACTAAAGTCAATCAGAAGAGATAGAGATGGACACGTTATACTCATAACAGGAAGAGGTCATCAGGATGAAGTCTCAATCCTGAATATCTATGCCCCTAATATAAAAGCACCCACCTATGTAAAAGAAATATTACTAGAACTGAAGGCATACATCAAACCCCACACACTAATAATAGGAGACTTCAACACTCCTCTCTCACCAATGGACAGGTCAAGCAGACAGGAACCTAACAGAGAAATCAGAGAATTAATGGAGGTAATGAACCAAATGTACCTAACAGACATCTATAGAACATTCCACCCAAATAGGAAAGAATATACCTTCTTCTCAGCATCTCATGGAACCTTCTCAAAAATTGACCACATACTCAGTGACAAAGCAAACTTCCACAGATACAAAAAATATTAGTAACCACCTGTGTCTTATCAGATCACCATGGAATAAAGATAGAATTTAACAACAATTCTAACCCCAGAAAGCCTACAAACTCATGGAAGCTGAACAGTCAACTGCTGAACCACCCCTGGGTCAAGGAAGAAATAAAAAAGGAAATTAAAGTTTTCCTTGAATTCAACGAAAATAAAGACACAACATACCCAAACCTATGGGAAACTATGAAAGCAGTGCTAAGAGGAAAGTTCATAGCTCTAAGTGCCCACATTAAAAAAATGGAGAAAGCTCACATTAGAGACTTAACAGCACAGCTGAAAGCTCTAGAAAAAAAGAAGCAGACTCACCCAGGAGGAGTAGAAGACTGGAAATAATCAAACTGAGGGCTGAAATCAACAAAATAGGAACACAGAAGACAATCCAAAGAATCAATGAAACAAAGAGCTGGTTCTTTGAGAAAGTCAACAAGATTGACAAACCTTTATCCAAACTAATCAAAAGGCAGAGAGAACACACAAATTAACAAGATCAGAAATGAAAAGGGGGACATAACACTGAGGAAATACAGAGAATCATTAGGTCTTACTACAAAAGCTTATATGCCACAAAGTTGGAAAATGTAAAAGAAATGCACTTGTTTTTATATAAATACCATTTACCAAAATTAAATCAAGACCAGGTGAACAATTTAAATAGACCTATTTCTATTTCCATGAGGAAATAGAAGTTGTCATAAAAAAATCTCCCAACCAAAAAAAGCCCAGGACCAGATGGTTTTAATGCAGAATTTTATCAGAACTTCCAAGAAGAGCTGATACCTATACTCCTTAATATGTTTCACATAATAGAAACAGAAGAGTCATTGCCAAACTCTTTTTATGAAGCTACAGTCACCCTGCTTCTAAAATCACACAAAGACCCAACCAAGAAAGAGTATCATAGACCAATCTCATTCATGAACACCGATGCAAAAAATCTCAATAAAATTCTGGCAAACAGAATCCAAGAACACATCAAACAATTATCTATTACTATCAAGTAGGCTTCATCCCAGATATGTAGGGCTGGTTCAGCATACGAAAATCTATCAATGTAATCCATCATATAAATAAACTGAAAGAAAAAAAACATATGATCATTTCATTAGATGCTGAAAAAGCATTTGACAAAATTCAATACCCCTTTATGATAAAGGTTTTGGAGAGGTTAGGGATACAAGGATCATACCTAAATATAATAAAAGCAATATATAGCAAGCCAACAGCTAATATCAAATTAAAAGAGAGAAACTCAAAGCCATTCCACTAAAATCAGGAACAAGACAAGCCTGTCCACTCTCACCATATCTCTTCAACATAGTACTTGAAGTTCTAGCAATAGCAATAAGACAACATAAGGAGATAAGGGGTTTTGATTTGGAAAGGAAAAAGTCAAACTTTTGTTATTAGATGATATGATAGTGTACATTGGTGACCCCAAAAACTCTACCAAAGAACTCCTACAGCTGATAAATACCTTCAGTGAGGTGGTAGGTTACAAGATCAACTAAAAAAAAATCATTAGCCCTCCTGTACACAAAAGATAGAGAAGCAGAGAGGGAAATCAGAGAAACTTCACATTTTACGATAGCCACAAATAGCATAAAGTATCTTGGGGTAACTCTAACCAAGGAAGTGAAAGATCTATTTGACAAGAACTTTAAGGCATTGAAGAAAAAAATTGAAGAGGACACCAGAATATGGAAGGATCTCCCTTGCTCTTGGATGGGTAGGATCAACATAGTAAAAATGCCAATTCTACCATAGGCAAATCTATAAATTCAATGCAATCCCCATTAAAATCCCAACAAAATTCTTCACAGACCTTGAGAAAACAATAATCAACTTTATATGGAAAAACAAAAAACCCAGGATAACCAGAACAATGCTATACAATAAAGGAACTTCTGGAGGCATTACCATCCCTGACTTCAAACTCTATTATACAGTTACAGTAATGAAAACAGCTTGGTATTGGCATAAAAACAGAGAAGTTGACCAATGGAATCGAATAGAAGACCCGGATATTAACCCACAAACCTATGAACAGCTGATTTTCGACAAAGGAGCTAAAAGTATACAATGGAAGAAAGAAAGCATCTTCAACAAATGGTGCTGGCAAACTGGATGTCAACCTGTAGAAGAATGAAAATAGATCCATATCTATCACCATGCACAAAACTCAAGTCCAAATGGATTAAAGACCTTAATATAAGTCTGACCACATTGAACCTGACAGAAGAGAAAGTGGTAAGTAGACTGCAACACATGGGCACAGGAGACTACTTTCTACATATAACCCTAGTAGCACAGACAATAAAAGCAACATTGAATAAATGGGACCTCCTAAAACTGAAAAGCTTCTGTAAAGCAAAGGACACTGTCATTAAGACAAAAAGGCACCCTACTGAATGGGAGAAGATCTTCACCAACCCCACATCAGATAAAGGTCTGGTCTCCAAAATATATAAAGAACTCAAGAAACTAGACTTTAAAATTCTAATTAACCCAATTAAAAACGGGGCACTGAACTGAACAGAGAATTCCCAATAACAAAAATTATAAATGGCCAAGAGACACTTAAGGTCAAGTTCAACCTCCTTAGCAACCAGGGAAATGCAAATCAAAACAACTTTGAGATACCATCTTTTACCTGTCAGAATGGCTAGAATCAAAAACACCAATGATAGCCTTTGCTGGAGAGGATGTGGAGTAAGGGAAACACTCATCCATTGCTGGTGGTTTCATTGCTTGTGCAACCACTTTGGAAATCAGTATGGCAGTTTCTCAGGAAATTCCGGATCAACCTACACCAGGATCCAGCAATACCACTCTTGCGAATATACCCAAGAGATTCCCAATCAAACTACAAAAGCATTTGTTCATCTATGTTCATAGCAGCATTATTTGTAATAGCCAGAAACTGGAAACAACCTAGATGCCCCTTAATGGAAGAATGGATAAAGAAAGTGTGGAATATATACGCATTAGAATACTATTCAACGGTAAAAAACAATGACATCTTGAATTTTGCATGCAAATGGATGGAAATAGAAAACACTATCCTGAGTGAGGTAACCCAGACCCAAAAAGATGAATATGGTATGTACTCACTCATTTGTGGACTCTAGCCATAAACCAAGATCATTAAGCCTATAGTTCACAAGCCCAGAGAAGCCAAATAACAAGGTGAACCCAAAGAAAAACATTCATAGATCCTCCTGGAAATTGGAAGCAAACAAGATTGCAGGGCAAAAGTATGAGCATGGGGGTGAGGGCAGGTGTGGAGTGAGGTTGGGGGAAAGGGGAAGGGGGATAGGGAAGTGAGAAGGGAAGGACTGGCAACAGCTTGGGGGAGTGGGAGGGTGGAGATGGAGGAAGGGAGGATATAGGAGCAGGGAAGAAGATACCTACATTAAGGGATTCATTTTAGGGTTGGCAAGATTCTTGGCTCTAGAGGGGAATCCCAGGTGTCCATAGGGATGTCCCCAGCTAGGTCCTTGGACAGCAGAGGAGAGGGTACCTGAACGGTCCTTGCCCCACTATCACACTGATGATTATCTTGAATATCACCATAGAATCTTCGTCCGACGATGGATGGAGGTAGAGACAGAGACCCTCATCAGAGGAACGGACTGAGCTCCCAAGGTCCAGTTGAAGGGGAGAAGGAGGGAGAAGATGAGCAAAGAAGTCAGGACCACGAGGCGTTGGACCACCAACTGAGGCAGTGTGCCTGTTCTAATGGGAGCTCACCAAATCCAGCTGGACCAGGCCTGAAAGAGCATGTGATCAACCCGGACTCTCTGATTGTGGCTGACAATAGGGGCTGAAGGAGAAGCCATTGATAAAGGCACTGGGACTTGTTTTTACAGCATGTTCTGGCTTTTTGGGACCCTAGTCTATATGGACGCACAGCTCCCTAGGCCTGGATGTAGGGGAGAGGGCCTTGGACTTCCTACAGGGCAGGGTTCCCTGCCCTCTCTCAAGCAGGGTGGGAGAGGGAAGAGGGGATTTGGGAGAGTGGGAGGGGATTGGGAAGAGGGAAGGAAGTGTAAATAATTGAATGGAAAAATAAAAAAAAGGAAAAAAAGAAAGAAGGAAAAAAAAGAAAGTTCAGCCTATATCTTAGGGTTGTTTTTAACTAGCGCTTAGAACTTAAACTAACCTATTTTTTATTAATATGGTTTGTACCTCATAACTTTATCTCCTCATCTCCTTACCACCCATCCTGCTTGCTCTGTGTCTCCTGGCATCTCTGCTCCTCTTCTTCTAGTGTCCTCTGTGCCTGGAAATCCTGCCTAGCTATTGGCCATTCTGCTTTTGACTACACCAGTCGTCTTCACAGTGTACAGAATGATTATTCCACAACACTTATGTTAGAATTAACTACTTGGAATTGCATAGCTTGTCCCTGAAGAAAACTGATTCTCCCTCTCTCAAGAGTCATTTGATTTGCCTATAGCTCTTCAGGTAGGAGTGGGAACATGAAATTTTCCTGGTCATCATGCATATCTTTTTGTGGGCAATGATATTGCTATGATGTCACAGAGATTCCCTACTGTGTCTATAAAAGCCCATCTAGCATCAGGAAGCCTGATCTTCTGTCTTTTATAATCTTTCTGTCCTGCCTCCTGTGATTTTTTTCCCTGTGTGTGAAGAATACAGGTCTGGTTGCTGATGTATCTGTTGTGTTCGGTCACTCTAAGGTCACTTATTCTCTGTAATTTGACCAGCTATGGTTCTGTGTAATAACATCTATCTATCTATCTATCTATCTATCTATCTATCTATCTATCTATCTATCTATCTAAAAGCTTCGTTGATGATCTTTGATGAGAGGTAAGAGCTGTACTTAGTATAAGGATTAAGTATTTAAAGCATAGTTAGAAATTATTTTAGGAAAATGGCAGTCATAGACTCTCTTCTGGAGCTGATGACCTCTTCAACCATGGCTATGTTTACAGTCCCAGGCGTGAATTCCCTCCTATTGGGGGGCCTTAAATCTAATTCTTCAACTCTTATTTATTTACCCTCAAGATGCAAGTGCCCTGCCACTATTGCACCGTTAGGGATAGCTTGTCAAGGCTTGTCATTGTTATGATTTGTGGGCTTTGCAGGACTGGTTATCAGGCTACGCATTGCTTTCCTGCCTTGGAAACCTGCATAGCACCTTCTGATACTCTTAGAGCTCGTCTTCAGGGAGGAGTTCTCCAGGTCAGCTCCAGTTCAGTTCTTCTCAGTCCAGCATCTGACGTATGTGGTGCTTTCAGCAGTACGGTCCTACTTTCGGGAGGTAAACCCAGATCAATGACAATAGCCAGTATTGTTTGAGGAGTCTCTTGGACTTCTATGACCAACAAAGGAAGGTTTCCCATGCCTGGCATTTGCTAGGTAGGCTATGGTTATGAGGAGCATTATCACCCTGTGTGACATAGCTTCTTTTAGCACACACAACACATACAGACACCCCTATATTTTCTGAGGTACTTCCTATTTTCTCTAGCACATTTAGTGTAAAATGTGTGTTTTGAGAACAGGAAAATATCTTGAACTGTGATTTTTCTGAATTTTCATTTATACTGAAGGAGGCAGGTTTCAAGCAGACACTGATTAATGTCCTTTTTCACTTCTTTTATATTGTAACCATTATTGTTGGTGTTTTACATTTTTAAATTAGCAGTGCATATTTTAGCAATTATGTTTAATTAATGTTAAATTATTTATTGGCTTATTCTTCCACTACAACATTTAAATTGTGAGCTCCTTTTTACAATAGAAATACAAATTTTTATTTATTCAAAATTTTCTTCCCAGATGGTGGTGGCACATGCCTTTAATTCCAGCATTTAGGAGGCAAAGGCAGGCAGATCTCTGTGAGTTTGAGGCTAGTCTGGTCTACAGAGTGGGTTCCAGGAAAGAACTATTTCTTCATTTCAGTCAGAGGAAAGCAGAAAAATTCAAGCTGGAGAGAATTTTGACTAAAGATTGGGAAAGGGCTGCCAAGATGGCTCAGAAGAAACCTGCAACCATGAGAACATTGGGTCTCATGTAAAGGAGAGAACTACTTCCACATATATGATGTAGCATGCACACCACTACACATAACATGTATGCACACAATAATATTTTAAAGGAAAAGTTTTATATACTTGTATATGCATATGTACCTATAATGAGATAGTGTATGTGCCTTTTAGCTATGAAATATGATTGTGGAAAAATGCTGATTTTTTTGTAACTAGAAAGATACAACTCAGGAGCTGAACTGTCTCTCTCTGAATTCTATGTGTTTAAAGTGTAATTACAAAGGCACTAGGAGATGAGACATTCAGTAGATAATTTAAGTTCAATGAGGCCATTTGATTGGGCCTTTACTTAGCAGGACGAGCATCCTCTAGCTCTCTAGCCTCGGTGCTTGGTGAAGTTCTTGGATGACTTCTCTTATGAGGATGTTCTTTTGTTCTTTAAGGTACAAGTATACACAAGTATATTAATCATTTTATAAATGTTATTTTAAAATGTATTTACTGGTTAGTTTTTCAGTCCCTCATATTTCCAATAAACAAATAAATGCTTCTGAAAATATGATCTGCAGAACTTTAATGTTCAATCCAATTTTATTATATGTTGTATTTTTTTAAATCAATGTTGATATTGAGGAGATAAATTAACCAGTAAAATATTTGCCACAAAACTATGAGAACCTGAGTGAGACCCCCAGAACCCACCTGCCTGTAACCCCACCACAGTGCATGGGGTGGGGAGGGGGAGACAGATGCCTGTAACCCCAGCACAGTGCATGGGAGGAGACAGATGCCTGTAACCCCAGGACAGTGCATAGTGGGAGGAGACAGATGCCTGTAACTCCAGCCCAGTGCATAGGGGGAGGAGACAGATGCCTGTAACCCCAGAACAGTGCATGGGGGAGGAGACAGGGAGGCCAGAGCTTGCTGGATGTAGTCTCAAAAGATAAGGTGGAGAGTGATAGAAGATGACTCCTGATATTGTCCCCTGACCTAGTCTACACGTGTGTTCATGCGCGCGCACACACACATGCACACACACAGACACACACACACACACACACACACACACACACACACACTTACAAGCACAAATCAACGTCACCAATAATTTTCTTCAATGACTTACATTTAACAGCATGCATGAGGGGTGACTACTCTTAGTTATCTATTTTCTTATGCTCATATGATGATGGGTGCCCTAGGCTTCCTGTGCAGTTCTCCAGAAGGCCAGGGTCAGAGTGGTTCTGAATAAATCGACCATCATGTAATTGCCTCGTTATGTCATCTGCCCAGCTGTCAGAGACTGTGCTCTGTCGTTAGACTTTTAATTCAGTAGCATGTGATCTTGTCGTTTAGGTCAGTTCTGCCATCCCAACAACAGGTGGTGCCATTGGATTATAATCTGAATTTTGTGAACGGGGAAAATGGAGCAGTTGGCTCTATGAGCACCTTGTCTTTTAAAGAGAATTCAGTTACTGCCTTTGTTGGGTAACAAGATTTGATTTTAGAGCTTGGAAAATGTTATGTGGTTAAATGATATTGTGAAATAATTGTATTCTTCCAATACATAATTCTAGAAACTGTAGGGCATATGAATGTTATTTTGTCTAAAGAAAAATTAATTGTCCCCAAAATGGATTTTAGTAGGCTGCTATTCATTTATTTTTATATTTTAGGTCATTATAATTCTCATATCTTTCTTCTTGTAATTTTTAAAATATTGCTATATGTTAGAAAAAAACTTTTTTTTTCCATTCTGAGGAAACTAGGGTCTATTCAATGCATATTTATATTTCTTCTTTTACAGATGTTATTAAGTATAATACTGATGTTAACTCTGCCTGATGAGTCTTTGTAGCCACGTTTCCAGAATAACATTGCGGAGATGGCTGTCATGTTGCTGCAAGTCACACAGGGACAGCTTGGACTGTTGACCCCATCTACTCTGCCATAAAGAGAACACAGAGAATAGTCCACCAGCTCTATCCTGCTCAGAGCTCTGCACCCCATCCCTATATACACTGGAGATGATGTTTGTTCAAGGATGGTTTTCAAAGCCACAGTGTGATCACAGGAGGTGGTAAGGAGTTGGCACAAGTCACCAATAGGGAGATTATCTTGAGGTTTCTTTTGATTATTGTTCTTGAGAATTCCAGAAACCACTAGCTCTTCTAAACTAATTAGTACTGTGATTTTGATTTGGATGATCTGAAAAAAAAAAAACAGCAATTGAAAACAATACAGTGCTTTAGCAAACCCAGAACTGTTAACAGTGCAAATACCAAGACATGAACCCAAATGACTTTAGAAGCGCCAGGATCAATTAGATGAACAAGTCAGCATATGAAATATTCAGTCCCCTAACAGATGAGCAAATATATTTAGGATCAGAAATCTGAGTCATATATTCAATTATGAATTTATCAACACACTGGACACATTTTACTAATAAAATGTGTGATAGTCTTAAAATCATTGTCTTCAACCTTGCCCTGTTAGGATTTATTTTCAAATTTTCTTAGTATTGAACTCTTTGAAAATTCTCACTTCACAATTGGGTTTTTAGAAGTTACACTCAAAGGAAACATTAAGCACCTGCTAAAGGTCTTTCCAAGTTGTTTACTCCTCTTGTTACACCATGTGTGAGGGCAGATTAAATTTTCACTGTGACTCACCATGCTTCCTGACATCGTGAGGGAGGGGAAGGAGTTTAGAAAAAAGACAATAGATGTTCAAAAGTCATTTTATTTTTCTTTCTTTGCTTCATCTTGTTTTTCGAGACAAGGTTTCTCTGTGTAACAGCCCTGGCTGTCCTGGAACTTGCTTTGTAGACCAGGCTGGCCTTGAACTCACAGAGATCTGCCTGCCTCTGCCTCCCGAGTGCTGGGACTAAAGGTGTGCACCACCATGCCTGCCTGGCTCTAATGTCAGTTTGATTATGACAGTGACAGCAGAGTTTATGGTTTGCTTTCTATGAACCGTGTTACAGTACTGGGGGGAAATATAGGAACAGAGTCTCTTTGGCTTTCAAGCAATGAATAAAACAGTGTTAGATGAGTAGACAAAGAATAAAGAATGGAAGGAAAGGCAATTGACTAGAGTAAGCTTTCTAAAGAGAAAAAAATGTGGAGTTTGATAAGTGGGGAGGTGTGGAGGATCTTGGGAGGAGATTGGGTAGGGGAAACCATGATCAGAATACATATATATGAAAAATAATTTTCAACAAGATTTTTAAAAAGGTCTAGAAAGGTACAAAATGATTTCTTGTTGGCTCATTACAGACAGTATAGTCATAATAAGTATTCATCATTATATATTATTAAAAAAATTATTTAAATAATTGACTGCATTGAAGATTTTGTCTACAAATAATAGGAAAACATCATTGTGAAGTAACTCAAACTATTAAGAATATGGTTTGTTTGTAAAGCAAGAAATCCAAAAATAATTGATTAGATCAGAAGAATTAATCCAGTGTTCAAAATATAATAAAAAATGAATGTCCCTTTTTTTGGAGGGATGCAGTATGTTTTAAAATCATTTTTTTTGTGTTTGTTTTTTTTTCTTGTATGAATGTTCATCTGAATGTATGTATCTATACCAAGTGGGGGTCTCTTGCCCTTAGAGGTCAAGAGAGGTCATTAGATCCCCTTAGAACTGTAGTTATCAATGATTATGGGATATATTGTTGGTGTTGGTAACCAAATTTGTATCGTGCACAAAAGTAGAAAGTGCTCATAACCCCTGGGCCATTTTTCCAGCCCCAGAGGTAAGGGTTTGAAGACAGGGTTTTACACTGAGTTTGAGAATGGCTTGGAACTCACAATGTAGCCAAGGCCTCACTATCCTAGCAATCCTTTTCCTCCAGGCCTCCTAAGTGCGGAGATTATAGAGGCGAGCTGCCTTGCCTTGAGCTTTCTTCTACCCCACCGTAATCTGCTGCTGTAGTATATGCTTCAGTAGCTGCTTCTTAGCATGGAACGATGGACACTTCCTCCTTCAAATCTCATGCAGTGAAGAGAACACTGTCCCATCAACTTGTGGACAAATATTCTTCCTTTTAATTTGGATAATTTAGTCTAGATACACAGCCTTCACTCTGGCCAGAGATTCTCTGTGCTGTGATTGGCTTAGGCCTGAGGCTAAGAACAGGGAGGTGAGAAGAGATTTGTGACTGACAGTTGAGGTGTATAGATGAGAAACTAACTGGAGGCCGGACCAGTTGACTAAAGCATGGCGCTGCTGCAGAATAACAGTAGAGCGGGTTTTGAGGAGACAGCAACTGTCCCAACACAGCTCATGAAGTGCAGCTTGGAGACAACCAATCCTGCAAGAACATGATCTTTTCTTTGTTTGGTTTTTTGAGACACGGGTTTCTCAGTAGCTATGGAGCCTGTCCTGGAACTAGCTCTAGTAGACCAGGCTGGCCTCGAACTCACAGAGATCTGCCTGTGAGCACTCTGCCTCCTGAGTGCTGGGATTAAAGACATGCACCACCACCACCTGGAAAGGACATGATACTTTTGAATGTTAGCATATGTTTATAGTAGTCTTATGTTGAGGCATGTTCCTTTTCTTGTTTTTATTTTTCAGAGCTTCTATAATGAGGGGGGTTTAACTTTGCAAGGACATGATCTCAGATATTCGTCTGGAGAAAGATTTGTACATACACAAGAGAAACGTGGTACCAATTATACAGTTTAACCTCCATAGCTGCCTGTGTGCTTGTCTGTGAGACTGTATGGTACACCCCAGCTTCAATTTTACAATTAGCGAATTGATTACTTATTTCCTTGTGCATATGTGTGTACCTGCATGAGTTTATGTGTACTGGAGTTAGATGTGGCTCTGAGCCGCAGTGTGGATATATCATCTCAGTTTACTATTAGTGAAATTTCCTGGATCATCTGTGTTCTTGTCACTAGTGCGGAGGTCCTCAATGTTGGCCAGTGGCAAGTGCCAGCTCCTCAATCCCTTACCTGCTTCTTTCAGAGACCAGTTCTGATAACATCGCTGTTTTGAGATGTTTTCTTGGAAGCAGGCTTTGATATTGAGTTTAGAATGTAGGCTTTTATAAATAAAGGACATTGAGCCTATAATATGAGATCCTAGAGAAGCTAAATAAGAAGGTGAACCCAAAGAAAAACATATATTTATCCTCCTGATATTGGAAGGAGACAAGATTGCCGGGCAAGAATTGGGAACTTGGGGGTGGGGATGGAGTGGGGGTAAGGGGAAATTGGTGAAAAAGTGAGAAGGGGAGGATGGGGAGAGCTTGGGAGAATGGGACGGTTGGGATGGAGGCAGGGTGGATATGGGAGTAGGGAAGTATATATCTTAATTAAGTGAGCCATTTTAGGGTCGGTGAGAGACTTGACTCTAGAGGTGTTTCCAGGTTTCCATGGAGATGTCCCCAGCTAGATCCTTGGGCAGCTGAGGAGAGGGAGCCTGAAATGGCCCTATCCTATAGTCATGCTGATGAATATCTTGCATATCACCATAGAAACTTCATCTGGTGATAGATGGAGATAGAGACAGAGACCCACATTGGAACACTGGACTGAGCTCCTACCGTCCAAATGAGGAGCAGAAGGAGGGAGAACATGAGCAAGGAAGTTAGGACAGAGAGGAGTGCGCCCACCCACTGAGACAGTGGGGCTGATCTAATGGGAGCTCACCAAGGCCAGCTGGATGATGGAGTATGTGATCAAACCGGACTCCCTGAATGTGGCTGACAGGAGGGCTGACTGAGAAGCCAAGGACAATGGCACTGGGTTTTGATCCTACTGCATGTATGACTTTGTGGGAGCCTAGTCTGTTTGGATGCTTATCTCCCTAGTCTTGGATGGAGGGGGGAGGACCTTGGATTTCCCACAGAGCAGGGAACCCTGATTGCTCTTTGGACTGGAGAGGGAAGGGAAGAGGGATGGGGGGAGCAGGAGGGAAATGGGAGGAGGTGGAAATTTTTAATTAAATAATAATAAAAATAATAATAAAAAAGAAAAAAGAATGTAGTCTTTCTTTTTCTTTTCTTTTTTTGCATGTGTCTCTGTGGTATCGCCAGCTTGGGATCCCCTGGAGACCCCATGGGTCTCCATAGTTCCCCAGCACTCAGAATAGAAGTTCAACCCACATGACTGGATTTTATTATTTTTTTAAATGGGTTGAAGAATATGAACTCAGGCTCTCATGCTTCCATACCAAGCACTAAATTGATCAAGCCATCTTCCCAGAGTATACAAAATATATTTTAAACTAACTGAAGCACACAATAGAGATTAAAAACAATATGCTAATCAAAACTAACTGCTTAGAATACTTTTTCTATAACTTCTAAGATAAACTACCAACACTAGCATTAGGGAATACTGACTTTGGTGTTTATTATTAAACAAAAAGTGTAAGCAGAAGCCAACTAAAAATAGCATTCAAGAAGTCTTAAAAAACCCATATAATTAAATATACCCAGGAGCTATGAGTGAAGTTATAGAGATAAAAATGGAAAGTACTAACTAAAAAATCTGGAGTAGGAAAAGTTAATTTGTTCTGAAGGAATAGATCAGGCATGTGGTAAGAACTCTAACAGATCGGTGACCACAAGAGAAACAGGGAAAGTGTATTGAAGTCGTGTTCTGAGACATGTTTTACTAAAAGATGCATGAACAAATTCTGCCAAGCGTTCTACACAGACTGGTCCATCTACATCAGTACAACATAGCCCTGTGCATTCAGGGTGATGGTGGGGCTTACACTCTGTATCAGGTAATGCGCTCTTCTTGAAGGATTCTCTAAACATAATATCACACCTGCATTTTACTGAATTATTTAGAGGCATTTTCTAAAATGTCACAGTTAAATGAAATACTTGGTATTTAATTTTCTCTAAAATAAATCAGTAAAAAGAGAGGTGATACATTGAAAATTAGATTGTAACAAGAGCCACAAAAATCCTTCATCTACAATCCTGTCCTGCCTGCAGACTATGCTAGGCAATGGGGGCACAAAGCTGTGGGAGAAACCAAGCAATATCGGATTTAAGGCACACTTCATGAGATGGAACCCATACCTGACACTACTTTAGTGACTAAGAACCAGAGACTAAATAACTCAGAAACCTAGGGTAAAACCAAATTTGTTTGTGTTTAAAAAATTAGTGACAAATGGCTCCTAATGCTATTCTGCTAGACTCATAGATCAGTGACTCATTCAGCTGTCATGGGGAAAGCTTCCTCCTACAGCATATGGGAACAAATACAGAATTCCACAGCAAGACCTCTCTCTTTCTCTGTCTCTCTCATACACACACACACACACACACACACACACACACACGAGAGAGAGAGAGAGAGAGAGAGAGAGAGAAACACACCATAGAGAGAGAGAGAGGCAGAGACAGACAGACATAAACACACCCCAAAGAGAGAGAAAGGCACACACACACACACACACACCCCAGAGAGAGAGAGAGAGAGAGAGAGAGAGAGAGAGAGAGAGAGAGAGAGAGAGACAGAAATGAGAGAGAGAAGGGGGGAGGGAGAGGGAGATAGAGACAGACAGACACACACACACACACACACACACACACACACACACACACACACTTGGCACATTCAGCTCTAAGTGGGATATCTCAGTCAACCCCCTCCCCCAGAGCTCAGGGAACCCCATGTCAGAGGAGGTGAAAAGAGTGTAGGAGCCAGGGGGAAAGGAAGACACCAGAAGAACAAAGCCCTCTAAACCAACTTAGCAAGGTGCATACGAGCTCATAGTGTCTGAAGCAACAAGCACAGGGTATATAGGGGCTGCACCAGGCCCTCTGCATATGTATTTTAAGCTTTTAGTTTAGTGTTTTTAAGGGAGTCTGGAGTATGAAAATGAGTGGGTCTTTGATTCTTGTGCCTATTTTGGGGGGTTTTATCTTTTTGCTGTTCAACTTTGGTAAGATGTTTTTTTGTTTTATTATATTTAATTTTGTTATGTTTTGTTAGAAGCCTATTCTTTTCTAATGAGAGGCAGAAAGGGAGTTGATCTGTATGGGAGGGGAGGAAGGGAGGAGCTGAGAGGAGTAGAGGAAGGAAAAATTGTAATCAGAATTTTTTTCCTAAACTCAGTAGAGTCTGGGTGTTTTTTTTTTAATTATTTATTTTTACTTAGATTTTTTTCTGTTTTACATAACAACCCCAATTCCCCCCTCACTCACCAATTCACCACAGAGATGAGAAGAAAATAAGGAGATGATGGACCCATTCTCTACTTGGAGGGCAAACCCTATAACCCGAAGTTTCCTATTAGGGCCCTCATCTTGAAGCTCCTACTACTTCAGGGTAGAGCCCAGGCTAGTGGAGGCACTAAAGAAAAGTTCCACCCTCCATTCCACATTAAATGACAAAACAATCACTTCAGTGTTTATAAACAGTGTGGTCCACCTGTCAAACATATCTCCCTGAGAGGACTAGGAGAATTCACTGAATGGCTGTATACTCTTGGAACTCAAGAGGAATTTGTGTGTGTGTGTGTGTGTGTGTGTGTGTGCTTGTGTGTGTGCATGCACACACATTTGTATAGATGCATGTGCATACATATATGTGTGCTAAGGTCAGAGGCCACGCATACGTGTTGTTCTCTCAGGAAGCATTTTTGAGACAGGATCTCTCACTAGGACCAGGTTATCCACTGACGTGGCTACTCTGGCTGGCCAGGAAGTCACAGGGCACCTTCCATCTCTGCATCCATAGCATTGGAACTATAGAGTGAGCTATGGTATTGGTATTTGGCTTTTTAAGTGTGTTCTGAGGGTAATCCTGTGTCCTCCAGTTTACATGGTAAATACTTTATGGACTGAGCTATTTTCCCAGCCAAGAAGAATTTCTAATTCTACACCAGAGACAAAAATATAGAAGTAAAGATTGCTCCATTATAAGATACAAATTTGAAAACATATCATTAAATCAACCTACTAAAAAGTGAACATCGAATAACACGCAAGAAAGTATATGTGCAACACCTAAGCTAAGCAAGCAAGTGACATTTTTATATTTAGGATAATATTTACAATAATCATTAGAACCATGTATCCTCATAAAAATAAGTTCAGAATATAAATGTGCAATTACAAGTACAAAAGAAATGAAGTAACTCATGTGTGAATAAATACTGTCCTGCTCTAGTGACTGAAATGCTGAATCTTAAAGCAAGATACTAATCTGTACTTCTATTGGGTTATTAAATATATGTGGCTATTTTTGATAAATTGTTGCATATTTTGGGAGCAAACTGGCAATGTATCTCAAAAGCCTTAAAAATGCTCTTGGATCCAGCATATGGGATGCTATAAATTTATCCTGAGGACAAAATATAAATAAGTATGCAGATATATGTGCAAAGATTGTTTATGAGAGCAGGAAGTGCGTAAGAATGGGGATTCTTTAAGTAAATTATGGAGCATTTATCAATGTACAGCAAATTATTGGAATAATTAATGTAGATGATATGGATACATTTATTAATATAAAATAATTCTGATATGTTACAGACTATTAAAATCCAGTTTGCTTGCACCCCACACATGCATGTATGTATGTGTGTGTGTGAGAGAGAGACAGAGAGACAGAGACAGACGCTGTGTATGTGGCCTTACAAATGATAAGCCAAACCAAAACCAAAACCAAAACCAAAAGCCAAGCAAGCAACCAAACAAACAAACAAACAAGCAGGTATTTGTTACAAATATGAAGAGATATCTCAAGGATTCCAACACTCCATAGAAATGTTAAAAAAAAGACTAAATCATGATATTAAAGAATTGTCAACATTCTTCATCTTCCGTCCCTTTTTCTGTTTATTCCATGATCTATGTGCTGGATTATGCCGCCACCAGAACTCCAGCTTTATGTATCACAGTGAGCTATATCTAGAAACCACTTGGCATCCTATAAATTACAGCTCTAAATTTACCGAGAGCCTTGGGCTGAAGACACATAAACATATGCCTGTCGTCAGGGTCCCAAGTTAGGGCCCCAGGAACAGAGTTCTGCCATGGCAAGTGTGACTGCTAGGTGTCCACTGGATTTGGGAAGTTCATGCTGTTAATTGTAAAAAGGAGAACGAGCCTGGCAAGACATAACTCCCCCCTGTAAACATATAAATCTACTGTTGAACTGGCTGGTAGTCTTCGTTTACATGAAAAATGACTTTGAAATCTTTGTTTTGGCATATTTGACATAAGTTTTCTTAAAATTTTATTTCCTGGGATTAGTAGTAGTTCAGACTGGTCAGGGAACACAATATGTAACTTACCTGGAGTTCTCTTTCACTTTTTTTAAAATTTATTTATTTATTAAAGATTTCTTCCTCCTCCCCGCCACCGCCTCCCATTTCTCTCCCCCTCCCCCATCAAGTCCCCCTCCCTCATCAGCTCAAAGAGCAATCAGGGTTCCCTGACCTGTGGGAAGTCCAAGGACCACCCACCTCCATCCAGGTCTAGTAAGGTGAGCATCCAAACTGTCTAGGCTCCCACAAAGCCAGTACGTGCAGTAGGATCAAAAACCCACTGCGATTGTTCTTGAGTTCTCAGTAGTCCTCATTGTCCACTATGTTCAGAAGGTTTTATCCCATGCTTTTTCAGACCCAGGCCAGCTGGCCTTGGTGGGTTTCTGATAGAACATCCCCATTGTCTCAGTGTGTGGGTGCACCCCTCGGGGTCCTGAGTTCCTTGCTCGTGCTCTCTCTCCTTCTGCTCCTGATTTGGACCTTGAGATTTCAGTCTGGTGCTCCAATGTGGGTCTCTGTCTCTGTCTCCTTTCATCGCCTGATGAAGGTTAATATTCAGGAGGATGCCTATGTGTTTGTCTTTGGGTTCACCTTCTTATTTAACTTCTCTAGTTTCACAAATTATAGGCTCAATGTCCTTTATTAATGGCTAGAAACCTAATATGAGTGAGTACATCCCATGTTCCTCTTTTTGGGTCTGGCTTACCTCACTCAGGATAGTGTTTTCTATTTCCATCCATTTGCATGCAAAATTCAAGAAGTCCTTGTTTTTTACTGCTGAGTAGTACTCTAATATGTATATATTCCATACTTTCTTCATCCATTCTTCCATTGAAGGGCATCTAGGTTGTTCCCAGGTTCTGGCTATTACAAACAATGCTGCTATGAACATAGTTGAGCATATACTTTTGCTGTATGATAGGGCCTCTCTTGGGTATATTCCCAAGAGTGGTATTGCTGGGTCCAGGGGTAGGTTGATCCCGAATTTCCTTAGAAACCGCCACACTGCTTTCCAGAGTGGTTGCACAAGTTTGCATTCCCACCAGCAATGGATGAGTGTACCCCTTTCTCCACAACCTCTCCAGCAAAGGCTATCATTGGTGTTTTTGATTTTAGCCATTCTGACAGGTGTAAGATGGTATCTTAATGTTGTCTTGATTTGCATTTCCCTGATCGCTAAGGAAGTTGAACATGACCTTAAGTGTCTTTTGGCCATTTGAACTTCTTCTGTTGAGAATTCTCTGTTCAGCTCAGTGCCCCATTTTATAACTGGGCTGATTAGCCTTTTACAGTCTAGTTTCTTGAGTTCTTTATATATTTTGGAGATCAGACCTTTGTCAGTTGCGGGGTTGTTGAAGATCTTCTCCCAGTAAGTGGGTTGCCTTTTTGTTAGCATAAAATATCTTGGGGTAACTCTGACCAAAAAAGTGAAAGATCTATTTGACAAGAACTTTAGGTCTTTAAAGAAAGAAATTGATGAAGACACCAGAAAATGGAAGGATCTCCCTTGCTCTTGGATTCGGAGGATCAACATAGTAAAAATGGCAATTCTACCAAAAGCAATCTATAGATTCAATGCAATCCCCATCAAAATCCCATCAAAATTCTTCACAGATCTGGAGAATACAATAATCAACTTTATATGGAAAAACAAAAAACCCAGGATAGCCAAAACAATCTTATACAATAACGGATTGTCTGGAGGCATTACCATCCCTGACTTCAAACTCTATTACAGAGCTACAGTATTGAAAACAGCTTGGTATTGGCATAAAAACAGAGAAGTCGACCAATGGAATCAAATAGAAGACCCTGACTTTAACCCACAAACCTATGAACACCTGATTTTCGATAAGGGAGCTAAAAATATACAATGGAAAAAAGAGCATCTTCAACAAATTGTGCTGGCAAAACTGGATGTCAACCTGTAGAAGAATGAAAATAGATCCATATCTATCACCATGCACAAAACTCAAGTCCAAATGGATTAAAGACCTCAATATCAGTCTGAACACACTGAACCTGATAGAAGAGAAAGTGGGAAGTACTCTACAACACATGGGCACAGGAGACCACTTCCTACGTATAACCCCAGCAGCACAGACATTAAGGGCCTCATTGAATAAATGGGACCTCCTGAGACTGAGAAGCTTCTGTAAAGCAAAGGACACTACACTAAGACTAAAAGGCAACTCTCTTTCACTTTTGATGACCATGATAGAAACCAAGACCAAAAGCAGCTTGCCACAAAAGGGTTTATTTGGTTTAAAGGTCATAGTCTATTCTCAATAGAAGCGAAGGCCAGGACTCCAGGCAGAAACCTGAAGTCAGGAACTGAAACACAGACCATAAGGGATGCTGCTTACTGCCTTGCTTTCTGTGGGCTTTCTCCGGCTGCTTTCTCATACCACCCAGGACCACCTGACCAGGGTCGACCCTGCCACATCAATCATCAATCAAGAAAACATCCCATGCTTGCATACAAGCCAACGTGATAGAAGAATTTTCTCAGTTGAGGTTTTCTATTTCTGGATGATGCAAGCTTGTATCAGGTTGAAGGAAGACTACCCACATACTTGGCCTTGCAATCCTTCTGTCTTAGATTACAAGTGCTGGGACTAAAGGCATATGTCACTATGCTGAAAACTGACAGGAAAAATTCTCTCTCTGTCACTGTTGCTTTCTTCTCTTCATGCCTCTCTGTATCTGTCTCTTATTTTCTCTCCAACCTAATTCCATCCTATTGCTGTGATAAAACATTGACCTCAAGCAATTTGTGGCTGGAAGGGTTTGTTTGGTTTACACTTCCTGGCTACGGTCCATCAGGGAGGGAAGTCAGGGAAGTAAATCAAGGCAGGAACCTGGAGATAGAAAAAACAGAAAAGGCCTGTATGCTGGCTTACTCTCAGGCTTGCTCAGCTAGCAATCCTATATAGCCAAGGCCCAACAGCCTAGAGATGGTGCCACCCACAGTAGGCTGGGCCCTCCTATGACAAACTTCTTTAAGATAGTCTCTCACGACATGGCCACAGACCAGATGATCAGTGGTTCTCAACCTTATTAATGCTACAACCCTTTAAATACAACTCCTCATGTTGTGGTGACTGTACCCCAACCATAAAACTATTTCGTTGCTACTTCATAACTGTAATTTTCTTACATAAGGCATCCTAGTGTAAATATCTGGTGTACCGGCCATGACCCACAGGTTGAGAACCAGTCCTCTAGATTATCTCCACTCTTATTACAGTTTTCACTTTTTATTCCATACCCCAGATCTATTTTATTCTTTTTCGTTCCCATGTAAACCATTCAAGCTATATGTCCTTACTCCCCATGTCTCAGACTAACATTCGGTACAGCAAGACCCTAGCCATTCTGCAGACAGACACTGAGTTACAGATGTTGTATTTGTCTAAACTGTGTATGACTCACTTACACCTATGTGGAAAAAGGGTGAAGAGATATAAAATAAAACTTTAATATTGCTTATCAACAGAAGGTGAAATTATGGAGCATTTTTAAACTGACTATATTTTTCTCATTTGTTTATTCTAGTTTTTGTCTTCTCATCAATCTTTTTGAAAAGTTCATATTAATTACTTCTTTCTTAAAGTGACACATAAAATTGAACACATTTCTGGGTACCATGAGTTCTTTCTTTTTTTTTATTAACATTAGTTTGTTTGGATAAGAATCAAATGGCTGGATAGGGGAGCAGGGAAGCACATATCTTAATTAAGGGAGTCATCTTAGGGTTGGGAAGAGACTTGGACCTAGAGGGGCTTCCAGGTGCCCAAGACGAGGTCCCCAGTTAGTTCCTGGGACAGCTGAAGATAGGGAACCTGAAATGATCCTATCCTATAGCCATACTGATGAATATTTTGCATATCACCATAGAACCTTCATCTGGTGATGGATGGAGATAGAGACAGAGACCCACACTGGAGCACTGGACTGAACTCCTAAAGTCCCAATGAGGAACAGAAGGAGGGAGAAGATGAGCAAGGAAGTCAGGACCAAGAGGGGTGCACCCACCCACGGAGACAGTGGGGCTGATCTATTGGGAGCTCACCAAGGCCAGCTGGACTGTGACTGAAAAAGCAGGGGATAAAACCGGACTCTCTGAATATGGCAGACAATGAGGGCTGCTGAGAAGCCAAGGAGAATGGCACTGGGTTTTGATCCTACTTCATGTTCTGGCTTTGCGGGAGCCTAGCCAGTTTGGATGTTCACCTTCCTAGACCAGGATGGGGGGGGGAGGACTTTGGACTTTCCACAGGGCAGGGAACCCTGACTGCTCTTCAGACTTGAGAGGGAGGGGGAGAGGAGTGGGGGGACGGGGAGAGGAGTGGGGGGAGGGGGGAGGAGTGGGAGGCTGGGAGGAGGCGGAATTTTTTTTTTTCTCAATAAAAAAAAAGAATCAAATGGCTTGTGTCATGATACTTCATAAACACATATCATTCCACTTTGGCTTTTCTCCGCCCACGTGTTATTCCAATGCAAGGATAGTAAATCTAGATGCTCACATTAGAAAAATTCTTTGTGAAAAAAATAATCTGAATCCTTTCTTCTATCTTTTTTGAAGGACACTGTATCTAAGGATTATCTATTGGCACCCTACTGTACAATTCAACAGCAGAAATTATTCATCCTGTATTTAAATAAGTCTTCATGTGTTATTAAATGAAAAACATCTGTAATGTAGAGAGAAAACATATACTTTTCTTGTACAAATAATTCTCATTAACATTAATAACATTATTTTATCCTAAGTGTATTAAAACCTCTAAACCACAACTTCATTTTCTATGATGTCTTAACAAAGCACTTTACATACAGTAGTGGTTTATAAACAATTATGTTTAAAAGAGTAGAAAAACCCACGAATACATAAAAAAAATCTAACATTGTGGTTTACATGGAAAACTAAACAAGAAAGGCCTATAATGGTCATATAAGCATTGCTAATTATTTCTTTCAATTATAGAAAAGCCTAGTGTAACCAATAAAGGAAATTTGTTTCTTTTCTTTTTAATTAAAAAATGTCTGTTGTGCGTGTGGTTTTTCAGGGGAGAGGTATACACACGAATGAAGGGCCCATAGAAGTCAGAGGCACCTACTTTCTGCTGCAGCTGAAGTATTCTGGTTATTGGGGACAGTGGGGTTTCAATCCCCCTCTCTCTAACTTGATAGCCAGGAGGTAAATGGTTTTGCACTAATGGGCTTGCTGTAGTGTGCTCTCTAGCCACAGATCAAAAGCAAAGGGGCCAATAGATCACAGATTGACACCTCAATAGCTATGAGCCAAAATCCACCTTCCTTCTTTAAGGTGGATGATTACTCATTACAATAACAGAGGTCTAACACACATGCTGTTAGAAACTTACTTTATTTTATGTAGACTTTATGAATACTGACTGATGTGGGAAATACTGAAGGAGTTTTTGGGCATATTCCAAGGAAACATATTTGACAGTTGCTTCCCCCCGTTTTTCACCCTTCATTTTAGCTAGTGACTGTTTTTCTCCACTCTTCCTCAAGTTGGGTTGTTAAGCAATGGCTAATAAGATGCAAGCAATGGCTAATAAGATTTAAGAATAGTTTTTCTACTTTATTCCCCCCCCCACCACAGGTATAGGGTGCATTGTGCATGTGTATGAACGCTGTGTATGTATGTGTGTGGGTGAACATGCAAATGGAGGCTAGAGGTTGATATGGGATCAGCCTCCATCACACTTCCAACTGCATTCATGGAGTCAGTGGCTCTCAGAGGAGAGCTTGCTGACATGGTGAGCCTCACTAGCCACCACCTTTTTCTGGGAATCCCATGTCTCTGTCTTCGGGGACTGGAATTATAGACAGGTTACCCTGTTCACTTTGTCTTTGTGCAGGTTCTGGGGATCTGGACTCCTCCTGTCCTCACATTTGCACAAATGCTTTGACTGTGGAGAAATCTTTCTAGCCCTAAGTTTTCTACTCTCGACTCCAGCTGGCTATTGTGATGCCATCCTGTCAGAGCCGTAGGATATACAGTTCACCTTCTTTTCTAGAAAAGCATCGGCTGCTAGGCATTAGTGAATAAAGCTTTTGTTTGAGAGTGTTCTGTAAGTTTTCTTCTAAAAATGAATGATAAGTAATAATAAGAGAATGAAGTAAAAATAGAACATCATTAGGAAGCTTATTGATCTAATGATATCTCAGATATAATGTGGTATGTGGTTGGTCATGACAATTATGTGTTACTTTCTTTTTTTTTAAAGGATTTTTTATAATATATTTTGATTACATTTTCTCCTTCCCCAATTCCTCTGAGATCCTTCCCACCTCCCCCTCATCAGAATTCACACCTTTACTACCTCTAGTTATGAAATATTTATCTAAAAATAATAATAAAATTAAGAAAAGATAAAGACAAACAGAATAGGATAAAACAAACAGAAGAAAAGGAGCCACTGAAAAAGTGCAAGAAACATGTACAGATGCAGAGACACACATGTTCACACACACAGGAATCCCCACACAGGAATCCCATAAGACACTGAATCCATAATATAGACACAAAGGATACTTTCAGTCTCTTAAATTTCATGTGCAAAATGCAACATTGGGTCATATAACCAAGGATAGTACCCACAAGCCAGCTCACATGGTTCTTGATAGAGAAAGTAGAAGTGATAGATCTTCCACCAAAGTCAATTGCATAAATTTGGACTTTGTTGGTAGAATAAATGAATTGATTTTTAATATTGAAGTCTACTATTTAACTATTCAAAGGTATAGGAAGCGTTGTATTTACTAATTTGCCTAATTTTCCAACAGATCCAATATCTGTGCTGTTATAGGAAAATTTTGACTTCAATATTTTTATGTATGTTGGTCAATATGTTTCAATTATTGTATTTTTAAGAAAAGGAGGAGTCAATTTTTCAACTCTCAAAACTTTACATGGGACTTTATTGCACAGAAATTGATTTGGAATTTGTGAATGCCATCTGAGAGGTTCTTGGGACAAGTAAGTTAGCCCTTAAATTGTAGAAAATCCATTTTATAGTATTATATCATAAAATATCCCTTTGTTAATAGGCTTTATGTTTTTAAACAATTTTGGAAAAGGGGGAGTAGTAGATTCACCCACGACTCTATAAGGTAACAGGAATATGTGTGTAAGACTCAGCAAAGAGCCTCGGTCACTTGCCTCTTCCCTTCATCGTGAACTGGGGGTCTTCACTGTCTTAGTACTTATGAGCAGCCAAATGTAACTGACAGAAATATTTCAGATTGACAAGCTCCCTTTCACAAATGTGAACATTTGTATGATAAAAGTTGCAGGAAAAGTCTTTATCTGGAAGGCTTTAGAATTCATAAAGTTGTAATGTTAAGGTATAGCAAACAGTGTTGGGACAACAATCATGACAGAAAAGGACTATTGCCTTAAATAATTTGAATGTAGAGGAAAATGAGCAAATGGGTTCAAAAGGTAAAAGTAAATTTGATTACTCAAGATAAGACATCACAGTACCTGGTTGGGGAGGTTTCTAAAGTTCCCACATGGGGACGAGGCTTGTATCTGAAGATTGGAAAAGGTATGGGTTCTCAACACATGCCATGGTTGAAGTGAAGTCTATGATGGTGCCTCTTTTGCCATCTTATCAGCCAGGTCTACTACAGTTTATGCACATACTAGACACTCAAAACAAAGCTTCTTTTGAGAAATTCAAATGTTCCATGAGTTAATTGATGGTTCTAATTTTTCCCACTATCTCGTAGTGTCATTTAGAGGGATGACACTGTGCGTCTTTAAGTTATTAGCCATGTTTTGATCACTACTCCATTCTATATACAAAAATTGGCCTGTCTTCTCAGCAGTCAGAAACTTTGAAAGTTTAGACTTCTTCTTTTCCTCTGTCATTGATTTTGACAGAAAACTCCATTCTGTGAGGTAAAACTTCAAATAGAATCTCATGAGTCACTCATGTGTCTGGGAGCAGAAGAAACAGGACAGATATACAAAGTAGGGAAAGGAAGGGAAACAGTCACTTGATCTTCTCACCTTACGGGAAATAGTTCTTTCTCTACATGTTTACACT
The DNA here is from genome assembly GCF_018167655.1 of Microtus oregoni. NCBI lineage: Eukaryota > Metazoa > Chordata > Mammalia > Rodentia > Cricetidae > Microtus > Microtus oregoni. The sequence goes on from NW_024543094.1 coordinate 22,262,821, forward strand.
TAAAAACAATATATTCCCCTGATAAGAAGTGGCTTCATGATGAGTCACTTCTAGGAGACATAGACTTGATTTTCTAAATGCTTAGTGCTTTGTAATTAGCAGAGATCCAGCGTTGACATTTGGAAATTATTCTGAGCTACTCTTTAAAACAAGAGGACTATGTATGTGGACTGGTGTACGTCTACATGATAATTCATGTCAACCATGCACTTACTACAAAATCTCAAATGCTTCCCCACATAAATCAGTTCTGAGACCTTAGAAGCTCACTCATTAAAATTTACTTGCGATTCGTGTAACCTTTTCTCAGGAAGCAACAGCAGGCATAAAAGGTGCAGGGTTTTTATTATTTATTTTTTTAATGTGTGCAAAGTTTTAGCTCTGATCTATAAAGGAAACTCTTTGTGAGAAGCTGAAAAGTCTGGCAGAGGGTGGGTGGGAAGCTGAAACTTTTGGAAGTGTGACACAGTAGATTATGATAAATTAGAAATTTGTCACAGAGGAAGGATGGAGGAGATGGCAGGCTGAGTCAGATTTTCTAGTGCCTATGGGATGGTAAAATTGTATCAACATGTTAGACCACTAGGTTTATCAAATTCTCACCTCCCGTTGCAGGACCACTAACAGTCTGTAGATGTTGTAGGTGCCATGGCACTGTTAGTTGCTATTGAAGATGGTAAATCTAGATTTCTGATATTTGCAGAAATCTTGTTTCTTTTTCCTTGCTGAAATAATGAACAATCTTGGTGTGATCAATTACAGAATAAAGTAAAAACTCAACATGGCACGCAGGCCACTGCCATTTGGATCTCACTGTCTCTTGTTTCTGCTCACCTAGCTCCTATGTTAAGACTCAAACATATAGCTCCCTCTTCATGCTACTATTGTTTTTATATATAGGTATTACACCAGTCACCATCTGAGTGACTATCATTTACCAATGTTTCAAAAAGGAGAATGGATACATAGTTGGAGTTGTTAAATTAATAAATGTATGCTCTGCCTTTAAAATAAACCATAACTGCCAACTAAATAATCTGCTCGGCGTGTGAACATGCAAAATTCATTGACTTTCACTTTTGTGCCATCTGCTGCCCTTGATTATGGGGAAGTCTCTACATGGGATCCAATGCCATCCCCATTCAATGGAGAAAGAAATAACTATAGATTATTTTATATTTTCTGTCTCCCCTCCCATCCACTCCCCTCTTTTTTTACCCTCTCCTATGACCATGCTCCAAATTTACTCAGGAGATCTTGTCTTTTTCTACATCCCATGTATATTAGATCGATGTATGTATCTCTTAGGATTTTCTTTGTTGTCTAGGTTCTCTGGGATTGTGAATAGTAAGCTGTTTTTTTCTTTGTTTTATGTCTAAAAGCCACTTATGAAAAAGTACATATGATATTTGTCTTTCTGAGTCAAGGTTACCTCACTCAATATGATGTTTTCTAGATCCACTCAATCGCCTGCAAATTTCAAGATGTCATTATTTTTTTTTCCGCTGTATAGTACTCCATTGTGTAGTTGTACCACATTTTCCTTATCCATTCTTCACTTGAGGGGCATTTAGGTTGTTTCCAGGTCCTGGTTATGACAAACAATGATGCTATTGACATAGCTGAACACATGTCTTTGTGGTACGATTGAGCATCCTTTGGGTATATAGCAAAATGCAGTATTGCTGGGCCTTGAGGTAGCTTGTTTCCTAATTTTTTGAAAATTCACCATGCTGATATCCAAAGGGGGCTGTACCAGTTTGCACACCCACCAGCAATGAACGAGTTTGACTTCTTTTCCTATTTATATCTCTTTGATCTTCTTTTGTTGTCTTATTGCTTTAGCTAGAACTTCAAGAACTATACTGAACATATATGGAGAGAGTGGACAATCTTATCTTGTTTCTGATTTCAGTGGGATAGCTTTGAGTTTCTCTCTATTTGGTTTGATGTTGGCTGTTGACTGTTGGCTTGCTGTATACTACTTTTATTAAGTTTAGGTATGTTCCTTGTATGCTCTCTCAAAGACCTTTATCATGAAGGTATGTTGTATTTTGTCAAAGGCTTTTTCAGCATCTAATGAGATAATCATGTGATTTTTTTCAGTTTTCTTATATAGTGGATTACAGTGGCAGATTTTCATATGTTGTACCATTTCTGCAACTCTGGGATGAAGTCAACTTGATCATGGTGGATGATTTTTCTAATGTGTTCTTGGATTCTGTTTTCTAGTATTTTATTGAGTATTTTTTCATCAATGTTCATGAGTGAAATTGATTTGTAATTCTCTTTCTTCGTAATGTCTTTATGTGGTTTGGGTATCAGGGTAATTGTAGCCTCATAAAAAGAGTTTGGCAATTTTCCTTATGTTTCTATTGTGTGGAACAATTTTAAGAGTATTGAAATTAGTTCTTTGAAAATCTTGTATAATTCTGAACTGAAGCCATTTGGCCCTTGGGTTATTTTTTTTGTGTGGGGGGGGAGACTTTTGATGACTGTTTTTATTTCTTTAGCAGTTATAAGTCTATTTAATTTGTTTATTGGTCTTTATTTAATTTTGGCAAGTGGTATTTATCCTGAAAGTTGTCTGTTTCCTTTAAGTTTTCCAGTTTTGTGGGGTACAGTTTTTAGAAATGTGACCTGATGATCATCTGCATTTCCTCTGTGTCTGTTGTTATGTCCTCCTTTTCATTTTTGATTTTGTTAATTTGGATATTCTCTCTGTGTTTTTGGTTAGTTTGGATAAAGGTTTGTCTATTTTGTTGATTTTTTCATAGAACCAACTCTTTGTCTCATTGATTCTTTGTTTTGTTTTCTTTGTTTCTATGTTGTTGATTTCATTTCTCAATTTGACTATTTCCTGCCATCTAGTTCACTTAGGTAAGTTTGCTTCTTTTTGTTCTAGAGTTTTCAAATGTTCTTTTAACTCAGTGTGGGATTTTTCCAGCTTCTTTATGTAAGCATTAGTCCTAGAACTTTCCTCTTAACATAGCCTTCATTGTGTCTCATAAATTTGTGTATGTTGTGTGGTCATTTTCATTGAATTTTAGAAAGTCTTTAATTTCTCCCTTTTTTTCTTCCTTCATCTATTGATGATTCAGATAGCATTGTTTAATTTCCATATGTTTGTGGGCTTTCTGAAATTAGTGTTGCCATTGAATTCTAATTTTAAGCCATGGTGATCCAATAAGATACATGGGGTTATTTCATATTTTTAAATCAGTTGAGGTTTGTTTTGTTACCTAGTATGTGGTCAATTTTTGAGAAGGTTTCATGAGGTGCTGAGAAAAAGGTATATTCTTTTATGTTTGAATGGAATGTTCTCTAAATGTCTGTTAATCCATTTGAATCATAGCACCTGTTAGCTCCCTTATTTCTCTGTTAATTTTCTGTCTGACAGACCTGACCTGTGGTGAGAGTGGGGTACTGAAGTATCTCACTATTAGTGTGTGGGATTTAATGTGTGATTTAAGCTTGAGAAGTCTTTCTTTTACATATGTGGGTGCCTTTGTATATGGTGTATAGATGTTCAATAATGACATTTCCTCTCAGTGGACTTTTCCTGTGACTAATATGAAATGTCCTTCATCTCTTTTGATTGATTTTAGTTTGAAGTCTATTTTGTTAGATATTAGGATAACTACACCAGCTTGTTTCTTAGGTCCATTTGATTGGAAAAATTTTTCTCAACCCTTTACTCTGAGGCAATGTTTGTCTTTGAGGTTGAGGTGTGTTTCTTGTATGCAGCAGAAGGATGGATCCTGTTTCCGTATTCAAACTATTAGTCTGTGTCTTTTTATAGGTGAGTTGAGTCCATTTATTTTAAAGGGATATTAATGACCAGTGATTGCTATTTCCTGTTATTTTGTTTTATGTTGTTGGTGATGTTATTGTGTACATTTTCCCCTTCTTCAGGATTTGCTGCTGTGAGGTCATCTATTGTCTGTGTATTTGTGTATGAAGCCAACTTCCTTGGGTTGGAGTTTTCCTTCTAATACTTTGTGTAGGGCTGGGTTTGTGGCTAGGTATTGGTTAAATCTGGTTCTGTCATGGAATATCTTATTTTGTCTGTTTATGTTGATTGAAAGTTTTCCTGGGTATAGTAGTCCGAGGGTGTGGTTGGCATCCATGGTTTCTTAATGTCTGTATAATGCTTGACCAGGATCTTCTGGCTTTTAGTGTCTCCAATGAGAAGTCATGTGTAATTCTGATAAGTTTGCCTTTATATGTTATTTGGCCTTTTTCCTTTACAGCTCTTAATATTCTTTCATTATTCTGTATATTTTTGATCCAGTTTATTTGGCGTTTTGTAGGCTTCTTGTATCTTCATAGGCATATCTTTCTTTAGGTTGGGAAAGTTTTCTTCTATGATTTTGTTGAATATATTTTCTGTGCTTTTGAGTTGGACTTCTCTATCTTCTATACCTATTATTCTTAAGTTTGGTCTTTTCATGGTGTTCCATATTTCCTGTTAAGATTTTGTTAGATTTAATGTTTTCTTTGACCGATGAGTCTATTACCTTTATTGTATCTTCAGTGCTTAAGAGTCTCTCTTCCATCATTGTATTCTGCTATTTATGCCTGCATTTGTGGTTCCTGATCATTTTCTCATAATTTCTGTTTCTATAATATCCTCAGTTTATGTTTTCTTTGTTGTCTCTATTTCAGTTTTCATGTCTTGAATTGTTGCTTTCATCTGTTTGATTGCTTTTTCTTGGTTTTCTTTAAGAGATTTGTTGATTTTTTTCTAACTTTTGTTTGTCTTTTCCTCCATTTATTTGAGAGAATTTTTCATTTCCTCTTTAAGGGCCTCAAACATTCTCCTAAAGTCATTTTATAGGTCATTTTCTTCTGCTTCATCTATATTTGGTTATACAAGTCTTGCTGTTGTAGGGCCACTAGTTTTTTATTGGTGTCATGTTGCTCTTTGTGGTACTGAGTGTGTTCTTACCTTGTCTATCATTCTTTTCCTCTTATTGTGTAGTTGGGGCTGTCTGTGTCTCTGGTGATCAGTCTTCCAGGTGCCAATGGATCCAAGGCTCAGACGGTTGTTCTTCAAAATGCAACGAGGCCTATGATTCTAGTCACCCTGGAGGTCACCCAGTGTTCCTGGAGGTTGTTCAGTGCTCTGCTCCCAGGGGTCACTTTAAAGTACTGGGGATTGTTCGGGCCTGCTTCTACAGAGGTTGTTTGCTTGGGCATGCTCTGGCAGAGGTTGCTGGTTCGGGCCTGCTCTGGTGGAGGTGGCTGGTTGGGGCCTGCCAACTCAGAGGTAGCTGATTCATACCCGGTCCCACAGAGGTCTCTGGCTCAGGCCTGCTTCCTCAGTGATGACTCCCCTGTACCTGCTTATATGAAGGTTGCTGCCTCAGGCCTGCTTTTGCTGAGGTAGCTGTCTGAGGCCTACTCCAGCAGAGTTTGCTAGCTCCGGCCTGTTTCCACAGATGTCCCTGTCTTGGGCCTGCCTCCTTGGAGGTCCCTGACTCGCACCTGGTCCTGCAGAGGTCTCTGGCTCTGGTCTGTTCCCTCGGCAGTTGCTTGCTTGTACCTGTTCCTGTGGAGGTTGCTGTCTCAGGCCTGCTTAGGCAGAGATCGCTGGTTCAGGCCTTTTCTGGTGGAGGTCACTGGCTCAGGCCTGTTTCCATAGATGTCTCTGGCCTAGGCCTGCTCCCGTCTCTGACTTGGGCCTGGTACCTCAGAGTTCTCTGGCTCAGGCCTGCTCCTTCAGAGGTCCCTGACTCATGCCTGGACCTGCAGAGGTATCTGGCTCTGTCCTGTTCCCTCAGCGGTCACTCCCTTGTCGATCATAGGCTCTTGAGAGAAACCTACAACTGTTGCTTTGATGGATAAACATGATGTAATTCTACATTTTGAATATCCACAGGTTAGTCCTGCTCTCAAGTTCAAGTCTCTCCCTGCCATGATAAGCAGGTAAAGTTGAGATTAGTAACCTGGCTGTATTAATAATAAGTGTAAGTGTGCACGTGCACACACATGCACACACACACAAACACACACAGATAGACATAAAGCTATAGCACTTTTAAAACCTCTGAACTAGTGTTATTGGTTGTTTTCTTACTCTTTTGGCTTTTGGAGGGGCCTGCCATCCAGTTCCCAAATAAATTCAAGGAGGCTTATTATTACTTACAAATGTTTGACCTTAGCTTGACTTGTTTCTTGCCAGTTTTTCTTAAATTATCCCATCTACCTTTTTCCTCTGGACTTTTAGTTTTCTCTATATATCTTTTCTTTCCTTCTTATTCCTTATCTGGCTTTGTGGCTGGGCGGCTGGCCCTTTCTTTTCTTGATCCTCAATCTCCCTCCCAGTTTTCTCTTCCTATTTATTCTCTCTGCATGCCAGTCCTACTTGTCCTTTCTTCTGCCTTGCTATTGGCCATTCAGCTCTTTATGAGACCAATCAGCTGTTTTAGACAGGCGAAGTAACAGAGCTTCACAGAGTTAAATAAATGCACCATAAAATAATGCAACCCATCCTTGCATCATTAAATAAATGTTCCACAGCATAAACAAATGAAACACACCTTTAACTAATATTCTACAACAAACTAGAATTACAGGCAAACCATGACAGTGGCGGTGTCTGATGATGGTGATCTCACTAAGCCTTGTTGAACTTGTTGCACAGTGACTTATGAGAGTCCAGGGGATGTACTGAAGGATAGAATGCATGCATATGGATTTCAGGTGAGAGCCAAGATCTACGAGTATGTGGAGAGCTGACCGTGGAGCAGGCTAGACAGGCAGCTGTGCTGTCGCCAGGTATAGGCTGAGCTAAACATCAATCAAAAGGCAAGCCCAAGAAGACAATTTACTGCAACTTTACTAAGGGTTTGCATGTTGTGTGACTCCAACACAACATTTTTTATGCAGTTTCTTGATCAGAAATGGACCAGAGTTGACGAACTCTTTACAGGACATGCCGCATTGTAGGGATGGCATCTGGGGAGTGAAGGAAGAAAGTCTGGGGAACTGTGAGGTAGTGACTGAGCTCTGTGGTCCTTCTGTTGTCTTTGTACTTTGTCAGCCTGTCTTATCCAAACATGCTGAAGTAAGAGTGAACCAGTATGACTAGAAGGTTGACCAATAATAAGCCTTCCAGGTCTGTGCACACATTAGTCTATAAACTGACAGGAATCAAATAAAAACTATACAGCTTCTGGGGGCAAGGCCAAACCACAAAGGACATGCAGGAGGTAGCAAATTAAGGTCATGGCCAACCAGAGGAGTCAGTATGGTAGATGTTGAAATTTGAGGCAGTCCTTGGAAAAGATGAAATCATATTTTTCTGCAAGGAGACATGTGACAGAAAGGGAGCCAATGAAAGGGATGTGTTTCTGAAATCAGGACCCTGTGTAGGGATGTGAGCCAGAGAAAAGCCCAGCTGGTCGAGAGAATGAAATGGCAACGGGGAGAGCTTTTAGCGTTGATCTAATAGACAATGGGGAACAGTTTCCATTTGTCAAACAGGTGGTGCTAATGAATTTCGAGTACTTAGGAGTCAATCAGCTGCTCAGCGACAAGTTGGCAGCTAAGAAGTTTTAATTTATTAAGGAGTGCTTGCGTTGGAGAAGTGCTTCCCCATGGGCTTGATAACAGTCGCTCTGGGGCGACCCCTGCAAGTGAAGATCGCGGAGCCCCTCTTGCGGGGCTGTGTTTTCCTGATTTGAGATCAGAAGCATCAGTGTTTTTCAAGCTCACAGGACGAGTCTCATTTATTTCCACATAGCTCTATTCTAGGTAACTAGAAAATGTGTTCAATAACAGATTTTACATTTTTCTCTCTGGGGACTTTTGGTTGGGTTATACAGGGGGCAGGGAAATCAAGCCTTGGCGAGGAAATCCAGGACTCTAATGAGCTTCATTTAGGCAAGTTGACAGGTAACACGTATCCTCCAACTAATTGTGTATTTTATTTCTCTAATTAATTCCTGATTTATACGATCTATAAAAGTGAACGCTTATACAGATTAAAATAATGTATTCCAAGAAAAAAATTGGGTAATAGGGAATGTTTTATAATAAAACGTCTTTATCACCACCTGCCTTTCCTAGCAATGGAGGCGCTTCCTCCTTATCACCAGTAGAGGGAGCAATAACTCTTACTATAAATAGCGCCTTTCTTCTACCAGAAATAATGTCACGTCTAATAGCTTCATACTCTTGAACTTGTAATTAAAACATAGATAGTGTAATGGTGTGCACTTTTTTATTTCATAATTTAAACTTAAGGATTAATAAGAGGTCGATGCCATGGCTTGTTATAAACTTCCTTGTGTGAGTTACTTTTCCAGCTCAATTGATTGCATTACAGGTTACGTGTGGCCCTTTGCCGGCCTCCCCTCTTGCTTGTATGGTCCACCTCTCTGAGAACACCGGTGACTACCATCTGTCTCAATGTTAGCCTCTAATCTACTGATCTTCTATATAGAATGCTTAGCTTCATTGCTCAACCCTCCTGTTATATATTCATTAGAAAAAATAAATGGATTCCATTATTCTCCTAGATATTGCACCTGGAATTTCCAGATAATATACAGAATCCCAAATGTATAATTCTTGTTTAATATAGGTATATGCTTATGTGAACATTTGTTTACTCAGAGTTCATATTTAATTGGACATTTGCATATTTGATAAAGCTGCTAATGGATTATAAGCACAACGACTGCGGTTGTCTTGTTCATATTCATGATCATAGAATTCTATGTCAGTTCACTGTGGCTGCTCAATAAATCAAAGGGTCAAACTGTGACATGGGACTAAGGTATTTTTGAATGCAGTATCTTCTTTTGAATCACTGGCATTAATAATACATTAGTGTGTTGATAGTGAATTTTTATTCATTCTAAAAAGAAAAACTCTTGTAAGAAAGAAAGCACTGTGTACTAAGTAGAAATTTAAGGATTTAAATATAAAAATTGGAGGGAACACCAAAAGATATTTAAGTGCCTTAAAATAACTCTCCGAGTTGTTAAGAAACATTATGCAGGTTAAGAAAATTCTCTTGCAAAATGATTATGAATCCTCTTCAAGAAAAAAAATGTATGGTTTTAAAATATGTGTCATGTATGAAATTAAGACAAAAATTATAAAAAGATGCTACCAATACAATTCATTGTTAAGAATAATGAGTTTATTCTGTTACTTTGCCAGAAATGGAAGCAAGAGGAAAATTTGCCAAAGTACTGCCCCATTTGAATAAATACATTCCATATACTTATTTTTAAATATCTGTAAGTCCAGTTACTACAAGACAATGCTGGAGTGCCGTGATTTTTATTTGCAGGACCAGGGATTGAGATTACAAGGCAAGTGCTCTATCACTGTTCTAGCTGCTGTTATTGCTGTGAAGAGACATGACCAAAGCAACTCTTAAAAAAGTAAGATAGAGCGTTTAAGTGGGGGCTTGTTTACAGTTTGAGAGGGTCAGTCCACTATCACCATGGCAGGGAGTGGGGCAGCATGCAGACAGGCATGGTAAACTAAGCTAGTTTTGTATCCTGATTGAAAGCAGGAGAGAGAGAGAGAGAGAGAGAGAGAGAGAGAGAGACAGAGAGACAGAGAGAGAGACAGAGAGAGCGCCTCGGCCTGTGGTGGGCTGTTGAAACCTCAAAGCCTACTCCCAGAGACACGCCTCCTCTAACAAGGGCACAACTACTCAACAAGACTCCTAAACAGTTCACCAACTGGAAAGAAGCAAACAAACCTTTGGGGCCATTCTCATCTAAGCCACCAAAGTCACCAAGCTATGTCCTTAGCTTTCTTCACAAATTCCTTAAGCTTCTTAATTTATTTATCTAGAAAAACAATACGGCTACCAATCATAATTGCCCCCTAATGGCATTTGAACACTATTCCCAGAAGAAAGCCTTAGGTCACACAGTTTCACAGCTAAAGTTCTATCATACTCAGTATGACATAGTGTTGGTATTAAGAGAGAGATGAAAATATACCAATACAGTCAAATTTAAAGAATAACAGGGCTGTGGACATCTCTACAGAGGCTCAGTGTTTAGGAATACCTGCTGCAGCCCGGTGGTGGTGGCACAGGCCTTTAATCCCCGCACTCGGGAGGAAGAGGCAGGGGGCTCTCTGTGAGTTCAAGGCCAGCCTGGTCTAAAAGTGTCAGTTTCATGATAGGCTCCAGAGCTACACAAAAAAAGAGAGTTCCTGTTGTTGCTCGAGAGGACCTGAGTTTGGTTCTCAGCACGCTTGACATGGCTCAAAGCTGCATGTAACTTCAGATCTGGGGGATCTGGGGTCTGATGCTCTCTTCTTACCTCTGTAGGCACTCGCCCTCACACGTGTTCTCCCCGCACTAATTTCTTTAATTAAAATAAAATGACAACAGCCTACAGTGGGCAATACACAATACACACATAACATTGTAAGTGAGTCTACTCGGAAGACAATTTAAACCTCACTTTTGACCAAGAAATACAATTTGTACCAATCCATAGGGTTTTCCCCCCAATTAGATAAGAATTCCAAAACTGGCCGGGCGGTGGTGGCGCACGCCTTTAATCCCAGCACTCGGGAGGCAGAGGCAGGCGGATCTCTGTGAGTTCGAGACCAGCCTGGTCTACAAGAGCTAGTTCCAGGACAGGCTCCAAAACCACAGAGAAACCCTGTCTCGAAAAACCAAAAAAAAAAAAAAAAAAAAAAAAAAAAAAAAAAAAAAAAAAAAAAAAAAGAATTCCAAAACTGTAAGGTATTTAATGAATGTTGGTGGTTCTTCGTAGACTATTGGCCCACCCATTCTAGAAAATACTTTGTTGACAGATGTTTTATTTGTTTGAGGTCTGTCTCTTCCACCATATCTGCCGTCTCTGCAAATGGGCTCATGGACTTAGTCCCCTGTGGAGAAGGCCTATACTTCCTGTGTTCATGTCAAAGGGACTCCTCTTCTCCACTGTTTCCAGGTACGAGCTGAGGTAGATAGGAAGTTTAGAGGCAGCGAAGGATGTGTCTGTGTATTCCCACCCCCGTGAAGGATCCAATGAAAGAATGAAGGGCCCCTGTGAGGCGGTTCATTGGGCTTCAGAACTCCTACAAACAACAGAGTCAACACTGTTCTGATTATCCTCACCTTCTACTTTTGATGGGCTAAGGAGGTTAATTACCTCATGTTTTGTTGTTATTCTCTCTTTGTTTTTGAGACACAGTTTCTCTGTGTAACAGCCCTGGCTGTCCTGGAAATCTTAGACCAGGCTGGCCTCAAACTCACAGAGATCCGCCTGCCTTTGTCCCCCTATTGCTGGGGTTAAAGGTGTGCGCCACTACTCCCTGACTTAACACAGTTTTTTTAAGTAGATATAGTTTGTTCTCAGAGAATGAGGTTTATCCCACCCATTTCTTAGCCACATTTTGTGTATATTATCTAGCTTAAAGATATTTAAATGTATACGCTCAAGAAAATAATTTTAAATGAAGAAAATGTCAATGTAAACAAAAATTAGGAATTCTGATCCAGAATTGAACATTTTCTCTCACCATGGCTGCTTTTTTTTTTCTTAAACATGTGCAATTTTGTAGACCTTTGGGTTTTCCAACCATTTTCCATGTTCTTCCAATTTATGTAACTAATTCATTGTACTTTACTGCGATAGGATAATGTATTTCAACATCATTTCTTACGGTCATTAAATATTTAAAATATCAGGTATCTGTTTTTTACCTGTTCAGAATGAATCCAGATGTTCACCTGCTAAAAAGGTGCCAGATTTCTTCGTTCGTAGACTTAACTTGGAAGAATAAATTTGGAACAATTCTGTAGGGACTATTGGTCACAGATGGCTGAGTGATAATCAATTCTCAGGTGGAGATGAAGCCCTTCTGGCTTGCAGCACCTGAACTGATTTTTAATAATTTAAAATACTCTAACAGCATCATCCAACTAAACAAAAAGTATTTCTTATTTTTTTATATAAGATAAACAAATAGTTTGTGACACTTTAATTCTTAGGAAGCAGACTCAATAGGCAGCACAGGCTGGCTCTGAATTCCCAATCCCCCTGCCTCATCTCCCCAGTTCTGAGCTTAGAGGTGTGATCGCTAAGATGGTCTTTCTGACACCCTTACGTTGGTTTTACTTTATACACCAGCATCTTTTCCAGGAATTCACTCCCACCATCTAAACTGTGACAGGTCTGAGTGTCTTTTTCAGTTTGAAAACAATTCTGATGGCACATTAATCCATGTGCCAGTGTGAGGGTTTCAGAAAGGAATCATATAAAAGATGGTGCCAAGGAATATAGACATTCAAAGTGGGAGGAGGTGAGGGAAGCGGGAGGCAGATGATAACAGAGTAAATGTGATCACACCTGAGACATTTGGAAGGGCAGAGATAGGGTGCTGGAAACTGGATGGAGAAAACATGCTTTGAAAACTGTCTCCCCCCCCCACCCCCGCCGTGAAGCATAGCACTCCAGAGGCAACCCTACTGCACTCTCCTGGTCTCCCATGGACCAAGAGCAAACTTCAGGGGAAGTAGAAGAGTCTGTCCCATGGTACTTATCTGTTGACCTCCCAAGGCAAAATAATAGTGATCTGGAAAAGGAATTAAGGAGGTTGCTCATTACAACGAAGGGAAGGTCCTTTCTCTGTGGTGTGTTCATGCTGCTGAAGGAGAGCTTCAAGCCAGCAACCAAATACCCATGGTAACTGGACTTACCTTGTATTTCTGTTTAACAGAAATTATGGTAAAACTTCAGGAACTAGAGGGGATGGCAAGATACAGTTGAACCCATGGGAACTTTTAGCCGTACAATGTTAGCTCAGTCAAGGGTGAATTATGTCCCTAGATTTCATTCCTTTTGACCCCAGGCCTACCTTCATATGAGACTACAGGACCACATTTTCACTAGTGGAATAGTTCATTTTATAAGGGAATTTATTTCTCAATGCACTACAATCTTCTTGCATCAGTATTTTTTAATAATGTGGAGAGAATCCGCCGATTGAGCTCAGTATGGCTTGTCTGCAGTGTGCAATGCTTTTTCAAATGCTATGTTATCTTAGTTTACCATATTCAATTTAAATTTGAGTAAACCGTGCTTTAGTTCTATGGAAATTCTCTTTATCATTGTACTGGACTTATACAGATAACAACTTTCACATATCTGACTAAAGAGAATATTGATGCCTAAGTAAATCTAAGAATAGAAGATTTTATATACATTGATTTTTATCACACCACATGTATGAAGTATACTTATTTTTCTTTCTTTTATTTATTTTTTTTAACTTTCTTTTTGTTTTATTGAGAAAAAAACAATTTCCGCCTCCTCCCAGCCTCCCACTCCTCCCCCCCCACTCCTCTCCCCGTCCCCCCACTCCTCTCCCTCTCCCCCCACTCCTCTCCCCCTCCCTCTCAAGTCTGAAGAGCAGTCAGGGTTCCTTGCCCTGTGGAAAGTCCAAAGTCCTCCCCCCCATCCTGGTCTAGGAAGGTGAACATCCAAACTGGCTAGGCTCCCACACAGCCAGAACATGAAGTAGGATCAAAACCCAGTGCCATTCTCCTTGGCTTCTCAGCAGCCCTCATTGTCCGCCATATTCAGAGAGTCCGGTTTTATCCCCTGCTTTTTCAGTCACAGTCCAGCTGGCCTTGGTGAGCTCCCAATAGATCAGCCCCACTGTCTCCGTGGGTGGGTGCACTCCTCTTGGTCCTGACTTCCTTGCTCATCTTCTCCCTCCTTCTGTTCCTCATTGGGACTTTGGGAGCTCAGTCCAGTACTCCAGTGTGGGTCTCTGTCTCTATCTCCATCCATCGCCAGATGAAGGTTCTATGGTGATATGCAAAATATTCATCAGTATGGCTATAGGTGTAACCCCAGAAGCACAGACATTAAGGGCAACATTGAATAAATGGGACCTACTGAAACTGAGAAGCTTCTGTAAAGCAAAGGACACTGTCACTAGGACAAAAAGGCAACCCACTGACTGGGAGAAGATCTTCACCAACCCCGCAACAGACAAAGGTCTGATCTCCAAAATATATAAAGAACTCAAGAAACTAGACTTTAAAATGCTAATTAACCCAATTAAAAAATGGGGCACTGATCTGAATAGAGAATTCTCAACAGAAGAAGTTCAAATGGCCAAAAGACACTTAGGGTCATGCTCAACCTCCTTAGCGATCAGGGAAATGCAAATCAAAACAACTTTGAGATATCATCTTACACCTGTCAGATTGGCTAAAATCAAAAACACCAATGATAGCCTCTGCTGGAGAGGTTGTGGAGGAAGAGGTACACTCATCCATTGCTGGTGGGAATGCAAACTTGTGCAACCACTGTGGAAATCAGTGTTTCGGTTTCTCAGGAAATTCGGGATCAACCTACCCCTGGACCCAGCAATACCACTCTTGGGAATATACCCAAGAGATGCCCGATCATCTGACAAGGGCATTTGTTCAACTATGTTCATAGCAGTATTATTTGTAATAGCCAGAACCTGGAAACAACCTAGATGAAGTATACTTTTGACTCCTAAAATTGGCACACTGGCATAGCAAGTGAATGCCATAAAATGTGTGTGTATAGACTAGAAAGCATAGCTTTGTTTCTGACAAAGACACTGTGGCCATCAAACTGGAAAGTCTAGTCAGTGGGCTCTTAAAACTAATGGCTTAAAAATCAGGTGACCTGAGGCTAAAGAGATGGCTCATTGGTTAAGAGCACGTCTCATTCTATCGTCAGTGTCTGAATGGGGACTCATAATCATCTGTAACTCTAGTTCCAGTTCCAGAGGGGTCAAGCACCCTCTGCTGGCCTCCGAGTGCAGCAGGCATGCACGCTGTGAACTCACATGCAGGCAAAATACTCACAACATGTGAAAGAACAAACCCTAAAGTGCAGTAGACCATGTGCAAAATGATAGAACTCAACAATCACGTTATCCTAATGAACCTGTCACATCTTTGCATAGTGTAGAATATTAAACTTGAAAATGTGGAGTTGTATGGGAAGTATTAGTGTGGTCAGGCAATGGGTTTTATTTGAATAAATGAACGACTTTCAGTGAAAGAGCATATTGTCATTTCAGGATTTGTGGGAGAGGGGGGTAAAATTTTGTTACAGATAGGACTGACTTGATTTAACTAAAAAGAAACTCTTTTAGTATCAATATGCTCCACATAGAACATCAATACTTTTATATGGTTAAAAGTAAACAGATGATTAAATGTTTTATATAAGTAGCTATGGAAACTAATTTTAAAAATTAGACCTTTTCAGAGACAGTAAGATTTCTTCAAAGCAGCACCCCAGCTGTGTTTTAGAATGCACTATGTCCTAATGAAGCGTTTCTGAAAAGAGGAAGCTAAAGCCTGCACCCACAGTTTCCCGCTTAGGCAGGGGTGGCGGCCAAAAGCTTGGGCTCTGGAATCTGATCTTCTACATCTGTGGGGTTAGTCTCTCCTTCTGCCATATGGCTTCCAGGGATCAAAGTCAAGTTATCAAGCTTGGTAACAGGTGTCTTCAGCATCTGCACTATCTCACTGGCCCCTGATTTCACATGTCTGAATCCCGATGCTACACTCTAAGTAGTCAGTCATCGGAGCCAAAGACCACTAAGCATGCCCCTGATTCAGTGATCTTATTTGTGGGAGGGGCATTCTCAGTCAGCTTCAAAAACAAGGTCAAATAGAGCTTCCAAAGCCAATCTGAATACTCTTACAATAGTAGGCAGCGTGTTGTAATGCTCCATTATCTATTATTAATTTTAAATTGCATGCCCCTTTTTTTGCTGACTTGTGTGACTATGTAGCTTATTTAATATCAATATATTTCTATTTAACACCAGAATATGTCCAGAGTTTCACCTAAATCTGAAAGTTTAATGAATTTATATGTGCAATAACTACTTATTGGCCAGTATTGGGTACTGTGAAAAAAATTGGTAAGAAACATACTAGCAGAGACCACTTAGCAGCTACAGTGAAGCTTTAGTTCAGGCAGAGATGATCCTCCAATGCAGACTCCATGGTAAAACAGTTGGGTCTGAATGTTATGCATGGTCAGTCTCTAGCTTATGAACAAATCAACTTGAGGCTCTAAGTCTTCTATCTTTCCAAATTGCTAATCATGCTGTTGACTGGAGTTTTCTGTCCTGCCCGGTTCCCGCAGTCACTCTGTCTTTTTCTTAGAGAGTCAAGCAAAGTATAAAACTCTGGGTCAATACTTTTGAATTGTATAGGGAGAAACAAAAGACGTCAGGGCACATGATAGATGTGCTATTTAAAAAGTGTGAGCAATGTGAGATTCTTCATGCCAGTCCTTCCTTCTCTATTCCCACTGAAATGCCTGGACCTTACCAAGTTCTTGATGGATGGCCCCTTAGTGATGGAACAGGATTTGAAGACAAGGGATCTCCAGATCGCTGCCTCACTTCCCACTTCTTTTACGGTCCCTTCTAGTCAACTTGTTTTGGCCAGTTTTTATAAATGGAAATAAGATTTGCTTGTTGGATTATTTTTACTTAAACATTTTGCCTGTTCACATTAATATCTGGAACTCCGTTGGACCCATTCATGTTCTGTAAACTTCTGCTTGTGTTCTTTCATGTGCCGTGCCTGCATGGATCTTAGATATTATTTAGTGGCTGGGTGTCAGAAATTACATGATTGTTTTCAGAAACAATATTGAGAAGAAGATTTTCATCTTCCTTCATAAAGAGCCTTCATTATTTATATGTTTTTTATTTTACTATTATTGGGTATGTATAATTGTGTGTGTGTGTGTGTGTGTGTGTGTGTGTGTATGAGTATAGTGCAGGTATGTCTGTGCTTTGATGTTCAGGTCAGAGAACAACTTTCGGGAATTGGTTCTCTCTTTCCGTTTGGTTGTGTGGGGGTGTTTCTAGTTTTCCTGCCATGTTGTGTACTATTATTAGGCCATCTGGCTTCCAGGAGTTCTCCTGTCTCCGCTTCCCATCTCCCTGTAGGAGTGCATGGGTTACAGATGTATGCCAGGGTGCCAGGCTTTCTTGTTCTGTGTGTTCCAGGGATCACACTCAGGTCACCAGGCTTGTGTGATGAGCTCTCTCACCTCCTTGGCCATCTCTCCAACCCCCAAGAGTGGGCTCTACCATCAGTCATCATCCCAGACAAATTTCAGAATCAGACATGCTCTTAAGTAGGCTGAGCTAACTGGTCTTAGAGCCCCCCAAATTCACCTATTTATGTCTCCCCAGCACGGGGATTACAGATACACAATGCTGTGAACTTTCTGCACCCAGAAAAGCAAGCACTTTGCCAATTGAGCTGTCCTCCTGCCCATGAATAATGTGTTTTTCTTTCCTTAAGACCATTGCAATCTTCAATTTTGGCTGTTTCTTCGAAACTTCTACATTTAGAGAAGAAGAATGGGGATATAATTGTCTTAAATATCCTTTTACTCATGACTAGTGATTCTCAGAAACTTTTCTTTGCTTATTGATTATTGATATATTATTTTGTGACATTTTCAAATATTTTGTTCTTTTTAAATCCAGATGAATCATATTTTTTTCTAGTTGATTTATTGGAATTCTTTAGTATTTCCTGGTTATTAGTTTTTTTTCATATATATCACTAAGAATATACTTTCTAGCCAAAAGATTTTGTACTCAGTTTTTAAATGTACAGTTACCCAATTTCTTAATGCCTTTTGATGGATAGATATTTTAAATTTTAATCGTGCTTGGGTTATTTTTTCATTAATTCTTTAATGTTTCAAAATTTCTCCTGTTATTGGCTGTGAATATATTGCTTTATAAATATAAAAATATATTATAAAATATATAAAAATATAAAGTAGGACTTTATAGTTTTAGATTTTATATCTATGATCAAACTCAGATTAATTTTTTTTGTGGAGTGACAATTGTTCTGTTCTTAGAAACTTTGAAATAATATATAATTTTGTGTAAAATCAATCGGTCCTCTTTCCATGGGTATGTCTGTGTAGTCGCTTTCTAATTTTCCCCTTATATATTGTTGCATTGGACTGTCCTCATGTTTAATAGATAGCTTCTGCAAAAGAAAAAACAGTTAAGGTGGGGGAGCCAGCACTTTAAATCCCCTGGAAATCAATAGTCAGACAAGCGGCTTACAATATTGTGAGAGCTCTGACCATAATGGTCGCCTGCCCATTTGTTCTGTCATCAGAAGCAGTAACTGAAGGTGCAATCCCAGGTCCGCTATGTTCGCAGATAGGGTCATGTTTGCAGCCACAGGCTGTGTACAGGTTGCTCTAGGGATGCAAGCAGAGGTGCTTGTCTTGGTGCTAGGGGTGGAGTAGCAGCTGCTACTGAGCCAAGAGCTGACACGACAAAAACTAACCACAGCTTATTCTCTGCTTCCTAGAAGTTGTCCCCTTCATAGATTCCAGAGATTCAAAATGGTTTTATCAGCGAGACCTGCCTGGCCCCTGCAACTGTTGTCTAATGGAGATGGCAGTTTCTAGTGCTTCTTCATCTTCAGTCTTCTCAGAATCAACTCTTAGTTTAAATGGAAATTCGTTTTTTGTTTGTAATAGAGTAAGAATGTTTCTATATTTATTTGAAAAAATATTTCAAGTATAAAAATTAAAGGAGTTTAGTGTATCAATTATTAATTTAATAAACTAATTTAATAAATTAATTTATTAATTATTAATTATTAATTTATCTAATTTTCATGATAAAGTTAGAAGATGGGTACTGCTGTTCATGTAGAAAACATTATGGGAAAAACTCATAGACTTTGGTATTGATTTGTATGTTCTTTATTAAGTCAAGAAAATATCTTTTCATACCAAATGGGTAATGAGGTTTTTACAAACATATGACTGAAAATAGTACATTAAAATAAGGTCTTCCTGTAAGGTCTCCTTAGAACAAATCTTCTTTAGTTTTTGTATTTAATTGCTTGAATTTGTCTTTGTGCATTTGCATATTTTAGGTAAGTTTCCCAAAGCATCCATTCTTTTGAAGATTTATTTTGGCATGTGTGTGTGTGTCTTGTGTGAATGTCATGTGTTTGCAGGTGTCAATAGAGAACAGAAGAGGGTATCCAATACCCTGGCACTGGAGTTACAGGTAGTTGTGAGTTTCCTGACTTGGATGCAAGGGACGAAACTCAGGTCTCTTAGAAGCACAGCACTGTGCTCTTAACAATCACCCTGCGCCTGACAGTGTCCAGTTCTGATCACAATGAGATGGATGGTGACTCTTTCTAGTCATATTTTATTACTTTGGTTAGTAACTTTATTTTTAGTAAATACTTTTAATTACCTTGGTACTTCAGTTTCCAGGTAAAATGTAAAGTTTAGTGGGTTATTTAACCTGTGCCACTTAAAACACATTAATATTAATTAGCATTCCTTAGTATTAATAATAACACATATTAATAGTCAACATAGCAATGCAATATATTTTGCTCCTTTCATGGAACTTCTATTGTGGTATATCCTGGGAGTAAAGAAAGGCCCAACACACACACACACACACACACACACACACACACACACACACACAAAATCCATTGCCTCAAAAGATAAAGACCATGTTCCTTTCAGATTCTTAGTAACTTAGAATGTGATGGCTAATAAAATTTTACTGTATATTTTTCATTTATTTATTTCTATCTCTGTGTGCATGTGCATGTGTATGTGTGGGTGTAAATTTCAGAGAAAACTTGTAGGAATTGATTCTCTCACCCACTCTGTGGGTCCTAGGGATCAAACTTACAGCGTCTGGTTTGGCAGCAAGCACCTAATGCCTTGAACCATCTCCCTAGCTCTCACTTTCTCTCTGTTGATTATAGTAGCAGCTACTGTGGAAGATAGATTCTTCCCTTTTGTGAGTGCGTAGGATTTCACTTGACGATGACTCTATATTTCTTAGACAGCTAGGCATTTTTGTAATTCAGAAAAAGCTGAGCATGAACAAAAGATGCCCTGCCACAGAGCTCAGGTGGAGGCGATTTTTACTAGGGGAGAGTGAATGGAAAAGGGGGGATGGGAGAGGAGAGACCAGCCTCTGAGAACAGGGGTGACAGAAGACAAGGGAAGAGAGAGGGAAAGAGACAGACAGAGACAGAAAGAAGGAGAGATGGGAGGTGGGCAGGGTCCTTTTAAAAGGGAACTTAGTGAATGTGCACGGGTGGTGTTCTTAGTGGCTACAGCTGAGGATGTACACCCCAAGGTCCAGCCAGAACAGTTGCCTGAATACTAACAGGCATAAGAACAACAAATAAAACCCAAATAGAGAAGAATTACAGTTATTGAAAGCTGGTTACCTGTCCACAGCACAACTACCAAGTATCAGGCAGCCTTACTTGTAAGTATCAGGATACTTACTCCTTCCTCCCCATGTTTTAAATAGCATAGAAAGTACTTGGTTGGCAACATGGCTCAGTGGGTAAAAGTGCTTGCTGCCCCGCCTACTGCAATGAATTGGCTGTCTGCAACCCACGTGACACTGTAAAGAAAGAACAGGCTGGATACAGCTGTCCTCTGACCTCTGTACATACACCACATCATCGGTATATACCCACCGGCAACCCCCACCACACACACACACACACACACACACACACACACACACACACACACCACAGAAATATTGAAGGATCCAAAAGACACACATCACCTTTGGGGCTTATTTGAATGGCCTTTAATATATTAATCAGGGGACATGGTCTCTCTATATGACAGAAATCTGTTCCTAGTATTTCTTGAGCCAGAGTCTCTGTAGTCTACAAATTTAAATATGATCTTAATATAATATATGCCTCCTGTAGATGGAGAAGATGTTCCTATTCACACTGGTATGGCTCCTTTGGATTATGATTTCCAGTGTCACATTTTTTAAAATAAAATGTTTTAATTTTCTTTCATCGGAACACAGCAAGCTTTATTTTTAGGACTGAAGATTTAATTCCAACAGGATATGTTTAGAACGCTCATGTACTGGCTTTCTGAAAACATCGAGTTTCATCTTATTATGAAAAGTGTAAACAGGTTATAGCTTAGACACAGGTGCTGTTAGACTCAGCTCTCTGAACTTCACAGGGATGTCTTCCAGCTGCGCACAGCGGACTGCTCACATGTGATTTTAAATCACGGTGAATTAGAATCCCTTATTTCTCCCTTAGCTTTCCCTTTGTCAACTGACAGTACACCATGTAGGCTGCTTTCACAAGGAAAATGAAAAGCATCCCCTTCCCAACTTTTGTCAACACATTTCCACAGGAAGCCATATGTCTAACTAAGAAAAGCAGATTTTTTTCCATGCCAAAATTTTCATAAATACAATACGAAATGTGGCTTCGTGTAAGTATATGTATATGTTTTTGAAAATTAAGATTTTACAAAGCATCTATGATGCACAATGCATGCTATCAAGGTGTAAGAAGACACTTGTAAATACAACAGACAAGATCCTATCCTGGAGTGGGAAAAAAGGAGAAAACCAGTGAACAACATACCACCAAACAACTCAAGTCTTTTCAGCTGGTTAAAACTGCCTTGGAGATTACAAACAATGCTGCCATGAACATAGTTGAGCATATACTTTTGTTGTATGATAGGGCCTCTCTTGGGTATATTCCCAAGAGTGGTATTGCTGGATCCAGGGGTAGGTTGATCCCGAATTTCCTGAGAAACCGAAACACTGCTTTCCAGGGTGGTTGCACAAGTTTGCATTCCCACCAGCAATGGGTGAGTGTACCCCTTTCTCCACAACCTCTCCAGCAAAGGCTATCATTGGTGTTTTTTATTTTAGCCATTCTGACAGGTGTAAGGTGGTATCTTAAAGTTGTCTTGATTTGCATTTCCCTGATCGCTAAGGAAGTTGAGCATGGAACCTGGAAACAACCTAGATGCCCTTCAACGGAAGAATGGATGAAGAAAGTATGGAATATATACATATTAGAGTATTACTCAGCAGTAAAAAACAAGGACATCTTGAATTTTGCATACAAATGGATAGAAATAGAAAACACTATCCTGAGTGAGGTAAACCAGACCCAAAAAGAGGAACATGGGATATACTCACTCATATTTGGTTTCTAGCCATAAATAAAGGACATTGAGCTTATAATTCATGTTCCTAGAGAAGCTAAATAAGAAGGTGAATCCAAAGACAAACACATAGGCATCCTCATGAATATTAACCTTCATCAGGCGATGAAAGGAGACAGAGACAGAGACCCACATGGGAGCACCGGACAGAAATCTCAAGGTCCAAATCAGGAGCAGAAGGAGAGAGAGCACGAGCAAGGAACTCAGGACCACGAGGGGTGCACCCACACACTAAGACAATGGGGATGTTCTATTGGGAACTCACCAAGGCCAGCTGGCCTAGGTCTGAAAAAGCATGGGATAAATCCGGACTAGCTGAACATAGCGGACAATGAGGAATACTGAGAATTCAAGAACAATTGCGGTGGGTTTTTGATCCTACTGCACGTACTGGCTTTGTGGGAGCCTAGGCAGTTTGGATGCTCACCTTACGAGACCTGGATAGAGGTGGGCAGTCCTTGGGCTTCCCACAGGTCAGGGAACCCTGATTGCTCTTCGAGCAGATGAGGGAGGGGGACTTGATCGGGGGAGGGGGAGGGAAATGGGAAGCGGTTGCGGGAACGAGGCAGAAATCCTTAATAAATAAATAAATTTAAAAAATAAAAATAAAAAAAAGATATGAACCACCATGTCTGTCTATCTTAACCTGGATCTTTAAATGGATATTTTAATAACTAAGACAAAATATTTGTGAGAATTAAATATGAAATATTACAACAGTGCATTAAACACAGAAGTAAGAACTAAAAAAAAAAAAACTGCCTTGGAGAAAACAGCACAGCCACTCGAGAATCGAATTGTTACAGGAGCACAGCAGAGTGTGAGGTCATTGGAATGAAGACACAGTATATTAAAAAGAAGAGTTTTAAAGGAATTGGTTGTAACCATGACCCTAGGCTTACTGCTTGGCCACTCAAAGTCAATGATTCAAGGACAAGTAACCGGGTCAACAGTAAAGATTTGTTTGGAAAGCTAGCAAATCGAAGACTACCGAGGATGCTATTAGGCCATCTTTTCCAGGTGTTAAAGATGCAAAGGCTGAGAAGGGATTTGTAAGGAAATGTAATCATTTAGGTGAGCATTGAGAGTGTTGCAGATTATTGTAGTCAGGCTTTCTGAGGCATGGGCTCCTTTTATATGTACTTCACTGGGATGAAATACTTTGTGAATCTAGAGAAATATGGATGAGAAGTTACTGACTAAGAATCGCTAATTTTTCCCTTAATTATAATGATAGAAAATGTTCCCTCTCTCCAGAGAACTGGAAGATAGCAAACTGCTACTTTCCCCTGGTGGACCAAGAGACTTAGAAAATGGTCTATTTCTGCTAGAAGGTAGGGGACATAACGTTTACTCCACAGCTTTTTAAACCTGTTAGTTAATTTTAATCAAAGATATCTTCTACGGAAAAGCTGGTGAGAAACAATCAACATATTCCCTAGCGGTGTGATTTCCAAGATTAATTAATTTTAAAAGTTTGTTAGGAGCATTCTTAGTGAATTTTATATAATTTAAAATGGGATCTAGTGGCCATTTCATAGTTAAATTTTCCTCACTTGCTCACCACAGGTCCTATATATGGTTGCCTACCACACACATTATTGAACCCAACTTCAGACAGTTCGTCTGGTTGTCATAGCTCACAAATCTCTCATTTGATCAAAAATCACTTCATAACCAAGAGGCTTAGGTAATTGTTTCGAAGAATACTAAACTTTTTAGGATATCATCCCATTTTCTTCTCGTGGTGTTTTTAAACTTATAACTCTATGCCTTACATTTTCTCTTCCCTGGAATTTGGTCCTAAAAATCTTGATTATGCTAAGTAAATGCTGTAGTAGATTGCATGAAAAATGACCTGGATGCCACACTTCATAACATCAGGAAGCGTTCCATTTGTCCTATGATCACTGAAAAGCACTAAAACATCGGCCGGGGTGCTAGAAATGGCCTTCTCCCCTCACTGCACATCATTATAAGCATCAGATGCACAGCCCCCAATCAGCCACTCATGGCATGGCCCTAAAATCAATTTGTAATTGTTGCCTGAATATGTAATTTCATTAGCTATTATAAAATAATTACTCCTTTCTAATTAATTCTTCCTGTCATTGGGATTAACTGGAAGCATTCCATCATGAACTGGCGCCATTTGTTTACTGTGAAAGGCAGTTCCCATGGACAGATAGAGATGCATGTACTTAATTTCCTTTTGGTTTCCATAAAAACTGGTTGGTAATTCAGCATTAAAGATGTTGCTAAGGATATTTCTAGATGTTTTACTTTTTAAAATTATTATCATGGATCCATGGATTTTAACTGACTCTGTATTTTACTAAACATCCAGCAACCATTTCATTATATTATTCTCAAACAGCACATTTTTTTTGTGTGTTTTGGCCAATAGAAAAACATTCACTAAACTTTTTCAACAAAGTAGGAAGATATAAAATTAACTTCAAAAATTTTGCAGCCTGCCTATATACCAGTAGGAAACATGTTGAAGAAGAAGGCATGGAAACAATATCGTTTCAAATTGCCTTAAAAATACCTCGGAATAAACTTAGAGACACAGAAGTGAGTAGCCGCTATAATGAAAACTTTAAAATACTCAAGAGAGAAATTAAATTAAATGAAAACACTAGAAGATGGAAGGACCTCTCTTATTCTCGGATTGGAGGAATCATTTTTGTGAAAATGCTTGTATTGCTGAGGCAGTCTGCAGAGTCAATGCAATCGCTATCAAGGCTTCAACATCATTCTACAAAGATGAAGAAACAATCTTTCAAATTTGCTAGAAGCTCAGAAAATCTTAGATAGCCAAACCCTGAACAAAATAATATACTGCTGGAGTTACTATCATACCTGATTTCAAGTTACACTCCAGAGCTACAGTTTAAAACACATTTACAAAAATAGGCATGCAGATCCAGGAGCCAGAACTGAAAACCAAGACATTATTGTATGCAGCTTTAGCCACTGGGTTTTCATGAAGATACAAAAAGCATTCACTGGAGAAACGACAGCTTCTTTAATACATGGTCCTGGTAAAACTGGGTATCCAGGAGAAATAGGTAGATGTGATCAAAGTACATTTCACACATATGTAGTAAATTCTCAAAGAATAGATAAGAAGAAAATTCCCTCAGCGATGTTCACGTGCAAAAGAAGGAAACTAGATGTTTATCTCTCGCATCTCACAAAACCCAACCCCAAATGGATCAAAAACCCTAATGTAAGACCCCAAGTAGAAAACTCTAGATGGGAAGATACATTGTCAGGATAGAGGCATAGGTAAGAAATTTCCGGTGTGGACTCCAGTAGCTCAGGAAATAAGGCTACTTATCAACAAATGAGACCTCGAGAAATTAAAAAGCCACCTGGTCCCAGGCATCAACTCAGATTATTAGGCCTGGCTGCAGGCACCTTTACCTTCTGAGCCATCTTCCCATCCATTACAGAATTTAATCAGACAATTTCTTCCTCAATAATGTTGTTAAGCTAATGAGAAAACATACAGAATGGACCTCAAGCAGTCAACTGTCTTTTCAGCTCATTTCCAGCCCATTGTCCTGTTTTCATAAATAAAATTTCATTGAAGCCGACTTATCCTTTCATTTGGAATTGCCAAAGGCTACTTTTGTACAGAAGTTAACTTGAGTAGCTTTTCAGGGGCTTTATATTATAGAATACCTAAAATCTTTATTATCTAGCCTTTTAGCGAAAAGATTTTTCTGACCATAAATGTTGGGGATGTAGCTCAATTTCAAAGAGCCTGCTTAGCATGTGCAAGTTCAAGTTTGCTGGTGTGTGCTGTAAGAAAGGAAGAAGTCTGATGCTCCCCTGGTTGTGACTATGAGATGCAAGATTTCTCTTTGTGTGTGTGTGTGTGTGTGTGTGTGTGTGTGCGTTTGTGTGTTTTATTACTTTATAAATAATACTAATCAAAATTTCCACTTCCTCCCGCTCCCCCACATACCCTCCTTCCCTCCCCCTCCAGTCCTGCCCTGTGGAAAGTCCAAGGCCCTACCCCCTCCATCCAGGCTTAGGAAGGTATGCATCCAAACAGAATAGGATCCCAAAAAGCCAGTACATGCAGTACAGACAAATCCCAGAGCCATTATCATTGGCTTCTCAGTCTGCCCCAATTGTCAGTCACATTCAGAAGGTCCAGTTTGATCCCATGCTCAGTTCAGTCCCAGTCCAGCTGGATTTGGTGAGCTCCCATTAGCTCAGGCATACTGTCTCATTGGGTAGACCAACCTCTCATGGTCCTGACTTCCTCGCTCATATTCTCCCTCCTTCTGCTCTTCATCTGGACCTTGGGAGCTCAGTCCAGAGCTCCAATGTGGGTCTTTGTCTCTATTTCCACCTGTCGCCCGATGAAGGTTCTATGGTGATATTCAAGATATTCATCAGTCTGACTATGGGACAAGGAAGGGGAGAGGGAGAAAGAGAGGGGAGAAGAGGAGGGTTGGGGAGAGCTTGGGGGAGTGGGATGGTTGAGATGGAGGAAGGATGAATATGGGAGGAGGGAAGGAGATACCTTAATTGAGGGAGCCATTTTGGGGTTGGCACAAGGCTTGACTCTAGAGGGGTTCCCAGGAGTCCATGGGGATGATGGGGATGGGGATGACCCCAGCTAGGACCCTGGGCAGTGGAGGAGAGGGTGCCTGAAGGAGACAAGGAAAATCTTCTTCTTCTTCTTCTTCTTCTTCTTCTTCTTCTTCTTCTTCTTCTTCTTCTTCTTCTTCTTCTTCTTCGTGTAGTTTCACAGGTCAATCTTGTCTTTTAAACCATGTTACTTATTGCTGCTTAAGAGCAGCAATGTATGTATGTTGCGTAATGTCTGGGCACACAGGTGAGCATATAGTAGGTATTTTGTAAATATGTGATTGGTTTAGCTACTGAAAATGTTTCTTTGTATGTGGTGATCTATCTTTATCTCTCTCTCTCTCTGTGTGTGTGTGTGTGTGTGCCAAATGTGCACATGTATTTAGTGCATGGGAGTGCTAGGTGAATACAGTGGATATATGAACATACTCAGGAACTATTATGGGAGTCCGTTACCTGTACCATTCATGTTGAATTGCAGAAATCACAGGAATGACCTTACCTTTCTACTACATGCAGTTTAGGAAGGCAATGGGTTTTTTTTTTTTGCCAGCTCACTGAAAACCGCAGTGATTCATTAGACTGGATGAGATGCCTTTTGTCTTTAGGATGAATCTCCTGTGTTGAAAAGGCCGCTGGTGTTTAAGAGGAGGTATGAAGGTCACCATCTGTGGTTCTTGGGAGCTTTTGCTCAGTCTGATATAAAAAAGAGATTAAAACAAAAACGAGTGCACATTGGAAAGACCAATGAAGTGTTGTCTACGATTTAAGCCTACGAAGGGCTGTCTCTGCTCCTAGGCTTAGGATTTATTGGAAGAGATAGCTGCTGTTCGCTATAAACAATTCTCTTTACCTTCTCTATGTGCTACATACCTGTCAATTTATATATTGTCCATCTCATTAGACTTTAGAATAAGGGAGAGCCATGTCCCTTTGCAGCAGGATTATTGGAGTAGTGTGGCTTTGTCTGTATTGCTTTTCATATGTACAACTCTTGTCAGATTGCTTGACAAAAGTGCTAGCCAATCATCTGTCTTGGGATGTTTCACTTGCTCTCACAGCTTGGCTATTGTGAGTAGTGTCCAAGGTTTCAAGATCGTGATTTCTGTTCTCTGGGATAACTAGGAGATGGGATTGCTGGATCCCACGGAAGTCCTATTCTCAAGTGCTTGAGGAAACTCCGCAGTGTTTTTCATAGCAGCTAAATTGTGTGGTGATGTCACCACCACCAAGTGTCTAATGGCTCTCAATGCCCTCTGAAACACTTGTTTCCATTCTAATATTGCTTTGTACATTTGAATATTTGTTGAGAAAGTATATATCTGCCAACTATTCTTAGTCTAATAAAATAAAACTTAAAAAGAAACTTGCAAAGTGGTTCCCTATCACTATAGTGAATACATTTTTTATATGACAAGGGATGCTTGTCTTTAGGGGGACAAAGGACTTGACTTCACAGTTTAGGTTCCCGTTTTGAAACAGATATATCTGTATGAAACTAAAACATATTAAATAAATACAATTTCTGTGATATAGTAAATTATTTTATGTGTATTATTCATAAATAATATAACACTGTAAAATGAATACTTAAAGAAATATAATCCCATTAAAATAATGTGCCATTAGCCTAGGTTTATGCAGTTAGCAGGATTTGCCGTGGCTGTAAATCATTTCAAAATTGACTGTAATGTTCCATAAATTTAAATGTGTGGATAATTTGGCAAGTCGCCTATTAACAAACTGGGAGAAGTACAAAGCACGCTTGTTTACTTTCCCTAAGTTAGGATTAAAAACTATGTAGCTACACTATGTTACACATTTGATTAGACTTTCTGATCTACTTCATACTTTCTCTCTCTCAACTCTGTGTCTACAGTCATGGACACCACTGCAAAAGTAGCTTCTCTGTCCTTTACAGTCAGCGGGAACAAGAATCCCAGGCTTCTACGTGGTTTCTGGCATCAACATGGACCAGGAACATCAACATGGTTTGCAGCATTAGCACGTGCCAAGGACCTCGAGTTGTCCTACTGTGTCAGCATGGCTGGGTGGACATCAACACAACCCTGTCAAAGCATGACCACAGATTAGCACAGCCTCTGGGAGAAGTATGGACCGTAGAGGAGTTTTGTGGAGGCCCAATCCAGTAAATGAACCATTTTTCATCTCGAACATTCTGTCATTGCTCAGAGCCAGGGTCATCGTGGGGCTGGGCAGCTTATTCAGGGGCTGAGTCTGCCCAAGCTCAAGGCTTTTGCACAGCACCCTGCCTAGCCTACTGGGTAACGACCTGGTCCACATCATGCAGCCTTCACTCTCACCTGTCACCGCTGCTAAGCCTCTAGTTCTGCCTATCTCCACCCGAATGCACTGCTCTGTTCCTCCATCTTTCCCACATCTCCATCATATATTAGTTTATAATAGTGGCATTGGAAGCTGTAGTGTGTCACACAGCATATTTTTTGCCCAAAAAGTTTTATACGCAGATGTTCATTGTTACAAGTTTTTGGTTTGGTTCAAGGTTTCTGATTTCTGACACACCACCAATACTGGACCATCACTGAGACTCCTTTCAGGCATCCTGTTATTACCCAGAGTCTTGGAGATTCTGCAGCTCCTATTCTGCAGGACCAATTCCTTCATGAGCTCCATCAGCTCATAGGTTGGATAGATGTTGGGATGGACTGACTCAAAGTGCTAGATCTGAGCCTGGATGGTAGCTGAATTGGTTAGCCCCGGGGTCTGTGTCCCAAGAACCAAAAGTTTTATTTTTATTTTTAGATGTATAGGGGTGGGGTTGGAGTTGGGGGCACATTGGTGTACATGAGGGCAGTATCCACAAAAGCCATAAGAGGGCGTCATATTCCTGGTGTAAGAGCTAGAAGTTGTGAGCATCCTGATAGCGAACTCTGGTCCTCTGCAAGAGTAGTTTGCACGCTCAACTACTGAGCCATCTCTTCAATTCATACTACAATATTTTATACAGTGCAGTGTGTTGACCAAGGTTTCTGTCCCACCTGGTCCTACAGACCTTCAGTCCCAAAGAAAACACACAGAGGTCTACATTAATTATAAACTAATTGGCCTGTTATCTCAGGCTTCTTATTAACTCTTATAACTTATATTAGCCCATAATTCTTGTCTGTGTTAGCCATGTACCTTTTTTGGCGAGGCAGTCACATCTTGCTATCTTGCTTTTTCTGTGGCTGGTTCACGATTGCAGACTGAATCTTTCCTCTTCCCAGAATTCTTGTCACCCCGCCATTACTTCCTGCCTGGTCACCTCGCCAATACTTCCTGCCTGGCTACTGGCCAATTAGTGTGTATTTAAAATGCAAGTGACAGGGTTCAGACCATTGTCCCACAGCAAGGAAGTTAAGTTTCTATAGACTGGTTATCACAGGGTTCCTGGAGGACAGCTGCATATTCACACAGATACAGTGTGTGAATACAGACACAGAACACGGGTTGTCCACACATTCATTTTACAGACTTTTAAGACAGTGAATGTGTGTATATGTAGATAAAAGTCTCATCTTACTGAGATCTATTTGCCTTTTATATTGTTGGTTTTTAAGTCTTAAATCTTGGAATCCCCAAGCAGATCATGATATTTTTCTGGTCTGGGACTGCAGCTCCTGGGGTAGCTCCAATTTGATGAAATCTGTCATTGATAAAAGAGAGCTCAAGCTTCTCTAAACCAATTAAAATGTTTTTGCCCCAGGAGGTAAATAAAAGCACATGATAGAACTAACACAGACTGGAGAGTGGTAATCGGTATACTAGCTCAGTACTGAACAGTATTGAACACTGTGACAATAACGTCTAATAAATCATCCTGAAAGGTACATTGGCTATGCTTTTTCAAGGTCAAATAAAGTATGCCCATGAGAATCCAAAGGTTCCCTACATTTTTATGGTTTATTTTGGAGAGTCTTAACTGTTTCCTCTAGAGCAAACTTGAAATTCCCTTAATATATGAAAAGCCATCAAAATTCTCAAAACCTGCCATATTATGTTTAAGTACAGTGTGAATGGAGATACAGTTTGACTTAGAGATTTACTAATATGATCCTACTTAAATAAATAAAATCCTATATATTGAAAACATTTGTATTATTTTGGCCCCACAAGATTTTTTAATATAGAAAATTTAGCAAAGATTTAGTATAGCAAAGTATAGCTATTACCAATTTTATTTTTAAAATATCTTTATATCCACTGTCCAATAAAGAAACTGTTAGAATATTTTTACAATAAAGTTACTATTAGTATTTACCCCAACATCTAATATTGACTTTTAAAACAGAATCTGCCTTCATCCGTGATTCCAGACTCAAAAGATGCTAATTTTTAATGAGGAGATGAGAGTAGCGATGCTAAAGAAACACATGTGAGTATTCAGTTATTTGTTAATCTCTCATCCAATTATTTGTTCATCCATGCACCCATCAGTCGCTCATTTTTCCATCTACCCAGATGGTCATCTACTCACCCATTCATCCACCCAGGCACCTTCCCTTCCTCCTCCTCACTCTCCTGCTCTCCCTACCTGCCTCATTCCCACCTTTCTTCCTGTCTTCCTTCCCTCTCATCTGTCTGCCAAATATGTTTAGTTCTTTCTACACTAGGCATTTAAACTCTTCTGGAAAATCATTTTGGTAAGAATAAATGATCTTGATGAAACAGAAGAGAACCCCAGTGATTGAACAATACACAGAACCAACACAGTGAATTTATTTTATGTCTGTGGGAAGCATGTGAGTTTGAGCCAATGTGCTCACTAACTGCACACTTAGCTTTGAAGGTAACTTGTTAGAACCCCAGTGGGAAATTTAATACTTTAGTTCAGTTGTGCAACTCCAAGAATTTAAACTATGGATAGATAACAGCAGAACTTAGCAGATGCTGAGAACAATAGAGGGGAGGAAGAAAGAGAGCATTTTTTTTTCAATGGGCACAGAATTACACTTTGGGGAAACATGTTCTTTACCGTGAGGGGGTTATAAAGACAATGGCATTATTAAATGAAAGCTAGCAGAAAATATTATTGTGTGCTTTCACAAGTAAGTGACCAATGTGTGAGGAGATAGGTGTGCCTACCTTGATTTGAACATTCCATAATTTTTGCAGTTATTGAAAACACCACCTGATACCTCCCAAGTGGGTATAGTTTTGATGTGCCAATAAAATAAAATTAAACAACTTATTGATTATAAAAGTCTTGAATTCCTCACTTGCTTGCCAACAATAAGTCTTACCACTTTCATCCTTACTGATTTAAATGGAAAAATTTCTCTGCCCACACAAATAGTTTTTGAAATTTTACATGATGTTAATGTTCAGTGCCTGCCTGGGAGCAGTTGCCTGTGTTTGTGTTCTGATATTTCTTATCTGTACAGGTTCTTTTTTCTGTTGATTGAAAGAGGATTAATTGTGTTCTAAGGGAACCAACCATCATCATTTTCTTTGTAAATAGAGTAAATTCACTTACTAAACTTTCATATATATTTTAATTTTTATGGAATAAGTTTTTTCATGAATAAATGATATTATATGTTTTATTGTATATATACTTGATTTTGAAAGTGTTGTAGGGAACTCAATACATGTTTATACAACTAAAATGCTATTTCTTTATTATGTGCTTTAAAAAATAGCCTAAACGTTAATTAGGATTTAACGATCTTCCACAAGGATATAGAACGATTTCAGTACAGCTAAAATAAGATTTATATTGCATTTCATTAAAGAGGAGCAAAGGACACTCGGGTGGTAAATTTCTTTTATGGCATTGAACTTTAAAAAATTAAATAAAATAAATAAAATGGAAATGAAAAGTTTCAGTAGCTCCCTGTGACCTCTTCCAAATGAGCAGCTGCGAAACACGAGCCTCAGGTTTCCAGTTCTTTTGATGATACTTTACAACAGTGACTCTTCTCAAGAAGTTCCTTTCCTGCAATGAAAAGACAAGTATATGATTCCAAAATTGGTTTGCATGTTTATGTGTGCAGTGTGTGCACTTGTGTATGAGTGCTCTTGTGTTTGGGCAAACGTGTCTAAGTGTAAATGTGCATGTATGTATGTGTGGAGGGGTCAGAGGTCAACACCAGGGGTCTTCTTTGATTACTCTGCTTCCTGTCTTATATATTGAGGCAGGGAGCCTCAGCTGAGAGCAGAGCATACCCATGCAGCCTGTGCCGCTCATCAGCTTGTCCTGTGATCCCCATACCCCTTACCCCCTCTCTACCTCCGGAACTCTGAGAATAGGCATTGGCAGCACACCCACCTTGCTTTTACATGAGCGCTGTAGATCCAGATTCATCCAGTGTGCTACCCATTGCTTTGTCCTCCCGGTCCATGATTGAAATTTTAAGCTTCTCAAATTTGATCCCCGATTTTTCATCCATGGTACATAGTTCTATTATGAAGCATATTTAGCTGATGTTTTCCCTAACATCACCTAGTTGAATGTACAGGCCCAGCCTTTATTTTACACAAGTGAGAAATTATTTTCTTGGCCCGAGATGGATAATATTTCATCTCTCAGAGGAGAGAAATGTGTCTGGTTTTGCACAGTGCTTAAACTGTAGCTGAATTCTCTGTAGCTATAAGTTTGGTTGGCAGGTGATCTCCTTTCGGAACCCTTGGCATTGGCCAAGTAGAGACTTCACTAGTACCCTAGGAATTCTAAGGAACCCAAAGGGAACCAAGAGAGCCTCAATTAGGACCTTAGACTAGGTAGTGTTGTATGAAATGATATCTGCATATATCCACATGTGAGCAAGTGTGCACATATGAACACCTCAGGTGTTCTCTGCGGCCATCCACCTTATATCCTGATCCTTATATCACTAGTATGTATTTATTAATTAATTTTTGTCCACTTCTTTGTGTGCGAGGTAAACACTGCACCAATGAACCAACAAACTACATCATTAACCATCTTATCAATATTTTAGATATATAAAATAACATTAAGAGAACATAAAACTTTAATGTTAAGTGTGACACATTTGATAGACATTATGTAACCTTTAGAGTTAAACAGTATTCCACTCTTATATTTAGCATTTTAACGGAGCTTTTTTTTAAATATAAAAACAATCCCATGTAAACTACAAAGCCATATCTTCAGTATCATTTTATAGATATCTAGAAGGAATCTCCTTTGATGTTTTAAATTTCATTCAAATGATACTAAAGCTATCCAAAAGTCTAAGCTAGTTTTTATCTGAATTTGTCTTTAGGACAGCAGTGACCTCTGTTATCACTGGAAATTAGTAATATCACTCCCACTATAGGAC
The DNA here is from genome assembly GCF_018167655.1 of Microtus oregoni. Taxonomy (NCBI): domain Eukaryota; kingdom Metazoa; phylum Chordata; class Mammalia; order Rodentia; family Cricetidae; genus Microtus; species Microtus oregoni. The sequence continues at coordinate 22,296,815 of NW_024543094.1, forward strand.
TGAGTGCTATTGCCTAATTTAACACAGAAGTTCCCATCCAATTCCAGAAGTCTTCAAACTGTTAGGAAATATTTTAATTAAGGTCACCAATATGGCTCAGAAGGTTAAGGGTACTTGTGCCAAACTGCCAACCTGAGTTCAATCCCCTATACCCACAGATGGACGAAGAGTATTGACTCCCACAGATGGTTTTCTGAAGCTTGCATGCTTGTCATAGTACTCATTCGTGTGATCCCCACGTAAATAGTTTAATAAAAAGTATCGTCATCAAAACAGATTATTTTCCTCTTAAAAGTGTCTTTGATTAGACCATGTGCACTGAACTAGTAAGAAAATCTCCAGCTGGGGCTGAGAGCTGGCTCAGGGGTAAGAGCTTTTACAGAGGACTGGAGTTCAGTTCCTAGCACCCATACTTGGTAGCTCACAACCTCCTGTCCAGCTCCAGGGGATTTGTTCCACCACCCTCTTCAGACCTCTGCAGGCACTGCATGTTGTTTCCATAGCCCCCGCACAGACACAGGCAGGCAGACAGAGAGAAAAAAAAAAACAACCTTAAAAACTCCAATTGTCCACCTAAAAACATAGTGCTGGTAAATTTTCAATCCCAGCACAAATCTGCTTATTTGCAACCACAATAAATGTAGAATGGGCTTAATATTATTCTGAGGTTGAAGATTTATGTCTGTTGTGTGTCTTGTCTCAAAAAAATTGGCATCCATATTGGGGATAACCTCAATATGATCTTTGGATTTTCAGGGCTGGAACAAACCCTGGAGAAGTAAATGTATACCTTAAACCATTGCTTCATCTTCAGGGTTTGAAGCTGTGTTACTTTTATTGTTAGCTTCCGTCTTCCCTTTCCAAGTTTATTTATTTATTTCTTTTAATTTTCATATTTAATTTTGTATTTGTTTTTGTATAAATGTCTCCTTTTATTGTTTAATACTATACTAGAGGTTGTTATTTTATTTTTCCATATTAGGTGTTGAACCCCGGACCTCAACATGCCAGGTGAACATTCTACTACTGAGAACTTTGGCTTTGTTTGTTTGTTTGTTTGTTTTGTTTTCAGACTTTGTATTTTGAATCTCAGTGAAGCTTCCTTGGTTACCTTTGAGCTCACTGCACAGCACAGGAAGGTCTGTGATCCTCTTGCTTCAGCCTCAAGATTATTAAGACTTATTAGAGTTCACCACCAGGCCAGGCTGGCTTGTCATTGTACTTTCTCCATTTACAGATAATTATGTATAAAGGTTGCTTCTGTTCATCTGTTATCTGACCTTGGTTGGAATTTATGCTCTATTTGCCATTTAAATTCTTATGATTTTTTGATTTTTCAAGACAGGGTTATGATTTTTAATTAATAATTGTTTCAATATTTTTCTCTATGGATTTTAGTTCTGTTTCTTTTTTTGCGAAGTTTTTTTGCTATACAATTGCAGAAATATTTACTATCATTTTCTTCTACATATTCATCTTATATATTTATCTTTAGATACTTCATTAGCTTGCATGTTTTAATACAGATATGTATGACTCCTGATGTATACAAAGGTCATGTGAAGATTTTATCAGCACTATTTATTAAAACCTCTCCTCCTAACTGAATTTAAATGGTATTACTATCTAGACAACTCCAGGAAATTACTACCTTATGTTTCGTTTCTGTAGACTCATCTGTTAGGAACTTCATAAGCATGTAATCCCACAATACATGTGCACTTTGACCGGCTTCTTTCACTTAGCACAAGACTTTCTGTTTAGTTTTATTTTTTATTAGTTTGATTTTAGCATTTTAAGACATGCCCTGGTGTTGGATTGATAGCTCATCTTTCTGGCTCTGTCTTCTAAGTGCTAGGATTAGCAGCACTAGCTATCCTAATTGTTTTCATATGTACCTAGGTTATAGCACATATCAGGAATTTGCTTCTGTTTTGTTGATTACCATTATTCCATTGTCTGGATATATCACATCCATTCATCCACCAATGGACATTTGGGTTTTAGGGATTTCACTAATGTGAGTATTCATAGGCAGATTTTGTTTGTGCAGTTTTTCAGTTTTCTTGGGTTTATTCCCTGGTGTTTAATTACTGCACTGCCTCAAGGTCCCCATCAGTAGTGTGTTAGAGTTCTGACTTCTTTATATGTTGTTCTATTCAACACTCATTATATTTTCAGGTTATTTTTTGCTTTTATGTTATTGTTTTGTTATTTTTTTTTTGCCTGGGAGAGGCATATAAAGTAACTGATTTTATTATTTTATGGAAGTATAAATATTAGTAGGGATGTTTCTTAATACCTTAAAAACTGTGTTTTAGCCACTTAGTTGGGTACACAGTGAGAATCCATGGTGGGTTCTTACTCATTAGGTGTGGAATGAGGAATTGTGGTAGGCTCTTTGGAGTTTCTTTTCAGATCTATGAAATCTAAAACTTTTCTCAATCCTGCCAGGTATATTTTTATGATTTTGATGGTGCTCCTTGAAATACAAAGCTTTATACATTTTGATGTTGTATCTATTTTTTCCTTTTGTTGCTGGTGACTTTGGTTCTATACCATGTAAAACATCACTAAATAAAGGAAACAGGATCTAAGAATTAATTTCAACCCAAGATGTCTTTCACATTTAAAACCAACAGACTGTCATACACTTTATGACTCTTTGAATCCATCTGTATTTCCGACTTGACACAGGAACAAGACTCTGTGACTGGCCTAATTTGTTTGAAATCTGGATCGTGCTATTATTGTTTGCCTTAAAAATAACTCTCCTGGTTGTAGTTTCCAGGGGTTCCATGTTGCTTAGATTTTTATAGAGATCCTCTTTAAAATATTAAATGCCAATGTGAAACAGCAAGAATGGTGAACATTTCTTTGGCAGAGATTTAAGCCTTCAAATAAATTTAAGAAAAAAAATCAAATCATAATTTAATTCAGTACTGAGTTGTAAAAATAGAAGTTTTAAATTCTATGCATTAAAAAATAATTCTCTAGTTAATATTTTAGTAGGCCTTTTGAGTGACTCTTGTTTTTGACAAAGTAATACATTCCTTGTAGAAAATCTGGGTAATATGAGATTATTTGAAGGAGAAAATTAAAATCACCCATAATCTTGTCAGCAAGCAAACATGCTGCCGCATCTTCTTTAAACATGTGCATATCTATGTTGCCGTGTAGTTTTCTTTAAAAAAATATTTGTACCTTCTTATATTTGAAAGTATACTTTAAAGAAGCAGTTTTAAAGGTTTTCTTTCTTTTTTTTATTGAGAAAAGGAAAAAAAGTATCCGCCTCCTCCCAGCCTCCCATTTCCCTCCCCCTCCTCCCAACCTTCTCCCCCTCCCCCAAACTCCTCTTCCCCTCCCTCTCCAGTCCATAGAGCAGTCAGGGTTCCCTGCCCTGTGGAAAGTCCAAGGTCCTCCCCCCTCCGTCCAGGTCTAGGAAGGTGAACAACCAAACTGGCTAGGCTCCCACAAAGCCAGAACAAGAAGTAGGGTCAAAACACCGTGCCATTGCCCTTGGCTTCTCATCAGCCCTCATTGTTTGCCATGTTCAGAGAGTCCGGTTTTATCCCATGCTTTTTCAGTCACAGTCCAGCTGGCCTTGGTGAGCTCCCACTAGATCAGCCCCCTTGTCTCAGTGGATGGGTGCGCCCCTCGTGGTCCTGACTTCCTTGCTCATGTTCTCCCTCCTTCTGCTCCTCATTGGGACCTTGGGAGCTCAGACCAGTGCTCCAGTGTGGGTCTCTGTCTCTATCTCCATCCATCACCAGATGAAGGTTCTATGGTGGTATGCAAGATATTCGTCAGTAATGCTCTAGGATAGGGTCATTTCAGGTTGCCTATCCTCAGCTGCCCAAAAACTCAAGTCCAAATGGATTAAAGACCTCAATATCAGCCCGAACACACTGAACCTGATAGAAGAGAAAGTGGGAAGTACCCTACAATAGATGGGCACAGGAGATCGCTTCCTATGTATAACCCCAGCAGCACAGACATTAAGGGCAACATTGAATAAATGGGACCTACTAAAACTGAGAAGCTTCTGTAAAGCAAAGGACACTGTCACTAAGACAAAAAGGCAACCCACTGACTGGGAGAAGATCTTCACCAACCCCGCAACAGACAAAGGTCTGATCTCCAAAATATATAGAGAACTCAAGAAACTAGACTTTAAAATGCTAATTAACCCAATTAAAAAATGGGGCACTGATCTGAACAGAGAATTCTCAACAGAAGAAGTTCAAATGGCCAAAAGACACTTAAGGTCATGCTCAACCTCCTTAGTGATCAGGGAAATGCAAATCAAAACAACTTTGAGATATCATCTTACACCTGTCAGAAAGGCTAAAGTCGAAAACACCAATGATAGCCTGTGCTGGAGAGGCTGTGGAGGAAGGGGTACCCTCATCCATTGCTGGTGGGAATGCAATCTTGTGCAACCACTGTGGAAATCAGTGTTTCGGTTTCTCAGGAAATTCGGGATCAACCTACCCCTGGACCCAGCAATACCACTCTTGGGAATATACCCAAGAGATGCCCTATCATATGATAAAGGTTTTCATAGCTACAGATTTTTGGAGCAGTTTTACCTGATCAATTTTAGAGGTAATCAATATTTAATTTAACCAAATCCTGTAATTTATCAACAGTAATTGGACAAAGATCACTAAGTATATATATTTTCCTATAACCCAATATTTCTTTACAATAATTTCTTAGAAGAATGATTACTGGAAGAACTGTTATCATTTTTAATAACCAAAATTTTACATAAAATTATTAGACATACTTATTTAAAAGATAGGAGTCCAAAAGAGAAAGAAAAAGTTCACTTATTCTTTTCATAGCTTTTAAAACCCCTTCTCATCCCAGTGGTAAACCCAGTGATAAAATGACTACTCTTGTGTATATGAATATTTTGTATCTACCTCTTGTATTATCCTTTACAGAAATGGGTTATTTTGTATACTGTACTGCATAATTTGTTGCCTTTCAACATATTGTCAAAATACACAAGCACAGCTCATTTTAAAAATACCTTGGGGTCTTCCATTACACATCCTGCAGTTGTCTGTCAATGTGGTCTTGTGCTTTTGTAATTCTTTCCTTCCTTCCTTCCTCCCTACCTTTCTTCCTTCCTCCCTCCCTTCCTTCCTTCCTTTTTCCTTCCTTCCTTCCTTCCTTTTTTCTTTCCTTTTCTTTTTTTGAGACAGAATCTCTCTTTGTGGCTCTGGCTGTTCTGAAACTCACTCTGTAGATCAGGCTGACCTTCAACTCAGAGACCCACCTGTCTCTGCCTCCTGGGTGCTTGGACTAAAAGTATGTACCACCATACCCAGCTTAGGAATTTCTTCTTGACCCCAGTCTTGTATGATTTCCATGAAGTAACAATGGCTGATCTTCCCTTAGGTGTCTGTGAATATATGTATATATGGGATCATAGCCTCTAGTTTGACTCTATATTGTCATCTTAGTTTGCTTTGTATTATCATGATAAATATTATGGATGAAAGCAATTTGAGGAAGAGAGGGTTTATTTTCTCAAATAATTCTAGCTTGTGTCAACTTGACACAAACTATCCGGGGTGGTCATCCATGTCCATCTCCCTATCTTAACTTTCCCATGTTCATATTTAGGAATCATTATGGACATTTTTCTTTTCTTGAGCTATAGGAGCTCTCTCTGTACTTGGTATCTGGATTGTCTTTTGAGAAATGTTTTCGCCATAAGATATGCAGCTTTCTCATGAAGATTCACTTAAACACCGGCCCCCCATCCAGCTGATTCAGATGTGTCCTGCCTGGGTTCCCTGGTGCAACCCAGAGAAGACACAGTTTAGGTCAGGTGCTCTCAGGGGGGTCTGAAACCTGTGCTACTCACTCCAGCCATGAAGAGCAATGCTGTAGCTTCACTTGGACTACTCAGGCAGGGTCTAGGTAAAAGAGATGGTGCTGATTTTTGAAATCTTATGCTGTGACCTGGTCATGTCTACCTTCACAAGGTCTATCAGACATTCCTTGTATCCTGTGGGCTTTCAGGTACCATTCTGAAAACTGCTTTCCTTTACTTGAGTAGTTAGATTTGGCTTTTGTTACAATGAACTAAACTTAGTGAATGCCGAGTATCCTTTTATTTATTCTGCTTTACCTATCCTCTATGTTATTTGTATATCTCTGTTGTGTCCCTTATTTATAAGTATATGTTAATACATTTTTCTCTAAAAATTGTAACCAGAAAAATTACATACATACATATATATATATATATATATATATATATTTCTAAAATGTTGAGCACAAATGTTATGCATATGCCACTCTGTGATGTAGGAGTGTCTTCTTTCTATGTGTTGCTCTCATTGGTTAATTAATAAAGAAACTGCTTGGCCTGATAGGTCAGAACATAGGTGGGTGGAGTAGACAGAACGGAATGCTGGGAAGAAGGGAAGTCAGTCAGTCGCCATAGCTCTCCCCTCTGAGATGGATGCAGATTAGAATCTTCTCAGGAAGCCACCACTTCGTGGTGGTACACAGATTATTAGAAATGGGTTAATCAAGATGTGAGAGTTAGCCAATAAGAGGTTAGAACTAATGGGCCAGGCAGTGTTTAAAAGAATACAGTATCCGTGTAATTATTTTGGGTAAAGCTGGCTGGGCAGCTGGGAAGTGGTCCATCTTCTCACTACAACTCTGCAAGTTGAAGCCACTTGGCATTGTTCTTTCCCTGGTGGGTATGAATACTGAGCCTACTGTTTATAGACACTGAGGTCCTGCACTCCCTAGATCATTCCTGGTTGTAAGGTGCCCCAGGTCTACTATCACAGCCAGATAGATCTTGTCTGATTCCAGGGCTCTTTAAATCCTTCCGAGTTTCCCCAAGGATGCCCTTTTCTCACAGTCTTCTCATTTCTCCTATTGATGAGGAACTCTATTATTTTTTATGTTTATTTTACATATCAACCACAGTTCCGTTCCCTCCTCTCCTCTTGTTCCCTGCCCCAACCTTTCTTCTAGCGCCTCCCCCCACACCCACTCCTCCTTCGTCTCCATTCATATGGGGTAAGGTCTTTGTTGATAATCAACAAAGCATGGCATATCAAGTTGAGGCAGGACAAAGCTCTTCTCCCCTGCATTAAGGCTGAACAAGGCATCCCACCATAGGGAATAGGTTCCAAAGAGCCAGCTCTTGTGTCAAAGACAAATCCTGGTCTCACTGCTAGGGGTGAGGGGCTCTGTTTATGTATTGGGAAAGATCTCATTAACCTGAACCAATGTGCTCTGAGGATCATGAGGAGTTTCTCACTTTTTGTTCTTGGATTCAGAAGGTTCTTTTTCTTAGTTCCTGCTGTGGGCATAAGGGTTTTTCTTTTTATGAAGCTTTCTTAGCTTCTACAGAAGGTGTCTGGGAAGATTAATGTTCTTGTCAGGAGACATGTGATGTATGTTTTACTTGTATGTGTTAAGGGTAGAAGAAAACGGTTTTAACATGGACGGAACCAAGACTAGAAATGTGGTCTCACAGTCTCTGCACATACTATTTGGCCCATGGTGTTTTCTGCATCTCTAGCTTAAGATTAAAAAAGGATGACAAAAGCCATTTTCAGTTCTATATTCATTTTTAAATGCTGGTGGTAGGTACCTTACTATGTATTATGCATGTAAGACCTCAGATTGTGTTCAACTATGAAGTCCCGTCTCATTGTGTGACTATAGATGTTTATTTCTTATGAGTAAATGAATAAGGAAATGGGTGATGAGACATTAACACATGAGCTGACAGTTGTGTACACAGGGCTGCCAGTCTATCCACAATTGTAATAAGACATTGCTTGTTGGTTCCCAGCTGCTTAGCCTGGAAATAATCACACAGAAATCATATTAATTAAATCACTGCTTGGCCCATTGGCTCTTGCTTTTTATTGGCTAACTCTTACATATTAATTTAACCCATCCCTACTAATCTGTGTATCACTATGTGGCTGTGGCTTACTGGGTACAGTTCCAAGCATCTGTCTCTGGCAGCAGCTCCATGGCTTACCTCTAAGTTCATCCTTCTTTCTCCCAGAATAGAGCCTAGCTTTCACTGCCTAGTCTGTTTTTCCCTGTCATAGGCTCAAAGCAGTTCTTTATTCATTAACCAGTAAAAGCAACACATAGATAGAAGGACTGCCAACACCATTTCCCCTTTTCTGTTTAAAAAAGGAAGGCTTTAACTTTAACATATTAAAATTACATATAACAAAACAGTTATCAAGCAAGAATTACAGTTACAATATTTATATCTACTTTATCTTTTATCATAAATAAGGAAAACTATATTTATTCTTCAACTCTATCAAAGACTCCAGAAGGACATAATATTACCTAAGTAAACAATAAGTTCACTGTAAGCAACTTACAAAGCTCTAAAATTGATAGAGACATCTCACTGCCTGGACAGTCACCCAAAATTCTCTTGTACTGTTGGGGCATCCATATTCAGCCTACAGGCCCATAGTATTCAGCAGACTTTTCCATGAAGCAGGAAATTTCAAAGATGGGTCCCTCTATATTGGCAGTTTGTCAATCACTTTCTTCTATGTCCTACAGAATGTCTAGCAGACTCTTTCATAAAGCAGGAACCCTGAAGTATTGTCTCACCTTTATGCAAGTTCAGCAGTGATTTCTCTGTTGGTCCTGCATATCCAGTTAAGCAGTCCATGTAAGAGCAGTTTCTTGCCAAATGGCTAAGCAACTTCATAAAAAGCCTCTTTGATGCCCATCTTCTTCTTGAAATAATTGGTGCTGTCAGGAGCAGATGTGTCTCTGTCATGAAAAGTCCTAACTTCTTAAAATATTTAAATGCCATATTCTGAAGGTCTCTGAAAGATTTAAAGAATACCTAACTGAAATATATCTCTATCTATCTAGAAAGCCTAACAAACATGACTACAAACTTAACTATTACAGATGATTATCTATTAACCTATATTTCTTAATTATATATTACATTTTTAAATGAACTACACAATCACAATACCTTAATCAAGAGCAGAAATATGCATATAACAAGATTGACTTTAAATTTGCATCAATAAACCAAGATCCATACCAATGCAAATCTTTCTGACATATTTCCCTTTAAATGTAAAGAATCATTTATAGACAATATTTGGGAATATGGACGTAATTCTGTCCAAACTTCGTCCTGCTGTTTATTGGGTGAAGTAAATTTGGGGGGTGTTCACTGAGACCTTTTGGGGGGGGTTGAGGTCTATCAACCTGGAATGAATTCACAGGTTCTCATTCTCTGTGGTAATAAAAGAAGAACCTCTTTGGAAAACAAAGCAACATATCCTTAGATCCAAATTCTGAAGTCAAAATACCTTTATATTATATATGCTGGTTTAGCTTAGCAGCCCATATAATAAAATGTTTCTCTGTACTTAGCTCATTTATGGTCAAAAAATTCAAAGAAAACAATAATATACATAATCCAGACTCTCTGTATATAGTCTATCTTTACGTGGCTTATGTTTCTTTACTCCTTTTAATCTATGACTGTCTATACTCTATCTCTTTAAAGACTTTTAAAAAGTTATTTCCTTATTTTCCAACTCTCTATACTATTTTTCTTCTCTCTCCCAAGCCTACATATATTTATCCAACACTGTGACCTATTTGGAGTTCTTTTATGTCTGAATCTGTCCTTATCACATCATCTGTAATTCTTTACTATCTTGAGGAGCTTTTAAAATGGTAAACAGCTTGGTTGCAGCTGTTCTCGATGCTGGCTCTGCCTCTCTCCACTTTTAAAATGGTGGAGGTACCATTACTGCCAGCTCTGGGGCTGCCAGGTTGGAGCCATGCTCAGCACTTTAACTCTGAGAATGAGGGTGCAGCAATAAACCCTGTTTATCTGAGTAAAAGCTAAATCTGCCATACAGAGCACTGTGCAATCTAGAAATATCTCTGTGTATGGTGGTAGGAATCTGCCATGCTCTCCTGCCTGTGCACGCCTAGTAGACCTGATTCTGTCGCCTGCCCAGGCAGGGAGTGCTGAGCCATGGGCATGGTCTCAGCTACTTTCCTTCCCACCCTGAGTGGGCACATAAACACCTGGGCCCACAAATGCCATTCAAATACTCTATAGCCAGAGTTCATGCTGGCAGCACGGTCCAGGAAGCTGCTTTTAAAACTGCACAGCTTTTTTTCTGCTATGGCTGAATCAGGAAAAACTCTCTTAAAGGAGCCATGCCTCCGCTTGCTTCTAAGCAAACAGAGCCCACCCAAGAAAATGCCACTATCAAACCATGCTTAACTTTGTTCTTTTGTGTCTAGGATTACTTTTTAAGCCTTCTCAGGTTTTCGTGTGGATGTAGTTGTCCAACGTTGGGCATCAATCTGTAGTAAGAGGTCACTTGTTGGTTCCCAGCCACCCGGCTATCTTAGACCTGAAATAATCACACAGAAACTGTATTAATTAAATTGCTGCTTGATCCATTAGATTTATCTTCGTATTGGCTAACTGTTATATTAATTTAACCTATTTCTATTAATCTGTATGTCATCATGTGACAGTGGCTTACCAGGTAAAGTTCCTAGCATCTGCCTCTGGCAGCAGCTCCATGGCTTCCCTCTGACTCTCTAGCTTCTTATTGGCTAACTCTTACATATTAATTTAACCCATCTCCATTAATCTGTGTATTGCTACATGGCTGTGGCTTATCTGGTAAAGTTCCCAGCGTCTGTCTCTGGCAGCCGCTCCATGGCTTCCCTCTGACTCCTCCCTTCTTTCTCCCAGCATACAGCCTATCTTTCCCTGCCTAGTTCTGTTCTTCCCTGCCATAGGCTCCAAGCAGTTCTTTATTCATTAACCAATAAAAACAACACATAGACAGAAGGACCTCCCACATGACATGATGTCAACCCTTCCTAGTATCTGTGCTCTGTTGTCTTTGCTATTTTGTTTCCTATGGGTGGTCCTGTATGGGGAAGTGACATTTGCTTTTTATGTAGTTGGGATTGCTTGAGGAGGAGGAATGTGGAGAAGTCCTTAATGGTATCCTGAAGAAAAAGAGATCGCCTTTTCTACTCACATTTGCATGTTGTTTTAAGAGCACGTAGTCAACCTCCACAACTCCTCTACAATGTCCTGCTGGGGCATCTGTTTGCTGAGGCAGGACTAGTGGTTCTGACCTGCTGATGCACTGCCAGCTCAAGGTGTCTGGGCTTCCTTTTCTTTCCTTCCTTCTCATTCTACCAACAACAAGCTTTTGGCTTTGCCCTTTGCTTTCTGTCATGGTTTAGAGGCTGTTATCTGGATCCCTACCTTAATAAGTATTAGGAGCTGGAACCAACTCACTATATTGTCTTATGGATTGTAGATGTTTTAAATATATGTTTTGCTTCTTCCCAGGTGAATATAATTTAAATGTTTATTTTTACTTGGAAAGCTGACAATATGTGAGAAGCATGAAAGTCAACACTGTGCACTTCTGGTTCTTATTGCAAAATATGTGTGCTTAATTAATCAGATTCTAATACTCTTCCCCTGCTTTCCATTTACTTAGTAGGTAGCAATCTTTTAAAAATTTATTATCTGTGTATTTATTTTCAATGACTTTGGTTTTAGCATAATTCTAGCTTGGTAATAGGCAAAAGAATTGAAAACAATTTCAGAACAAATGAAAATACCAGATTGGATAGGGGTTTTGCTGGATTCATCATGATTATGATACAATATTAACTACATCTATGGGGATAGGGTTGGCTGATAAGCTATTACTACTTATTTATAAATCTAGTTCCTGAACCTCAAGGGTTTCAATATGTAGCTTATATGAAAACCCACTCCCAAAGAATGCAAAACCAAAGAAGTAAGAATTATTCTGTAAAACCTAAATTACAGTTCCGTAAATATGATTGAAAAGAGAAATGTGACTACTTCAGGATATAAAAGAATGAGTAGGAACACTTTAGAAGGTTTGAGTTTCACTATTAGCTAGATTACTTCCAATTAATGGTGGAAACATATTGATATCTTTGCAGTTAGTGCAAAGGTACAAGTATTTCCTGGCTAATAATAACAAATGCTAGCTTTAGCATATAAATGGTGCAAGCTCTTAAATTACCTTTGTTTTTGCCTTGAGTCCAGTCGAGGAGCATTTCATGCATTTCTTTCATGGAGCAATTTTATCTTGCTCACGTAAAGTGAGAAGAGTAATAACGATGTTCTAATATTAATATAAGTACAAGATATACATATTGATGAATAATAGTCATGTTGTTCAGACCTCCTTGCCAAGTCATATTAAAATGACAAATAATTGCAATTGCTTCCCAGAGAAATGGCACAGAATCCCTAGTCAAAGGCACATTAGGGACCAGCAGTATCCATTTGTTATCCTTTGTCAGGGAAACACGGCCCCTAATGAAAGTGAGCGAAGGAGCCCTGATTGAGGACGGTCACACTAAACCTTTCTCTCGGTAAGAGTCATGACATGGGTATTAATAAGAGGACTGAAAAGTGAGGTGAAGCTTGGAGCCCTTAGCATCTCTCTCTCTAATCTTGGTTTGCCTTTCCTTTGACTTTTCGACTTTTCATAAAAACTGTAACACTTTTGGGGTCTAGGGTAAGGGAGTATGGCTGGGGACGGAATGCCATATAAAATGTGATGGGAGGAGTTCCAAAGACATCCAGGGTCAGCATGATCGGGGGAGGAGTCCCCAGACAATTTGAGGTAGTGTTATTTAGAGTTTGAAGCACTCTCCAGGCAGAGCCGGAAAGCCTCTTATGAATGAAATAAATGCAGCTATTTCTTCCGTCTACCATTAAACATTACTGTCCCTCTTAGTTGCCTCCTTTGTGAAAATTAAGCTATCTCTATGCAGACTATTGCCAGAAATTTTTTTTTGACTAGGGAAATGAATAGTCTGCTAAATGGAAACAAGAAAATATGATTTCAGACCAAGGGATCCTTGGAGGAATTTGCAGGAATTATGATGACTTTGTTATAGACCCCAGACATACAGTTTCATTGCGTTTTATACCTGGTGATTCTTATTCCAGCAAATGTTTAAGATCAGTGCTTGAGATAGCATAAATATGTGTGTAGTTCCATAAACACTTTCTATGATACGCTCTGCCTGTTCCACCTTTTTGCCTTGCACAATCATGCACCAGGCACTATGTTAGGCACTGAGAACATTGTTGCTCACAGTGTGGTTGGAAAGCAAAATGAACCGGTGGTTACTGTTAGTAGCTACCGAATACATCAAGCTCCAGCACCATAGGTGATCTTAATTAATACTCCCACAGCCTCCTGACATAGGCATCATTTTATAGAGGGAGACCCCAAAGCCCAAGGAGGGTTAGTTTGCATCCAAGATCATGCAGCTAGCAAGTATGGAGTAGAGGTTTGGAACAAAGGCAGATTCTAGAGCCTGTGCTCTTAACTCAAAAATTTGTTTTGTAATAAAATCTACCCAGGATGTGAAGCATCCCTGGATCTACAGGGTCCAGGAGAGGCTGGTTCTTACTAATTGCCTGAGGTCTGGGGTAGGAAATGTGGAGAGGGATATTCAGCTTGGGAGAAGGCTGGGGAGACTTTGAGTATCAGAATTCTTACCTTGAAGACATCAGTAGTCATGGCAGTAGAGCACAGAATTTAAGTTTTATCTCTCATACTTGTTTCTGTATCTTTCCCCCATTCTTTATAGTTTATTTAGTGGACAGTAAAGATTATTGTTAGGGGATATAGTGTAAAAGATTAGCTAAGGCAATGGGGCTTCACAGGTCTCCCTCTAAATGAAGTGAGGAAGCATTCCTTCATGGCAATAAGGATAACTTATGAAGAGGAGGAAATGCAAGCTTACAGATAGGAAAATATAATCCAAATTCAGAAAATAGAGATTGAAGAAATTAAACCATTCTTAAAATAATCAATGGAAGATTTATATATATCTATGTATATGCACATTTTTTTTCTTTTTTTATTGAGAAAAGGAGAAAACAAAAACAAGTTTCCACCTCCTCCCAGCCTCCCACTTCCCTCCCCCTCCTCCCACCCTTCTCCCCCTCCTCCCATCCCTCTCCCCCTCCCCCCACTCCTCTCCCCCTCCCTCTCCAGTCCAAAGAGCAGTCAGGGTTCCCTGCCCTGTGGTAAGTCCCAGGTCCTCCCCCCTCCGTCCATATCCAGGAAGGTGAACATCCAAACTGGCTAGGCTCCCACAAAGCCCGCACATTACGTAGGATCAAAACCCCGTGCCATTGTCCTTGGCCTCTCATCAGCCCCCATTGTTCGCCATGTTCAGAGAGTCCAGTTTCATCCCATGCTTCTTCAGTCACTGTCCAGCTGGCCTTGGTGAGCTCCCAATATATCTATATACACATTTGTATACAAGTTTGTGACTTAAAAATTATATTTATCTTACTACCTCAATACATTTTTTTGCTGATATAACAAAATATTTGAAGCTAGGAAATACATTTTACTCTCTCACAATTTTGGATGCTGTGAGTTATGATATCAAATATCTGGCGGAAGCTTTCTTGTTGCGTCTTGGCACACCTGAGGAATGAAGAATGAAAAGAGATGAACAGTCTTGGCCAATAACTTCCTTGGTGAAGAATTTAAGGGGAAGGATGTGGAGAATAGGATGTCCATACATTGAAACCCCACCCATCCGGAGTTTAGTCAGCCATTAACCTCAAATATCTGTAACAGAGTGAAGAATCAGAAAGAGATTGAAATTCTGCAACAGAAAAATATTTTATCTATTCAATAAATGTGAACCGTTAAGTGTGTATATACAGTTGAGATCAGGGCTGGCAGACTGATTTAGCATCTTTGCACTAAAGTTACTGTCCTAACGCAAGGATCCCTAAATTCTCACTTAGGACCAGCCTTCTCATTTCCTGGCAACTTACCTATTTTAAGAGACAGACTTCAAGGCCCAAAGGCTTGAAGTAGAAAGATAAGTGTATTCAAGGAAAGGAAAAATGATAAAGAAAGAAATAACTAATAAGGAAAGATCATTAAATATATTTTAAATTTTTTAAGCATGAGAGAGAGAGAGAGAGAGAGAGAGAGAGAGAGAGAGAGAGAGAGAGAATGAGCGATATGGGATTCCCTTCTGTCTTTACGTTGTGAATATGTTTTATTACCATTGCTTAATAAAGAAGCTGCTTTGGCTTATGTCAGGCAGAATAGAGCTAGGTGAGAAAACTAAACTGAAAGCAGGGAGAAAGAAGGTGGAGTCAGGTAGACACCATGTAGCTACTGAAGGAGAAAGACACCACAACCTCCTGGTGATACATAGATGAATAGAAATGGGTTAATTTAAGATGTAAGACCTAGCTAGAAATATGCCTGAGCCATTGGCCAAACAGTGTTATAATCAATATAGTTTTGTGTGATTATTTGGGTCTGGGTGGCCAGGAAAATTAAAAAGTAGTCTCTGCTTCCATGTGTATACGGCGGGGGCATGGAGACCAGAAATCATCCTAAGGTGTCATTCTCAGGGAGGCCAATCACTTCCTTGGAGACAGAGTCTTTGGCCTGGAGCTCACCAGTTTTATTGCCTAGCTACTCTCAGAGGTCCTCCTTTTCCTCTCTATCTGGGATTTCAAAACCAACATATCCAGCACATTTATTTGGGTTCTCAGGCTCAAACTTGCGTCATTGTGTTTGCAAGGCAAGTGTTTTATTCACTGAGCCATCCCCTAATCCTAAATCGAAGAGCTTATTATGTCCCATGACCTTAAGTATATCAAAATATAATTATAATAATAGAGGCTCCTGGTAAAAACACTGAAGTAACAGCATATGATGATGTGGTTATATTTAGGATAGGGTACATTTTAGTTAAATCTTCATGAGAATTGCACTTTTGGAATTATAAATCATTTTGACATTTTAAACCATCTAGAGGTGTAAACCATAATTTATAGCAATGTGAATAAGATATTATTGCACTTTACATATCAAGAATGATGTAGGGCTTATGTTGATGTCTTCAGTGCAAACTTGTACAGCCACTTTGGAAGTCAGTGTGACAGTTTCTCAGAAAACTGGAAATCAACCTACCATAAGATCCAACTATACCAATCTTGGGCATATAATCAAAGGATGCTCAATCATACCACCAGGACACTGGCCCAACTATGTTCATAGCACCTTTATTTGCAATGGCCAGAAGCTGGACACAACCTAGATGTCCCCTGACCAAGGAATGGATAAAGAAAATGTGGTACATTTACACAACGGAATATTACTCAGCTGTTATAAGCAAGGACACTGGGAAATTTCAAAGCAAATGGAGGGAACTAGAATTATCCATCCTGAATGAAGTAACCCAGACCAATAAATACAACCATGGTATGTATTCCCTCTTAAATAGATATTATTTGTAAAATAAAGGATAACTATACTACAATACAGAGCTCCAGAGAGACTAGGCAACAAGAAGAGTTTAGGGGGGGGGGCACTCACACCTCTCTGGGAAGGGGAAATAGAAGAGATTTCATGAGTGGATTGAAGGCAGGCAGGGACGGGAACATGAGCTATCAAGAGGGCACAAAGTGGGGGAGTGCTGAGGGGACTGCGAAGGAAGGGGGCATTTCAGGGTCAGGCAGAAGCCTGGCACAGGTGAATTTCCCAGGATTCTATAGGGAGGACCCCAGTTTAGACAACTAGCAATAATGGATAAGTAGTCTGAATCCACCATCCCTTTGACCAGATTGGTGCCTGGCCCAATTGTCATCAGAGAAACATCACCCAGCAATTAATGGAGGCAGCCAAACATTAGGCATAATTTGAGAATTTTGTAGAGTGGAGAAAGAAATGTAGAAGGCAGAGGGGTCAAGAAGACCAAAGGATGTACCCCTCACGGTCCTGAGTACCTTGCTTGTGCTCCCTCTCCTTCTGCTCCTGATTTGGACCTTGAGATTTCAGTCTGGTGCTCCAATGTGAGTCTCTGTCTCTGTCTCCTTTCATCACCTGATGAAGGTTAATATTCAGGAGGATGCCTATATGTTTGTCTTTGGATTCACCTTCTTATTTAGCTTCTCTAGGATCGCGAATTATAAGCTCAATGTCCTTTATTTATGGCTAGAAACCAAATATGAGTGAGTACATCCCATGTTCCTCTTTTTGGGTCTGGCTTACCTCACTCAGGATAGTGTTTTCTATTTCCATCCATTTGTATGCAAAATTCCAAGGAACTCAGGACCGCGAGGGATACACCCACACACTGAGACAATGGGGATGTTCTATCGGGAACTCACCAAGGCCAGCTGGCCTGGGTCTGAAAAAGCATGGGATAAAACCGGACTTGCTGAACATAGCGGACAATGAGGACTACTGAGATCTCAAGAACAATGGCAATGGGTTTTTGATCGTATTGCATGTACTGGCTTTGTGGGAGCCTAGGAAGTTTGGATGCTCACCTTACTAGACCCGGATGGAGGTGGGTGGTCCTTGGACTTCCCACAGGTCAGAGAACCCTGATTGCTCTTTGAGCTGACGAGGGAGGGGGACTTGATCGGGGGAGCGGGAGGGAAATGGGAGGTGGTGGCGGGGAGGAGGCAGAAATCTTTAATAAATAAATAAATTAAAAAAAAAGAACACCAAAGGAAGGCTCCACAATCAATTAACTAGGGCTCACAGGGACTTGCAGAGGCCTGAACCGACGACAACCTGGAGCTTGCATGAAACTGATCTAGGCACTCTGGATATTTGATGCAGCTAAGTAGCTTGGTTCTCTTATGGAACTCCTAACAGCGGGGCTATGTCTGTCTCTTTTACTAGCTTTTGGGACCCTACTTCTCATACTGGGTTGCCTTGCCCAGAATTAATACATGGGGAAATACTCAGTCTTACTGCAACTTGATATGCCATGTATTATTGATACTTATAGAAGACCTGCCCTTGTCTAACGGAGATGGAAGAGGAGGGGATTGGGGGCTTGGAGAGGGATGAAAAGATGGGGGCAGATGCAGAGGAGACTGTGGTCAGGATGTAAAATAAATAGATGAATTAAAAAAATAAAACTCTTTTTAAAAAGAATGATATAGGGATGTTTGTTTTTGGGCAAGATATTTGGGATGAGTTGTTATCCCTTTTAATGTGACAGTCTGATTGAAACTCCATCACTAGCTATAGAGTAGAACATGAGACCCATTCCCAAGCTAATTAAGACATCACATTTTCTCAACCACACAGAGTTACATTAAAACCTGTCAACACTTGACCAAGCAGCAATGGATACCAGAATTGTTGCTGAACATGCAAGAAAATGGCAGAGACTTTTCCTACTTATACACAAAGCTGGAAGAGCACAGCACAAAGAACTGCCGACAGCTATTTCTGCCAAAGTGGACGGCCAGTCTCAGAATGAGGTCCACACAGCGGAAGAAGAGCTAAGAGAGAAGGGAGAAATCAAGAGTTTATAATGGTGTCTAAATTTTAAGTAAACCCTTTCAGTTTTGATAAGCCAGTCTGCAAGCTTTCTTGAAAAATTTATGCTGTCTGGACTCAATCAACTCAAAAGATAATGTATACTTGTTTAAAATAAAAACAATACAAACATATTGTAGAAAGTGTGGGACAAGTATGTACACACATCAAGGTAGAGATGGAAAGCTTTTCAGCAATTCTGGAAGCTTCTATTAGCTTTCATCTCGCATCTGGGAATCTAAAATTTAGAAACAAAACCTTTCATAGGCTACATATTTCAAAGTCTTCAAGTTGTTTATTTCAATTTATTTTTAAAGCAATCCAAACATAAAGGCAAGAAGAGAATCCAGGAGTAGAGAAATGGCTGGTAAGGGACAGCTTAGAAACAGGGTTAGGGACAGCAGGGAAATTAGGGCTTCAGTTGTGACAATGGGTTAAAGACATTATCATGTGACATGTAGAAATTTCCATAGGGTATTAGTTGTTGTTTGAGATAGGGTCTCTCTGTATATTCCAGGTTATTATAGGTTCTCTCTGTATATTCCAGGTTATTATAGGGTCTCTCTGTATAGCCCAGGTTAATATAGGGTCTCTTTGTATATTCCAGGTTATTATAGGGCCTCTCTGTATAGTCCAGATTAATATAGGGTCTCTCTGTATAGTCCAGGTTAATATAGGGTCTCTCTGGATAGCTCAGGTTAATATAGGGTCTCTCTGTATAGTCGAGATTAATATAGGGTCTCTCTGGATAGCCCAGGTTAATATAGGGTCTCTCTGTATATTCCAGGTTATTATAGGGTCTCTGTATAGTCCAGATTAATATAGGGTCTCTCTGGATAGTCCAGGTTAATATAGGGTCTCTCTGGATAGCTCAGGTTAATATAGGGTCTCTCCGTATAGTCCAGATTAATATAGGGTCTTTCTGTATAGTCCAGGTTAATATAGGGTCTCTCTGTATAGTTCAGGTTAATATAGGGTCTCTCTGTGTATTCCAGGTTAATATAGGGTCTCTCTGGATAGCTCAGGTTAATATAGGGTCTCTCTATATAGTCCAAGTTAATATAGGGTCTCTCTGTATTTCCCAAGTTAATATAGGGTCTCTCTGTATAGTCCAGGTTAATATAGGGTCTCTCTGTATAGTTCAGGTTAATATAGGGTCTCTCTGTATAGTACAGATTAATACAGGGTTTCTCTGTATAGTACAGATTAATATAGGGTCACTAGGGTTACTCTGTATAGTTCAGGTTGGTTTTGAACTCGTGATTTATCTTTTGCTTCAGCTCCTGAGTTAGTTTGAATGTCCCTAGAGCCTCTCTTGGTGGAACTGCCTCAGAGAGGTTACAGAGTCCTTAGGAGGTGGAGCCGTGCTGAAGGAAGTATGTGACTGGGCAGGCTTTGGAGGTTTATAGCCTTGGCCCACTTTCTGCTTTCTCTGCTTCCTGTGTATAGATAAAATGTGATCAGCCAGCATCTTTGTCTTGGG
Source organism: Microtus oregoni (assembly GCF_018167655.1). Lineage (NCBI taxonomy): Eukaryota > Metazoa > Chordata > Mammalia > Rodentia > Cricetidae > Microtus > Microtus oregoni. The sequence continues at coordinate 22,316,741 of NW_024543094.1, forward strand.
GCCATGTTGTTCTATTCTTGCAATGGTGGACTTATCCCTTTGAAGCTGTAAGCCACAATAAACCCACTATTTCTTGTTTTATCACAAAACAGAAAAACAATTAACACAGTCTCCTGGTAAAGGGATTCCTTATCTGATTTTAGTTTTCTGTTATCTATCTATTTATCGATCTATATATCATCTAGCAATCATCTATCATATTAGACGTATACATTTTGAGAGATATATAGCTATATATGTAATAGTTGATTGAGTTTATAGATATTGTAGGTACCTTTTGGTATAAGTAAATTGGTCAGACCTGTATACCAGCACTGGAAGGAGGCAGTTCAAAACCTGTGGCGTTTATGTGGGAATAATCTGGTTCTGACGATGTTTGTCATGTGAGAACATTAGTGGAGAGAAGAGTGGGGGCCCAGAACAGACTCAGCCAAGGGCTCTTCCACTGCTGGCTGCTGAGCCAGTGTTCGGAAATTCATTTCTAGTGACTTCTTGTGGTTTTTATTTCCCCTTTTCGGTGTGTGTGTGTGTATGTGATATGCACCTGTGTGCATCTGTGTGTATGTGCACAGTTGTACCTGTGCATATGGATGCCAGAGGTGTCTCTTCCTCTGTCTTGTTCCACTTTTTCCTTTAAATTGTCTCGTCACATTTATTTATTGAGTGTGTCTGTCTGTCTGTGTCTCTGTGTGTGTGTATGTGTGTGTGTATTAGATTCTACTTCAGATGTAAGAGAACTCGCATATTGTCTTCCTTTTGCTTCTTGCTTGTTGCACTTAGTATAGTATTCATCTGGTCTGTCAATATTGTGTCAAATGGCAAGATGTTTTAATTTAGATATGTTTATTTATTTTTATCCCCTCTGCTTACTTTGAGATTAGTTTGTTTTTGTTTTTTAGTTTTTTAAGTGGAAATTTAGGTTAATATTAGAAAATTTTTACTTTTACTGTATTAATTTATAGCTGTGAATTTCTCTTTGAGAGCAATGCTAGCTACACATACAAGTTTAAGTGAGTTGTACCCTCAGTTTTATTCATCTGAAAATATTTACTAGTTTAATGAGAACTCATCTTTGATATATTGTTATTAAAATGTTGTTTAAGTTCCATTTATTTGTGAATTCACTAATTTTTCTATTCTTACTAATTTTATTTATTTGTTGTTTTTGTTATAGGAATTCAATACTTTTACAAGTATTGATGCTTGACTCTGGCCTAATTTATAGCCAATCCTAGGAATATTTCTAGAGATGCTTAGAAAACTGTATTTTGCTAGTGTGTGTGTGTGTGTGTGTGTGTGTGTGTGTGTGTGGTAGAAGCCGGGAAGGCTTGCTCATCTGCTCTTGTATTTAATGTAGGTGAGCGCTACACCAGAGCATCTAAACTAGAGGCAGAATGCCTTCCTTCCACAGTTTCCACATCACTCCTTTCTCATCGTCCTTTTCTGCAGCAGGGATAACACTCGTTTCCGAATGGGGACACAGCCACTTTTCAGAGTGTAGACAATGATGGCCCCAGAGAGTAGGATCCTTCATGGTGTGTTGGCATGGGGGCTATTTATCTTCCTTCTTGAGTGAGATAGCCATGGAGAGACAAATAAGAGAATTAACAATAGTGTGAAGGGGTGTGTGAGTGTCACCTGGATGTGAAGGGGTGTGTACATCCTAGAGAGGCTTTGCTGGAGGAGCTCTCATGCATAGCCTACCTCAGAACCACATCCTGTGTGAGAGGAGAATGTTGACTTTATTTTCTGCCTTGCTTCTTTTTCTTTATATAATGAAATACATGCATTAATGTAATAACTATTTTCTGAACTTCTTTTTTTCCATTTTACAGATCTTTCTTGTGAATTTTTAAATGTGTTCTTCTTTCATACATTCCATCTTGATGGCAGGTTCCCCTTCACTTCTCCCAGTCCTATCCCCCATTTCCCCTCTTCCCCTAGATCCACTGATCCTCTGTTTCCCTTCAGAGAAGAGCAGGCCTACCAGAGATATGAAATGAACACAGCATAAAAGGTTACAGTAAGAATAGGTACAAAGCCTCAAACTGAGGCTGGACAATGCAACCCAGTAGGAGAAAAAGGATTTCCAAGAGCAGACAAAAGAGTCGGAGACAGCCCCAATGCCACACTGTTAGGAGTTCAACAAAATCCCCCAAGCTAAGCAACCACAGTTTATATGCAGAGGACCTCATGTAGACTCCTGCAGGGTCTCTGATTGTCTTTGCAGTCTCTGTGAGCACCCATAATGAGCCCTGCTTAGTTGAGCCTGTGGGTTGTGTTCTCCTGGTTTCCTGGGCCCCTCTGGCTTCTGCAATCCTTCCTTCCCTCTTTCATAGAGTTTCAGGAGCTCTGCCTAATATTTGATTGTGGGTCTAGTCCTGCATTTGCTCCAGTAGGTTTTTGGATGAAGTCTCTCTGATGATAGTTAGGCTAGACTCTAGTCTACAACTATAGAAGAACACACTGCCTGATTGGCCAGGAACTGGAGGATGGGTAGCCTAAAAACCTAGGATAGAACCAAACAGGCCTGGGAAAAAGTCAATGAAGTGTCTTGCTTCCGTTTACTGTGAAATCAGTAACGAACCAGCTAGCCTGGGAATCTGAGGCTTCTTCCTCTCAACCTTTGAACCACTTTTGAGTGTGGAGAAGTCACTGCTCCCCAATGGCAGTAATTAAAGTCTTTTTTTCTGTTTTTTTTTTCCCATTCAAAAATTTACACTTCCTCTCCTCCTCCCATTCCCCTCCATGTCCCCTACTCCCCCTCCTTCCTTCCCCTCCCTCCTTAAGAGAGAGCAGGGTACCCTGTACGAAGTCCAAGGTCCTCCCCCCCTCCATCCAGGCCTAGGAAGGTGTGTGTCCAAATAGACTAGGGTCCCAAAGAGCCAGTACATGCAGTAGAAACAGGTCCCAGTGCCATTATCGATGGTTTCTCAGTCCGCCCCCATTGGCAGCCACATTCAGAGAGTCCGGTTTGATCACTGTCACACTGGTAAGTCTGAGAGGAGACCTGAGGACTTGATGTGAGAAATCAGCAAACAGAGAGACTTAGAAGCTCCCCTGCCTCCCTGGACGACGTTTCCTTTCTGCTGTATTAGACTGAGAGCATAGGACAGGGTCCTTAGCTCTCCCTTTTGATTCTGGGACTACAGTTAGATCAGCCTCCTCAGGTGTTGCTCAATCTCTTGCAAAGATTCTTAGGAATAGAGATCTTATGGTTTTTATATTTTAGTCACTGTCTTTAAAAACAAAAACAACAAACAGGATTGCTGTTTAAGCTTCTCCATTGATAACTAGTTCCTATGTAAACAAGAACTATCAAATGTGTTTCGAGTACTGCAGATATGCAAGACCTCTAAGAGAGGAATACCAATAAACAATGCTGTTTCCCTCTATGTTATTCTTAAAAGGCCAGAAATACAAATCTCTACAAAGCAAGGTAAAGTTACGGATTGATAATTGAGAACTTGGAGTGTTCTGTGTCAGCTCTCACTCAGGGGATCTTTTGTGCTACTTTCCTACCCCAGTTACACAGCATTCACAGAAATATTTGGTGTTCTTAATGAGCTTCTGCAAGACCTTCAAGCCATAAGAGTAAATGAAATATGGAAATATGACGCACCCCATGTCTGAAACATTTTCAAAGTTCATGTTTGAAGATCTTTCTTTTTACTATTTCAAAAATACAACTAATTGCAATGTATTATTTACTTATTTACCGAGAATTCTACCAAATAATCCCACCAACTAATGCTTACATATATTTTGGCTGAGAATACTGTAATTTCTCCTTCCCCGGTCTGCCAGTATTACAGTTGTCAGGCCATCAATAGTCTGTTCCTTCATTTCCCCAGTGTACCGCAATCTTCCCCACTTCCCTGTCATCTCTTATCCTTGCGTGTCTCTAAAACAACCTCTCAAGTACCCCGCCAGTAGCACGCTTATGCATGCCATCAAGTGAGCATCATCAAGCTCCAATTTGAGAACAGCAGATATACACCTGCCATGGTATTGACTAGCAAAAAGAGTCCCATAAGTAAAAAAAATATCCCTCTCCAAAGCATTAGCTTAGCCAATTACACAAATAGGTACAAAAGAGCAGAGATAAATTCAAATTTGACTCCCCACAGCCCGCTTATTTCTTCACACATAAACGTGATTGCCCTCTTCTAAACAACAGTTATGTTATTAATTGCTGGCTGTAAAACTACCCACAAAACTGTTTGCAGAATATGAATAATCAAAATTGCCTTTGATCAGAGTTAATTAAATGCTCAAAGGTGAAATGTTAAAATCTCAACAATGACTGGGAATGATGGTGTACACATTTAATCCCAGCACTCAGAAGACAGAGGATATCAGATCTCTACTAGGCCAGCCTGGTCTACATAATGAACTCTAGGCCATCAAAGACTATATAATGAGACCTTGCCTCAAAAACAAAACAAAACAAAACAAAACCCCTTAAAACACTAGCTTAAAGTAAACCTGTTTGAACTGATATAATTAAAAGGTGTTTGTATTTTGTGTGGAATTGCTTTGTTCCTAAATAACGGAACAGCTTTTCAGTATAATATATGAATATTTATACATTGTTTTCTGTATATATCTGCCCTGAAAGACCGTCTAATGTCTTTTAGAACCGTGGCTTGATTTGTTTTATTTAGATCCTCATGCTTCCTGTTCTGTCTAGTATTGTGCTTTCTCTACTTTAACAGAAGAATGTAAAGACAAGCATGCCAGTGTACAGCAATCTCAATCTTTTGAGGAAATTCAGATATTGCAGTGGATAGTATTGGAGTCGTGTCCTGTAATCAGTTGGGGTGCTGGCTCGTTCATTTGTCAAACTCTGTCCATCGCAATCACTCACCTAAAACCGTGAGCTAGAATATTCTTGATGAAAACAATAGAAGCAAGCTACAGGGCTTTGGAAAATTGCTTTCATATTCAAGCAGGGTTACACATGTACTCACTGATGGCTTTGACTGTCTCAAGGAAAATGTATTGCTGCTGCCACCAGCCTGTCTCGTGGCACTTTGTCACTTGCGAGTGAGAATAGAATTGTGACAAAGGGACTTCTTTTTAATCTCATAGGTCACTGCTTGTAGTCTAGAGTCCCCATCCTTGTCCTCTCACTAGACGGAGGAACCCGGAAGCACTGTCTAGTTAGCGCTAGATTTTATTTAATCTGGAGGAAACACAAACGTCCTCAGAGTTTTAAGTCCTGAATGTTTTGATGAATCTCTCTTATATCTGATATTGTGAAACTAATTTTTAGAAAGAGTGAAAGATGGGTTTAGAACTCATGTGCCAGGGACATTGGGAAGGGTTTGAGTATTTTTACAAATCACAATATTGATGAGAATTGATCTGATAGCATGAGAAGGCTGGTTTCAAATTGAGCTTCTTGGAATTTCCTTTTGTTAATGTAACTATTAGTTATTAATCAGTTCATCTAAAGTACTTCTACAGACAACTAACTGGCCAAACATATGGCTGTCAAAATATAGATAATTTTGAATAATTTTCTCTAATCATTGAGTCCTTGCTGAAGAAAAGTGAAACAAAATGATGAAGAAAACGTTTACTTAAACAAACAACATTTATTTCTCTGGATATTTGATTTCTGAATTTTATCTGTGAAGCAATGGTTTATTTCTCTGCCATAGATTCTACATGTTGTTTTAACTGTCTCTCGGCAATAAAGTAAACTTTTGTGAACGCATTAAATCTCATAGAAGAATGTTTCCTGTTACATCGAGGAGGAAAAACTAACTCCCAAGGTGGCATTTTGTTTCTGCTAAAGTAAGGAGAAAGCAATTCAGAATGTTTTCCTCTCATCAAGGGCTTCCTAGTAGTTTAACCAAGTAATGCTTATCTCTTATTTAAAAACGCTCTCTGGCTTGCTAGCTTCATTTTACAGGAATATAAATCATCCAAAGAAATGTTAGAAACTAAGAAGTGTTGACAAAGTCAGGATGTTTTGTTGAGATAGCAAAAACAGGCAGGGGATGAAGTCTCATGAAAATGCCGTTGGTGACAGCACCTGCCTGGTGACACTGCGGCACGTCAGGATGGTACATACTCTTGTAGCCATTTGAGAGATCAGTGACACATGAGCAGTCCCTGAGCAGCTAGTGAATGACAGAGGCAAGGGTCAAATTCAAGGGTTTTAGTGACCATTCAAATGGACCAGGAAAGCTATACAGCTCATTTTATGTTGCTGGACAAACACCGGACAAGCAAAACTAGCAGGAATGAAACAGGACAGTGGCAAGGCATGTTTAATTCTGCCGTGCTCTGTGTAGCATCACTACTGGAGTGTAGTCTCTAGACCTGCAGTTTAGAACCCAGTTTAGAAGACTCATTGTACCTACTGTGCGTGAAATTATCGCCCAGGAATGGTTTCCAATGAGTGAAGGTTTCTTGTTGGTTGTGTTTGTGTTTTGTTTTATTCTTCCCTTGGAGAGCGGTTCTTGCAAGGAACAGTTAAGTGGACCTGACTTTCTCAGTGAATACCTTGCCTACATCTTCTGTGGCTGGGAATGCAGTCTCATTTTCTCATGTTGTGAATGTGGAGGTGTACCTTTGCTTCTGGAGAACACACTCACTCTTTGAGACTTTAGGAGCACAGTCTTCGGTGCATGAGTAGCAAATCAACAAGAATAAGAATGTGAAGCAATGTAGTTAGTTATTAATCCATTTTCCTTTCTCTATCATATCACTCCAATTTATTTCTACTTTGACTTTTAAAAATAACTCCTCACTCTGAAGGCCTGCCGGGCCTGTGGTTCACTTTCTAGTTCAGGTTGCTCACAATTGGCCAACAACTCCTCTTTCTCAGCTTTCTGAGTGCTGGGATCACAGGGGCATGTCCTCACACCAGGTTTGCTCTGAAGGTTTGCTCTGAAGACTCTTTGTGCTTTCTGTGTGCTTGCCTTTTAAAGAATGAACATATGTATTAGATGTGCCTTAGGCATCAAGATGTGGCCATGAGTATTTGATACAACTTTGGCCAGCACCCACTATTGTACCTTGAATGAAAAAGTCCTTCAAGAGAAATACTTAACACTTATGAAGCTAGAAGATACAAAAATCTTAAAATTTCTGTAGATATTTTTGGAACCAGTTTTATTCTGGAAATTGTGCCTTAACACTGTCTTAAAAACTTATATGCCCACTCAAAACCAAAACAAAACAATGCAAAAAAATAAAAAAAAGGACAAAACATTGCTATTTGGAAGTCACAGAAGCACTTATAAATCCAAAATGACTCTGTCTGCTGTGAATCAAAAGTCTTCTTTTTGCTTCACTTGACAGTTTTTGTTTCCTCCATAATTATAAAAAATGTCTGCATGTGTGACCAGAAACTCTTTAATGGAGAAATGCTTAAAGATTCTAAAAGAAGAGTAATTGGGTCATTTGTAAAAATATCACACTCGGCAACTTGCTGAGGATGTTTTTGCCTTATGCAAATGCGGGAGGACTCTTAGGATTTCCGTAAGAGAATGAATAGTTCTGAAAAAAGAAAATGCGACGCGAAAGCTGTCGAGTAACCGCCTTCCTGCCAAAGCTCTGCTTGAAGAGAAGTGGTTCTGTTTGGGGACCATGGGGGGATTCAGAAGCCTCAGGTGCTACTGGGGCAGTTGAGAATTTCTTTAGGCTTCTAGATCTTCAAATTCATTAAAAGCAGCAAGGATTCATGCACCACATTCATGATGCTGAGCACACTCACTGTAGTTCTAGCCACCTCTTCCCTTCCTAAATCTTAGCCCAAGTTCAGCCACTCAAAACTATTGTGTGCTTTCTGTTATGTGGATTTGTTTGCATTTTCTATGAATTATACAGTATTTCTCTTTTTTCTTGCTTTCTGTCACTAGGCATAATTATCATGGGATCTATCTATTTCATTATGTGTATCGGGTGTTTTCTGGCCTCCAAGGGCTCTGCATACCCTTGGTGCGCACACACACATATGGGAGAAACACCCACCCTCCAAAATATAGAATAAAATTTCTATTTTATTTAAATGATAAAACAAATTCACCTTCTTGTCAATAAGTATGGGTATAGGTTTCATGCATGTGTTCCATCAGTGAATAATGCAGGTTTCCAGATGTTTCAGGCCACCCATTTCTCATATCTTTGTGAGTTTGCTTCTCTTGGTTTTCTATGGGATGTTCATGTTGTTCTTACCCATTTAAGAATCATTATTACATGAAGTGTTAATATATAGCACAGATATTTATGAAAATTATTTCATTTTTGGTTTATAGTTATTATTAGTTGTGTAGCTTAATGTTTAAAATTTAAGTGTGTATGTGTGTGCACATTTAGTGCAATGCTCACCAACGCCAGAAGAGGGTGTCAGATCATCTGAAGTCACGGGCTTTGTAAGCTACTTGAGAGCTTAGAACCAAATCCTCAGGTCCTCTGCAAGAGCAACTAGAGTTCTTAAGCACTGAGCCACCTCTCCAGCCCCACATATAGCTTACTTTTTACAAACAGAGTATTCAAGCTCCCACTTGCTGATAACTCTTTATCAACAAAAGCCCCTTCTGCCTGTGCACATATGGATTCACTGAGGTGTGATGTATAAAATTAATCAAATAGTGCCTGACACTGTCCATACCTTCTGAGTTATATACAGCCCATTTTATCTCTTCTGGAGCTACTCTGCCCATGTTGTGCAACCATGCCAATGCTCTTTTTTATCTGTACATTATTTATTTCTGTTTGGTTTAGAAAAAAAAATTCTGTACACCAAGTAAACAATCTCTCTTCAGGCCTCTGAGCAACCAAGAGTTTATTGGCTCCTCCTGTGCATGTTAGGATAGAAACCAACTTTTCTTGTGAAGGGAGGGAACTGCCTAGCTGGCACTCTGCCTCCCTTGGTTCAGTTTCAACACACCTCATAAGAGCAGAAATTCTCCAAGACTCTTGGTCATGGGTAGCATTTTTCCTTAACACTGATTGAGTTAGCAATTTTTGGTCATTTTCTTAGGGTTTTGGTATGTGTGAGATTAGCACAATTACTCACAGAAATTTTGATGCAATTAACTATTAGCTACAGTTTTGCATATCAGTTGTATTACCAACGATGGATTGTTTGTTTTGAGCCAAGTAGGGCTTTTATGGCGTGATAAATGCTGTCCTTCCTTCGCCTCCTTCTCCTTCTTGGATTCTTGAGTCTATACTGCAGTATTTTAGGATCCTTCCCTTATGTTCAAGCTGTAGATATTATAGGCTCTTCCTGTTGGGTATTTATTGCTTTCGGTGTCTCTGATTTCTAGCGTATTGCTTCTGATTTGCTATAGACAGGAGGTAAAAACAAATGAACTAAGTAAAATCGTATCTGAAGTAGGTTCTGGGTGTAAAGACATAAAGACTTCTTCAGTGAGCATAAAAATTGTGAAGTTTGGTCTGTTCCGAGGTTTTTATCACCGCCTGATAGAGGGTGTGTTTTGGATATTTGAAGTTCCATCATCGTTGCCCTCTGCCCTCTGGGTATGCGAGGATTTTCTTGTATTGCCTACACACATGATCGGTTCCTATTCTACAGGCTGCAGTAGGGTCTATCGAAGTGAACTTCACAGTAAGTACATGAAATGCATGAGAAGAAATAACATATGGTATTTTATTTAGGCCATAAACACTGAAAAAAAGCATTTTATTTAGACGTTCTAACTTAACGCTGTAACTTTCTTCAGAACTGAGGTTTCTCACCTCTCCAACCTTAAGGAAGAGCTTTTACCTAGAGAAAAAAATATATAGTACCTGTTTTGAAACCTCTGATACTACTGCAAAATGTCCATCAGTCATAGTCTTAAAAATATTTATGATTTTCTATCTGTTAGAGACTTTTGCCCATAATTCTGCGGTACTATTTTAAACAGAGCAGTTGAAGCAGTCAGCTTGCCATTGGCTTTCCCTGCCCCCTCACTGATATAGCAACTACACTTTTTTATTTCCTCATAAAACTTTATCATATAATCAGCATAAGGTCAGGAGAAGTTGAATCAAGCAATGAAGCAGTCTCAGGAGATGACTGTAAAGGAAACACTTCTAAGGCTTTAAAAAAAATCTTGCTCATCTGGGGATGACTCAGAAACTTCAGTTTTGGGTAGCATTCAAGAGTTCTGTGCCGTGTTGCCTCCCACATCTTGTGAGGGAAACATAATTAGGCTTAACTTTCGGGTGACAAATTTGTTTTCTATCAGCTCATGGTTTGTAACCCAGTCCTTGGTGACAGTACCTTTATACCCTCCTCAAATGTCTGGACAAATGAACAAGCATACCTCATCCCTTAGAGCCCTGTGAGGAAATTCTTCCTCTTTCAGGGTAAATTTACCTTTAAACTAAGTTCTACAATGCAGTCTTAAAGTGAAGCAGTTGTAGTAATTCAATGTTTAGTTTTCAATCGGAAGAAACTAAATAAGTAAATAGTGAATAAAGTGTTTCAAAGATGTCATGAGAGTTATTGGCAAATGGTGATCTTGTTTGAGTTTGAAACCATTCAGCTGTATTATGTAGCATGAACAATATCAAAAAATCTTCATGGTTATAGCCCCAGATACTCTCCATTAAAGCTCATTGATTTTTATCTTTAGACAACACTTTTCATGCTCTGCCTCTTGTGTTGACTTGTAATCTCAACTACTCAGAAAGCTGAGGCAGGAAAATTGGAAATTCAAGTCTAGCATGGTGAGGACTTAGCTCAAGTAAGACAAAGAAACAAACAAAGAAACAAATGACAAAATCAGAGTTTTGATGTAGCTGAGTGTGGAGATTTTTGCCTAGCATGTAAAAGGCTCAATACTCAGTAATAAAAAAGAAAAAAAGTATTCAGCATTCTACGAAATAGTTAAGAATATCAAAGTTTAAATTGTAACATTTCCTAAATTTGTTTATATATCTGGCAAATATCAAAATCATATACTAATTTTTTTCTTACAAAATTACAAGTGTGTGAAAACATTCAAGCTCCTAAATAAAATTTTAAATGTCCAATCTATTTAAATTTCACATCTCTGGTGTTTCAATGGTTATATTGGGAGCCAAACCAAGTTTAGTCTAACACTTATTTTGACTTACCAAAGGACATGAACATGCTTGCTACCAAAGTAGGGGCATGCTAGTCTTGCCCTTGGGTTTTATCCCAACTGAACAGATGTGAGCATTTGAAGGTCCTGTCTTTGATCTGTGAAACAAATTCCCCTGAGTGCTGGAGACTAAGAAAGAAGAAAAGTTAGAGAAATGTGGACATGTAATTTGATCCTTATCTTTGTGCGGCTGCCTTTGTTGAGGGGCCTCTTTCCTCCCTGTTGGTCCTCCTAATCAAGAATCCACCCCCTTTAATAATACCAAACTTGGTCTTTTCTGTTCTAATGTGTTTCATTTATTATTCATTATCGTTTATAGAGAAGCATATCAAATAACGCAAAGAGTCAACTTATAAAAAACTGCATTATAGAAGATAAATTCAACTCTGGGAGTGTTAGGAGCCCAAAGCTCACAATCAGATTTTATTTGCTATATTGAGCTGATACTCAGGAATGGAGATGATGTTCAACTCACAGTAAAGCTCTCAAAGACCATAATTAATTATACTTGAAAGACAAAGAGTGAAATATATTTATTGCATTGATGACAGGAAAAGCTTTTTTAAAGTTAAGTGACCGAACAGTCAGACTGATAAGAAAATAAGAACATATTTAAAATGTCTCTGAATTAAAATAATGAAAGATTGGCCCTAACGTTTATCTGGATGGTTCTGCGAATGATCGACTGCTAGTGTTATGTAACACCATGCAATTTTTAAGTATGCATTTAGAAACATTCATCTGTTGGGACTGGAGAGATGGCTCAGTAGTTAAGAGCACTTATTATCTTTGCAGAAGGTTCTCAGCATCTACTTGGTAGCTAGCAACCACTAGTAACTCCAATTTCAGGGTACCTGAGAGCCACTGCCCCTTTGGCCACTGCTTATATGTGATACATAGGCACACATGCAGGCAAAACACCCATATGCATAAAATAAAAATATATACATCTTTTTTTTAAAGTAAGGAAATATGTCTGTTGTTCAGTCCTATTTTGGTCAGAAGTGTCTGGCAGTAAAAGTGTTCCAGTTCCCAGTAAAAGAACAAACTTCTAAGAATCAACAGCAGTTGAGGCAGAAATGGCAGTCTCTGTTCTAGAAGTAGAATAACAGGCAGCTGAGGATGTTGGGAACTGACCACGGGTCCTGTGCGAGAACAGCAAGTGCTCTTGACCACTGAGCTGTCGCTTTATTTCCTTCCTCTTTTTCAAAAAGAGATCCTTCCCCTGCTTCCATATACCTTATTGTGAACACCCCTGTCAATTTGTTTTTGCAGTAAATTTTGGAAGAATTTAACCTTCTCAGAGCCTATGCTTATCTTCCTGTTTCCTCTCGGACTGGCTGAAAAACACCCTGCACCTAGAATTCTATTACAAAAAAGGGGAAAGCTAAAGAGGGAATACACAATTAGAGAGGACACAGAGAAAGCCTCCTTGAGCCTTACTTTCATTTCAACTTTATTCTAAAACACAACCAGCTGCTAGTTTCACCCCTGCCTACATCTTCCTTCCCTGCTTTCTTGCCATTCAGAGACTCCTTATGTCCATGACTGAGTCAGAGTTTTAAGGCTGCTGACCTAAACTTTTTGTTTTTTGCAGAAATGCAAACCATCTCTTTGCTCAGGCAGCAAAAATCCCACAGAGCATACTCCCAAACTCCTGTTTCCTGATGGTCGCGAAGAAAATTATGAAGTCATACAAGATCAGTCTGGTATAAGTAACAATGATTTTTCCTATAAAATGAAGAAAGCATAGGATGAGAGGGAGAGTACAAACTATTCTCTGTTTCATTTCTGATATTTTTGGGTTGCTCTTCCAATGTACTCAAGAGCTGTGAAAGGTGACCCAGTAGAAACTATGTTAGATTGTTTGTCTTTCCCAAGGCTACTTCTTCTTAGAGCTTGGTTCGCTGTTTTGGCTCTGTGGACTGTGGAGGTAGTTGAATTTCCTCAACGGCATTCATTTAATTTGTATGTCAGCTGCAGCTAGAATTTAAAGCAAGCACACACTTTGCTGAGTTGGAAACATTTCTACACTCATTCCTAAAATTCTACAGGTTTAAGATAATATGGTTTGCAAATTACTTTGTTCAATGAATTATTTATCTTCTCTCCAAAACCTTTGAGAAACAAATAAAAAACTATTCTCAAGGTCCCTGAAAATGACCCAAAAGGCTCCATTGAATACTCATGTCAGTCTAATCTTGGATCATGAAATATTTGAAAACACCTAAACATCACAGGCAGAGAAGTTTCTGAGATGAATTCACAAAGTCCAGGATTTTTGGCATTGCTCATCCTCCAAAAGTTCAGTTTCTATGTCCCACATTTTCTCCTAAAGGGAAGGGAGCCTTTTAGCTACATTCCAATCAGAATTATTGGTTGGCACATGCAATTCCTCATTTATTGATCAATCAGTGTTGTTCTCCAAGAGACAACTCTCACACAAACTAGAGCAGATCATTGGAAAGGAAGAGCAAGAAGCAGTTGCTTCATTTGAAATGAAAGAACCATGTGTTTCCCTGATGCATCTTGCTTTGAGGGGATCTTATCTTACTGATTGTTACTCTTCCATGTTTACATGGCTGAGTTTCCATCCTATTCCATAAAATACAGTTCTCAACATCAAATACTCCACAATGCCTTTAAATTTTCAGAATAGATGGTCTGATTTGCAAAAACATGTGTGAGAAACTGATTGAGAAATTGATGTATCATCAAGCTACCCAAGGTGGACTAATACAGATTAATATCTTTTTAACTAACAGTTAATGAAATATCATAAACCTACCCTCCCTTATTGTCACTGTGAAATGGGTCAGTCATGTTTTTGTTTAAATAATTCATTTATTCACTCAACAAATAGTTGCTGAAATTACTTTGTAGTCAAGCACACAAAAGACCCAAGTGTGATTAACACCGATGTATTAGATTCAAACACTTTACATTTAGTGGTTAAAAACAAAAACAAGTAAAAATACAGTGTAATCCACAGGTCTCTCTGACTGTTTTGAGATATGTTGTCAGAGTTTTCCCAGAATCCTTCCAGAGTGGATATTTGTCACTCTTTTTGTCCATTTCATATCAAAAATCCTTCCATTGTGAATCTTGGTAGAAGAAGAAGCTCCTCTGTTGTTTGTTAGGAAAGTTACATGTGCTGGGTCTTTCTTTTCCAGACTCCTTTGCTGCTAGGTTTTGAGCATATAACCTAGGCTACTCTATTCACATGCCTCTGTATTTTATCTTGGGCTGGAAGACCTACAGGAAATGAGATAGGCAGTAGCAGCAGTGGTCAGATAGCACATTTGTCTCTGAGGACGATGGGAGTAGAACATCAGCATCCTCACTAAACATGTCAGTAGTGTTCCTGTGTGTGCAGCTCCAAGTCTAACTCCTACTTCCTAGCAGTTCTGTGGGCTACCTACTTTAAGTCTAATTTCTGCTTGAATCAGGCAGTATCTGGAATTTTACATACATTGGAAAGTAAAGTTCCACTTTTGGGAGGGGATGGGATACTTGCTTTGTGTTTGAATGTGATGACCTAGGTTTCAAACTGTGAGAATATGTAAAACATTTTTTTAAAAAATTTAGATATAAAATGTTCCCCATAAGCTCATATGTTCAAATGCTTGGCCCTCAGATTCTGACATGGTTTTGTGAGGTTGTGGAATCATGAGGAGGCAAAGCTTAGCCCGAGAACAATGACAACGGGAGCCACACTTTGAGGATTACAGCAAAGATCCACCTCTGATCTGAACTCTACCACCTGGGTGTTGCCGTGTAACAAGCAGCTGCTACACACTCCTCCCTCTGTGGACCAGGCCCTCTCCACCTAGATGTATTCTGAATCCTCTGAGCTGGGAACCAAACCAATGGTTCCTTCCTTAAATTGCTTCTGCCAAGGGTTAAGTCATGGTGATGTAAGTCTAATAGATACAGTTTTATATTTATCAGAAACGCCAACAGGCTTAAAATTAGTATTGCTGCTGATCAAAGGAAGCTAGTAATCTTTTAAATACTGCTGGATTTGCCACTGTCTTTAGACATTGTCTTGAAAGGTCAGTTGGATACTCTAAGATAAATCCTGTCTATTATGTGTGACCTTTTTGTTGTTGTTGTTTTGTTCTTTCCTTTGGATATTTTTTTTAAATTGGCTTTAGTTCAGCAACTATTTTATCATTTTGCATAATTTTAAGATAATCACACTGGAGCCTTGGTGTTGGGCATGACAGTGCAGATGATGAAAACCTACCTGAAATGATTTTCAGTCAGTCCTAAGGTAATTCCAAAGACAGGGACACCAGAGAAATGTGGAAAGTTACTGTCTCAACGGAAACTCTCTAAAGCTTCCAAAGACCATCTCATTCAGCCAGCCATGAATTTAATTAGAACTCTGATTACTGCTATATTGACACTGGTGCTAAATTTTATTTCTTATTCAGTGAAAGGTTATTGACATAGGCAAAATTTTTACTGTTATTTAATATAAGGATTTTCCCCTCATTTTTATTAGTGCTTTGAGAATTTCATATAATATGTCTTGATCATAGTCATCCCTACTTCAATTTTTCCCATATCCCCACCCTTTCCCTACCCACCCAACTTTGTGCCCTCATTTAAAAAGCCAAAAAGTTCAAATGGGCCTGTCCTTATACTCAATAGATGTGTGCTCTTCCATTCGAATATAGGTTAACTATCAGGGGCTATATTCTTTAAAACGAGCAGCTCTACCTCTCCCAATAACTATCTATTTCTAATAGCTATTCAGCTAAGGGTGTGGCTTTTGGCCCACCTCCCTTCTCTATGCTGGGATATGATCTGGCTTGATCTTTCACAGGTCTTGTGTATACTATGCCAACCACTGTCAGCTCATATGTACAACTGTGCTGCTGTGTCTAGAAAACAGTTTTCCCATAGCTCTCCTATGCTGCAGATGTCACTGTTGCGGATTTGAACTCATACTGCAGATCCACAGGAAAGAAAGCAGCCTCGTAGTGGAATGGAGACAAACATACTAACCAACGGCATAGGACTGAGGACCCACAAACAGGCCATACTCCTACAGTCACCTGAATTTTGAGGAGGAGGAAAACAACACACAGTGAAAAAATGACACCATCTTCAGAAAGTGGTGTTGGCCAGACTGGGTAGTTACATGTAGAAGAATTAAACTGGATCCTTATCTTTCATCCTGTGTAATCAATACTTTCTTCAGGGAATGAAACTAGTCCAGCGTCTAGTGTGCTATTTTTTTTGTAGTTTTAATGTTTCCCAGTGATATTAGTGAGGCCAAGAACTTTTTAAAAACTTACTGAATTTGTGTGTTAACTTTGGAGAAATAATTATTCTACTCTTTGCCCATTTTAATGTGGTTGCTTTCTAGTTGAGTTCAACGAATTTTCATCCATGTCTGGGTTGTCATCTGCTATTCACTATTTGTTTGGTAAGCGTTTTTTCATTCTGTGGGTTGCCATGTTATACTGTCTTTTTCTCCCATTATTTTTTTTTTTGCATTCTTTGCTAATTTCATACATCTTTTTTGGTTTGTTTGCTTGTTTTTCGAGACAGGGTTTCTCTGTGGCTTTGGAGCCTGTCCTGGGACTAGCTCTGTAGACCAGGCTGGTCTCAAACTCACAGAGATCCGCCTGCCTCTGCCTCCCGAGTGCTAAGATTAAAGGCATGCACCACCATTGCCCAGCTAATTTCATACATCTTGATACTGCCTTTTGTTACACAAATTTAAAATTTGTCTTTGGGGGGCTATGTTTCAGTTTTAGTGTTTATTTGAATTTATTTTGCAATTTTTATAAAAATGATTCTAACTAGCTTGAGAAATTATGATTTGTTTTTTTTTTATTTATTTTTTCTTGGAAAAAAATTTCCGCCTCCTCCCATCCTCCCATTTCCCTCCCCTTCCTCCCACTCCACTCCCCCTCCCCCCACTCCTTTCCCCCTCCCTCTCCAGACCGAAGATCAGTCAGGTGGAAAGTCCAAGGTCCTCCCCCCTCCATCTAGGTCTAGGAAGGTGAGCATCCAAACTGGCTAGGCTCCCACAAAGCCAGAACATGAAGTAGGATCAAACCCCAGTGCCATTGTCTTTGTCTTCTCATCAGTCCTCATTGTTCAGAGAGTCCGGTTTTATCCCATGCTTTTTCAGTTCCAGTCCAGCTGGCCTTGGTGAGCTCCCAATAGATCAGCCCCTCTGTCTCAGTGGGTGGGTGCACCCCTCACGGTCCTGACTTCCTTGCTCATGTTCTCCCTCCGTCTGCTCCTCATTGGGACCTTGGGAGCTTATTCCGGTGCTCCAATATGGGTCTCTGTCTCTATCTCCATCCATCGCCAGATGAAGGTTCTATGGTGATATGCAAGATATTCATCAGTGTGGTTATAGGTGGGATAGGGGTAAGGGGAGATGGGGAGAGAAATGTGAGAAGGGGAGAATGGGGGGAACTTGGGGAATTGGGATGGTTGGGATAAAGGAAGGATGGATATGGGAGCAGGGAAGCATATTATCTTAATTAAGGGATCCAGCTTAGGGTGGGCAAGAGACCTGAACCTAGAGTGGCTCCCAGGTGCCCAGGGGGATGTCCCCAGTTAGTGCCTTGGGCAGCTGAGGATAAAGAACCAGAAATTATGATTTGTATTGTATTGTAATGAACTTCAAGTTGCTACATTCAAGAAATCATACTCAAATTTATTTATTTATCTTTTTGCTTTCACCCAAGATTATGCTAGACTTAGGTCTCACATCTGTGTGTTTGATCCACACTAAACTGATTGTTACCTACAGAGCTAGCTAGTGCTCCATCTTTATTCTCTTGACTCTGGATATCCATTTCTCCAACATTATTTGTTAACAGTGTTCATGGTGTATCCTTGCTCTTGGTGTTGTGTAAATAATTCTTTGACTACATATGTAAAGTTTTATTTCTGAGTTTGCTAGTCTAGTCTTGCAGTCTCTGTTTATCTTTATGCCAACTCCATGCTGCTCTGATGAATTTATTTCTGCAATAAGTTTTGAAATGAGGAGGTATGAGATCTCTACCTTTGTTGCTTGCAATATTGTTTTCACTGCTATTGCTCAATTCTTTGATATTCTGTATGAAATTTTGGATGGGTTTTTATTATCTCTGGGTAAAAAAATAACTTGAGTATCACTAATCATCAGGAAAATTCAAGTCATATTTATGAAAACATCATCTCAGGCTAGTTAGAATTATTTTTTATAAAAATGGCAAAAGTAAAATCAAATAAATGCTAAAATAAACATAAATTAGTACAGCTACTGCTGTTTGACACTATTTCTTGGAAGATATGAACCAAAGACATTTAAGAAGTACAGATATCAATAAAATTCAACTTGGTGAACCAATGAGTTTTTTATTAGGGTTACTTACAGAAATATGGGTGAAAAGTTACTTAAAGGACTAGAAATCACTCAAATACAATTGCCCCACCAAAGCCCATCCAATCATGGTTGACATTTCACAAAAGGTAGAAACCTAGAGCATATTGTACAACCTGCAGGTAGCAGATAAAGTTGGAGGGTATCCTTTCCAGGTGGCTCATTAGTCTGAGCCTCTCCTAGGCAGCTTTGTTTCTTTTATGAAGTTCTGCTGATCTGAGAGTGACCTAGCAGGTTTTACTGCTTATACACTCTTGGGGAGAGAGGGGCCTAAGGAATCTGGTGAGTTTCAGGGACTTCCTGAAGCTATTTTGTTTGCTTACTTGCTGTCTTCATGTCCTCCCTGCCAGATGGACTATTTCAGTCTTTGAGGAAACTGCAACAAATGTTATGGTTCTTTAGAAAACTAGACATGCATCAATCACATGGCTTATTTTTCTACTTTATATAATAGGAATACTAAAATTAAAATGTATGCACATGAATTAATTATAATTTAACATGTAGAATACTTTGTCTTCAGGGTTTATTTTAAAATTATATTCTCAGTATAATTGCAGTCACATGAAAGATAGTTAGTCATGTATGTCTTAACCCAACTCAGAGTTATTATGGCTTTTCATGGAAAAGTAGAAACAAAGCTTGGTCAGGTCGAATACAACCACAGTGCTCCACAAACTATTGATCTTTGTGGTGCAGAGTCAGATACCATATTATTAACATTTCATATTATAATCTTGTTATTCAAAATCCTTATTTTCCTTAAAATACACATTACAATATATAAATAGTGAATACTTTACCATACTTTCTATAATCACACTTAATGATAAAATGTTACTTACAGTAGTCCCAAAGTCAAAATAAATATATTGTTATAGATGGCTAACTTCATGAAAAAATGTATTAATGTGGATATGGAAATAATTAGGAGTTATTTATAACAGATGACTTCACCTAGAGGGTTTGAAATGAAAAGAAAGTGAAAAGGACGTAGGTGGGTAAGAAACAAACAAACCAAACACTAAACAAAGAAGAAACATCCTGATTGTTGATTGTTTTTCCTTAAAGAGGAAGTGGTCTAAAAGCATACTGCAAGTGTTTCGGGTGAGATACAGATGTGGAAGTTCTTCTGGCAGCACTGGGAGCCAAACCATTACCCAGTGAAAAATGAATGTGAGACATTTATAGCTGCTGAGGGATTCCCTGCGAGAGACTTGGACCAAAGCTTTGCCTGAAGGTTATGTGAAGGCTTTGTCATTCAAAGTCAGTACCCCTGACAGACTGATTCTCAGTAGGACTGGATCAAGATCCAGTAGATAAACAAAGGGACAAGATATATGAGCCAGTGTGAGGAATACTTCTCCTGAGTCGGTATTATTCTTTCAGATGAATCACATGTGATGTGAGCTCCCTGCAGTCAGGGTCACTGATCATGCTGTAAGGATTCTGATCATCAATAGCTACAACTGGATCACATGTGTGAACTGCAGACCCCAGCGTGAATGTCTCGAAAGAGGACTAATTGCTAGATTGAGAAAATACGCATTTTAGCTCTACACGAGGTTTTCCTAATTTGATCAACTATCATTGTCAAGATACACAGTATTATGTAAGGTCTGTAATTTTTAAAAATCAAAGCCATCTGTTGTAGTACGAGTGGTGAGCTGGGCTGCATCCCGCCACCCAGCTAGCTTTACCCAAAATAATTACACGGAAACTGTATTCTTTTAAACACTGCCTGGCCCATTAGTTCCAGCCTCTTATTGGCTAGCTCTTGCATATTGATCTAACCCATTTTTAATAATCTGTGTATCCCACGAGGTGGCTTACCAGGGAAGATCTTAACCTGTGTCTGTCTGGAGTGGGAGAATCATGGCGACTCCCTGACTTGGCTTCTTTCTCCCAGCATTCTGTTCTGTCTACTCCGCCTAATTTTCTGTCCTATTAGGGCCAAGCAGTCTCTTTATTTAACCAATGAAATTAATACAAAACAGAAGACTCTCCCCCATCACCCATCCTCCCAGGCCAGAGGTTTGCTGTATCAGAAGACAGTAATGAGGAGATTTTGATACTATTCTCTACCTAGAAGTCACTTTGTTAATTTGAAATGTTAACATTATTGGAAGATTAGGGATTTCTCAAGATGATTATCATGAAGTACACAACTCTAATTTGCAATGCATGTGTTTGTGTTTGCACTAGTGAGTTTCACAGTCCTCAGATTATTATGTGTTTTCTGTTTGATTATGTCAAATCTCAATTCTTCATTCACCTCTTGAAACTCATCCCTCTTCCTTACTTCTATTACGTTAGTAAATGACTACTCTTCTTGTTTATCAATTCAAAAATCTTACCGTCATACTTGAATTTTAATATTTTAATTAAAAGTTTTGATCCCTTCTAGATTTTTGTAATATACTTTATGTACAGGACACTAATGTCATCTGTAGTCCCCCTACCATCAATGTCATACCATACTCTACTGCTCCTAGGTAGTCATAACTTAGTGTACCCATGGACCAGTCTTCCCTCACCCTCCCTTTTCCTCAATGCCTGCTATTACCACCATTTAGAACTTTCTTTAGTAATTGACAAATTATAATAATTTCTGAGTCCAGCAAGATGAATATATCAAAATTCAATATGTTTGTACTCTCCATAAACAACCAATTAGAAAATTCAATTTAAAAAAGTTGTCTTTTTCTACAGCATCAACAACATAAAAATACAAATGCATGGGCATAAATCCAACAAATGATGATCAAGATGTTGGTGTCATGAGATCTAAGAGGCAGAGAGAGGATGCTTGTGTTTTGAAATATTCAATATTGTGCATACAACATTTCTTTTCAAGTTGATATATGGCTAGATACATTTCTAGTTAAAATCTAATTAAGAGAGTGGCTTTGTTTCATGCAACTTGACAATCTGATTCTAAAATGTCTTTTGAAAAGCAGATCATTTGAAGAACTAAGGATGAGCTAAGAAGACTTACCATAGTAGCTTGGCGATTATGTGGTGATGGTAACGCACAGGGATTAGCATTAAGGAACAGATGACAAACACCACCAGCAAAGCCCGGCAGCCCAGGAACTGTCTATCCAGTCTGATAACTGACTGAACTGACGTTGGAGGAAGTGAGAAAGGAGGACCAGTCAAAGGATGACCAGTCTTACAAATTTTAATACACATAGGGAAAATTAAGTATTTTTACCCTATCCCAGTCATAGAAATATATCTGGATAGCTCAAAATTTGTGTTAAATGCAAAATTTTGTATTCAAGTGACAACACACAAAATAAATTTTAAAATCCAGGGAGTAGGTGGTAACACTTTAAGATTTATGATTCTAAAAGAAAAATGATGGGAAGAACTCAACAAGTTTTATTGCATTAGAAGTGAATGTCTAGTTATCAAAAGACATGGTAAGAAAATCAAAACATGAAACCAAGGGAGGATATTCCTCCTCATATCTTGGTTAGAAATGAGAAACAAATCAGATAAACATGATAAACACAGTAGACCCATGGAACTTAATTACAAACTGGGTTTGTTTGTAAGAAGATAGAGTAGTGGCCACATTATAGCGGAAAATGGTTCAGTTATGTCTGATTAAGGAGTTACATAGAGAAGCCACAATAATATAACTCACAAGAAAATGTCTGAAAATGATTTAGTAAATTGAAAGTATCTATTATTGATAAACCCAAACCTCTAATGTTGAACTGGAATGTGAGCTGATTTTATCATTTTGAAGAATATTGTAGTATCATCTAGTAAAGTTGAGGGTTGGTGACTCTGATTTTAGATGTATGACCTGAGAAATTTTTGAACAAGGTGTGTTGGTTTGAATGACAATCCTCCATAGGCTCATAAGTTTGAATACTTGGTTCCCAGTTTATGGAACTGTTGGAAAGGATTCGGAGTATGACCTCATTGGAAGAGGTGTCACACAGGGGTGAGCTTTGAGGTTTCAAAGGCCCATTTCATTCCCAGTTAAATCTTTTTTCTTTTGCTTTTTGCCTCCTGGTTGTTGTTTCCACATGTAACCTCTCAGGTAGTGCGACAATATCATGCTTGCCTGCCTACCTGATGGCATACTCACCATGATGGCCAAGGACTCCCTCTCTGGAACTACTAGCCCCAAATTAAATGCTTTCTTTTGTAGGTTGCTTTGGCTATGATGTTTCTTCATAGCAGTTGAAAAATAATTAAGACAGAAATGTTCAAGAGACACGACGAGGAAGGCTTATATAAAACCACAAGATTTTATATCCTGATTGTAGGCTGACAGAATAGTTAGAGGTCTTCTAGATATAGTCAGAAAGGTACAGGTTTTCAAGGTGTAAGCAGATAACGCTCAGTATTCACAGCAGAAGCATCAGGCTGAGCAGCATTGTAGTTCCAGAATCTTTATACTGGTATAAGGCATGCCCATGTTGTGTATTGGCTGCACAAGCAATAGAATTTCATTATAAAGAGGAACAAGGTAGAAGATGCTGGTTTTATGTGGAGGCTTCTGGAAAACTTGCCCACTATCCCTCCTTGAGAGTGGCATGATGATATTAAGCAAGTATGTGAGCAGAGATTCCTAGAGAAAAGATGGAGGCGTTTTATATCTTTTTTACTCTAAGAGGGGGATGCTTCCATCTTTATTATTAGAGAATGGAAATAAATTAACTCATAAGCAAGTGGCTGTCTCCATCTTTCCAGGGCTATTTGCTTAAACAAATATCCCTGAAATGATAGGACGAGAGCAAATTGGCTCTTAGCGCCTAGATGTTTGGCCATGAGATAGAAATTAATGGAGAAATGTAGCCCAGCAGCACATAACAACATGGTTTATAACAGCAAAGCAAAAGAGAAGTCACAGGCTTCAGATGAGGAGCCTGGGCTAGCATGATACAGACTACTTGAACAAAGAAATACTATGCATGAGTTAAAAGGGAATCAAACTTGCACTTTTGGGTTCACCAATGAATCTTGTGTTAAGGGGAAAAATGAAGGATTTAAATTTATCAAAGTTCAGAAGTGAGGAAAACTAGCAAAATTCTTAGTAATACACTTAAGACATAAAATCACAAAGGAAGCCAGAATGATTAGCATGAAATATTGTTTCATTCGGAAGAAAGCATGTGGGTATATAATTAGGGAGTCCCATACAGGTTTTCTAAAGGTTTGGTTGCTTTGTGTTTCTTAAGAAGGGAAATGCTATTCATTTTATTAAAACAATTGAACTGAGCATATAAAGTAGCGTGCAGTCTTTTCCATGTGTGATATAATTTATGATTAAGATACAATTATAAATTAAAATTCAAAGGTGAGATTGTAAGTCAGGGCGAAGGAGACAGTGGAGATTTCCAGATCAGTCTTTACTCTAAGCCATGGTTGTTTAGTGGAATTTCCTGTGGTTATTATACAGCGCTGTGGTCACTGAGCGTGGCAGACACATCACTAGAACAGAGAGGTGGCTTGGGTAAGTGGAATCACATCCTTTGTTCTGCTTCATATCCATGAGTGAGAAATCTGAGCTCCACAGCCTCTTATGTGCTGTTTCTCATGACACCATATTCCTTTAACATCACTTAATTAGTATTAGTATTACAATTGTATTGCTTTTAAAAGTGTTTATTCATTCTTATTTGTGTATGTGCATGGGTGTGTATGTGTGTGTGCACATGTGCTGGTCTTGTGCATGTATGCATGTGAGTGTGAGTGCTTGTCGTAGATCCCTGGAGCTGCAGTTACAGCTGCTTCTGAGTTATCTGAAATGGGTGCTGGGAACTGAACTTGGGTCCTCTGTAAAAGCAATACCTACTTTTAACCACTGAGCTGTCTCCCAGTCCTGCATTCTTTACTTCCTTCTGTCCACCCAAAAGCTACTTCATGGAAAAACGTGCAGTGGAGTGAATTGTTCCAAAAATGAGGAAAATGCACTTAATCTTTAGTAATTAAAAAAAAGAGGTCACCATCTATTTTGAACCAGATCACTTAAAACAACCCAGTGGTCTCCACTTTCCATAATGCTACTACTTTTGTGGTATTCATATTTAAGTCACTTAAGAATTAAAAACTATGATTTTGTTTCTCATTTGCACAGGGCACATCTTCCAATAGCTTCTAGCTGCCTTCTGCCCCAGGCTTCTGCTACTCCAAATATGCTGCTTCCTCCAGTGTACCAAGCCTGTCCCACCTCCCCTCTCACCCCTCCAGATGCTCTTTCGTCTTTCCAAAGCACTAGTCTCTAGTCATATCATTGTTATTTTCGTATTTGCATGGTGATCAGTTTAGTCAGGTTTTTTGTTTCTATGGCAAATATCCAAGAGGAACAGTTTTTTTTTTTTTTTTTTTTTTTTTGGTTTTTCGAGACAGGGTTTCTCTGTGGTTTTGGAGCCTGTCCTGGAACTAGCTCTTGTAGACCAGGCTGGTCTCGAACTCACAGAGATCCGCCTGCCTCTGCCTCCCGAGTGCTGGGATTAAAGGCGTGCGCCACCACCGCCCGGCCTGAGGAACAGTTTTAAATGAGAAAGCTTGACTTTGCCTTGTGGTTTCAGGTGTTTTAGTCCTGGGTAAATAAAATGCCTCTGTTGTTTTTATGATAGGGAAGAAATTTCATGGCAGAAGGGCATGGGAGAAGATTATGGTTCATCAGATATTGTCAGAAAACTGAGAGGATCAACAGGAAGGGCTGGGAATAAGATACACCATTCAAGGCATGTCTCTGCAGCCTGCTCCCTCCCACTAAGCCCCACCTTTCATAGTTCTTCCCACCATTCGATTCTGATTTAGAATCCAGTGATGGATTAACCCGTTTCTTAGGCCAGAGTCTTTGTGAGGGAATGCCTCTGGAAATGCCCTCACTGACACACTCAGAGGTGAGTTCTACTAATCTCAGAGGCACCTGTCAGTGTAACCAAGTTGATAAACAAGAGCAAGTGTCACAGTTACTGATACAATACACCCAGTTGTCCCTGTCCTATTATATACTGTAGGCTTCCAGGAATAAGAAACACATAGCTCTGTGTGATCACATCTGTACTCTTTACTTGAGTGGAGAGTAACTTAGTGGTTACTGGGTAAATATTCAGGGGCTTTAAAGCATTATTGTTCATTCATTAAACATAGATGAATGCATTTGACCCTGTTGGGACCCTTGGCTACCAACCACCCTTTTTATTATCATTGCTTAGTCTAGACTCATTTAGTGTCCGTGATATCATACTACACAGCCTCTTGCCTTGTCTCTGTTTTAGGGTCTTTCTCTCCTCTGCCTTGCACAGTTTTATGTTGTCCTTGAGTCACAGCTCTGACCCTCTCCCTCCTTCACAGAATAATTTCCACTGACTCCTCACTGCTTGTATTGCAAAGGTCAAAGTGTTTAATAAACTCCTGTACAATTTCTGCTCTGGAATGATAATGGACTTCCTGGTTATATCTCTTATGACTCTTATTCTTCAAATCTCCACCCCAGTAACCAGACTACATGCACCACAGTGCTCTTATCCCATGGAACATGCTTTCTCGCTGCTCAGTAAAAACAGTCATGCTTCCAGGCTCAACTTGATTGTCCCTTCTTCATAAATACTGCCTGGATGCTCCTGGGGATGATACAATTTCTTCCCCTGGTGTTCTGAAAGGACTTAGTTTTCGCCTTCTCAGACACTTGTTCTTTTTTCCCTTCTGTTAAGGATATTTTGGTACTTGTAAGTCAGAGATGAGTTGAGAATGGATCTTATCCATTCTTTTTATTCTTCAGACTACCTTGCCCATATGTGTTCAGTAACTGGTGGTTGAATAGAATGCTTTAATCAACTGTGTCTAGAATCAAGTTCTCAGCTATTATTTCACTCTGAATCTAAAACTATATATGTGATGACCATACCCCCAAACCTACTGCTGATTTCATTGATGATTTTAATTCTTAGGCTTAAGAGTGTCTCTCAAGACACTTAAGTTTTATAAAAGTCAGGGTCATAATGAATAAGAACCACTAATATTCAACATGGAACACAATTGAAACTACAGATCCCATCTCCACGGGTTTAAGGACAACCTGGTTTATGTAAGATGTTCCAGGCCGGTCAAAGCTACACAGAGAGACCATATATCAAGAAGACCCCTCTCCAAAGCGTAGATCCTAAAGCATTTACAAGTACAAGGAGCTCCTTAGGTGTTTCTGAATTTGTTCTCTGTATTATCTTGAATGCTTCCAGTATGAAGCGGTGACACAAGGACAGAGCCATTCTTTCTGCTCTGTTTTATAATAGAGATGGTTTCTTTTGGATCCTACTCTCTAACACTCATCACTCAGAGAAACACTCACAGTTTACATTGTCCTTCCATTTCTTAGTTTCCCCCTGTAGCCTGGGGAAAGTAATTTTGCCTGCTTCTAGGTGTGTCATCCGACTTGCAGAAAAATGTATGTGACTGGAAATTATGTTAAGCAAATAAACCCAACAGAAAGACAAATCCTGCATGTTTTCTTTACTCTGCTCTCTCTCTCTGTCTCTGTCTCTCCTCTCTCTGCATCTGTCTCTGTCTCTCTTTCCCTATCTCTCTCTCTCTATATATATATATGCATGTATGTATAAAATGTTTGAGTATCTGTATATATGATATATAGTAATATTATATATAAAACATGTGGGTGTCAGTGTGTGTGTGTGTGTGTGTGTGTGTGTGCCTATAAGTACAGTTCTAGATTGTAAAAAGTATAAAAGGCATCTTAGGGGAAAGGAAAATGTATGACATGAAGACTATTTCAGTAAAAAAGGTACCATAAAGAAAGGGGTCAGAGTAATGGGAGAGGGTATTTGGTCAATGAGATGATTATGATTAAGAATGATATATATATATATATATATATATATATATATATATATATATATGTTTTGTATGCTAACTTAAAAACAATTTATAACAATAAAAGCACAGATACTAACTGGTCCATTTGTACTCTGCTGTGTGGGTCTGGAATGGAATGCAGAGGAGGAGCAGGAGAAGAGGAGAAGAAGGAGGAGGCCATTTCTCCATTAGTAATGTGGGGATATTTTATTTGAATAAGGATCCAGATCTTCCATAACTCACTGATGGTAAACTCTTATCAATTTTATTTTCCACTCCCTCTGAAGCTACCCTAGTGTGCCATGGAGAATTCTACCAGCACTATCAGTGCTGGCGGGATAACAAACACTCTAATGAAGTTTTAAGAGCTCAGTATTCCATGGAACTTACTGGTCTATATCAATCTGTTCCCCAAAACTCTCTCTGGGTAAGCAAGACTCCAGATATGCTAGCTGTAGACAAAGAGAGAGACATCTATGCCCTTGCCACGTCTAGGCATGGTCAAACATCATAAGAGATTAGTCTCTCAGCTAGAAATCTGCTTTTGTGAACCCCCCAGGATGGAGAGAGGCCACCTCACATCTGCTGCGGAGCATACACACCTTGGCTAGTCCTTCAGGTCAACAGTCATGAAGTATTGTTTCAGCTAGAATGAGCCTCATGTGGAAACTTCCTCCGAAATATGAGCCCAGAGCTATATTGAGTGTCATCTGCAAGTGACAAGAATTTTATCTGCTCATTAGCAGGGTTAATCGGCACCTTCCAGCAGCTCCTACTTCAAATTGTGCTTTCCCAGGCATGAATGAAAAGACTGTGAAATGCAATCAGTCACTAGGAAAGCCACACATACCGTACCTAGGAAGACTGTGTTTGCTCAATAAAAACAATATGAGCAAAACCTGTCTCAGTGACCTCTGCATCATTTCCCAGGGACCTGAGAGAAACTCTGCACATGGGGCTGAGCAATCAGGATATTTCATGGGTGGCCTCCTTCTCAGACCCGGAATCGTTCCTCTGCAGTCACACATTGTGATTCATTTCTTCCCCAGAGGCGCTCTATTCTTCAGTTGAAAAACATTGAGATGAGGCGACAGTTCTTTCCATTCTGATGGACAGTTCTGTATCCTGAGTGGATGGAGATTATTGGTGGCATGGGCAGAGGGTAAATCAGGGGCATCTACCTAGAGTTTTTCCTGATGCTGGCATATGGGGAAAATTGCATCAATCTACAGATAAATACAAGATTTCTTTTCTTATTTATCAATGGATAAATAAATAAACTAGGACCTAACATTTCCTTTTTGCTCACTTAAAACTTTTTAATTGATATAAAATAATTTTACACATTCTTTGTATTTTGTATGGCATTGCAATTTATATAAAATGTAGTGGAAAGTTTGGGGTAATTTGCATATCCATATTTAAATTATGCTGATTTTAATTTGGTGTGTGCGTACAGTTGATGGAACACTGAAAGTTCTTGTTCTAGTTTTGGGGGAAATCACTCTTTATTAAACCCACTAAACAGTAATCTGTTTTCAATTCCTGCATTTCCTGTTCACACCATTCCAATTTGTTTCTGTAAGTTTATTTTAGCTTCCTTGCACCAGTGAACTTGACAGTATTTGCTGTTCCATGACTTGCTTATGTCACTAAATAATGTCCATTGTGTCTTAAATGTTTGTAAGAGGGAGAATTTTCTTCTTTTCTAAAGACCCAGTAAAAAATTCTTACTCCATGTACCAACCAATAAACATTTGGGTTGTTTTCCTTCCTTTGCTACTACAATGAACACGGTGTAGAGTTGCCTCTTCAAGACGCTGATTTCAGTTTCATCTACACTTATACTCAGATCACATTCTCTGTTGTTCTTATTTCCAGCATCATAAGTTCCGTATGATTTTATTTACTGGTTGATTTTTAAAATATTTTTTATTTATACACGTATGCAATGAATTTGGTAACACCCATCATCTACCCCCCTGTTCATCTCCTTCAGACGTTTAACTTTCTTATCAAGTTTTTTTTTTAAACCGACAGAGTCTAATTAACGTTGCCTCAATGTCCATGGACATGGAACCTTGAGCAATCTACAAATATGTTAAACTAAAAAAAAATCCATCCATGTCCCAATTAACTGCGGTATTTTACATGTCTATCCTCAGATTGTCAATATCGCAAATACTTGTATCTTCACCAGGATTTGTCATTTTTAGTGACAGCCATCTGAAGATGTGAGGCGAGATCGGTGGCTTTGACTCACATTTCATGAAAATTAGTAATGCTGAACATCTATTCATGTGCCTCTTGAGCACTTGATACATTGTTAAAATAATACTTATTTGAAACCATTTTCTATTTAAAAACAACTAGCTTTATGTTTTTGCTATTGTATTGTAGAACACTCATTTTTGGATATTACTTTTGGCAGACTTGTTTGTACATATTTCTCCTCATTTATATTTTTTATTACTTTTATTTTTGAGATCTTAAAATAATTATACCATTTCCCTTACCTTTCCTTCCACCAACCCAATTTTTGTGTGTATGTGTTTGTGTATGAGAGAGAGAGAGAGAGAGAGAGAGATGTTTTTTTTTTGCCTGTGTAGTATATGTACATGTGTGTATGTGTACCTGTGCATGGAAGCCAGAGGAAGATATCAGGTGTCTTTCCCATCATTTTGCACTTTATTTGAGGCAAAGTCACTCACTAAACTTAAGGTAGAGATCCACCTGTCTCAGCCCCATGTAGTTCTGGGTCACTCACGAGGCCACACCCTGCTTTTTGATCACTGTTTTTTACATGAGGTCAAGGGGTTCAAATTTAGGTCCTCATGCCTGCGCAGTAAAATCTTACCCCATAAGCCATCTTCACAGATTCTCAATGGTTAGTTTTGACTGTCATTTTACTAACAGAGCACGTGACACTGTGCTCAAAGCAAAAACAAAACACAACAAAATGAGACCCAAATCTTCACATCCTCACAACTGTTTTGACAAGAAGGCTGAGCTGACTATGAAGGAGAACCCAAAATGGCAGCCCAAATGATTAAGCTGCAGAGTTATAATATGATGTACGGTCTTTGATTCAAGTTTCAAAGAGTCAGTAAAGAAAGAAAATATTCCAGGAGACATGAGCAATCTTGAACTTATAACTTCCTTTGAAAAATGAGCCCAGCACAGCTGAGCTGTAAAGTGAATGCAAGTTGATTTATGTTGAAATAAATTACTATGTGCCATTTCTGAAGACCTAGAGATTCTGTAAGTTGAATATTAGTGAAGTTTATATCTAATTTTAGGGACCAGGACATTTCTGTCCTCTTCACCATTTGTCTTTCATACAAAAGGAGATCAAAATAAATACCATTTGCTGAGAACTGATGGTTTCCCCATGTTGCTATGTTTTAATCAGAGAGGTGAAAAAGAATGAGCCAAACTGCTGTTCAAGGAAGAATCCTTAATAAATAGATTATAAAAGCAGGAGATAGACTTTTATTTTATAATGAAAAACAAAATGTGGAAAAAATAAAAAACATTGGGAAAAGATTGTGATGCAGTGGGACAGGACATGCTCATTCTGTAAATAATCCTAGAGAAAACAAGCACACGGTGAAACTAAACTTATTTTTTTCTAACATGGAAAAGCGAAAAATCCAGCTGGAAATGACCAGATTCAAGGTATGTTAACTTACTCCAGATAGTTTTGGTGTGCATATCCATCACTTGCTTTTCATTCTTGCCTTTTTCTATTTTCATATTCATTGTCTGCCTATGAAAAAGAATTTTTTAAGATTTTAAAACATGTATTTCACTAGCAAGAAACATTGTTTTCATCTCTACCTTGTAGACAAACACTAATTTAATGAACTGCAGTTGGTTTATTTTAATTATGGAGACAAACTGATAGGAAACTATAAAGAAGCATTTTCCCAACTTGATTTTATGTGTGACATTTTAAACAAATTAAATGTATAGAAATTTTATAAAATAAGAAATTTGCATTTATATTAAATCCCAACTGAGTTTTAATAATATACTCCCCTAAAAATCCACCACAGATCTGATTGTCTAGAAAAATGGAAATAATTATTTCTTAATATGCATAAAGAAAGGTCAGGAAACTTTACATTTTCGGTAACCCCCTGAAATTAAAACAAATTAAAAAGAACAATTGACCTTTACTTTTCCTATCCTCTAATGCGAGTATAAAACACCATGTCAATATTATCTCAGTGAGTAGCATGAAAAACAAAGCAAGCCAACAAAACTCGAATTTGACTTATTCAGCTGACCTCTTTAGATTGTCACCCCGGAGCAGTGTCTGGATGCTGTGGACCCAAAACCCAGGCCTGCTGTGCCCTTCTATCTAATTTCACAGAAAGTAGGGCAGGGCAGCATGTTACCACCGAGGGCACACCATGACAGATTTATCTCCCTGTGTTCAAGCAAATCATTACATTTATCTTTTTTGATATCATAGGTCTTCATGGAGTCAAATAAAGCACATTTTGTTTACTATACTGAAAAGATATAAATGCTAACTACTGTTTAACTTTATTTTATGAGAGTGAATATTACATTCTTCTTTCCTGTGACCTTTTATTGCCTTGTGAATAAAGAAATAATTTGCTGGACAGAAATAGCAGCAAGAGAGTGATGGGATTTATGAGCAAACCAACTCTCCTAAAATGGAGATAAGCGTGTGAGTTTTAGAATGAAAACAGGGATCTTTTCTGTACCCCACTTTCAAAACCTTTACAAACTTTATGGCAAATGCGTATAGTGTACCCATAGAGCAGGCACTATGTGAGATTTAAAAGGCAGATACATAGTCAATCTTCTGCAGCAGGAAAATGAGTTCTGAACCAGTGATCAGAAGAATCTTCTCCCCAATCTCTATGTGTGAGTGCATGCACGTCTGTGAGTAGCAGAACATATACGTGTACATACATGACACACGTACATGGCAGCAGAGGTGTCCTCTTTTCTTAGGACATCCTAAGATTCCCTTGGGGCTGGATCTCTTCCTGAACCCTGGGCTTGTGTTTTTTCCACTAGGGTGAAAGCCAACAAGCCCCAGCCATCCTCCTGTCTCTACCCATCTTGGAGCTGGGTCACAGGCATGCCTTGGACACTTGGCTTGTTACATGGGTGCTGGTAATAATTGCCAACCTCATAATTACAAATCCTGTGATCTCCACCAAGGCATACCTCCAGTCCATATTCTTAACATTTTTTTCATATTCTTAGCATTTTTAATCTTTAAATTTATTTTTTAAGGATGAACACAAAAGAAATAGGAAAGGAGATTATCTTTCACAAGAGAAAGAGTAATCTGGAAATCTAGAAAAAAGCAGTATAGCAAAGTGGCAAAGACTGGGGCATCTGGAACATGACAAAACATCCTATAGTTGTGTGACATTGGGAGGTCACTGCCTTTCTGAGTGTCAATCTTTTATTGAATTAAAGGGAAGTCATCTTACTGTCTCTTTCACAGTGACAGAAAAATTGACCTAAATGAGATTATAGATTTAAAATACTCCGCATAGTGTCTTACACATTTTAAGTACTTGATAAATATTAGCCATAATCATTAATTTTACCTAACAGTTAAGTTTTATTTTAATGCCTTGTAAATCATGGTGGCATATGTAAGAACTGTGGCCATTCGCCAAAAATTTGCAAAGTGCATCCCATTAGCTTATCCATGCATTTTTCCCAAAAGAGTTCAGGAAAAAAAAATCTTATAATCTGAAAGAAGCTTGCTTATCTAATATTCAGGGATTTCAGTACAAAACATGGAAAGCTAGAAAGAATAAGATTATCATCTTTACTACAAAAACATGTAAAATATAAAATCATGTTCCTCCCTGAATGCAGGAGAGATCAGATGTAACATGTATACATAATTAAAAATAACACAAATAAATATTTTAAAAAGAATCATAAAATAAAAAGCTCATAGTGAAGCTAAAAACAGAATCATAATTCACTCCCTCCAATATGAGGCAGGAAAAGATGAAGGACTGAAGGAAAGGTGAGGCTTGCAGATCACAACCAAGAAGATGGCACATTTCTCCTACATGCTGTTGATGCTTGTCGAACACAAATCATACACCTAACTAATTTAAAACAGACAGTGCAAGTGGCCCAGTTTGAGACCCACACCATGGGAGGGAGCCCGCCCAGATACTGCCTGGAGCGCCAGAATCCAGAGACTGGCTAGCCCAGAGACGTGGGAGGGAATCAAACATGCCTGGGAAAAGAAGGCAATGAAATGATGCCTAATACTATTCTGCTATACTCACAGAATGGTGCCTAGCCCGATTGTCATGACTGATGGAAACAGATGCAGAAACTTGCCACCAAACATTAGGTGAACCTCAAGGAATTCTGCAGAAGAGAGGAAAAAAAGGATTGTAGGAGCTAGAGGGGTCAAGGACACCATAAGAAAACCCACAGAATCAACTATCCTGGGTTCATAGGGGCTCACAGAAACTGAAGTGCCACTGGGGAACCTGCATGGGATCAGTTTCGGTCCTCTGCATACATGCTGCAGATGTGTAGCTTAGTCTTCAGGTGGGACTCTTAGGAGTGGGAACAGGGACTGTCTCAGACTCAGTTATCTGCTTCTGGAACTACCAGGTTGCCTATTCCAGCCTTATTAGGAGAAGTGCCCAGTCTCACTGCAACTTCATATGCCATGGCTGGTTGATACCCATGGGAGACCTGCCCTTTTCTGAAGAAACAAGGAGGAGTAGATAGGGATGGGGTCGGGTGAGGGACTGGTGGAAGAAGAGGGAGGGGAAACTGTGGTTGGGATATAAAAAATAAAGAGATACACACACACAAAGAGAGTAACTAAAAGAAAATACACTGCCATATTGGACTTACATGACTGAATAATGTGTACGAAGCAGAGCACTGTAAATGAAGAGCAGCAAGGGAAACTAGAAAGGGAGCTACAAGGCCACTCTTCAAACAATGACCAGTCAAAGCTGACCACTGTGTGAGACAGGTCTGAGTTCTTCGCAAGGAATATATTGAGAGCTACAGAGAAGAATATTACTTAACAATATAAGAGCAATGGACCAAGAAGATAACATGTATCTAACAACAGTGCACCAAAACAATCAAAGCAAAATATTACATATTTATAAAAAAATACACATGCTCAAAATCTGGGAGACTTTACACTTTCTCTCAGTAATGAAACATGTCAAAATTCAACAGGAAATTATGTGATTCACACCAAGAACAATATGATTTAATGTACACTTTATTCTACTCACTAGAGTGAGATAATAATTCTTTTCAAAGACATCTGGAATATGAAGGAAGGCATTCTGAACTAAGGAAGAAAATATTTTAAGAGAACAACAGTCATGCAAAAGATTTTAAGGTACAGTAAATTAAGTTAGGAATCAAGAGCAGAAATATACCATAAAGTCTCCATATGCATCTGCTTATAACTAAAAGGGGATCATATTTGGAATATGTAAGAAATAAATAAAATATCAAAATCAGAAAACTACTCAATGAAAATGATCAAGTGGTGTTTGAAGAAATTTATTAGAAAGAGAGTTTCTTAATAAAATATATATAAAAGAATATCTAACTGGCCAATAAGTATATAAAAATATATTGATTGTTTCTGGGAGTCACACGAATGTAAGGTGAAGCAGTAAAAGTTACAATTTTGCATTTATCAAACTGACAAGCTTCAGTACTCTGATAATACCATGTGTGGGCAAGCCCATGTTGAGGAGATCTCTCTTACATTGGTGTTAGGAATGCAGTTAGATAGACCTCTTTTCAAGAGCAATTTGGTAGTCATTTCTATTAGAGTTTAGCAGGCACATGTCCCATAACTCTGCTTCTGCATATATGGCCTAAAGAGATTTTAATAAGTGTGCATCATTGTTGTGGCTAAAGAGGCATACATGGACATCTCCCCCTCCTTCTGTGGTTACAAGAACAAACTGAGAAGCAATTCCACTCAAGTTCACCTGGGGTAACCAGTGAGTTTATTAGGCTTACTTGCTGAGTAGTGGTTGAGGGGTTATGGACAGGAACCTGGGTGACCTTTAAGTAGCCTCACTGAAAGGTCTGTACCAAGCAGAGATAGTGCCTTCCTTATGGTTGTGTATGGAATCTCTTCCCTTCACCCTTTGCCACCCATATCCTCTATGCCCTCCCCCAAGACCATGTGCAATTAGATTTGAATGGGTGGCTGGATACTCAGGTAAGCATTCATGATCTTCTCTGTGCTATTCATCTATGAGGTAAGATAAATAGTCAACAGACCCAAATGGTTTTATGCACAATCCTAGCAGAATTCCTAATGATGGGTGGCAGTTAGGTTCAGAGGATAGTCCTGTACAACAGTTATGTTGTTTAGTTTAAAGTTGTATTGGTGAAAAACTGGAGTTAATATAAATGTCATCAGTAGAGGAATAAATAAATTGTGGTATAATTATACAATGAAATATTATAAAATCAATTAAAAAAGAATCATCATAGCCTTACCTCAAGGTTTAGTATTATTATATGAGTTTTTTAAAGTACAAGGGCCAGGCACTGGTGCTGTGTGTCTTTAATTTGAGCACTGGGAAACAGACGCAGGTGAAGATCTGTGAGTTCAAGGTCAGCCTGTCCTACATTGTGAGGTCCAGGACAGCCAGGACTACACAGTGAAACCCCCAGTCTCAAAACAACAAACAAACAAAACAGCGTTGGGGATATAATTCATTGGGAGACTGCTTATTTACCCTTCAGCTGTAAAAATGTTGAATAGGAATTTTCTCTGAATTGAAACATCTTATCCTGTCAAAAAGCTCATGAAGACTCTGAAAGTTCTGAAGGGAGGATCCTTAAGACCTAGGAGGTAAACAACACACAAATCAAAGAAGTCCCTGAAACTGATCAAACACACAATGCCCCTCCTTCCCAAGGTTATATAAGCAGTCTGGACTTCTTTGAAGAAAAAACACTTTGACTTGAGGAGCTGCCTACAAGTTGTACAGAAAGCTTCAAGGTTATAGCTTTAATGAGTTGTCACCCATGCTATGGTGGGCTTTGAGTTTTCCATGCTCCTGTAAATAACCCATCATTCATATTACTATAATTAACACCATTAAAATCATTGGTTAACCAAGTTTAACTTTCACAGTTGCTTTCATCTGTTGTTGCCTGCCTGATGGAGGAAGGTCATTGGTTAATAAAGAAACTTCCTTGGCCCATTTGATAGGCCAGCCCTTAGGTGGGTAGAGTAGACAGAATAGAATGCTGGGAAGAAGGGAAGTGAGGTCAGAGATGCCATGCTGCTCCCCTCTCCAGGGCAGATGCAATGAAGCTCCGACCCAGGATGAACATAGGCTAGAATCTTCCCAGTAAGCACACCTCATGGTGCTACACACATTAATAGAAATGGGCCAATCAGTGTTTATATGAATACAGTTTGTGTGTCTTTATTTTGGGGTGTAAGCTAGCCAGGCGGCCGGGAGCTAGGTGGCAGGAACACAGCCCACAGCTCCTTCAACACCTGCCTGTCTAAAGTAAGTAAATTTTGTTTACATCTTTCCAGGAATAGTGTGACACAGAAAAACATTTCATTCCATCTCCAGCTCCATGAGAGAAAATTGCAAAGTGATAGATATAGTGCATCTCTCATAAAATGAGAAGAAAATCATACAATCATGTTCTGTATTCTTAGTGTTGCCATGTTCATTAATGGCTTTTATATGGTTGGAATTGCCAATTTCAGAACGGTGTTATTTCGTGAAAGGACAGGGAATAATGCATGATTGTAGAGACTGCAGGGAGGGGATGACTTTCTATGTGGATGTGTATAATTGCTATGAATAAGGTCATGTCAAGAACCCTTTGCCTCTGGCCCTTGTGAATTGGCAAAGCCTCCCCAGAGTCAGGCTCAGGGAACTGGCAAAACCTTCTCTGCTCCATGATCAGGTGTTGACAGCATGTTCAAAAACTATCAGTTACAGCCTCTTTATCTGTGATAACTGCAACGTAAGACTGATTTCCTACAGAGATCTCCCAGTGAGATTAGCTAATTCTGCCTTCTTGTGCTGTACCTAATAATTATGGTGGAGTTTCCAGGTTGTTTCAAGGTAGGTGTTCTTCGTTAGAGTGAGCACAGGCTGCCTGATCGCAAGTTTTTTTTTTTTTTGTATATGTGTCTGCTGTTCTTCATTGTCTGCCCTTTCTTCATCCCTTGTTGCCCTTGTCAGATTTTCAGGATCAAGCATTCAGGATATGGTAGAAGATAACAAATTTCAATGTTTTATGTCCTTTAAAATAGTCTGTAGTGGCATGATAAAACATTGCTATTTGTAATATCTGGCTGTTTCAGCAATATCAAATTCATCTGTCTACTTCCCTTTATTTGAAATATTTCATAATCAGAAAGAAAAATAGAGTTAGTGAATCTGCTCCAGAATAATGACAATACTAGCAAATCGATAGAAAACAATTAAAGAAACTACAGTGGCAAAAAAATGATGTCTTGCACTCAATTAGCTAATGAGAAGAGAAAGATGTATGGATAGAAATAAGAGAGAGGCAGAAATGGAGGCAGAGGGAAGGGAGAGAGAGGAAAAGAGAAAAAGGAAGGAAGAGAGAGAGGAAGATAGATTGAGAGATAAAAGATAAAAAGAAAGTATTAGCAACAAGGATATTAAGTGGGTGGCAAATAGGAATGAAAAGAGGATTATAACCC
Organism: Microtus oregoni; assembly: GCF_018167655.1. NCBI lineage: Eukaryota > Metazoa > Chordata > Mammalia > Rodentia > Cricetidae > Microtus > Microtus oregoni. Next base: position 22,354,830 of record NW_024543094.1, read on the forward strand.
TAGTATGTGGTAGGAACTCTTTCAGCTAACAGTCTTTAGGATACCAGCCCACTTGGGCATGGTCTCATATACTATAAATGCAGCCAAAAAATTTGTACTCACTCCCTTTTCCAGCTGCTGGAGTTGGTTCCTGTTCCCCATTTGTGCAGAGGACTATGATATGTGAGTTTACCCCTAAATAAGTAACCCTTTATTATGCTTAATTCTGAGCTAGTGGGGGATTTATTTTTAGTGTCCATCTTCAACTGGCACCCAACATGGGGCACAAACCCATGGCCCTGAGATTAAGACTATCATGTTCTGTTGACTGAGTAATTCTAGAAGACAGTCCTCTCTCCAAACAAAGTTTGTCCTCAGGGTTAGGGACACAAATTAGGTGTTGCTTATAACTGGTATAATGTTGGGGGTTGGGGTGGAACTTATGTAGGCTCAGGGATCACCTTGAAAAAAAAGGAAAGAAAAAAGGGAAATTGGATGTGATAATAGGTAGATTAGTGTGAGCTTAATCAAACAAAAATAATAGTGAGTAATAGAGTGAATACTGTGAGCTATTATTTATAGCCAATTTACATTTGTATAGATTTTTGTATATTGATGCAAACTCAAATTATATTTGTTATGTTAAATATGCTCCTATTTCTCTTTACAATATTTGTACACCTAGATAAAGTTATTTTGTCATATTGCATGCATGTTTCTATCTCTGATTAAGACATTTTGTATATTGATACAATTTTAGGGTATATTTATCATATTGTACTATACATTTCTACTTCTGATCAAGATACTTCTACATTGTTTACATTTTGAGGTCATTGTACTCATTTGCTTCACAATTGTTTAAAGATTGTTTAATATTCTAATATGAAGTCTTGGTCTTTAAGCTATATAGGTATTAAGAATTTTAGGTCAATAGTCATCCATGTTTGTCACACTTATAGTTAGATTAATCACATTATTTAGATACATAGAGATTATATTTTGCATAGATAGATAATCTTCAATCACTTCAAATTTAAGTAACTTAGGGTTCTGTGGACATGAGACACAATTGCTCCTGGCAGCACCGTTCTATTTCTGAGAGAATGTTGAACACCAAAGACACTCCATTTGGAGCTTATTTTCTTCTTGGCAAAACTTGCCTTTGGGCAGGGAACTGACAAAATGCACAGTGTCCAGACAGGACAAGCAGGATACAAAAAAAAAAAAACCTGCCAAATCTTGCCAAGACAGGTTAAGATGGTTTTAAAAAACTCCCTGACTCTGAAAATGGTCTGTCAGTTACTCTAGGCCATAGCCGAAGTTGGTTGCTCCAACGTTGCAAATGAGACTTTGGGTGATTGCCCAGGTAGCCAGTTATTCTGTCATTTATTATACATTTTGGAAATTGCTTGATTGCACTTCCTCTTTACTCAAGTAATATCATTTCCCTTTTCAGGTCTTCCATGGCATTGAAGACTAGATAGCCATAGTTACTTTCTTCTCATGACTTGGTCAAACCTATTTCTAATACAAGTTTTAGACTCCTTAGGATGGGAAAATTATTAAAACATTTAGTATATGTTTCTTGCTTGATATTTGTTTATGCTGTTTGTAATTCTAATTTTTGTACTTGATATTTGTTCTCATTGTATATAGTATTGTATTAGGCTTGGACCTCTTTTATTTAAACAAAAGGGGGAGGTATTGTGGTAACTCCTTCAGCCAATAACTTTTAAGATAACAGGCCACGTGAACATGGTCTCATATATTATAAATGCAGCTGTAAAGCTTGCTTACACGCTCTCCTCCCAGCTGTTTGATTTGGTTCCTGTTCCCTATTTATGCAGAGGACTATGATCTGTGAATCTACCCCTAAATAAATAATCCTTTATTATACTCAGTTCTGAGCTAGTGTAGGATTTTCTTTTAGCATCCATCTTCACCAGTAACAGGCAGAAAGCCCAGGATGGTGAAGGTGAGGACCAGTTTCAGCTGACATATAAACATAGTGTCTGGTGATGGATATGAGTAAACAGTTGTAATTGATCACAGTGGGGGGGGACATTAGGATTGATGCTGTAGTGTTTGAGAGCAACAGAACTGATAACTGGGTCTATAGTTTGACACATTCTCAAGGCTTAAAGAGTGCAAGAAGTGGGGGTTGGAGGAAGAAGAGAATGAATGGGAGGAATGGGAAAAAAATAGTACGAGCGAGGGTGAAGAGGAGGAGAAGGAAGAGAAGGAAAAGCAGATGAGGCAAACAAATCAAGAGAAGAATTGGCCTGGAAGCCAGTGGAAGCAGAAATTTCATGGAGTAGTGGCCTCCGTTGCTACACTTTGTGGAGAAAGGAGTGTGAGCATGAAGTCTAAACTGAGTTTAGCAAGCAGATCTCTGATGACCTCAGGAAGGAGAGATCATGGTGGCCACCAGGACAATGACCTAGCTAATAAAATATGCAGGAAGGATCAAGGGACAGAACCAAGTCACTGCTTCCTGGACTGTCACTGTCAGCTGCTGTCAGCCTCTTAGCCCATTCTGGCTGCTGCTGCTGCTGGCATCCTTCCAAATTCACACTTCTCATCCAGGCACTGCCTCCCTTCCCTCCCCCCCCCCCCCACTTTCCTCTTGTAGTTCCTAGCTGAAGGAAGCTGGAGAGTGAACTCAAAATCAAAACGATTTGTCCCAGCCCTGCATAAATAAATGTCACTTTCCTATCCCCTGCCTCTGAATCACAGGTATCTTATACTCAGCTCATCTTGTTTATCCTTGAAGTTGTCCTCAAACATTTCCCAGTCTCCTGGATTGCATACCAATGGACAGATATTTGAAAAGTGTAATTACTGTTGTTTGTTATTTTGTCCTGTAGCTTGTGCTTCCTTATGCCATCTGGACTGGAGGTGGATTTGTTAAAAGAAAAAAAAAAGCAGAAAGGACAGTCTCACTAATTTGAGCCTTTGAAAGAGTAGGAAGTCCTTAGTCTCTCCCCAGAAAACAGATCTTTACCGAGTTTCCTGGCTGAGTAGGCAGCCAAGTTACTGCTAAGTTCGGGAAACTTATCAAGTGCAGGCTGGGAGTCTTATTCTACAACTGTATTCAAGCATGCATGGTCTGCTTCTTGCTCTAAATAAACAGCACAGGAATAATCCCCACATACACCTGTATAATTGTGGTGCGTTTTTCAAGATTGTTTCATGCATACAAAATAATCATACCTTGCATGAACAATGTGATGCCCTGGGATTCGGAAACTGCACAATCCATCACAGCCAAAAGCACCTGATGGTTGAGACAGATCTTTACATTGCCCATCCAGTGTCTTGCACTGCCCTCAGCAGTCTCCATGGCTGGTACTTGACCATCTATCTTTGTCTACAATAGCAATTAAGGAGGAGGAAATGAAAGGGCAGCTTCTCTTCTACATCGATAGATTTATGATTGATTCTTTAGACTTTTTGTGGCAAAGGCAGAACAGAATGCCTCTACCAGCTTATGTTCTTCTAAAGGAGAGTGCCATGCTAATTTTGAGAAAATTAGTTAAAATTAGTTAAGCCAACATGGGAAGCAGGGCTCGAGCTTCACTCCCAAGGGCAAGTGAGAGCCTTTGTAACTGTATTAGGAAGAAAGGGTATCATGGAAGGGAGACCATGAGGTAAAGCAAAAAGACATTGTGTTCTGGATCACAATTCCTATCCTTGATCCCCACAATTGTAGCTAACTTATGAAGCCATAGAATGGGCATGGTAAACACATGTAGTGGACTCTTTGCGTTCCTATCAATAACAATGGGAGCATCTTTAGAATAAAAGAAAATTAGGAGTTTAATTAAGGTGTCACAACAATTGTGAGAGTTCACTTTACAGGTTATGAATTTGGAGGTCCACCAAGTTCAACCATATTTATGAAGGGCAGCAGTCCTCTGCAGGAATATGAGTGGCTTTGGAAATCAGAAATACTGTCAAAATATTTATTTGAATATTTTTAATCCACTGGTCTATCTATCTATCTATCTATCTATCTATCTATCTATCTACACATACATATCCTTAAAATAATTGATCTATCCAGGCAAAGTGAGTCATTATGTTGTAGAATTTTAGTCGAAATGAGGAGAGTGCGATACTTCCCTCTCTACACAGGCACCTCTGTGATTTTGTGTTGGTTGAGAACATTTAATGTGATGGTGACTGTGAGGACCCACAGATGTGAGCCCTGTTCCACCTTGACTGGAGGTCAGAGACTTTGAGCTTATTTTTGCTCTGTTAAAATTGTTGACAACAGGTGTGGTTACAAACTAGAAACCCTGACCTAGACTGTGGTTACTTGATGTTTTGTACATTAAAGTGGCCCATAGAGGTGGATCTGCTCCACCTGACCAAATGTCAGAGAATTCAAGCATATTCCTGCTCCTTCATTTAAAATAAGATGTTTGACATAAGGAGTGGCTGTCTACAGCATACTTGATCTAGGGTGTATTCACTGCATATCCTACCTGAGACATCAAATGCTTTACTCAGAAAATAATGGATTGATGTCTTAAGTACTGAGGCCATAACTGCTCTTGTTGTCCTTTATGCCATGTCTAAGCAGTCTTTTTGCCTCCCCTCCACTTCCTTTTGTATTGGGGCATAAAAGCATATGAAAATTAAACAAGGACAAATTCAGCATTCAGAATCCACTAAGTTGCCCTCCCGGCACTATCCTGTGTTTCTGTATTTCTTCCCTATTTCTGCTCCTCCTACCTAACATTTCTAATCCAAATGTGCCTACCCTAGAATGCATGAAACTGTCGTGTCTAGGACTGCAGCAGAAGTCATCCTAAAAGGTGGCTTATGACAGGTGATTTTTATCTATGGGGGCATAGCCCAGATGCCCCGTTATCTAGTTAGAACACTGAGTTCCATCAACTTTAAACTATGACTTTTTAAATTATAAGAGATAAACAAGGGCCCAGAGGCCATTACAAATGCCACCTGAAGGTGCAGTTTCAAACACTTTCCTTGCTTTTCCAGCTGTTAGTGGCTACAAATGTCATTAGTCTGACAGGAGCCTTACTTTAACTCCTGCCTACTGGTGATAGCCACCTGGATTCTTCCTTAGAGGCCCCGTGTGGAGGCATTCAATCGACCGAATGAAGATTCTGTGAGGGTCTGCCTGCTTTAAGATCCTTTATTTAATCACATCCACCAAAGTCCCTTGTGCAGTAGAAGGTACATAGTAACACGCTGTTGGGGTGGAGAGAGTAAACACATTTGGGATTGATAATACAGACTGCCAAGGATGCTGTCTACAAACATAGTCACGTGAACAAAAAAAAATCTAATAATCAGGGCGTCGTCAGGGCAACTGTTCTGCAAATCTTCCCAGAGAATGAAAGTATGTTATATGTCAGTGTAAGAGGAACTGCTTTTGGCTAGCAACATCAACAAGGTTTGGAGAGTCCTGTGGTTGAAATCTGAAATGTCCTCATTGTGAAGACTTTGGGGACAAGGACCTGGCTGTTGGAGACGGCCTATAAAGGCTTCCTTGCATTCTGTTTCTTGTCTGCTGCCACATAAACAAACTGCCTCAGGTTCCTAACAGGAAGCACTAAGTCAGCCCACCACGCCTTCCTTCCTGTGGAATCCCTCTGAAAGTATTGGCCAAAATAAGCATTTCCCTGCCATTTGTTTTTCTTAGGTATTTTGGTCAGGGTGAGCATGGAAGTCACTAGCACAATGGGAGAGGGGCTTTGGACTCTGATCACGGCTAGGATTCTGTGTGTTCTCACTTCCCTTGCCTTCTGGTACCTACCTGAAAAGCATTTAGCCTCAGGCTTTACTTGGACATCCATGTCCTTAAGCGAGTTTTGATCAAACCTTGACACCATCTTTCCTTTCAGAGGAGAAAGGGGGTTTTCTCCAGAAAAGTGACATCAAGAAAGCCATGTGCAGTGCTGGTAAGTCGCGTCATTGAACTGGTCTGTTCTACAACCACAATGCGCTTGGATCTGTGGCTTGCAGTGACAAGAGAGAGGGATTTCAGTGAGTTCAGGGCTTCCCCTGGCAGTTTGCCTCCCATTCATGATGGTATGGTAAAGCTGTTTAGTTTTTCATAGGTGAAGCAGATGTTAAGGGATGTGATGTGAGTCAACTTCCTGGAGCTCCACCTAAGATACCCACCTGCCAGCAACCTTTGGACAACCTGCATGAGCAGAAAGTTCTTTAAGGAGGGAAGAGGCTGAAACTCATGCAACTAGACATGGAGGCTGCGCTTTAGTTTCCTGGCTGCCCAGATCTGAATAATCACACAGAAACTGTATTAATTACAACACTGTTTTGCTGATAGCGTAGGCATAAATTTCTAGCTAGCTCTTACATCTTAATTTAACCCATTTCTATTAATCAATGTATCACCATGAGGCTGTGGCCTACTGGTATTTTTCTGGCATCTGTCTCCTTCTGCAGCTACATGGCATCTCCTTGATTCGACCTGTTCTCTCTTTATATCTCTGCTTGGATTTCCTGTCTGGCTTTATTCTGACCTGCCATAGGCCCAAGCAGCTTCTTTATTAACCATTGGTAATAAGACATTCAAAGCATACAGAGGGGAATCCCACATCATGTGACCATAAGGAAATTGTCCATGAAACCTAAGAAGTGGGCACTGTCCCTTTAAAGAACCTGCATGTGAGGAATTCAATGTTTAAAACAATCTTCAATGGAGTTTAAGTACGATAATGAGAAGTCTCAAACAACTGCATGAGTCAGAAAAAGTGGCAGAAAATTTGACCAGTACGTTGTGGTTAGAGGTCGTGACTGGAATGGAGCATGATTTTGATATCCCAATAATCTGGGTCTTATTAATAGCTTGTGCATAGAAGCATTTAGGCCACAGGCTAACATTAAAACCTTTTCCTTCTACATGTTTCTACAGGCAGTGGTTATCATGTCCTTGAGAATATTAATTGTTAAGGACACAATATTTTTTCTAAATTATTCCACAAAGTTATAGTTTTGGGGATATAGGAGCCTCCCTGAAGTCAAGGAGGGGCTGGAACAGTGACTATTCATGCACAAAGTAATCCAGAAACCTCAACAGCTACATGTTCCAATTCAAATGATGGCTCCACTAGTCATGGGACTCGGCACTGGGTGCAGCTAGTGAGGGAGAAACAGGAAGTGTTGGAGGGAGGGAGAGAGTAGGGGGAGCCCCTGAACCTATTCAACTGAGGTTGGATGAAGGATATTTTTTGGTTGTATAAAATAGGATTGTTTATTGTAGTTGGCTTGGCAGTCTTCTACTTCATGAACAACTTGATAGCTAGCACGGGACTATCTCCATCAGGGTCAAAGGCTGCATTTTAAACCGAGCTTCATGAGGTGAATCTCACATACCACAGTTTGTCTCACTTGTAGTTTTCATTATCAATATCCTCTCAGCTTCAGCCTTTCCTTGTATTCCAGCAACCAGCAGCACTGTCAGGAGCAGTCAGCGGCCCCTGCTGGTTGTCCACCCGCAAGAAGAGAAGATGTTTCTCTTAAGAAACCTTTTTTTCCTCTTTGCATAACGTTTAAGTATCTTGTGAAAATAAGTTTTTTTTTGTTTTTGTTTTTGTTTTTTTTGTTTTTTGGCACAGTTGTTGAAAGCACCAAAGGATTAAGGAAACAACTGGGTGGGTAAGCTTTGAAGTCCAGGGTGGGAGTCAGACATGACCATGCTTGTCCCCTCAAGGAGGATTTTGTCAGAAAAGTGCAGATTTTTTTTGTACTATTCACCCCTCCTTGACCTCATAAATTCACATGCACACCCTTGCCCAGGCTTCTCTCCTCTCTTCTTCAGCAGCAGAGCAGACGACCGGCAATATTGCAGCTGCCTGATCTGACTCCTTGACTACCGGATAGTTACAGAAATACAAGGTGATAGAGATTCATAATTACATAATGAAAGGCACGGAGTGACAGGAAATATAAACTGGAATGGCTTTGAGTCGAGACTGTCTCAATTTAGGAAAATTCCAGACCAGTTCTTTCAAGGTTGTTTGTACGTGGTGGTTCTAAAGTTAATGGTTTTGTCTTTAAATGATATTTATAGAGAACTTCAAGTTCATGGGCATTATCTGTGGTTTTGAATTAACAATGACTTCTATACAAACCTTGACAGAGACTCGGGGAAAAGAAGCTTCTGGAAATGCCACAACAAAAGTTCTGCTGTTGAGAAGGCAGGAAGAAACTCAGGGTACCATTAGAAGTTGGAATAGTACGGCACAGGAGGCCCTTTCTTGCCTGGAATGAGACCCTTTTCTCATGCACCGACTTGAGGAGCAAACTCAGATCCTAGCACCTCTGCAGAGCTTCCTGCACTTTCTTTCCTAGGCCCCAGTTTCAAAGTTGCCTTGTGTGCTGTTAACTTGTCAAGCAAGCCGCACGCGGGGTTAGGAAGGGAAAACCTAAGTAAGCAATGGGGGAAACTCCAAGGAATAATTGGAATGTCATCATAAGATGGGGGATGTGCACATTGTATACATGTATGAAATAACACACCGACACCACACCTACACCCACACACTCCTTAGATGACCCCCTACTTCAAAGCCCCTCTTTCTTCCAGGGACATCAACAATCCTTCCTCTCTTTACCCTGTCTCCTGAGTCCCCAGAACAACAACCTCAGCCTTCTCATCAGCACCTCTCAATGTTCACCCTGAACCTCACAGATCAAAGCCTGACTTGCTGCTCCAAGTCCTCAGCATACCCTCAGTAAAGCTCCATAATCAAGAACAAAAACAAGTGTTACTTAAGAGAGTGGAACAAATGGTCAAATAGGACACAAGTGTCCTTGTCGGTGGCAGTCATCCAACAACAGTGCAGGGGGAAATTGCGTGGTTATTCTGAGCATCCAGATGCATTTGTTCATGCACTTCAGACGGTGACCTTAGCCTTTGAGCTGTCCTGAATGGGTGCTCCGTTTATTCTTGCTACCTGCTGCATTCCCATAGGAAAGAAAGGAATTCTAGCAGGAGCTAGGAGTGAGGCTGATGGGCTGATTGCTAGAAATCAAGATCACAGCCACCTATGAGTGAAGCAAGCCATTCTTTATCACCAAAGGGAAAAAGAAGGTCATTGTAAAGCAAGTGTGTACACATAACACACATATGCACATGCTCATGCAAGCGCATGCGCACACTCACACACACATACATGAGAGAGAGATAAAGAGGGGGTATGTTATGCACACACACCATTGTCGGATACCAATCAAGACAGCTTCCCCAGTTCCAGTGTTGGAGAAGCACCTTCGCATTAACTCCCAGTGACTCTGCACACATGGAGTGTCCCATGCTACCTGCAGTCCTGTGGCCCTTCTCTTCTAGTAAAAACATTACTCAAGCCTTAATACTATTGGAGTGACCCAAGGCATGGATGAATAACCACTAAGTTCAAGTGCCTCTCACTTTCATAGGCTACTGGAGAAACAAAAAGAAAGTCTCTGGAATTGGTGCAAGGATGCAACGCTGGCTGGGTTTTCTCTTCCATTGCAGGCTGTTGTCTAGCGGTTCTTGAGGTGAAAGGCCATCTGGCAGATGAACTCTCATTACTGGAACTATAGAGCAAAGGTCTCATCCTTGAGAGTCTCAGTAGACAAAGCTCTGCCACTCATCTCAAGATGCCAGTGACAGAGATGAGCAAGGATGTCAACAGGAGTAGGACTTTAGTTAGTACAGCAGAGCTGGGAAGTCAGGGACAGCATCTTCCTTCAGAAGTACCAGCAGGAGCTTCAAGTTTAATAGTGGTGGGCACAAGAAGTGTGAAAGCAAACAGCTCTGGTCCAGTTGTGGGCTGGGTGATCATTGTCTTATTTCTGACTCAAGAAAGCTGGGAAATTTAGAAACAATCTGTAGCTGTCCAAAGTATACAATTAAAGAATGGCCCATCTTTCAATGGTAGGCTTTAATAATTATTTAACATATTTAACATTTAAAATGTCTTCATTGATTTTTTATTATATAGAATTGCACATAATGTATTTATAAAACAGGGGACTGTTTTATAAACTGTCCTAAAACATTCTGATTTATGTCAACTTCCACTAAGTACATCTAATGGCGTTCAGAAGGCATTTGTGTGAGTCAGCTCAGAACAGTCAATGAAGAAAGGGACTTTGTTGTAAAGGGATCCTGCACAAAATATGTCTCAAAGCAGGTAGACATACTGTGAAAGAAACATGGGCTGTGATGTCAAGCGCAGCTAGGTTGGGATTTGGGCTTAGATATTCAGCAGCTGAATGACCTTGAAGAAATTGTCTTGTCTGTGCACACCACATAAATTGGTTTATGAAGCTGGGTGGGTGAAATAGCACATCCACCCTTATTCTTCTGTTTCTTGGACCCGAAGTAAGAAGTTTTGCTCCCACAAGTACAGATGCAAGAGCCTGTGTTAATCTGCATTATCAGAGTGCCCGGGACCGCCCTTCCAAGCGTTTCCCCACTACACCCTTGGTTTCCCCCAATTCTCTCAATTAGAATTGTCTACTGATGGTTCTCTCTTGCTTCCATGATGTTTTAGTGAGTCTTGTTATTTTACTGTGTTATTCCTAATTCCTAGCATGTAATCTGAGTAGTTCATGTTGGATGAATATCGGTTGCATGAAAAACTGAATGTAAAAGACAAAATGTGCTTGTTAGCCCTTTCATAATTATTTCAGGAACTCATCTAACTTTTTTTTTATTTCTAGTCTTTTGATTTCTAAGGGTGACATGCTTTGATTTCGAGTTCTGGGGTAATCTTGGTCTACTTAGAATATATAAAAACTGGATCAAAAATTAAAGGAAAAGACATTGAAAGCTAGTTAACACCAGTGTTGAATTTAATCTGGATTATATCTGGGCAAAATGGTGAACAGAAAATAAAAGTTTCAATGTTGTTTCACAAATTTCCATGGAAACAGCTAAATAATTAAAATGGGGGCATTGTAGAAGACTAATCTGAAAATCTTTTTCTAAGGACAATATCCCAGTAAAGCAAGTGAGATGATCTTAGTCAAAACAAACTAGCATTATGCCAGGCAAAGGAAGGCAAAGGTAAAGTTATGGTGGCTTTGCTGCCTATATCACATGGGTTATCGGAGAAGCCACCTACTGCTGAGAGTGATGCTTGGGTTTGCGTTTGGAAAGAGGAGCTGTAACAAACTCAATGACAGCATTGTAGGATGGGGGACCACGACCATTGCCAGATGCTGCTGCAGCACATGTCCAGGTCTGGACTTGCCAAATTGAAATTGGTTATCCTGAGAGCTAGGACCCAGCACAGTAGTTTCTAAGCAGGGTAAGTGGCATCAAGACTCTGCTCTGTGCTGGAGCTGCCCAGGGTTTCAGCTTCTGCTCCACTTAATCAGGCTGCGGCATTGTCGGCTGATAATGATACTTTAGAGTAGGCTCATGCGTTCCCTTTCCCCATTGTGGGGACATGAAAGCATTGGGCAGAACTCCACGTCAGCCTTTGACAGATCCTGTTTCAATGTCAAAATAAGTTATAAGCCAGAGGCTCTCTCTGCAAGGATAAACATGCAGAGATGTTAGAGACCAGACCTGGAGCAAACATGGAGGTACCTTGCTTTAAAATGAATGAGGAAACAGTTCATAATGCATAATGTCTAGGGGATCCAAGAAAATACACCGGAAAACACTTAGTGTGATATTGCCCAAAGCTGAAAGTGTTTTAGGAACAAAAACCTGACTGTTGTATTAGCTTGAATTTGGTGGGAAAGCTACATTTGCGATGCCAAAGACAATGTTTTAGGTAAAAATTAAAAATTCTGAAATTGAAGGCAAAATGTTAAAAGCATAATGAAAGATATAGAATATTAGTCTAAGAGATTTGAGTGCTCTGTAAGCCTTGTTAAAAGTACATATACTTGACCACAACCTATATATATCTTTGCTGGCGAGATGGACTTGGTTCTCAGCTCACAGATGTAAGTGGTAGCAAAGACAACAAAACTGGAAGTTTTATATTCTTGTGTTTCTTATTATTTTAGATAATATGTGTATAAGAGCCTTTTCAGAAAGCTTTTTTATTCCGCCAGTAAAATGACTTCTGTGTTTATAAAAGCAGGTATTTTCTTGCCATCACAAAGCTGTTGATTTATTTCTCATTTCTTGACAGCTCTTTACTGAAAGGACATTACTCTATTACTTACTGACAGGTGATGAAAATTTGAAAACCTTTTGAGGCAGGGGATCACAAGGTTGCAGTTCTGTAAGAATTGCCCCATTGATCCTTGCAAAGAAATCAACTTTGTGTTCATCAATCTCATTAAAGCTGGGAAATTTAGAAGCAATCTGTAGCTGTCCAAAGTATACAATTAAAGAATGGCCCACCTTTCAATGGTAAACTTTAATAATTATTTGACACATTTTACAACATTTAAAATGTTTTCATTAATTTTTTATTGTATAGAATTGCATATAATGTATTTGAGTCACATTTACCCTCTATTTCTCTCCCTAATTCCTCCCAGATCTACCCCCACTACCCTACCCCATTTTTTAAAACAATAAATCATCAAGTCCAAATAATGCTGGTCACATTCTCTTGGGTGTGGGCCATCCACTGGAGCATGGTCGACCTACCAGGAGCCACACTCTTTGATAACCAGCTCTCCAGCAAGCAACTGTTAATTACCACGGCTTCTCAGTTGGAGTGGATGGAAAACTGCTTCTCTCTGCATGCTTCAAGGTTGAGTGGCTTGATCTTGTGCAGGTCTTGTGCCTCAGCCACAGCGGCTGTGAACTCAAGAGTGCAGCACTCTGCCATATCCACAAGACACTGCTTTGCTCTGATCCTCTGTAGCGTCTTGCTCTTACAGTCTTCCTATCTCCTCTTCAATCACTTCTGAACCTTGCAGAGAGGGTGATACAGATGTTCCATTTGTGGTTGGGGGCTCCACAGCATTTATTCTCTGCACTTTCACCAGCTGTGGGTTGCTTTATTAATCACTGTCCAGTGCACAAAGGAACTTCTTTGACAAGATTCAAGTACTACACTATTTTTTAAGATCCTCCTCTGCTCCACAGTAAGGTAAACCTAATAAAAGAATTGGGAAAAAAATCTCACAAGACACACTAGACTCACACCAAAAAAGCAAAACATTTACTGATCTGTGTGGTCCGAGGTCAGCTTTCCTGAGCCTAGGATAGAATAATCACTACAATTTTCACATTTTTTTTTGTGGAAATAGTATAAAAAATGAGAGGAAAATTTTATTTATGTATTTAAAAACAAACTTTCCAGATCAAGAAAATGACTTAAAGCCACATATCAAAAAGCTAATCTACTTGCAAAAATAAACAAGCAAATAGAATAATGGATGTATAAATGAAAAAAAGAATTTTCTGTCTATCTAGCTGATGAAAATTTTGTAATCAAAATTCAAGAGTCTTATAAACATCACAGAAAGAAAATGATCCTAAGATAATGATCAGGTTGCTATCAGAGCATAATCAACAAGAGCAGGAAATTGAATGGAAGATTTGAGATTCAAGTTTCTACACAGACATATGATACTTATTTGAAGGAAAAGAAAGACAGTATTGGAAATTTAAGGGGTAAGAATTAAAAAAAATGTCTCACATGTTTCTAAAATAACCTTCCTCAAATTTTATACTCTAGTAAACCAAAATTGCTTCCAGAAGGAAGTGTTTTAAAAGAGGAAACTGTGGAACCATGTCAGTCAGATAAATATAGATTTAGGCTTAAAAAATGTGGTAAATATAGCCCAAAACCAATATAGAAAATTCCCAAAAAAGAAAAATGTAGTATATAAAAAGTCTTGATAGGCTTCTATCTCCAGGACGGAGTAGTCAATTCAATTGTCCTGATTTATGCTGTATAGTAAGAGAGGTGATACAGATGTTCCATTTGTGCTTGGGAGCTCCACAGCATTTTTGCTCTGCACTTTCACCAGCTGTGGGTTGCTTTATTAACCACTGCTCAGTGCACAAAGGAACTACTTTGATGAGATTCAAGCACTGCACTAATTTTTAAGAGCCAGGGGATCCCCAAAATAACACCTTGTTTGCTGGCTTGTTGTGAGATCCCCTGGCTCTGCCCTCTGAGGCTGGAATTATAGGACATCTGTCAAACATCTTGCATTGAAATGGGTTCTGTGGATCCAAACTCCAGCCTTCTTGCTTATGTGGGAAACACTGAACCAATATCCAGCCCAGTGGTGCCCTTTCCATTTCCCAGATATCTTTCTTCTACTTTCATAAATGTTTTAATTTTAATTATTTTTATTTTTCCCATATGAAAGAAAATACATTACCCACTTTTCTGAGTCTATTCTACCTTGTTTAATGTAACCATCTCTAGTCACATTTATTTTCCAGCAAATTGCAGAATTCCATTAATTTCATCATTTTTTATTAGCCTGGGGCAGGGAGAGGTGTGAGACAGAATCCTTCTATATAGACTAGGCTAGCATCCTATGAAATGCTGGGATTATAAGATGTGCCACCATACCTGGCTGACTTTTTTCTTCTTAATGTCTAAATTGTACTTCATTGTGAATATAAGCCACACTTTTTTCATCCATTCTTTTACTGATGAACACCCTAGCTCATTTCATGTGCTGACTTTTTTGTTTCTGCAATAACCATGGATATATAGATACCTCTTTTATACAGTAAATTGCATTACTTCAGGAATATATCCAGGAGTGATGAATCTGGGTCATTGATGTTTTGAGGATTTTGAGGACCCTCCATGTTGATTTTTAGAGTATGCAACAATAATTCTCTCAAGAAACAATAGCAAGAGTCATAGTGATTAATATACACCTTTCTTTCCCTTACTAAATAATAAATCTGGCCAATTAAAAATAATTACTACCACAATCTCAATAGCTTTAAGGAAAAGAGGGAGTGATGCATGAACTAGAAGTTTAATAATAAAAGTAGAAACATAAGAAAATACAGAAGAATAATTCTAGAAAGAAATAGAAAGAGAAGAGGGAGAAGCAGAAAGATGAGAGAGAGGATCCTACTACAGATAAAGACAGTCAATACACAAAGCAATGAAAATTCAGGGGAACTCCAAAGGCAGGGGTGATGAGGTAGAAGGAACAGCAAAAGAGACAAATTTCACCTAATTAAAGGCAAATGACGAAGGAGACAAAGGAGAGAGAAAATGACAGAGAATTAAATTTTACATATTGCAAGTTGATCACAGAAGCTGATGTCTCAAATCTTAATACCAAAGAAGCTGATGCAGAGAGACTAAAAGCCTGGGGCCAGCCTGGGACCTATGACAAGAACCCATGTTGAAAAAGATGAATAGGGAGGAAAGAAGGAAAAAGCTAGATATTAAAATGAAAGAAAAGAGATAAAAAGAAGAAATTATTTAAAAAAATATTTTTTCAACAAACATTTAATGTAACTGGTTTTACCAAAAAGTCTCTCATAGAAAAACAAAACCTTAAGATAAAAGTAACAAATCTCATGTTGGAGTGGATGTGGAATAAGGTGAATACTCATTCATCTCTAGTGGGATTGTAGACTTGTATAGCCACCGTGGTAATAAGTATGGCAGTTCTTCAGGAATCTGGGAATAGATCTACCTCAAGATCTGGCTATTCCTCACCTGGGTATTTACCTAAAGGATGCTTCGTCTTACTACACAGACACTCACTCAGACATGTTCATTGCTGCTTTATTTATCATGGACAGAAATGGAAAACAATCTAAACGCCTGTTAATGGATGAAAAGATAAAGAAAATATGGTACACCTGATTTCTCTATGGAAACCATGAAAGCCAGAAGGTCCTGGATAGATGTACTGCAAAAACTAAGAGACCATGGAATTCAAGCCTAGACTACTATACCCAGCAAAGCTTTCGTTCACTATAAATGGAAAAAACAAAATTTTCCAGGATAAAAACAAATTTAAACAATACGTAGCCACAAAGCCAGCCTTATAGAAAGTAATAGAAGGAAAATCACTAACCATGGAGTCCAACAATGACCACAATAACTCAGACATCTAGAGACCCTTCACCAGCGCAACTCAAAGAAGGGAAACACACAAACTCTACTACCAAAAAAGTGATCGGAGTTAACAACCACTGGTCATTAATATCACTTAATGTCAATGGGCTCAACTCACCAATACAAAGGCACAGGCTAAGAGATTGGATACAAAAACAGGATCCAACATTCTGCTGTTTACAAGAAACACACCTCAACCACAAAGACAGGCACCTACTCAGAGTAAAGGGCTGGGAAAAGGCTTATCAAGCAAATGGACCTAAGAAACAAGCAGGTGTGGCCATACTAATTTCTAACAAAGTTGACTGCAAACTTAAATCAATCAGAAGAGATGGAGAGGGACATTTTATACTCATAACAGGAACAATTCATCAGGATGAAGTCTCAATCCTGAATATCTATGCCCCTAATATAAAAGCACCCATGTACGTAAAAGAAACATTACTAAAACTCAAGGCAGCCATCAAACTGCACACACTAATAGTAGGAGACTTCAACACTCCTCTCTCACCAATGGACAGGTCAATCAGACAGAAACCTAACGGAGAAATTAGAGAATTAATGGAGGTAATGAATCAATTGGACTTAACAGACATCTATAGAATATTCCACCCAAATAGGAAGGAATATACCTTCTTCTCTGCAGCTCATGGAACCTTCTCAAAAAATGACCACATACTTGGTAACAAAGCAAACTTACACAGTTACAAAAAAATATTAGTAACCACCTGTGTCTTATCAGATCACCATGGATTAAAGTTAGAATTCAACAAGGCTACCCCCAGAAAGCCTACAAACTCATGGAAACTGAACAGTCAACTACTGAACCATACCTGGATTAAGGAAGAAATAAAGAAAGAAATTAAATTCTTCCTTGAATTCAATGAAAATAAAGAAACAACATACTCAAACTTATGGGACACTATCAAAGCAGTCCTAAGAGGAAAGTTCATAGCACTAAGTGCCCACTTAAAGAAAACAGAGAAAGCACATATTGGAGACTGAACAGCCCACCTGAAAGCTCTAGAAAAAAAGAAGAAGCAGACTCACCCAGGAGGAGTAGAAGACTGGAAATAATCAAACTGAGGGCTGAAATCAACAAAATAGAAACACAGAATACAATCTAAAGAATCAATGAAACAAAAAGCTGGTTCCTGGAGAAAATCAACAAGATTGATAAACCCCTATCCAAACTAACCAAACGGCAGAGAGAGAATATGCAAATTAATAGGAGCAGAAATGAAAAGGGGGACATAACCACAGACACAGAGGAAATTCAGAGAATCATTAGATCTTACTACAAAAGCCTGTATGCCACAAAACTGGAAAATGTAAAAGAAATGGACACTTTTTTAAAGATAAATACCATATACCAAAGTTAAACCAGGACCAGGTGAACAATCTAAATAGACCTGTTAGTCGCGAAGAATTAGAAGCTGTTATCAAAAACCTACCTACCAAAAAAAGCCCAGAACCAGATGGTTTCAATGCGGAATTCTACCAGAACTTCCAAGAAGAGCTAATACCTATACTCCTTAATGTATTTCACAATATAGAAACAGAAGAGTCATTACCAAATTCCTTTTATGAAGCTACAGTTACTCTGATACCAAAACCACACAAAGACCCAACCAAGAAAGAGAATTACAGGCCAATCTCACTCATGAACATCTACGCAAAAATACTCAACAAAATACTGGCAAACCGAATCCAAGAACACATCCGAAAAATTATCCATAATCATCAAGTAGGCTTAATCCCAGAGATGCAGGGCTGGTTCAACATACGTAAATCTATCAATGTAATCCATCATATAAATCAACTGAAAGAAAAAAAAAACATATGATCATTTCATTAGATGCTGAAAAAGCATTTGACAAAATTCAACACCCCTTTATGATAAAGGTCTTGGAGAGATTAGAAATACAAGGGTCATACCTAAATATAATAAAAGCTCTATACAGCAAGCTGACAGCTAACATCAAATTTAATGGAGAGAAACTCAAAGCCATCCCACTGAACTCAGGAACACGACAAGGCTGTCCACTCTCTCCATACCTCTTCAATATAGTACTTGAAGTTCTAGCAATAGCAATAAGACAACATAATGGGATCAAGGGGATTCAAATTGGAAAGGAAGAAGTTAAACTTTTGTTATTTGCAGATGATATGATAGTGTACATAAGCGACCCCCAAAACTCCACCAAAGAACTTTTACAGCTGATAAACACCTTTAGGAATGTGGCAGGATACAAGATCAACTCCAAAAAATCAGTCGCCCTCTTATACACAAAGGATATGGAAGCAGAGAGGGAAATCAGAGAAGCTTCACCTTTCATGATAGCCACAAACGGCATAAAATATCTGGGGGTAACCCTAACCAAGGAAGTGAAAGATCTATTTGACAAGAACTTTAAGGCATTGAAGAAAGAAATTGAAGAGGATACCAGAAAATGGAAGGACCTCCCTTGCTCTTGGATTGGGAGGATCAACATAGTAAAAATGGCAATTCTACCAAACGCAATTTATAGATTCAATACAATCCCCATCAAGGTCCCATTAAAATTCTTCACAGTTCTTGAAAGGACAATAATCAACATTATATGGAAAAACAAAAAACCCAGGATAGCCAAAACAATCCTATACAATAAAGGATCTTCTGGAGGCATTACCATCCCTGACTTCAAACTCTATTACAGAGCTAATGAAAACAGTGTGGTACTGGCATAAAAACAGAGAAGTCGACCAATGGAATCGTATAGAAGACCCAGATTTTAACCCACAAACCTATGAACACCTCATTTTTGATAAAGGAGCTAAATGTATACAATGGAAGAAAGAAAGCATCTTCAACAAATGGTGCTGGCACAACTGGATGTCAACCTGTAGAAGAATGAAAATAGAACCATATCTATCACCATGCACAAAACTCATGTCCAAATGGATTAAAGACCTCAATATCAGTCTGAACACACTGAATCTGATAGAAGAGAAAGTGGGAAGTACCCTACAACATATGGGCACAGGAGATCGCTTCCTATGTATAACCCCAGCAGCACAGACATTAAGGGCAATATTGAATAAATGGGACCTACTAAAACTGAGAAGCTTCTGTAAAGCAAAGGACACTGTCACTAAGACAAAAAGGCAACCTACTGACTGGGAGAAGATCTTCACCAACCCCGCAACAGACAAAGGTCTGATCTCCAAAATATATAGAGAACTCAAGAAACTAGACTTTAAAATGCTAATTAACCCAATTAAAAAATGGGGCACTGACCTGAACAGAGAATTCTCAACAGAAGAAGTTCAAATGGCCAAAAGACACTTAAGGTCATGCTCAACCTCCTTAGCAATCAGGGAAATGCAAATCAAAACAACTTTGAGATACCATCTTTCACCTGTCAGAATGGCTAAAATCAAAAACTCCAATGATAGCCTTTGCTGGAGAGGCTGTGGAGGAAGGGGTACCCTCATCCACTGCTGGTGGGAATGCAAACTTGTGCAACCATATTGGAAATCAGTGTTTTGGTTTCTCAGGAAATTCTGGATCAACCTACCCCTGGACCGAACAATACCACTCTTGGGAATATACCCAAGAGATGCCCTATCATATGACAAGAGCATTTGTTCAACTATGTTCATAGCAGTATTATTTGTAATAGCCAGAATCTGGAAACAACCTAGATGCTCTTTAATGGAAGAATGGATGAAGAAAGTGTGGAATATATACACATTAGAGTACTATGCTGTGGTAAAAAACAATGACTTCTCGAATTTTGCATGCAAATGGATGGAAATAGAAAACACTATTCTGAGTGAGGTAACCCAGACCCAAAAAGATGAACATGGGATGTACTCACTCATAATTGGTTTCTAGCCATAAATAAAGGGTCACGGAGTCTACAATTGCTGAACCTAAAGAAGCTAAATAAGAAAGTGAACCCAAGGAAAAACATTTAGTTATCCTCTTGGCTTTGGGAAGTAGACAAAATTGCCGGGGAGAAAATTGGGATCTTGGGGGTGGGGTGGGATGGGGGTTAGGGGAGATGGGGAGAGAAAAGGGAGAAGGGGAGGATAGGGGGAACTTAGGGAAACAGGATGATTGGGATAAAGGAAGGTTGGATAGGAGAGCAGGGAAGCACAATTCTTAGTTAAGGGAGTCACCTTAGGGTTGGCAAGAGACTTGAACCTAGAGTGGCTCCCAGGCAATGTCCCCAGTTAGTTCCTTGGGCAGCTGAGGATAGGGAACCTGAAATGACCCTTCCTATAGCAATACTGATGATTATCTTGCATATCACCATAGAACCTTCATCTGGTGATGTATGGAGAGAGAGACAGAGACCCACACTGAAGCACTGGACTGAGCTCCCAAGGTCCCAATGAGGAGTGGAAGGAGGGAGAAGAAGAGCAAGGAAGTCAAGACCATGAGGGGTGCACCCACCCACTGAGACAGTGGGGCTGATCTACTGGGAGCTCACCAAGGCCAGCAGGACTGTGGCTGAAAAAGCATGGGATAAAACTGGACTCTCTGAGCATGGCCAACAATGAGGGCTGATGAGAAGCCAAGGACAATGGCTCGGGTTTTGATCCTACATAATGTGCTGGCTTTGTGGGAGCCTAGCCAGTTTGGATGTTCACCTGCCTAGACATGGACGGAGTGGGGAGGACCTTGGACTTTCCACAGGGCAGGGAACCCTGACTGCTCTTTGGACTGGAGAGGGAGAGGGTGAGGAGTGGGGGGAGGGAGAGAAGGGTGGGAGGAGGGGGAGGGAAATGGGAGGCTGTGGGGAGGTGAAAACTTTTTTTCTTTTTTTTTCCTTTTCTCAATAAAAAAATATTTTTTAAATAAAAAAAAGTGAACACGGGCTCCTATCTTAACCTTGAAACTGTCCCTGTTAGACAACCTTTCACAAATGAAAAAGTTAATTTTCTTCAACAGTGTCTCACTGGGGATACAAACCACTCTTGAGTGCAGGTCCATGCCTAGCAGCAGATGACCAATACAAAACAAACTCAGTGGCATTTTTTATTTTTGGATGTTCTTGGTCTCATAATATTACAAATTCTTTGTGTATATATTATGACTTCTGGTTTTGTGTTTTTATAGGATTTCCTTGTGTGTCTGTGCCTGTATGTGTTTCTTGTACTTTTTCTTTGTCTCGTTTCTTCTGTTTGTTTTTATCCTCTTCTGCTTTGTGTTTTGTCTTATATTATTTTATTTTATTGTTATCCTTTAGATGCTTGTTTATTTTTAAGGAGAGACAGAAAGGGTGTGAATTCTCATGGTAGGAGTGGGGAGGATCTTGGATGAATTGGGGGAGAGGAAGTTATAATCAGCACATTTTATACAAAAAGAAAATACCTAGTTTTAGAAACAGAACACAGCTTTGCATTCTGAGATCACTCCTGGGGGCAACAGTGAATGACCTCAGTTTATGCCAAATTTACTCTTTAAGTGACTGCTTCAGTCCTGTGACACCCAGGCAGGGCTGTCTGGGGCGGTAGGGCTTCCCTTTTGTTCTTCTGTGGTTTATAGTTGGCAACTGGAGCCAGCGTGATTTTGGGCAGAGCCTACTGTAGTTTCTGTCTGTTTTCCTACTTGGCTGGACCAGTCCTGCGTTTTCCTCCAGCTAGTTCTTTAAGTGCCTGGGTACTGGTGGGGAAGCCCTGAGGCAGGAATTTGCAGCAAAGCAGAATATTTGCTGTCCAAGCTCCAGGTCTCTGACTTTCCACAGTCTAGCTTTTCTCTGTAACCAGCACACGCCTCTCCTGGAGCTGGCTCTCTTATCTGATGGCTTCACACAGATTGCAGAATTTTTCACCACAGGGCCAGAGCTTCTAGCCCTGCATCTTTCCTCTGTAGCCAGACCAGCTCTCCAGACCAGAGCACTGTAGATTAGCTCTGCTTCAGATCCTTGCTGGGAGTTCTTAGAGATTTACTCAGTGAAGAGAACACAGACCCTTAAAGTTTAGACCCAGATAGGGCCCTGTTAAAACGTCTTCCCAGCAATAGCCATGAATACATACCAGGATAAAGGCTGCAGAGTCCGGCTACTTTCCAGACTCGAGGAATTCCTCCTCGGCAGGCTGCATTCTGTTTGGTGCAGAGACCAGTGTTAGCTGGGCTTTCTGAACCTCTCACTCTTCCTTACTTCTCCATCTTAGCCACTATCCCACTGCACATGGACAATGTGGACGCTGCCCATCTCTCTGTTCTGCTCTCGCAATTCTCTACGCCTTTTTTTAAGGCTGTTATGTTTTGAACATGAAATACCCCCGATAGCCTCCAATGCTTGACTGCTTCCCTGGTCCCCAGCTTGTAGCACCGTTTGAGGAAGTTTGGAACTTTTCCTTGAGGTTCGGGTTGCTTTCTGGTTCGTGGTCTTTAGACCCCATGTAGACTCCCAGCACCACCCCCATGCTCCCCACACTTTCCCCAAAAGGGTGGACTCTTGATTCTGAAGTTTTGAGTCAAAATAACCTCTTTTGAAAGGTTGCTTCTGACAGAAAGTTTGTCACATGCTTTGAAATCAACAGATAAGGGTTCTATTTGCTGCCGTAAATGTCAGTGCCCCCCTACCATCGCTCTCCTCAGAGGAAGCTGCTCATCTTTAGCCCCTGCGGATGTTCCTGTAGTAGGGGCAGATAGGCTATGAGCATTGGTAAGCTTTGCTTTGCTATGTCTTTCCTTCTCCGAACGTATTTCTAATTTCTCTTCTGCTGATGCATGATAGTATATTTTACGATCTATATTTGTCACTGAGGATCTAACATTTTTTAAAACTTTGTTCTCCCCCATATTATTTTTGGCATTTCTCTCCAGGGAGAGTCTTTCTGCGTGTGTTTGGTTATTAATTTATTTTTACTGTGAATTACTCAAGTTTTTTAAGATTTTTTTTACATAATTACTTGGCTTTGTCAAAATAATAATAAAAAACTTTAAGAACTATTGCAGTGTGTGTGCATTATGAAATAAAAACTGACACTACTTCTAATGAGATCAGCATCAAAAATAATTAATAAACGGTGTAAATACCAAGCATATAAAAAGATGGAAGCCCGATTGCAATCAGTGCGAGCTATTAGAGATGACAATTAGTCACCTACTAGTGTGTTGTGGGTAAACAGTGGTAGTTTTTAGCATGCAGGTAAATTCCTTCACAGAGGTCTATGTCCTTAGTGTCCACAGTCATTTTGTCCCGAACTTTGGGGATTTAAAGATCAATGAATTCTGGTGACAAAACTCTTTTTTCATTGATTCTAAGTGACCAGTGTCTCTGACAAGATGCTTCAACATAAGAACTATCTTTATGAAGATCCTTTCTGAGGATAACTTTATTTATTTATAATGAGATTCCCTGGGGCTCCATTTTAAAGGAAGGAAGTTTTCCTCTAGATATCGCTTCATGGGTGGTCCCTGAGATTTGAGTTCCAAGCCACTGGAGTCCTTGGAAAAAGGAAGTTTTAGAAACTTCTTCAAGAATTGTTTACTGTTTCTTTTTTTAACCTTGCCGTAGAAATTGATGCTGATATTTTATGTTGAAAATTTTTGTCAGATAATCTTGTTATGTATCTGACTAGCTTCAAACTTCCAACAATTCTTCTACCTCAGTCTTCCATGAGCTAAGATTACAGGTCTGTACTACCACATTCAGAAGAACACCATTTTTGTTAATGCAAATCCTGTTGGTCAGTATATCGACTGAATGAAAAGTAGTTGTGTTGGGCTTAACCAGCAAGACTGACTGGTAGATGTATAATTTGGAATTTGCTGCAGTTAGGACAAAATAATGAAGTATAATGGACTTTCCTTCCACGAACAAAGATAAAATTTTGCTTCTAAATTAGATGTAAATTTTTATTTTGACCAGACAGACATAAATTAGTAGACATCTAAAGACCAATGAGGAGCAGAAGGAGGGAGAACATGAGCAAAGAAGTCGGGACCACGAGGGGTGCACCCACCCACTGAGACAGTGGAGCTGATCTATTGGGAGCTCACCAAGGCCAGCTGGACTGTGACTGAAAAAGCATGGGATAAAACTGGACTCTCTGAGCATGGCCAACAATGAGGGCTGATGAGAAGCCAAGGACAATGGCTCGGGGTTTTGAACCTATGTAATGTGCTGGCTTTGTGGGAGCCTAGCCAGTTTGGATGTTCACCTTCCTAGATATGGACGGAGTGGGGAGGACCTAGGACTTACCACAGGGCAGGGAACCCTGACTGCTCTTTGGACTGGTGAGGGAGGGGGAGAGGAGTGGGAGGAGGGGAAGAAGGCTGGGAGGAGGGGGAGGGAAATGGGAGGCTGGGAGGAGGTGGAAACTTGTTTTTTTTTCTCCTTTTCTCAATAAAAAAAAAGTTAAAAAAATAAAGATAAGAGGGGAAAACACTTATATTTTAAATGTTAGTGGCTGCAGTTGAAATTTCTGCATTGATTATATTATTTTAAAATGTTCAGACATTTACTTAGAAACTTATCGTCTGTTCATCATGACATATGGATAAGTTCTGATAATCAATGAAATTGCCATTAACTCCTCCAAAAGATGGAGCAAGATATCCATAAAAGATATAGAACCAAGTTCCTGCTCCATCTATGAGAGATATAAGTCTTTACAACACGAACACTGAGGGATGAACACTAGGCTGCAAGGGTCTGATAAAATAAGGGCTCAAATATCTTCTCACCATGAATGCGAAGTTAGTATTGCTACACGTTCCCCAGTTGACAGTAAACAGTTTGATTGTCTAAGCACATTTGATCAGAAGCACGTGACTCAAAATACAATAAATGCAAGAAATTAGCCCTGAGCACAGATGAGAGGGAGAGTAATAGGCTTTATTCTCCAGTTTTGTTTTGTTTTTGTTTTTTTTTTGTTTTTTTGACAGGGTTTTCTCTGTGTAAGAGCCCTGGCTGTCCTGGAACTCACTTTGTAAACCAGGTTGGCCTCGAACTCACAGAGATCAGCCTGCCTCCACCTCCTGACTATTGGGATTAAAGGTGTGCCCCCACCACGGCTCGGCTTTATTGGCCAGTTTTTTCAGCAAATCATAGCTCAAAAGAGAATGAAAATGTGAGGATTATCTTAATCATGAAAATGAAATAAACTTAGTTTAGATTGAGAGAAATTGGAAGGGAGCGTAATAACATCTTTTTTTTATATTCTAATTAAGAGAAAAAGCAAAAACTTTCGAGACGTTTCTGATCCTTGGGAGACATCATTATTTAATGTTAACCAGGTGCTCAAGTTTAGATTTTCTATATAACACTTTTATTTAAATCAAATGAAGCATCTGGTTTTTGACATGCCAGAGTATAATTCTTCAGCAGTCACGAGAATGCTGTAGGAAGTAAAGAACACTTTAGACAGCTCAATTAGGATGAGCTGTATTGACAAAGGATGGGCTTTGATAAATGCATGGCGTGTAATTATTGCATTTATTTTCTAATCATGACACTTAAAATAACTAACGAAGATGGAGAACACAATATTGTCTTTTTGCTTCAGGGAAACAATATTGGTCACTGATGGCTGGTGAGAATCCATTCAAATGTTTTGCTTTTCTTCTGAAATCTCTTTAGTTGCTCCAGTTTCCCCCTGACAGCCGGTTCAAGAATAGAATTAAGCAGCCTAAACATGTCAGTCCATCTTCAGAAGTGAGCATTCTTTAAAACACTTGCAGTAAGCCAGTCCTAAAAAGAACTGAGTCAGACACGCAAGCAAAAAGAAAAAGAAAAAGAAAAAAAAAACAATCTTTTTTTTTTTTTTGTGCGTGGATTGGCTAGATATTAGATTCCTTCATATTGGGCTCTCATCAATTCCAGACTACAACTTCCTTCATTTCTGAACTGAGACCTAAGATGTGGTACCCTTTGTTGGTGTGATGCCCTGCCTGCATCACCACATAGTTCTCATTTGGTGTGGTGCACGCACCTCTCATAGGAGTGAGCAGTAGGGCAGGTTATAAATCACAGACCTCCTTTTTATCCTCAGCACAGATCTCTAAAAGCAGTCACAATGTGTTTCATTCCTGAAACCTGAAAACAAGTCTGTGAGACAGTGTCAAGAAAGACAATATTGAAAAAGGTCAAACTTTAATTCACCTTGCTTCTCAGACATATTCCCTCCAGCTTTGTGAGGGAAATGATCGCCTGGTTTCTGACGATAACATAGCAACACCACCTCCAGGAATGTGAAAGCTCATTCGATGCTCATTTTTATTCCAAAAATTCTCAGCCTTGCTAAAGCAACCCCCATCTCCACCCCTTTTCAGCTCAGGACCAAATCTAACATTTGACCAATTTCTTGAATATAGATTCTCACATAAATACTGATGTGAATGCATGCTCAGAGACAGGAGTAATAGCATCCCCGAAATGCATGTATGGCGTATGAAAGGCATGCAGTAAAGGAAACTAAAAGAAGCATGTTTTACAGTTTCACTTTCTTGGTGCACCAGAACAATTATACTGATACTGCCAACATCCACCTGCAATTCCTCTGTGTAAAACACCAGTAAAATTACACCTTCAAGATGAGATTGTAAGAAAAAATTTTACCCATATTTACTACTGTTTACTCCCCCCATCTTAATGTGTGTTTTTTGTCC
Source organism: Microtus oregoni (assembly GCF_018167655.1). Taxonomy (NCBI): domain Eukaryota; kingdom Metazoa; phylum Chordata; class Mammalia; order Rodentia; family Cricetidae; genus Microtus; species Microtus oregoni. The sequence continues at coordinate 22,381,449 of NW_024543094.1, forward strand.
TAGAACCTATGGTTTTCCAAAATATGAAGTGTTCACAAATAACATTAGCAACATCTCACATTAAAAAAAAACTTTTATGAATGGAAACTTTGAGTGATTTTTCTGATAAATCAATTTATTTAAATTAGCATTATTTAATTACACATCCAGCTGATCTGTGCCCCAAACTAAGCCCAAGGAACTATTTAAAGTCCTTAAATCTAAATGTCATCTTTTATTACAGTGTAACAATAGAAAACTGCAAGAAAACTTTTGTTGTTGCTGCTCACTGGGTAGTCCTGGCAGAAGGCAGCCCCCTTTCCTTGTTTTCTTCTATGGCATGGCAGTGGGGACAAGGGCCGGAACTAACGCATCCAGGGTTGACCTTCCTTTCATTGGACACTATTCATGTCCTAAACTGGTTTATAGATGTGTCCCTGGTTAGCTGAGAATCTTTTGTCCCATCTGTATCTAGATTTCCCCAGCCTATAGTTCACAGCTCAGATTCCCTCTTGATTCTTTACTCTGGTTACACCCACATCAATGGGATATCAACTCTGAATCAGTTCGTGTGCTCACAGTGGAATCCATTACTTTTCGGATGGCTCGTTTGGGATTCTATCCTCATAAAATTAGGCTTTACATATTATTCAGATTTCTGATTCTTTAAACAACAAGGTGTGCATGTGTTCATGTGCATGCAGATATACCTGTGTTCTCATACACTGTTTGACACAGTCTCTCACTAGCCTGGAACTTGCCAAGTAGGCTAGGCAGACTGGTTACTGAGCTTCAAAGACCTTCCTGTCTTACTTCCCAAGCACTGAGATTACAGCACATGCCACTACCCTCCCCCCCTTTCTTAAACATAATTACTGGGTAGGGATTCAGATCTACATCTTCGACTATCACTCAGACCCTGTTAGCACATTTGTTCTTCCATGACTGTGTATGGACATTCACGCTGCAAATGCATGGCTTACCTACCAGAAAGATGTTGAACTTTGAACATTTGAAACCTGGATCTCAATCCAGCTCTATTGTATTGACTTAGTGATTTGGCCAAATAATTTCTGGACTCCTTAGTGTCCTTATCTATAACAAACACACCATCAAATTTCCCAGTGCTGATTGAAGAATTCAAAGAGAAAATATAACTGGAATTTTTGTATAAGACTTAAGATGATATAAACTATATAAACAGAAGCATCCAATGAGATGCTAGTTCCCTGACTGCAATACTATTGTTGACCTTCTAAGGTAGATAGAAATTAATAAGTAATTGGTTTGCATAGGACAGAATGAGGCTACTGCTTCCATAATTTACAGTTTGGAAATGATTTATAAAATTGGGAAGACCGAGATCATGATATAACTGTCCTCAGAATTTATTAGTTTATTTTTATTAAAAGGCTTTTCAGATACAACTTAATTGAAATGAAATTGGGTCAAGAGTATTAAAATGTTCCACAGTCAGCCCTAAGTTGGAGGGTGAGTGGTTGGGATGGGTCTTACAACACGGAGTATGGTTTTCAAACTTCACTATCTAACTTGGAGGATCAACAAGGATCATTGATAGCATCATCTCAGAATGATTTGATGTCCTTAAACTAAATTTTCTCTACATCCCAAGGATATTAGAAAGAAATAAGAAAGAGAGAGAGAGAGAGGAAGAAAGAAAAGCAATAAGAAATATCTGAGAGGAAAATGTTAATCTTCCGTTCACATTTTTAGAGAAATACAAGGCAATTTATGTGGTCCATTCAAGTGTACCGACCACAATACACACACCTCAAACATCCATGTTTTCATTATATTATCACAGAATCCATTGTACAGGTGAATTTTGTATCATGTTCTCACCTTTATCCTCCAAACATTTGAGAGACGACAGTTTTATCTCCATACCACATTATGTCATTACTTGCAGTGGAGATGTAGCAAGATTCTAAATATCTTGGGGATAATTATTCTTCAGGTAATTTGCAAGACTAATGATGCTTTTTCAGTTTTTATATGGTACAAGTGTTTTATGCTTTATTAATTTGCACTTGGTCTTTTCTTTGATGTTTTTCTCCTGTCTGAGAGTTTTACAGGTCTACTGCTTGTGCTATTCCTAAGAAGAATTATTTCTGCATCACAAGAAAGAAAATTATTATGGTAATACAGAAAAGGCCAGATGCTGGCCTTTATAAAGAAAAGTATGTTATAAAACTCGGCTTTGTCTTTTTTCTTGGAATAAGGGGTTGCATAATCAGTAAAATGAAGATGCTTAAGTTATCAGTACCTCAAGGGTATTTGTTGCCAAGATGATTGCAGCTGGAAAGAGTATCTTTGAAAGATGATATCAGACCAAAATGACTGACTATTTGTTCTTGTACAGAACCCAAATCAGTAGATTCATAGCATTCGTAGAGCGAGCTAACACATCACAATGAGAGGAAGCTGTTCCAAATATTTCCAGTTCCTATAGCATTGCCTTTCCCAAAATTTTATCACAGATAGAATAATACAGTTTATTAACAATGGAGTTTGGCTTTTTACATTTAGAAAAATAAACTTAGGAGCCATTCACTTATATGAGTGAAAAGTTTACTTCTTTATCTTGTGGGTGATACTCCATTCAATGGATACACCAGTTAATCCATTCACTTCATTACCTTATCATGACTCTGCAGGGAATACTTGCAGTTGTGCTTTTTATTCCATGAACCTATGAGTCTTTGGAAGGGGGTGTTAGCTGTTCACTAGTGAAGAGTTAACAAAAGAAAGATAAGCAATGCCAAGGAAGGAATAAGAAAAGAAGGAAGAGGGAATGGAGAGAGGGTGAGAAGGAAGCGAAGAAAGAAAAACAATTAAAAATATTGACTAGGCCGGGCGGTGGTGGCACACGCCTTTAATCCCAGCACTCGGGAGGCAGAGGCAGGCGGATCTCTGTGAATTTGAGACCAGCCTGGTCTACAAGAGCTAGTTCCAGGACAGGCTCCAAAACCACAGAGAAACCCTGTCTCCAAAAAACCAAAAAAAAAAAATTGACTAGTTATTAAGTATGGAATAAAATATAGTTAATTTTCTGCTACTGTCCTATTAATCTTCTTCCAAAGAATTACCCTATTAGAGCTGGAAATAGAGGAGAAAATCACTACATTTGTCATTTAGATGTCTCCATACTGTGTAGTCGAAAGCACTCTGTTCCATCAACATAATGTGCTTGAGTAAAAGTCTAATTCTTTTTATTTTCTTTCCCTCATGATGGTGCCATGTGATGTTTCCACACACAGCCCCTCTAATGGGCCTGGAAAAATCCATGATTTCCAAGCACTGTTACACTGTGCTATAAGTGTTCATTCTTGTCTCTCTTACCATGTCCTTTGAATGCCTGTGACCACTCTGCATCACCTCTCAAGTCTGAAGGTGAGAGTCTGAAGTCTTCATTTTCCTTTGCTTTCTTGGGTCAGAAACTGGAGTTCTTCTTTCACTCAGTCCCTGAGTATCACTGGTCTGTGGATTACTCTAATTTTCAGCCACATTCTCTTTCTTGCCTCTAGTGTAGGAACTGTAAGATGCACCATCCCTGCAATGCTTTCCCTAAACTTCCCTTGAGTTTCAACACCTCACTCTTTGCTTTCTCCCAATCTGAATTATTTCCATAGTTCCTGGAGCCTTCACAGACTAATGATGCCATACCTTTGCTCACCCAGATGATGACGTAAATTGACTCAGCATGATGGTTTCTTTCAGGGGAAGGGCTGAATGAAAGAGAGCACAGCTCTTATTCTACAGTTTCTCTTGATCCTTTGTGTGACTCTTGGAAGCAGAAGTGATTTCAGGATGGGACGAATGTTCATTTTCTCAGCCAGATTGGATATTTGTTTTTGTTGGCAATGTGAATCAGTCATTACACACTGAGGCATAAAAGACTAAAACCAAACACAACAAGAACTACCTGACACAGGAAGGTCCCACAGGTCCATTATTCATTGACTATCAATTGAAAGAAGCAGTTGCAATCCCCTACTGTAGCTTAAATGCGGTTGAAGCTATAAAAATGAGGGACTTATTGAGAACTGTGCCTTTTCTCTTTATGTCTTGTATTGGTTTTAGAATTGGCTCTCATTAGCACTTACATAAAACACTCCCACCTTTACTGTGTCTTACAATAGCTCATGCTTACATTTATGGTGCATCTGTTTCTGGAAGTTACTCATCGCCAATGCCTTAGTTTACTTATAGATTTTTTAAAAATTACACAAGTCCTAAAAGAATAGCAGTTTTGATGACTGTGATTACACATATATGTAAATATGCACTATGTATTATTGTTATAATCATATGTGATAATTTATACACACACATATCTATGTCAATCCTTTCCTTCAGATGGAGTTTTCTAGTTTTCAAACCCTGGGCCTCTTATATAATAATAATAGCTAATGTGGTGCCCCTCCATGACTAAGAACTCTTACCCCATATGCATTGCTTCCTTTAGGCATAGTATTGGATATTAAATTTGTGCTTTTGTAAAACTATTTCTTCTAAATTGCCCTAGTTCCATTTAGTTATGTGTGGACCAATGTTTTACTGTGTATGACTTGCAATTACATATGCCCTCCTATGTGCATTGCCACAGAAATTCATTCATAACATTTATGGATGGAGGATGTGGTATCTGTAGGTAAGGGTTTGTCCCATAGAGAGCTCACAAATGCAATAATTTCAACACCATCAACTAAATTCATGTCAGAAACTGACTTTCCAGCCGGTTCCATCTGCAATGAAGTCTTAATATAAGTATCCTGTAAAGATTTCAGAAGAGCATGTGGTTAACTTAGACCATTTTAACTCTTATAATTTTAAAACTGATTTTAAAAATGGGACATATACATTATAGATGACTGATGTGGGATTCCCCTTTGTGTGCTGTGAATATATTTTATTACCATTGGTTAACAAAGGTTATTAAAAAAAGCTGTTTTGTGCTTATGGCAAGGCAGAATAGAGCAAACAGGAATTTCAAGCACAGATAGAGGAAAAGAAGACAGTCAGGGAGATGCCAAGTAGCTGCTGAAGGAGAACCTTACAGGTAAGCCATGAGCCTTGTGGTAAAATACAAAATAATAAGAATAATAGATGGCATTATTATCAATGACAAGCATACAGATTAAAATATAATGCATTCAGTAGCACAGTGAATCTGGAAACAATCATGGATCATACTCTAAAGTTTTAGCACTTTATGGGTTGTTTGATATTAATTTCATTACTTCACTTCCTCGTGATTCAATTCCTGGATCTGTAGAATAAGGTAATGATGGTACCAACATCACAGTACTGGTTTGAGTATGAGATTAGTAGATATATTGAATGTTCCTAGAAAAGTTCTGAACATTCTTGTACACAAACATATAAAACTGATTGAAAAGTTATCAGGATGAAAATACCATTCTAGCAGTTGCCCAGGTTGCTCAACTTCAGCCCACCCTGTGGATGATGAGCTGGTTTTCTTGAATCTGTCTTCTAATTTCACTTGCTTTTCAACAGTGTTTTCTTGCTAGCTGTACCCTGAACAGGTCAAATAAGGCCTGCAATTTGAATTTCTAAGTTAAAGGAAGAGCGCAGCCTGTTGGCCAAATAAACCACACTTGGTGCCATGGATCACAATTCTTTTCTATCATGCAGATTATGAAGAGTAAGAGAGAGTGAGCATCTGACTTGCAAGCAACACAGGGCAGTGATGTGTGCCCTTGTGCCTGGCAGCTCACTGTGTGTTGTATCAGGCAAGCGGGCTGTGTCCCGCCACATAGCTAGCTTAGCCCCCAAAATAACCACACAGAAATTGTATTAATTAAATTACTGCCTAGCCAATTATCTCTAGCCTCTTATTGGCTAACTCTCACATCCTTGATTAACCCACTTCTATTAAATCTATGTATCACCACGTGACTGCGGCTTACTGGCAAGATTCTAACTACGTTGTCTCAGGCCGGAGATTCATGGCGACTGCCTATCTGTCCTCCTTCCCAGCATCCTGTTCAGTCTACTCCACCTATCTAAATTCTGCCCTATCAAAAGGCCAAGGCAGTCTCTTTATTCAACCAATGAAAGCAACACACAAACAGAAGAAGCCCCTACACCAACTGTGTATAACCTAGAATCCTCAGCAGCGATTTCACTCCTGAATCCCACAATTTTCAGTTCCTCCATTAAGAGATGTACATTTCTTCACCAATCACTAACCATCAGACTGTAACCCTCTGTTGTTTCCTGACACAGCTGGCTAGTATATGAGATTCCGCTAGTCCCATTCATGTGAGTGAGTGCCAGTTTGGTTGATATACCCCTCCCACACACATACATACGTGCCACCACAGAAAGTATCCATGTGATTGAAATTTAATCTTCAGAGATGTTCCTACCAACTTGCTCTGTTCAAACTGATCAGCTTATGAGCCCCTATCTGGTGGGCCACTGGGGGTGAGCATTTTCTTAACTGAGTACAGTAAGTGTGCCCTTGTAAGTAGCTTCTTAAAATCTTTAAGAAAAACACAGTACCAAATAAATAATGCTGATTAGATGAAAGAAATAATAGAAAGAGATCCAGTGATAAATGAAATGGATGGTGTGTTATCAACCCAAATGGTGATGAATGCCAGGCTCGGGCTGCAGCTTAGCCTGCACTTTTGCCCACTGGCCAGTTCCATTTATAATTGTGTTTTAGTATTTTGCAGCCCAGTTGCTTCATTCACACTAACGGTGATATTACAGTGATAAATTAACCAGGAAGAGGTTGTCTCATCAGCAGGTGAGCAGTGATGCTGCTCACATCAAAAGCAGAGCAATCCTGATTCTTTATCATGTTTACCAAGGACTGGAAGGATCATTGTGTTGCTTGGGAAATCTGCCAAACATGCCATCATTCACAGATTTCAACTCTTCTTTTATTTACTTTCTTTAAGAAATATTTTTAATTTTGTTATACTAAACAGTTTGCTTCTTATTCTAATCAGTTAATAAATAATACCTGAAGTGTTGGCTGTTTAAAAAAATACATTAGCAACAGATCATTCTGCTTCGATGTTGGACTTTGCCAGAAAAGCACAACTGGCAATTTTGTAAATTTCTTTGGATTTTTTATTGTTCTTTTAAAAATTATTTTATATGTATGAGTGTTTTGCCTGCATGTATGTTTATATACTACCTGCTGTAGTAATAGGGGCAGCGGCGGGGCTGTGTCCCCAACACCCCAGCCGCCTGCCCGGCTAGCTTATGCCCCAAAATAATTACACAGACACTGTATTCTTTTAAGCACTGCTTGGCCCTTTAGCTCTAGCACTTACAGGCTAATTCTTACATCCCAATCAACCCATCTCTAATAATCTGTGAGAACCGGTCTTACCAGGAAGATTCTAGCCTAGTCCATCCTGGGTCGGAGCTTCATGCCGGGAGCGGGGCATGGCGTCTCTCTCAGGCATCTGCTCCTGAGAGGAAAGCGGTCGAGTCTCTGAGCTCACTTCCTCTTCCTCCCAGCATTTTGTTCTGTTTACTCCACCCACAGGGCCAAGCAGTTTCTTAATTGGCCAATGACCTTCCTCCATCATTTCCCCTTTTTCAGTTTAAACAAAAAAAAAGGCTTTAACTTTAACATAGCAAAATTACATATAACAAAACAGTTATCAAGTAAAAGTTACAATAATCTTTATCATAACTAAGGAAAACTATAACTAACTATTCTTAACTTCATCAAAGACTCCAGAAAGATACAATACTACCTAAGCAAACAAGAAAAAAGCAACTTTTTTAAAACTCTAGAAATGACAGAGACAGCAAATTATTCATATCTATATCATATCCCCCTTTAAAAGTAAAAGAACATTTATAAACATATTTTGGGAATATGGGCGCAGTTATTTCTCTCCAAACTGCTTCCTGCTGAATGGGGGTGTCGTTAATTAGGTCTTTCATGGTATAACCTGTGTGCTAGTTTCATCTCAGTTGGCAGTTGAGCGAAGCAATTTTCTGAAGATGTTCACTGCAACCCTTCAGGAGGGCGTGGTCCATCATACCAAATCGGAATAGAAGAAATGAACAGCGTCTCATCCTCTGTGAAAACAAAATAAGAAACTCCTTTCCAAAGTATCATATCCTTAGATCCAAATTCAAAATATCTATGTTGGATTAGTTCAGCAGTATTTATAAATAAATATCTTTTAGCAGCGGTTGCTCCTTCCTCAGCATTCAAACGATTCAAAGAGAGCATAATAGCATACAGTATCAAGATTCTCTGTGTATTTTCCATTTTTGTTCGTTTTATTTTAACCTCTATTTTGTTTATTTTTACTTTTAACTCTTTGCTTTTTGAGACAGGTTCTCTGTATCTTTGACCTGAAGTAACTCTGTAGACCAGGCAGTCTTTGAACTCTCAGAGAGCCGCCTGTCTCTGCCTCCCAGGCATTCAGGATTAAAGGTGTACACTACTACACCTTGAACTCACAGAGATCTGTTTGTCTCTGCCTTCTAGGCACTGGGATTAAAGGCGTGTGCTACCACACACAACAACTCTCTTCCTTTTTTTTTGTTACTTTAAGAACTTTAAATTTTAGTCTGCATATATTTTTAACACACTTCAAACCATTTAGAATTTTTCTTTGTCTTTGAATCTCTCTTTACTGTATATCTCTCTTTTTCTGACCACACGAGTCTTTAATTTACCAAGCAATATCAGTAGGATTAAAGGCGTGGCTTTGCCGGCTGGATCCAGCCCATTCCTTAGCTTTCCAGCCTCATGGCTGAGGTACTGGCTGTAGCCAGCAAGCGAGCTTCAGCAGCCTGTGCTTGCAAACCACACAAACCGCCTGCGTAAAAGAGTCAGAGTTTGTCCTGGCAGGACAGCCCAGAAAGCCGGCATTTTTAAACGGCGCAGCTTTTTTCCTGCTACGGCTGAAAACCGAAAAGCATGCGTTCAGCTTTTCGTCAACACCGTTTAAGTGTTTCGTGGCAGGACCTCTTAATGAGCTGCAGGCTTTGCAGCTAAAGCTGAGTCAGGAAGCTTCTCTTAGAAGAAAGCGCATGCTTGCCTCAAACAAGCAGAGCAGACCCGAGAACACAGCGAGTCTAGTTGCCATCAAACAAATCGTAGCACTTTACTCCAAATACTCTATTCAAAAGCTCTGTCTCCCGCAGGAGCCAGACAGAGATCGCAATGGTGGCACAGCCCCAGGAAGTCGCGCTTTAAAATGACACAGCGTTTTTTCTGCTACTGTTGCCGAATCAGGAAATCTCTCTACAGCACACCACCAACAAACAGCAAAAATCTGTGTTAAACTCTCTCTCCCTTATTTTTAAGCCTTCTCAGGTTTTTTAAGTGGGTTTAGTCCATCATGTTGGGCGCCAACCTGCATTCCTGGTGCCCATGGAGGCCAGAAGAGGGCATTAGATACACCAGAAATAGAGTTAATATATGGCTGTCAGCAGCCAGGTGGGTGCTGGAAATTGATCTTGAGTCCTCTGGGAGAGCAGCCAGTGCTCTGAACCTCTGAGCCATCTCTCCGGCTCTGAACCTCTCCAATATGTTCTTCACTAATGTCATGTATATTTTGTAAGTAATGAAGGAGTATTTAAAAGGACAAGAACACATGTATTTTGCTTTAAATGTGTGTTAAATAAGCATGAAGAAGACTGCTGAACTTCATTTGATGTATTTTTTTATTTTATTTATTTGTTAAAGATTTCTGTCTCTTCTCTGCTGCCGCCTCCCATTCCCCCCCCCCCAGTCAAGTCCTCCTCCCTCTTCAGCCCAAAGAACAATCAGGGTTCCCTGCCCTGTGATAAGTCCAAGGACCACCCACCTCCATCCAGGTCTAGTAAGGTGAGCGTCCAAACTGCCCAGGCTCCCACAAAGCCAGTATGTGCAGTAGGATCAAAAACCCAGTGCCATTGTTGTATTTTTACAAACTGAGTTTATTCCTAACCAAACTGTCAAATCAACAAATTTAATTTTCTTAAGGCTGATAATCTGAAATTTTTTATTCTCATTCACAAAATCCTTGTCGTACCTCAAGATTAACACACTGAAATGGCAGACAACTGTTTGAAATGAGTCACATAGCAGTAACCCCGCTCTGTTTGTTACAGCGTCTCTACCTAAGTTGAAATATTAATGGGGTACTCCCATAAGCATGTAAAATTATTTTTATCTCCTAAAATGTATTTAAAATGAAAAGTATATGAACATAATTGCCTATCTACTTTTGAGTATTTCTTCTGTTCTACTTTCCAAGAAGATTTCAATGCTTATATCCTATGAACTTTTAATGCAGGCTGTGATTTCAGCTACTTGCGGGACTGAGACAGGAAGGGTAAAACTTCAAGTCCTGCGTAGACTATGGAATCTGTTCAAGGACAGCCTGGCCAACTTAGTGAGACAATGTTTTAAAAGAAAAAGAAAAAGTGGGCCAAGGACATAGCTCAAGGTTGGAGCACTTGCTTAGAATGTGCAATATTCTGTATTCAGTCCTTAAAACTATCACGCTTTTTTTTGTATCATTTTGGTTTCCCCTTTATGCCTACATACTGAAAACATGATCAATCTTAAACAGTACTGACTTGCTGTGCCCATTTTTTATGTTGAATTCCATTTTCAGAATATATTGTTTTTATCAATATGAATTTTTAACAATAGTTGGATCTAAATTATAAGCACATGTAGCATAATTAAATCCAGTTTATATTTATATTTATATATGTAGTTAAATTTAAGTCATATATGTGTATATATTTCTTTTTTAATTGTTTTTATTGAGCTATATATTTTCCTCTGCTCCCCTCCCTTCCTTTCCCCCACCATTTTACCCTCTCCTATGATCCCTATGCTCCCAATTTACTCAGGAAATTTTGTCTTTTTCTACTTCCCATGTTGAATAGATCCATGTATATCTCTCTTAGGGTCCTACTTGTTGTCTAGGTTCTCTGGGATTGTAAATTATAGGTTGGATTTAATTTCTTTATGTCTAAAAGTCACTTATAAGTGAGGACATATGATCATGGTCTTTCTGGGTCTGTGTTTCCTCACTCAGTATCATGTTTTCTAGCTCCATCCATTTGCCTGCAAACTTCAAGATGTTGTTATTTTTTTTCTGCTGTGTAGTACTCAATTGTGTAGATGTACCACATTTTCCTTATCCATTCTTCAGTCAAGGGGCATTTAGGTTGTTTCCAGGTTCTGGCTGTGACAAATGATGCTGCTATGAACATAGTTGAGCACATGTCCTTGTGGCACGGTTGAGCATTCTTTGGATATATACCCGAAAGTGGTATTGCTGGGTCTTGAGGTAGGTTGTTTTCTAATTTTCTGAGAAATTGCCACACTGAAATCCAAAGGGGCTGTACTAGCTTGCACTCCCACCAGCAATGCAGGAGTGTTCCCTTTACCCCAGAACCTCTCCAGCATAAGTTGTCATCAGTGTTTTTGATCTTGACCATTCTTACAGGTGTAAGATGGAATCTCAGAGTTGTTTTGATTTGCATTTCTCTGATGACTAAGAATGTTGAGTATTACCTTATGTGTCTTTTAGCCATTCTAGACTCCTCTGTTGAGAGTTCTCTGTTTAGGTCTGTACTCCATATTTTTATTGGATTATTTGTTTTATTGATGACCAATTTCTTGAGTTCTTTGTGTATTTTGGAGATTAGTCCTCTGTTTGATGTGGTGTTGATGAAGATCTTTTCCTATTTTGTAGGCTGTCATTTTATCTTGCTGACCTTGTCTTTTACTTTACAAGAGTTTCTGTTTCAGGAGGTCCCATTTATTAATTGTTTCTCTCAGTGTCTGTGCTGCTGGGGTTATATTTAGGAAGTGGTCTCCTGTACCTACACATTCAAGTGTACTTCTCATTTTTTTTTCTATGAGGTTCAGTGTGACTGGCTTTATGTTGAGGTCTTTGATCCATTTGGACTTTGAGTTTGTACCTGGTGATAGATATGGATCTATTTTCATTCTTCTACATGTTGATTTTCAGTTATGCCAGCACCATTTGTTGAATATGTTTTCTTTTTCCAATTTGGTATTTTTTGCTTCTTTGCCAAATATCAGGTGTTTGTAGGTATGTGGATTGATATCTGGATTTTTGATTCAGTTCCACTGGTCCTCCTGTCTGTTTTTATGCCAATTCTAGGTTGTTTTTAGTACTGTAGTTTTGTAGTAGAGTTTGAAGTCAGTGATTGTGATTGTACAGGATTGTTTAGGCTATCCTGGGTTATTTGCTTTTTCATATGAAGTTTAATATTGTTCTTTCAAGGTCTGTGAAGAATTTTACTGAGTATTGCATTGAATCTGTAGATTGCTTTTGGGAAGATTGACATTTTTACTATGTTAATTTAATATATTACTTTTAATTTGCCTGGCTTTTTTTCATCCTGTGTGGTCAGTTTCTGTTGAGCTACATGGCAATCTGTGGTGTTTATGTGAAACACTGATTTTTTTTTTAATCATGAATTTCAGAAGAGTATCAGAAGCTCCCATCTGCCTGGTGGGAGTTTCAACACCAGTGTGTGTAATGAGGATACTGATAGGTGAAATAAATATGTCTGTTTAGACTTATGTCAATTAAGGGTTAGCATTTTAAAATTCATGTATGGACATGTAGAAGAGTGTAAAAATAGGAGGAAAGAAATAGCAAAGGAAAGCAAGGGATTGGAGTATGATTAGAGCTTCAAATGATACAGGTTTCCTCATTCTCTTTATTTTGTAACACATTATTTTCTATTTGTCTTCAGTTTTCAAGATGGAATCCTGAAAACTCTCCCCATGTGACTTTTCTCACTTTAATACTTAATAAAATGAACTGACTGTCTTACAACTGCACTTGACTGTACCTGGTTCCTGATTCCATGGTAGCCCAAGGCACACTTCCCATCATGGTCCACTAGTTTGTCTACCTCTTGCTGGGATAGGAACATGCTATACTCCGATATCATAAATAACATGCTCTTTACATGAAAAAGAAATGGTTTTATTGAGGATGTGATCTGACCAGGCCATGTAGACTGGGAGACAAATGAAACAAAAGATGGCTGATTGACATTAGACAATGAAACCTCAGGTTTTAAACAATTTTTCTTGTCCATGCATATATGTGAGATAGTATTGGTTTGATTTATTTCATATGGAACTTTACAAGGTTCTAACATTAGACATTAGAAGAAAGTGCTAGAAATTGAAGAGTCACCATTTTCTTTTAAGATCCTCTAGAAAATAATATATCTATATTGCTACCTGATTTGGAAGTGAGCAGTCTTCTAAAAACCAGATGAGGATACATCTACCATCCCTTTACATTTCTTAAAAATTTATCTTTTTTTAAGAATTATTTTTTGCATATGAGTGCAGGTATGCGCAGAGGCCAGAAGGGGTGATTATATCCTCTGTGACTGGAGTTGCAGAAGTTGTGACTGCTCCTTGTGGCTGCAGTGAACCAACTCCAGTCCTCCTGCAAGAGCCATTCGTGCTAGCAACCATGGAGACATCTTTCCAGCATCATTGCTTTTTCTCTTCAATAGGGCTATATTTTCTTGTTGTACATTCAGGGCTATTTCATGTGTACTTTCTTGATGTCTTTTACGAATGAATATCAAGCAGATTAAGATTGTTCTGTTTTACCTTTTAGCAGCTCAGCTACACAGGGAAAATTTATGGGAATTTAAATACCAACCACTCACTATAGCAGAACTTTTCCAAGGGCAACAGGAGGCTACACTTAGCAATCAGTGTTCGAAATATGCTCATTATTTCAGCTACATTAAAAACACACAGGAACCTTAGGACATAATTAGGCAGGGCCCAGAGCAAAGCATTTGTAAATAAATGGGTGAAAAATAATAAAGATGATTTTGAGATACCTGATTCAATTGTCTCTCTTTCCAAACAATGTGCTAATTTTAAAAAAGGTAGAGTTTACAGAACTGTTTCCTGTCTGCAGCGTGTGCGGGCATCTAATAATTTTAAACATTAGGGCTATTCAGCAACTGAATAATGCAGCCTCTACTCTACATGGTTCCCTTGATAAGGGGCAAAAATTACATTTCAGATTCCGCTCTGTCTCTTGCATCTTCGCCACAAATTGTCTCCAGATTAGTGCCATTAATCATATTTTGTAGGCAAAGAAATGAGATGCACAGTAAGTAGTCATATTCTTAAAAGATTTAAACTTTTCAGAAGATGAGGGTAAGATTTTACTTTTTCAGCTTCTAGAATATAGTGCTCTTTCAAGAAGACACATTTGGAAATTCACAATCTGAAAAAAACAATTGCAATAAATAACAAAATCACCTCTTTCTCTGTTGATTTTTCTTTATTTAATGTGAAATTGCAAATTGCTTATTATCATTATTTACTGCCATTGAAGATATTGCTTTTATTGGAAAATTATTTTTATTTTAAGGAACAAATTACATACAGGTGACTTAGAGACATGGAATTTGATAGCTGTGAAACAGTGGTTCCCATGCTTGTGTTTCGGGTTCATTTCTGTCCATCCGATCATGCTATGACGGAGACATTATCGACTGCTCCCGTTTTGAAGACAAGAACAAAGTGCTTTTCAGTCACAGAGCAATCAAAAGACTACGAGGAAAGGCCAGCATATAAAATACATCATACATCTCCACTATTGCACCTACAATGTTAAAATTCAAGTTATGTATTAAAACACCATTTAAAATAGACAACAATTGCTAGTATAAGCAAAAGATAAACATTTTAAACCATGTAAGAGACCTGGATGTGAAGAACTGTAAAATGTTATTTCAGGGGCTGAAAGAGAAGGGTAGTAAATTCATACTAATGTGTGGGTTTGACGTTGTGAAAATGGGGTGGACTGAAGCAAAATCCTAACAACTTTTACATGAACCCTGACTCAATGATTGGAAAAGTCATATGATAGAAGACAGTCAAGAATATGCAAATGAAGTTTGGTGAAGAAACTATGAGGCCAGGAACTAACCCGAACCAAAAGCATAAACTATGATGATACATAAAATATAATATGGGCAGAGGGATAGTAAAAGAAACACAGTCAAATGGGATGAACTATCAAACATTTAAAACATTCAAACCTTCATTAGCCCAGCATCAAACATAGAAGAAAACAGTTTATCTTGATGCTGTCTGCCATGAAAATTCTACTTTTCAATTTTTTTATCTTTTGAAAATAAACACACAAAAAAGAAAAAAATCCAGATTTTAAACAGAGGAATATGTATCTTCTCAGAAGACACTTACCATTTTTTTAGTAGAGAGAAACTGAAAATGGCAATTAATCACAAATTAAGGGGAAGACCTTTATATTCAAATTTACATAGTAAAACAATTCATGAATCTATAATCTGAGTAGTAATAACCAAGTTTTCTTCCAAATACTGCAGGTAGTCCATAGTATGCATAAAAAACAAAGGTATGAAAATACTAATTAAATAAGATATCTCTCCAAATAAGCAAACAAATTTTAACAAACCCAGTACTGGATTTAGTACCCCTCAGTGACGGAGTTCTTGCCTATCTAGTGAAAGCCCTAAATTCAATCACCAGTAAAACACACACCCATGTGCACATGTGTGCACACCACACACACACACACTTTCTTTTTTTAGTCCATTCTAATAGGTTTGCAATGCTATGAAATTATTATATTTGAAACATTACTATGTCCTGTTATATTAATTAGAATTCTGATTATAATGTTACATGAAACATTAAAACTCGAACTTTTCATTTTTAGACCAAGCAGAGTTTTAAATGTTTTACAACTTAATACATTTCTTGGATGCTGAATTTTGAATTTTTAAGGTATTCTTTAGTATATTTGAATAGTTTGCCTCACTGAACTCACAGAGAGTGTAATTTCTGTCATGAATGGATATTGAGGTCTATTGTGTGCTTTTACTACATCTACTAAAAATTGTTTTCTTTTAATGTACTAATAAAGAATTTAGTATACCAATGCTGTGATTCACAACCACAAGTATGCTAATCATGAACCAATCAGCATTCTGGGAGAATGAAACAGTGAGGATGGATAGTATTTTTCATCCATTACTATGTTTCCTTCATTAATTTTTTAGGGTTTTAGCAACAATATTTCAACAGGTACAATTTTCCATGAGTGTTCTTCAGCTGTCATTGTATTCAGCTGGCTGTTGAGGACTAATCACAGTAAATCATTAAGTGGGTTGTATTATAGAAAGGACACCTTTTTCTATTTTTGCTAAAGATATTTTCCTTTAATATTAACAAAATATTTATATATTTGTATAGAACACTAATAAATTGCCCGACTCCAATCTCTGGAGTGGGATAGGGCATGAAAGATTTTTTTACTTTTACTTATTGTTTAAAGATTTACTATTTCATGGTTTAGGTTTCTGTTTTGTTTGGTTTTGGGGTTTTTGCTTTGTTTTTAGACAGGGTTTTTTTTTCTTTTTTTGAGTGCTAAGCATTACACAGGACATCTAGACCACCCTCTCCACTGCAATACCCTCTAAGAATATAAATTTTGATTTAAAGACAGAGTTCCACAGTCACCTGACTATTTCCTAGCTAAGAAAAACATTGCTGTCTTTCTGCCTTCTTTTCCACCACAGTCTTTGTGTCTTTCAGGGAATGAGGTAGATGGCCTGCTTAGAACTGAGAACTTAAGAGTACTTTGTTTTTAACATTTTGATCAGTTATTGATTTTTTTTTATTTACCCTGGCCCACTGAAGAAAGCAGCATCTCTGGCCAAGCAAGCCACCACACTAGTCCTACATTATGAATATATATAAGAAAGAAATTTGCCTATGTATCTATTTAGCTTAGTATCAGTACTAAATTCCTCCAAAGGTTCTATGGAAATCTCCAGCACTGTTTTTTTTTTTTGCCTTGGTTTTTTGTAGCAGGTATATGTTCCCACAGAGGGGGTCTCAAATCAATCAGAAAGTGATTCTTACAGAACTCTTTCCTGAGGATGACATGGTCAGTGTAATGAACACACCGCAAGAATGGCTACCCGAACAAGACTTCCACAAACGTAATACAGGAGAAGAAGAGGGACACTGATAGAGAAGGGGGGTTGTGTGAGAATGAACAAGAGGGGTTAACATGGGTGAAAATGTTCACAGTATATTTCAAAAGTTTAAAAACACATATTTTTTTTTTTAGTCACCATTATGCTTAGAGCTGTGGATCCCAGCATCTGCTTCCATCAGTTACTAGATGAAGGTTTTATGATGACAATTAGGGTGATCATTATTCTGATTACATAAAATAGCCAGTTTAGGCACCCTCTCCACTATTGCTAGGATTTTTAGGTGGGGTCATCCTTGTGGATTCCTGGGAGTTTCCCTAGCACCAGATTTCTCCCTAACCGTATAAGGGCTCTGTCTATCAAGATATCTCTTTCCTTGCACTCCCTCTCTGTCCCTCCCCCAATTCAACCATCCCATTTCCTCTTTCTCTTCTCCCTCCCCTTTATCCCCACTCCAAGTTCACTCAGGAGATCTTATCTATTTCCCCTTCCCAGGAGCACAGGTGCTTATCTCTCTTAGTGTCCTCATTACCTAACTTCTCAGGGGTTATGTATTGTAACCTGATTATCCTTTCCTTTGCATCTAATTTCTACTTATGAGTGAGTCTTTCTGGGTCTGCAGTACCTCACTCAGGATGTTTTTTTTTTTTGGTTGCATCCATTGTCTGCAAATTTCTAGATATCATTGTTTTTTACTGCTGAGTAAGTAATATTTCATTGTGTAAATGCACCACATTTTCTTTATCCATTCTTTGGTTGAGGGGCATTCAGTTTGTTTCCAGGTTTTGGCTATTACAAATAATGTTGCTATGAACATAACTGGGAAAATGTCCTTGTGGTATGAATGTGCAACCTTTCCAGGAGTGGTGGTATTGCTGGGTCTTGAGGTAGATTGATTTCAATTTTTCTGAGAACCCAACATACTGATTTATTTCCAAAGTGGCTGGATGAGTTTGCACTCCCACCAGCAGTGGAGGAGTGTTCCCCTTACTCCTCATCTCCTCCAGAATAAGCTGTCCTCAGTGTTGTTTTTTTATCTTAGCCATTCTGAGAGGTATAAGATGGTATCTCAGAGTTATTGGGGCCTTGAGTACCAGCCGCAGTACCCCTCATGGCTCAGAATTGGATGGCTATGGCAGGTGAGGATCTGAGGATAAAAAAATTTAACTCAAATACATTACCTCTGTTTGTTCTTTATTTTTTGTGCAGGTGGAAAAAGTGAAGTGAAGGGGTGTGGAAAAGAAGAAAAATAAGGGGGAGAATAAGGAAAAGGAGAAGGAAAAGGAGAAGAAAGAAGGAGAATAAGGGGAAGAAGTAGAGAGGAGAATAATAATAATAATGGGTGACCTCTACAACGTTTCTAGTTTTTACAGACATAGTTGGAAAATTCCATAGGCAAGCACAATGATAATACACATATCAAAATCACAAAAAGGGCAGGTAAAACCTGACAAAGCAGTACTCTGGAACAGGTGGCTTGACCCAGGAAAAAGCCAGCATTCAAGGGGAAATACCTGGTATTCCAAACCATTAGATAATGTTACTAAATATCCCTGGTGCCCTGCCTGCATGGCCTGAAACCAAAACCATGCGAAGGACATCAGGATTGAACACATATACACCTCTCAAGCTGCTGGTAGAGGAAGCCCTTTATTGAGCAGCATGACAGAGATTTTATACCTAACCCAGCCAGGTGGGTCAACAGGTGAAGACCTCATCCATTGCCTGATCCTCTGTCCGGTCAAGGCCAGGACAATGCGTGCTCAGGAAGCAGGGTTGCTAAATAACTTTGACAGAGCTCTCAGAAGCTCAAATCAAAAGGGCAAGTAAAGGTCACTAGCAGGAAAGAGCAGCTGGAGGCCAGGACTCTAAATGGTCCCAACACCCTGGATCCTGGATTCACCCATTCTCCTTATCTAATCTCTTTTGTGATAAACAATTTTAGGGACACCCAGATTTGTCTATTAGCAAAGGTGGAGCATGCTGCCTTCCTGTCCAGTGACTGTCTTCTATAGAAATCTCCATGTGGTCTGTTAGCAGGTCATTTTGATGGTTAGAACAAAAGAGTGAATGTTATTGCTCTAAGGTCTAGTGATGTGGGGGAATGGAGCGAGGTCATCACACTACCAAAGAAGAAAATACATTGCTGAGTTGTTTTGGGAATGAATTCCATTTCAAAGGGAAGAATCATGACTTCACAAAGTTTTTACAGGTATGTCAGTGACTTTCCCAAAAGACAAGTATTCCCGCAGCTCTATAAAACAAGTTGTCTCCGCCTTTAATCCCAGCACTCGGGAGGCAGAGGCAGGCAGATCTCTGTGAGTTCGAGACCAGCCTGGTCTACAGAGCTAGTTCCAGGACAGGCTCCAAAGCCACAGAGAAACCCTGTCTCGAAAAACCAATAAAAAAAAAAAACAACAACAAAAAAACCAAGTTGTCTCATAAGTTGATTTTTTTTTTATTGAGCTCTACATTTTTCTCTGTTCCCTTCCCTGCCTCTCCCTTCCTCTTCAACCCTCTCCCAAGGTCCCCATGCTCCCAATTTACTCAGGAGATCTTGTCTTTTTTCTACTTCTCATGTAGACTAGATCCATGTTTCTCTCTCTTAGAGTTCTTGTTGTTGTCTAGGTTCTCTGGGATTGTGATTTGTGGGCTGGTTTTTTTTGCTCTACATTTAAGAACCACTTATGAGTGAGTACATATGATAATTGTCTTTCTGGGTCTGGGCTACCTCACTCAAAATGATGTTTTTAGATCCTTCCATTTGCCTGAAAACTTCAAGATGTCATTATTTTTTTTCTGCTGTGTAGTAAGTACTCCATTGTATAAATAAGTACTCCATTTCTTTATCCATTCTTTGGTCAAGGGACATTTAGTCTGTTTCCAGGTTCTGGCTATGACAGACAATGTTGCTATGAACATAGTTGAGCACATGTCCTTGTGGCATGGTTGAGCATCCTTTGGATATATACCCAAAAGTGGTATTGCTGAGTCTTTAGGAAGGTTGTTTCCTAATTTTCTGAGAAATTGCCACACTGACATCCAAAGGGGCTGTATCAGATTGCACTCCCACCAACAGTGCAGGATGGTTTTCTTTACCACACATCCTCTTCAGCATAAGTTGTCATCAGTGTTTTGGATCTTGGCTATTCTTACAGGTGTAAGATGGAATCTCAGAATTGTTTTGATTTGCATTTCTCTGATGACAAAGAATTTTGAACACTTCCTTAAGTGTCTTTCAGTCATTTTAGACTCCTCTTTTGATAGTTCTCTGTTTGTGTCTTGTACTCCATTTCTTTTGTTGGATTATTTGTTTTATTGATGACCAATTTCTTGAGTTCTTTGTATATTTGGGAGATCAGCCCTCTGTTTGATGTGGGGTTAGTAAAGATCTTTTCCCATTCTGTAGGCTGTCATTTTGTCTTGTTGACCATGTCCTTTGTTTTAAAGAAGCTTTTCAGTTTCAGAAGGTCCCATTTATTAATTGTTTCTCTCAGTGTCTGTGCTACTGGGGTTATATTTAGGATGGGGCTTCCTGTGCCAATGCATTCAAGTGTACTCCCCACTTTCTTTTCAGTGTGGCTGGCTTTATATTGAGGTCTTTGATCCATTTGTACTTGAGTTTGTACCTGGTGATAGATATAGATTTATTTTCATTCTTCTACATGTTGATACGCAATTATGCCAGCACCATTTGTTGAATATGTTTTCTTTTTCCCATTTGATAATTTTGGCTTCTTTGCCAAAATATCAGGTGTTTGTAGGTGTGTGTATTGATATCTGGATTTTTGATTCGGTTCCATTGGTCCTCCTGTCTGTTTTTATGACAATACCAGGTTGTTTTTAGTACTGCAGCTCTATAGTAGAGTTTGAAATCAGGGATTGTGATGCCTCCAGAAATTCTTTTGCTGTACCAGATTGTTTTGGCTATCCTGTGTTTTTTGCTTTTCCATATGAAGTTGCGTACTGTTCTTTAGAGGTCTGTGAAGAATTTTGCTGGGATTTGGATGGGCATTGCATTGAATGCTTTTGGTAAGATTGCCATTTTTACTATATTAATTCTACCTACCCAAGAGCATGGGAGATCTTTTCACTTTCTGGTGTCTTCTTCTACTTCTTTCTTCAAAGATTTAAAGTTCTTGTCATACAGGTCTTCCACTTGTTTGGTTAGAGTTACTCCAAGATATTTTATGCTATTTGTTGTTATTGTGAAGGATGATATTTCTCCGATTTCTATCTCAGTTCATTTGTCATCTGTGTAAAGGAGGGCTACTGGTTTTTCGAGTTAATCTTGTATCCTCCTACATTACTAAAAGTGTTTGAGTTGTAGAAGTTCTTCGGGAGAAGTTTTGGGGTCACTTATGTAAACTATCATATCTCAGCAAATAGTGAAGTTTAACTTCTTTTCCAATTTGTATCCCCTTGATTTCCTTTTGTTGTCTTATTGCTTAGCTAGGATCTCAAGAACTACATTGAACAGATATGGAAAGAGTGGACAACCTTGTCTTGTTCCTTGTTTCAGTGGGATCACTGTGAGTTTCTATTCCTTTAGTTTGATGTTGGCTGTTGGCTTGCTGTAATTGTCGTTATTATATTTAGGTATGTTCCTAGTATCCCTGCTCTCTCCAAGACCTTTATCATGAAGGGATGTTGTATTTTGTCAAAGAATTTTTCAGCATCTAATGAGATGATCAGTGGTTTTTATTTTTCAGTTTGTTTATATGGTAGATTACGTTAATGGATTTTCGCATGTTGAACCATACCTGCATCTCTGGATTGATTCTGACTTGATCATGGTAGATGGTGGTTCTGATGTGTTCTTGGGTTCAGTTTGCCAGTATTTTACTTAGTAATTTTGCATCAATGATCATGACTGAGATTGATCTGTAATTCTCTTTCTTAGTAATGTCTTTATGTAGTTTTGGTATCAGGGCAATTGTAGCCTCATGAAAAGGGTTTGGCAATGTTCCTTCTGTTTCTATTGTGTGGAACAATTTGAAGAGTATTGGTATTAGTTCTTTGAAAGTCTTGTAGAATTATGAGCTGAAACCATCTGGTCCTGGCCTTATTTTTGGTTGGAAGACTTTTGATGACTGTTTCTATTTCTTCAGCAAGTTATAGGTCTATTTAATTTGCTTATCTGGTCTTGATTTAATTTTGGTAAGTGGTATTTATTCAAAAAGTTGTCCATTTCCTTTGAGTTTACCAATTTTGTGGAGTACAGGTTTTTGAAATATGACGTGATGATTGTCTGTATTTCTTCTGCATCTGTTATATCCCCTTTTTCATTTCTGATTTTGTTAATTTGGTTATTATCTCTCTGACTTTTGCTTAGTTTGGATAAAGGTTTGTCTATTTTGTTGATTTTCTCAAAGAACCAACTCTTTGTCTCATTGATTCTTTGTATTTATTTTGTTTCTATTTTGTTGATTTCAGCTCTCAATTTGATTATTTCCTGCCATCTAGTTCTCTTAGGTGAATTTGCTTCTTTTTGCTCTAAAGTTTTCAAATGTTCCCTTAATTCACTAGTGTGAGATTTTTCCAGCTTCTTTATGTAGGCATTTGGTGCTATAAACTTTCCTCTGAACACTGCTTTTATTGCGCCCCATAAATTTGGGTATGGTTGTGTGGTCATTTTCATTGAATTTTAGGAAGTCTTTAACTTCTTCCTTTATTTCTTCCTTGACCCATTGATGATTCAGATGAGCATCGTTTGATTTCCATGTGTTTATGGGCTCTCTGGAATTAGTGTTGCTGTTGAATTCTAGTTTTAAGCCATGGTAATCTAATAAGATACATGGCATTATTCCAATTTTTTGTATCTGTTGAGGTTTGGTTTGTTTTGTTACCAAATATGATCACATGATTTCTATTTCTATAATTACCTTGGCTTGTTATTATTTCTATTTCAGTTTTCAAGTCTTGAATAGTTTTTTTCATATATTTGATTGCTTTTTCTTGGTTTTCTTTAAGGGATTTATTGATTTTTTCCAATTTTTTGTTTGTCTTTTCCTCCATTTCTTTGAGGGAATTTCTCATTTTTTTTAGGAGTCTCAAACATTCTCCTGAAGTTATTTTTTAGGTCATTTTCTTCTGCTTCATCTATATTTGATTAAGTCTTGCTGTTGTAGGGTCTCTAGATTTTACTGGTGTCTTGTTGCTTTTTGCGATGTTGCATGTGTTCTTACCTTGTCTACTCATCTTTTCCTCTAATTTGTGTGGTTGTGTCTTTCTCTGACTCTGGTTATTAATCTTCTAGGTATCAGTGGATCCAAGGCTCAGATGGCTATTCCTTATAGTACTGTCAGTATAATTGTAAGAGTAAAATGCCCAAGTGGCTGCAGTGAGCAGCAGGCCATGAGACCATACTGCAGGTCCCTGAAATGGCAGCAGGCAGTATGCAGCAGGTCTCGAGTGCAGGCAGTCCCAGGCAGGGATGGCGCAGTTCCTGTAGTGGCTGCAGTGGGCCAGGAGTCCCAGGCAGGTAACCATGTGGTGGGTGAGAGACCTCAATTGGGCAGCCATTCTCACAAGAAGAGATAGATGAGCACACCACAAGACCACACAGCGGGTCTCTGAAGGCAGCTGGCTCTGGGCAAGGAACCATGTGGTGGCGGGGAGAGACAGAGACATGGATGGACATGCCATGCAGAGTGGGGTTGGATATTTATTTAGTGGGTTATGGAGGGGAAAAGGGAGAAGGTTAGA
Organism: Microtus oregoni; assembly: GCF_018167655.1. Lineage (NCBI taxonomy): Eukaryota > Metazoa > Chordata > Mammalia > Rodentia > Cricetidae > Microtus > Microtus oregoni. Next base: position 22,405,191 of record NW_024543094.1, read on the forward strand.
AGAGCAGAGAGAGAGGCAGAGAGAGAGAGAAAGAGGGAAGAGAAGAAGTGGGGAGAAGGGAGAGACAGAAGCTGCCTCTTCAAGACAGAGACTGAAAAAGGAAGGACTCAGGCTGGAAGCTGAAGATCAGCTTGCCTTGGCAGACAGGGGAGGGAGTGGACGTGGCTTGTCTCTTAAAGGGACAGAACAGATTATTACAGTCAGTGTCATGATTCTAGTTACCTTGTTGGTCACTCCATGTTTCAGGAAGTTACTCAGCGCCCCTGGGGTTTGCTCTACTACTATGGGGTTTGATGTCTCAGTCCTGTTCTGGTCTAGGTTGCTGGCTCAGACCTGTTTCTGTAAATGTCCCTGGTCTGAATCTGCTCCTGTGGAGGTCCCTGGCTTGTGGTTGGTCCTGCAAAGGTCTCTGGCTCTGATCTTCTCCTTCAGAGATCCCAGACTTGGGTGCACCTGGACCCGCAGAGTACCTGGCTCAGGCCTACTTCCTCAGAAGCCCCAGACTCACACCCAGATGTGTAGAGGGTCCTGGCTCAGGTCTACTTCATTTAAGGTCCCAGATTCATGCCTGGACCTGCAGCAGTCTCTGGCTCTTGTCCACTTGCTCAGCAGTTGCTCCCCTGTACCTGCTCCTGTGAAGTTTGCTGGCTCAGTCCTGCTTTTGTGGCCCCATAGGATGTACACTTGTGGGTCTGCCTTTATGAATATGTGAGGTGCATATTTACTGTACAGTCTTGTGGGCTCCAACAGAGTCATTTTGATTTGCATTTCCCTGATAGCTAATGATGTTGAGAAATTCCTTAAATGTCTTTTGGCCATTTGAGTTTTTTCTGTTGAGAATTCTCTGTTTAGATCTGCATCCCATTTTAAAATTGGATTATTTGGTATCTTGATGCCTAGTTTCTTAAATTCTTTATATATTTTGAATATCAGTTCTCTGTCAGATGTGGGGTTGGTGAAGATCTTTTTCCATTCTGTAGGCTGCCATTTTGTCTTATTTACTGTGTCCTTTGCCTTATAAAAGCTTCTTAGTTTTAGGAGGTGCCATTTATTAATTGTTGCTCTCAGTGTCTGTGCTACTGGTGTTATACTTAGGAAGTAGTCTAGAGACAGTTGACCTGAACTAGTGCGACTTCATTGATTCTAGACTAATCCCTGGGGAACCTACCTAGTACCAAACTAGGCCCTCTAAGGCCACCACCTAGGCCAGAGGTGACAGTTCTCTGGCTTGAATAGTCTATGGGGCCACTGGTAGTAGGACCAGGATTTTTTTATTTCTAGTGCATGAACTGGCATTTTAAAGTCCATTCCCTGTGAAGGGATACTTTGGTCATCTTAGATACAGGGTGGTGGAACTTGGTCCTGCCTCAACTTGATATGCCAGACTTTGTAGAGTCCCCTTGGGAGGCCTTCCCTTTTCTTAGGAATAGATGGGGGGGTTGTGTAGGGGAAGAGTGGGAGAAGGGGATGGAAGTAAAAATGGTTGGTATGTAAAACACTTTTAAAGAAAATATTTTTTAAAAATTTAAAATACAATGTTTAGTTATTTTATTATAATTGCTAATATAGATTTGTAGCTGTTTTGAGCCTATGTTCAATGAACACTAGGTCTCTTTACAGAAGGTATGAGTGCTTTATAAGTCTTTATAATAATACAGTAACTACAATTTTTCTTTCTTGTATCATTGTCATTAATTTTATTCATATATGAGATTATAAATACATATAAACCTATGTAACTGAATACACTTTTTCTAACACTTTTTGAACAAATTATTGGTTTTTTTTAGATCAATTAAAAATAATTAAAGAATTTTCTTTTATCTTTGCTTGATCATTTGTTGGCAGGAGGAAACCACTTATTTCCTGGCCACCTGGCAGCTTAGACCCTAAAGTAATCACACAGAAACTGTATCATTTAAATCACTGCTTGGCCCATTAGCTCTAGCTTCTTATTGGGTAACTCTTACATTTTAATTTAACCCATCTCCATTAATCTGTGCTTCACCATGAGGTCATGGCTTACCAGCAAAGTTTCAGCTTGTCTGTCTCTGGTGGTGGCTCCATGGCTCCTCACTGTCTCTGCCTCCTCTCTCCCAGCATTCAGTTCAGTTTTCCATGCCTACCTAAGTTCTGTCCTATCAACAGGCCAAGGCAGTTTCCTTATTCACCATTGGTATTCCCAGCATATAGAGGGGGAATCTCATATCAACCATTTTGCAAAGTATTTTTTTTTTTTGTAGATCCAAGTTTTTGACCTATGTCATGTTTCTCCTCCCTAATTAATTTCTTTTATTTTTGAAGGGTGGGTAAACTACAGATACATTCTATTTTCTTTTGTTTGCAATAGTCCTTATTCCTTCCTTACTTTTGAAGAACAACTTTGTCAGGTGTAGAATTCTAGGTTGATAGGTTTTTAGTTTTGTTGTTTTGTTTTCAACACCATCTAAGCTACCTTGGAATTTTTAATGTGTCAGATTAATACATAAATCCTGAATTTGCATTTAACTGATGGCTTGCTTGTAGCTGTTTGAAATGTGTAGTACAATATTGTAACCTATGTTCAAAATAACACAACAGAAGTTCTTGTTCTTCTCTATAACTTTGAATGCACTCACAAAACTTTCCTTGACCCCACCGCCTAGATTCCCTCTGGTGACTATTTTCCTGTTCTTAACTTCTACAAAATCAACATTTGAGACATCACATATAAGGGAAACAATCTGATAGTTTTTGTGCCTGTTTAATTTCATGCATTTTCAGTTCCACCAATCACTGCAAGGCAAGGACCTCACTTATTTTTATTCTGCCATTGCCTTTGAGATGAATAGGTCACTCGGAGCTGGAGAAACTAGGAGCTGATACTACTTTTCATCACATTAGTAAAGAGGCAGTTGAATATTGTTCAATATTTCCACCTCAATTTGTAAGTTATATATGTACTTACATCCATACAAATATAGCATTTGCAGATTCATTTAGTTGATCTGTAGTCTAAGGAAACACATTCGAAAGTATCTCAGGGATTCCTACATTCTTCAGGAAGAAACTTAAGTTTTTAATATTGGAGCTGCAGGAACAGCTTCAGCAAAGAGGAGTGGACTGTTTCGCTGAACTGGGCTATCAGGGGAGGAATGTAACATCCATCTTGTGACCCACTGTAGTCGGAACCTATAATTAATGGCTGGAGACTCCACTCTATCTTTTAAAAGGATAAACTCTAATTGTGATCCAAATTAAACAGTCTAATGAGAGTAACCACCAAGCAATTGATCAAAACTAATAGGTGAGTCGCTTTGCTTTGCTGTAGTTAAGTAGACCTCTTGTTTGCTTAGCATAAATACTTCAGGGGCTTAACTCAGATTACTGATGTGTCAGAGTCTCTAGGGAAAGAAGAGACAATTATTGTTGCAAACTTAGAAAAGAGGAATTGATCTAAAAGTTGGTACTGTTTCTCTTTTTGCTGTTCAATAAATATTGTAACACTTATATGTGGTTCATGCTCTGACAAAGAAAAAAGAAAACTACAGCTCATGACAAACAAGGAGACAATAAAAGTGAGAGCAGAGAATTTTGTCATTTACATGAGAATTTTCAATGAATTTCTTTTTGAATTGATTAAAACTTTACTTCTTAGAAAAATTACAGTGCCGAGCTGACAGTTATTATAATCACACTTGCACACTCCAGTCAGTGGTGTCATTAAGACTATCCTAATATTTATAACAGGGATCTGGGAATTCATAATCCCATGACTTGGATAGGTGGGATAGTTCTTATATGTTGATTTCTCTCATGTAAAAATGCTACATTCTATAGTTCATAGCCACTAGATCAACATGGAAGTTATAAGAAATTATTGTCTAAGTAAAGCCCATAAAAATTTTCTCAACCTTAAGTTCTCAACTGGTGTGGGTGTAAATGATGGATTATACTGTAGAAAACAAACAGTATTATAATCGTATGCCTTTCCAGAAAAGATGATATCATCTTTCCTTGAATATGTTCTATCAAATATTAACAACTATTGGGTAGAGTTAAATGACATAATATTTCCATTATTATCTTTAAATAATTCATTTATTCTTGTTATTATTTTTTAGTATAAAAATGTCTATTCAGAAGTGAATTCAGTTAGAAGTGAATATTTATTCCGCGGTCTTCATGGTTTCTTCAGCTGCATCCAATGCAGCAAAGGTGCCATGGAGACCTGGGGTCATTTCAGAGAAGGTGCCATGGAGACCTGGGACCAGTACAGAGAAGGTACCATGGAGACATGGGAGGATTCTTAATCTTCACATTTGAAATATCTTTCTCTTACAATGTTTTGTTTTCTTTTTAAATACTAATTTGGTTCGTTATGGTAACCAGCTTAATATTTATCTGTATTTTATAACATCATGTTATATATCATAAAAATACACAATAAAAGATTTATAAAACAGAATAAATGCCTTAAACATAGAAAATGCCCATATATGAAATGACTAGAGGGATAAAGTATTTTCATTAAATATATTCTGATTATGGTTTCCCCTCCATGATGTCCTCCTAGATCCTTCCCCTCTTTCCCACCTACTCAATCTACACCTTTTTCTCTCTCATCAGAATACAGTAGCAGTATACTGCTATAGTAAAATAAGATAAAGTAGAAAGAAGCAAACCAGAACAGGACTAAACAAGTAAACAGAAAAGGAAAGAGTCAAAGGAAAGGGATGAGAAATATAGTTGTGGAGACACACACACATCTGAACACATAGAAAACCCCTAAAAATAAAATAAAAAACCATACCATATAAACAAAAGATCTGTGAGAGAAAAAAAAAGAAGCCCAGATAAATTATTTTGAGATACAAATCTTCAAAAAACCGATGGGTTCAGTTTTTGTTGGCTATCTAATGCTGGGAATTGGGCCTAAAGTGTCATTTGTGTACCCAGTGATACTCCATTGGAAGAAACTAAGTTTTTCTTTGTCACTTGTTATCAGCTGGGGAGGGTTAGGAATGGGAGCTTGTGTCTGCTTCCCCTCTCAGCACTGGGACCCCATCTGATTTAATCCAATGTAGGCTCTGGGCTTGCTGTGACAGTCTCAGTGAGTTCATACTGCATCAGAACTTAGTAGTGTTCCAAGGCCTTCTTCCTTGGTGTCCTCTATCCCCCACTGGCTCTTGCACTTTTTCTATTACTTCCCTGAGCCCTGAGAGGAGGAATTTGATGGAGACACCCCATTTAGGACTGAGTGTTCCAAGGTTTCTTTCTTTCTACATATTGTCCAATTCTGCGGCTCTGTATTTATTCCTATCTACTGCAAGTGGAAACTTCTCTGATGATGATTGAGTCAGACACTGATTGATAGGTACAGAAGAATGTCATTAGGAGAAATTTTATTGTTTTGTCCCTTTATCAGAACAATGCTACTTGGTTCTTCCCTAGGTCCATGGCCTATCTACGTCTTGGGTTCTTGGCTACCCAGCACTTCTGAGCATGGGTTCCATCTCATGGAGTGGGACTTAACTCTATTAGATAGTGGTTGGTTACTCCGGTAAATGTTGTGCCAGTATTTCACCAGCATATTCTGCAGGCAGGGCACCATTGTAGATCAAAGGGTTTGGATCTGGGTTGGTGTTTACCTTTCTCCTTTGGTAGTATGCATAGCACCTTACAATACCATGAGCACTAGTCAGTAGGGGGGAAGGCTCTAGGTAGTCACCAGCCTGTCTTCTCCATTATCTTCAGGAATAGGACCTTATAATCAGTTTGTGGAGAGCAACCAACAGCTTTGAGAATAGCCAGAGTTGTTTGGAGGTTTCCATGAGGCCCTTTTGGCCAACAGCTCAATTAGATATAACTCACTCCTGGCACTGAAAGTTTCATTTGGTAGTGATAGAAGTCTGTTTGGGGCTTTGTTTCCACAGTTATGTATTTTCCAGTTTAGATTTCTTTCGTATATTTTTCATATTTATTCCACATGTATTTTATGAACCTTCTACTGTATTAGGTTTTAGTACACCACTCCTTTCTTTGTTTGCCCTTCCCTCTAGACTGATCCCTTGTAGAGAAGGAAAAGTGTCATATAAAGCTACAATTTGATTTTTAATAAATTTAGTCACTTTAAATTTAGTCATTAAAATTATAGATTTTATTTTTAAGAAAACAAATAGTTGTCAAAGTATGAGAAAGTAAATAGAAATTCAAAGTTGTTTTCCTTGGTTGGACAGATGGGTCAACCATTGGCTGTACTGGCTGATCTTGCAGAGGGCCCGACTTTGACTCTTAGCACCAGCATGATAGCTCATAATCATCAGTAACTGTGGTTCTAGTGGATCTAGTCTCTCTGAGCACCATATACATATGTGGTGATAGACATCCATGAAGTCATGATAGTCATACACATAAAATACAGTAATAAAAATTAAAGTTGTTTTATACAAAATTACACTTAAGACAAATGATGTATACTTCTACTCTGGCTGAAAATGACTGTATTTTTATTGAGGTCCTACTTTAGAAATTAATTAAATTTATTCTTTTCCAACCTCCTACATGGATACAATGCACTCTAATTACCCTCGTCTTTCCTACCTTCATTATCTCTTCTTATTCGTTTGCATACCCCACCTCCCTACTTGAACCTTTCCCACACTCATGACTTTTGGGGTTGTTTCATCTTCCCCGACCATTGTGAAGACCCAGTCAGGCATCCATAGCTGTGTGAGTTTGTAATTCAGTGACTACACCGTGTCCAGAAGTTAACATGTCATAGCTTCCCGTCCCCCAGTATCTTCTAACTCTTATATGTCTGCTGCTGCTGCTTCTTCAAAGTTTCCAACTTTCCTGAGCATTAGAAAGGTTTTTTTGAGACAAGGTTTCCTTGGAGCCTGTCTTAGAAGTAGCTGTTGTAGAACAGGCTGACCTTGAACTCACAGAGATCTGCCTGCCTCTGCCTCCTAAGTGATGAGATTAAAGGCATGCGTCACCACCACGGGGAGAAAGGTTAATATTTTTATTTAAATTTTTGTGCTCACAATATGTATTGATAATCTTATTTTCCCTTTCCCAATTGTTCCTAAATTTTCTCACCTTCATCCCCTCCTAACTTCATCATGAACTCTCATTCTCTCTTGCTCTCCTTTTTTCCCTCTCTCTAAACAATATAAATACAAAAAAAAAATAAAGGTCAAAACAAACAACACGATGAAACTAAGATGAAATAGAAGCCATACTCGGGTTCTGCAAACCCATACGATTATAGTGTTCAAGATCTCATGAGCCCTGGAGAAAACATATTAGTATTCTTCTGCTAAATGAACAAAGCAATAAAGTAACACTTGATGAGATGATGCTATACCCACAGAACAGTTCATCACTTGACCAGAAAAGCTTCTTCTTACAGTAGATAGCAACTAATGCAGAGACCCACAACTGGACTACACGCAGAAGGTGAGATACTTACAGCACCCAGCCCATATTGGGATGTCTTTATCAGAGCTCTTTCTTCAAGGCCCAGGGAGCTATACAAAGGAGGAGCTGGAAGACTTCAAGAACAGAGGTAGTGAGCAGTTCCAAGGAAACAGATACAACAAGGATGATACACTTACAACATGTGTCTTTCATGCAATAAAACAAATAAGTGGTGGGTTACTCCAATAACGTTTGTGCCACTGTTGGCAGGTCATTGCTGTGGGTCACATTGTTTGTAGCTGGGGCCACAACTAGATGCTTAAAAGTATAAACAAAATTTCATTAAAAATATAGTCACCCCCCCCCCCCAAAAAATACTGGAGTAGCTCAGAAACCAGAAAAGTAAGAAGAGACCCTGAGGTTGGCAGAAGGAGTCCTATGGAGGAAGATGGTAGTAGGATACCGGTACTGTGAAGGAAGGAATGAGAAATGGGGGAGGGAGAGAGAAGGAGAAGAGATAAATACCACTAAATATTCTTGAAAAAAGCCATAGGGGTTATTTCATTTTATTTTTACTTAAAATTATATATGTGTGACTGTAAGTTTTCTCTGTCTCCCTGGTCCCCCTGGACTGGTTCCCGTCCTGCTCACTAGTTCCCATAGTTGCTTATAAAATAATTATTCAGGGGCTAACATACTAAATATAATTGTTTGGCCAATGACTTAGGCCTCTTACTGGCTAGCTCTAACTATAAATTAACCCATTTCTAGTAGTTTATGTTTTACCATGAGGCTCATGGCTTACAGGTAATGTTCGGACCTCTTTCTCCTTTATTGGCTACGTGGTGTCTCTTCGACTCTGCCTACTCTCTCCTTCTGTATCTTTGTTTGAACTTCCTGCCTAGCTTTTCTCTGCTAAGCCATTGGTCAAGAGGCTTATTTACCAGCCAATAAAACAACACATAATTAGAAGGGCATCCCACATCATATATGAGTGACGATACAGTCCCAAGAGTCATATTTCTCTAAGAGAAACTCTGGTGCCAGATGTGGGAAACCTCTCTCCAAGTTTGTTGTTGAGGGAAATTCAAGAGATTCCCAAAACAATGCGGAATATTGCCATTGCCCTCTGTTGCCTCCTGGAATCTGAAGGTAAGTCTCTATTGCTGGAGACAACACACACTTTGGACACATGACTTATTTATTCTTGGTATTAAGCTCTTTTGTTAATTCTTACTTTGATGTATTTAAGCCAATGTTTCACAGTTTCCTCCTACAAACATAAATTGCTATGGAAACTGGTTTTTAACAAATACTTACCAAACACTGTGTGTGTGCCATGCAGCATTATCAGTATTTGACTTGGAACTTGAGAGTGAACAAGAGTCTGATGTTGAGAAGTCTATACTTAACAAGAAAAAAACACCCGCACATTTTCCAGTTGTGAATCTCTTTGTTAGTTCCTGTCTACTGCAAGAAGCTTCACTGATGAGAGCATGCAAAATATATAATACATTAGCACACTTGTACACTTGTGTAATAGGGAACAGGGAAATTTTGAAATAGGGGAGAGTAACATGAGAAACAGAGTAAGAAGTGAGCAAAGATCACACACCACCACAATATCACTGGATATCGTTCGTCCCTTTGGGTGTCTTTCTAGGACAGAAATGGAAAAGGGAATGTCATTTATTTGAGAAGGAACACCAATTTTCTCCTGTGCCAAGACACCAAAATTTTTGGTTCTTGGGCTTTGTGATGCCAGGAATCATCTTAGCATCTTCTATCCTCTACTTGCCAAGTATCTCGGCTGGAAGTGATACCACTAACTTTTCTTAGAGAATCTGAAAGGGTAATGGGGGGGGGGACTTGAGAGATGGCTCAGTGAGTAAGAAGATTTGTTCTGAAAGCATGAAGACTTGTTTAGAATCTGTAACATCCACATAGAAATCCAAGCTTCGCTACACATGTGTATAACCCCAGCACTGGACAGAGGAGAAAAGCAGATTCTGAGTGGCCCCTGAGAAACTAGCCTAGTTGTGATCTCATTAAGTGAGAAACTCTGTATTAAGACAATACAGTCAGGAGTCAGAGAAAAATACTCATTCCTGCCTTATTCTCCTCATGGTGGGGTGAGGGGAGCAGGGGGTGAAAGTGGAGGGAAGGGGAGAGAATAGAGATAGATAGATAGATAGACACAGAGAAAGAAAGAGATAAAAATACACATACATACACACACATGGGAAGGAGAATAAAAATGGGAACAGCTAGGCAGTAAAAATCCCTCAAAACTTTTACCTTGCAAAGAGGGGCAAGAAATTACATAGTGAAATGAAATGGGAATCATAAAAAAAATGTAGAAACAACTTCTGAGAAATAATGGCACATTTGCATGAAGATGAGAATAATTCAGTACAACACACACACACACACACACACGATGATAAAGGGCACAGAGAGCCATTCTGAAGTAATGCTGTGGAAGTGGGATTGAATAGAATCTGGTACCCAGGGATTGTCTTCAAAGAAGAGCATGCATGGCTCCACTATGAAAAGGGATGAAAACATAATAGTTTATGGGTGCAATGACCAGAGTATTATATGCAGGTGATGTGATAATGAGTATCACATTAAGTGAGCTTCACATAAAGACCAATTTAAAATTTTAAGGCTTTTAAATAGTATAGGATGCAGCCTGTATTGCTTAGGGATTTACCCGATTGGATGATTGGGAATGAAGAAACAACAGGCACACACACACACACACACACACACACACACACACACACACACATATAGCTGGAATTGGGTAGAGCATGCAATCTAATGAAGAGGCACCAACAACAGCCTGGAAACACAGAGCAAGAGGAGGGTTAGATAATCTTGGTAGAATTAGGGGAGCAGACTTAGACTGTCAGACTGTAGTCATCATTAACATCTGTACTTGAAGTAGAGAGAGATTTGCATTCTTTCTGAGCCTATCACAGGAAACCCTTGCCGTTCCAATCTGAGGAACAGTCAAACACTCATTATTTGCTGATGCTATGATAGTTTACATAAGCGACCCCAAAAACTCCACCAAGGAACTTCTACAACTCATAAACACTTTCAGTAATGTAGCAGGATACAAGGTTAACTAAAAAAAAAAAAAATCAGTAGTCCTTTATACAGAAGATAAATGGGCCGAGAAAGAAATCAAAGAAACATCACCCTTCACAATAGCCACAAATTGCATAAAATATCTCGGAGTAACTCTAACTAAACAAGTGGAAGACTTGTATGAAAAGAACTTTAAATTTTTGAAGAAAGAAATTGAAGAAGACACCAGTCTGAGGCACTGTGGTCCTTGACATAACTTTGCTTATTTCTACAACATACACATTCACCAGGACTTCATTCGCTCCCTGAAGCTAGGAAAGAGAAGCAATTGGTGGATGCATCCACATGGAACCAAGACATCCAGGGGGATATGAGAAAGAGAAGAAGACACTGAAGTGGATGAGGAGAGTAAGAGGATACGGGATCGAAGTTGTGGTGGTTGTGGTAGTTGTGAAAGAGGGGTGGGGTGAAGGAAAGGCAGGACGAGGGGCTTTGATGTTCAGCAATGGTGATCATGGAACAGAACGAAGAAAATCAGTGTCTTGGGGGAAGATTTGCAATACATGAGGATTTCTTGGGTATAACAATGATAATATAAGGTTATTACTGGAGAGTAGTCCTTGGAATTGGAAGCTCAAGGGATTAAAAGACTATCTTGTTTTACATTGATTTTTCCAAAACTATTGGGAAGAATTACCATGAGAAAGGTTAAAGGTATAAATACATGGTTCTCATGAAGCAGACTTACTAAGAAGAGGGAAGCGATAAATATAACATAAGGCATGATTGAAGGTAAAAGCAGAGGGGAAGAAGAGTGTTCTGGGAACTCCATTGCAGGTAAGGACTCTTACATTTTCCCATGCTTAGTGCTGTAGGACTGAGAGCAGAGCCTGCCACCCATTTGGTAAAGAATAAAATCACAAACATAGAAATAAACTTGAGGGCAACGAAGTATGCTGATGATGAGTTATGGGCTCAGAGGGTATTTGGGGACCCAGTAGAAGTTCCAGGGGGCGGGGGGGATAAAAGATGTGAGATACTGAAGAGGTAAAGCGCAAGAGAGCAGAGTGACCTAGGAATCTTAAGGCTTGGGGTTACTGATATTGCTCAAATTAGTCTCAGTGGTGAGAACAAAGTTTATGTGATTAGGAAGACCCAGGGGGTGTTTTAGGCCTCACTGTTATCTATAAATAGGATACAAGGACTAATTGGGGCCTGGCCTTAGTGGACAAGTCCACTCTTGATTCTCTATGCTGAGGTGAATCTGGGTTGCTGTGAGGTGTTCTAATCCCAGTTGAGGGCCTTCCAATGATGACTCTGGCAATTGCAACACATGGGAATCTTTTCACCAATGACGTGTTTTATTTATAATACAGTCAAAATGGGTCCAACCAAGAGTTTTGATCTTTCCATCTATCTTTGAGATGTTATTGTTTTTCTTTTCATTTTATGGTTTTATTAATTTTATGTCATTGGGCCTGGCCTAGATACCATGTAAAACAGGTATACCTCAGCCACTCTTGTGGGACTGGTTGTGTTTGCTTTGAGGCTTGACTGTCCGTGAATCAAGATTGACAATTTTTGATCCCCCTTCCTCTACCTCCCCCATGCTGGAGTTACAGGCGTATCCCAGCTCTCTGGTTTGTGAAGTGCTGAGGACTGAACCTCAGGTTTTTTTCAGGCCACGTGAGCGCTAAACCAACTGAGCCGCATCTCCAGTCCCAAATGCATCATTAAAATGCTATATGGGTTTGATTTGAGCATGATCTGTCCTGCTCATATTTTTCTCTAGCACCACAAAGTGTATTTAAATAAAAAGACTTATGAACATAGAGGGGAAATACATTACACAACCACAGTAGTAATTTGCTTCTGAGTGACAGATTTTCATAAACACCATATTTTCTAAAATAAAAACGGATTCTACATTAAATATATTGTAAGGTTTTCATCGTCTCCTTTGGTGATGTCTGCAAGTAATTAGTGACTTGACTTTTAAAGGTGTGTGTGTGTGTGTTTAAATATTGTTTCATTTTTTTTCCACTCATTCTTTTTTTCATATATTATTTTACATATATTAAAAATTCCATTTAACCAATTTAAAGCATATTAAAATCCTTTCTAGTGTAGATGAACTTGAAGAAGGAAAATAAAATGCTTTGCCATCATCATCAATGGGATGGTGCAGAAGAAGCAAATAGAGCCGTGAAGCTAGGAGTCTCTGAATGTACACCTGCCACAGGCTCTGTGCCCACCCTGCCTTCAGCTTACCATGCTCAGAATGAGTGTCCAGTAAGAACCTTTAAGGAGTGCACTTATTTCAGAACATCTCTAAAGTGCTAGGTGTGCTGAAGTTAGGACGTGCGTTTTAAAGTGACAGCTCTAAACAACAGAAACTCCAAAAAATTTCAGATCCTTTCCCGTTCTCTAACTTCTCAAGGATTCAAATTATAAAGCTAACTAAGACGTCGCCTACTATAAAGGCTGTTTGTGAAATACCAAGTTGTGGAAGTTGCCAAAACTGTGTGTGCTGGCAAAATTAAATAAGCTTCCCCCGTCAGGTGACTGCACTCGGGCATCAGAGTTTCAGCTGTTGCTGAAGACTGTGGATTGAAGATCCACTGTTTTGGAGTATCTCAGTTATTGTGTTTTCTCCTGCAGTGGTTTTGATGACTTTGGATACTCCACTGGTTCCCAGGATGCATGGCAAACTTAAGAACACTTCATTATCTAAACCATAACATCCCTTTGCTAGAGTTGATACAGAATGCACCTTCTTTTTATTGTTTACAATAGTGTCCACCAGGTCAGCCACAGACAGGCCAATAGACCAAGATCTCTGACCTTTTACCCTCAACAGTTCCATGGCTCTGCTGGACAGCTGTGCAAGAGAGCTATGACTCATTACCCCGTCTCGGCCACTCCATGAGCACACTTTGTTTTCTTCCTGTTCACCAATAACCCATACTTCTTTGCCTGGAGTCTGTGCCTTCAAAACATTGGTAATAATGTATTGTAATCTCTGTGAGTCCAGATTGCATCCAATCCCAATCACTCTATTTGCGGGAAATGTGCTCAGTTTCCATGTCACATAGCTCATGATTTCCACTGGTTGAGATGCAACAAGCAAGACTGCATGTTGACTGTAATGTCCCAGAGCCGGGACAAGAGCTCTGAACATGTTTACATTGCTTTGCACGGCATGAAGGTAGGAGTCAGAACCACCCAAAGAGTTGGCGGTGAAGATCACCACCTTGGAATGAGCAGAGGCAGACAAATCTTTGCTGATCTCTACATTAGGCAGGTTGAAGATATCAAGGTCCATTGTTTCTTGGTTAGTCCCATTGGAGAGGTCTAAAAGGAGCAGCTTGTCTGCAATGCCCTTTGCTGAAATTGCCATTGTGCAGGCAATACCCAAATCTCCACTTCTGACCACAGTGATTTTATTCGATATTTTAGTCTCATGATTTGTCCAGCCCCTTGAATTTATGTCTGAGATACCTTCAGTGATTTTTGCAATATAGGCTAGCAAGTCGACCTGCTGCGCTTCGTTGGATGATGGCACCGAATAGAGAGGAAGTTCCTCTTGAAACTTGGCAATCATTTCTTTAATTAATCCAACAATGACAGACTTAGGATGGCTCCAGTTTTGGAGATAGGGCAAGTATATTCTGCCTTTGGCATCCACATGTTTTCCAACTGAGATTTCCATGTTTGCAGTTGGCTTCAAGAAGCAAATGGGTGGAGTAAAAGGGTGAGAATCCAAAATCCAGAAGCGAATGGGTATGTTGTACGTATTACCCTGATACATCACAGGAATAGTACCAGCAAAGATCAGCAGGTCTTTTTGGGAAGTATCTTTGAAAATGTAGGTGTCCATGGAATATCTGAAGTGCGGGAAAAACATGTTCACATTCTTCAGCTCTTCTACCGTCAGATCCCTGAACTTGTACTTGCCCAGCAGCCGCCTCAGGGCCTCATAGTCGAACTCCATGGCCGGCAGAGTAGTGGTCCTCGGCCTTTCCCACTCATTCTATTGCGATAAAGTGACTATGCCTCTAAGATTTTGTTTCCTACTTTAATCATATTTTTGTATTTTAATTTTGCTCATGGTCATTTAAACTTTAAGTTAGTCCTTTCAGTTTGCCACCTCCCACAGTGATTCATCAGACCATGTGGTTAGCAGTAATGGTCACAAAGATTATGATTTTTTTGGACAGATTTCTCTTGTCCAGCCATTTCTCAGCAGGAAAAAAAGAAAACATGGACTCCTTATTGAACAATTTACACTTGGCATTTACTTCCTCAAGTTGCCATATGCCAAAAAAAACCCCACTATGCATTAATTCTAATTATGTGGTAACATCTATTTATACTGTTCAATAAGCAGCTTTCTAGGCAAAAAAAAAAAAACCCAAAAAACAAAACAAAACAGAAAGGCCACACTTTAACCCACTGGTAGCAGGGATACTTATTTAAGTGTGAATAAAAAAATAAAATGTTTTATACGTTAATATACCAGGAAAATCTAACTATTTCATTATAAAACAATATTTCATATTGTTTTCCAGCCAGTCATGTTTCTGGAGTTTGGTTTTTCAAGGCTCTATACTTTGGAAAGTCATAAATAACAATAGCAAGAAGTAGGACAGAACTGATTCACCCCATACTATAGAAAAATTAATATCCAAACTACAGGTTTATCTTCACTAATGAAGGCTGTTGGCAAGCATGGCATTGACTTTTTAAAAATATATATGCAATACATGCTTTATTTATATGTTATTATAGAAGGCTCACTGGAGCCAAGGAAATCAGAAGGGAATGAATTTTCTTTTTTCCACACATTGTCAGTTTGTAAGTTATGAGGCCCCAAAATAAAACCAATGAATCAGCATCACAAGAAATAAAATGGAGTTAGGGACAACTCTTCTCACAGTGGACATGAAAAAATTATAACCAAATCTCCAAATTGAAAAATGGACACCTTCTGGAAACATATCTGTTTTGAGGAATTTTTGGAAACAATTCTCATTTGTCTCATTTCTTTCATGGTCATAAAGTCAGGTAGAAGTCAGTTATGTGATTTTTCGGCAACTTATTCATAAACTCATTCTTAGGTTCCCAACTGACTATATCATTTTGTTATCTGCTAGATATAAAGGGCACTTTGGCTACCGTATGGCTTCATTTATCAATATTCTCCCATTTATCTATGTGATAGCTAATCTTCCGAATCACCTAGGAAGCACACGGATGACCATTTCTGTCATGGCATCTCCAGAGCATAACCAGGGAAGGAAGATGCACTGTAAACTTGAGCAGTGCCATCCCAGAGGTTGGGGAAAAGAAGGTAAACCAATGACCACGCTGCTTCCTGACTGAGTATGCGACTGCAGTAGCCACCTCCTCTTCCTGCAGGCATGCTTTTCCTGCCAGGATAGATTCTATTACCTCAATCCAGTGAACCCAAATAAACCCTCCCTTCCTTCTTCCTCTCCTTCCTTCCAAGCCTAGTTTTTCTTAGTGTGTTTGATCACAACAGTGAGAAAATCAACTAATATAGTATGCTAATTTTTTACATTTTGCTTTAATATAGTCTACTTTTTATTAAATGTAGAAGATAAATTTCTTCTTCCCATTCAATTAAATACTAAGCTTCCCTGCCTGTAGTATACTTCCTTTAGTTATAAACAACAACTACCTTATCACATATTGTTTAAATGTTATTTTTTAATTTTTTCATGTTGTTTGTACCAATGATAGATACACTGTTTAGTTTTTAAGCTTCTAGAGGATAATTCACCAAATTATTGTGATAGGTTTACTGAAATAGCTGGATTCTTAATGTATATATTGATACTTTGGGGATCTTTTGAGACAGTGTTAATGACTTTTGGATAGATGAAGACAGTTACTTTAAGAACAGCATTCTAGACAAGGGTGGTGGTGGTGTAGGCCTACAATTGCAGCACATGAGAGGTGGATCCAGGAAGACCAACATCGTCTTCTGTTAAAAAAAAAAAAACATTGGAAGCCTGCCTGGTCTACAGGGGACCTTACCTCAAAACATAAGCATTGGCATTCTCTTGTTCCAAGAAATAGTGAACTGCATGTGTGAGAAATTCCATTATGTCAGTTAGGATTGCTATTGTTCACTAACTGAAACTCCAAAACAATAGTGCAATAGCAGTTAAATAAAACAGAAATAATTTTCTCATATAACAAGAAATTCAGAACCAAAAACCCAAGGCTTTAGTAGTTGTTCAATGTCAGCTTGCCACATGGTTCTGTGTATTGCTCACCATATAGTCCTTTATGCTTGGAGTCCTCACCTGAACCTAAGGGGCCTTCTTCACTGAAAGTCATCCTCCCTGTCATATTCCAGGGACAACAAGGATGACGCATCAAAGGGATAAAACAATGGATGGCAGTGGACTTTGATGGAAGACTTTCCAGGTATGAAAGCCTTGGCTTCCATGGGAGTGGTGCTCATTCTTGGGAAAATGGTTTTTTTTTTTTTTTTGACTACATACGTTTCCCTCATCATCTCCAGCTGGGCTCATTTTGCAAAAGAACTAAGTGATAGCTCCCAGAGTCTTGCTGATGGCTTCTGATTAGACGTCATATTTTCTCTCAGTTTGTAGAATGTTAATTATCATCTAATATCCTCCTTACAACTTTGGGGTGTTGCATGTCTTTATAGAGGCTGTATTCTTTTTGCTCTCTCATTGTTCATTTAAGGCAGGAATTGTTTCATGTCCAGTTTTCTCAATGGGATGGAAATTGAAATGATCCATGTACTTTGTAGGCCAGTGTTTGGGGGAATAATGGATTTGTTTCCCACAACTATCTTCACTGGCTCTCAGCAGAACTTAGAAGATTCATGACTCTAGACAATGATAGAGCCATAAAGTGAATTGCATGGTTTTCAACTTCTCTATGCATTGGAGAGTCACCATTAACTAGTAACACATACATAGGGATAATAAAAATTAACACAATGTTAAGATTCTGATAGTTGTGGGTCAGCTAATTTTAATTAATAAACATCTCATACAGAGTCTGCCCCAGATGATATTTCTTTAGTTAATCTGAAAAGGTTCTATAAAAATGATCAAGAGTTGGAGAGATGATTCAGTGGGTCAAGTGTGTTGGACATATGAGCACAGGTATCTAAGTTTGGATCTCAATATCCACATAACATCCAGAGTGATGTGCACCTGTAACCACACTGCCTGCAGGGTGGATAAAGAACTCTCTGTCCGGATAAAATAGCAAGCTCAAGGGGGAGAGACATTGAGGAAGACAATGAACATCAACCTATTGCTTCTAGACACTAACTCATTCAAGTAAAACAGAGAGAGAAAGAGAGAGAGAGAGAGAGAGAGAGAGAGAGAGAGAGGGAGAGAGCATCTCTTAACACCCTATCCTCTGATGAGTACTAAAGAAAATGTTGGGAAAGTGTTTCATTCTTTTTTTCATGTTCTATTCTTATTTCATGATTATCAAACCATGATAAGATATATTCCAGTTTTGCTTTCTTTTCCTTCCAAAAGAAAGAAAAAAAAAAAGAAAAGAAACTGAAATGATAGCTTGGAATTACATTTTACATTTACAAGTGTTTGTCCTTATTATTCCTATAAAATTCTTTAACGGTTTATTAGATGTTCTTCTGTTGTTCTGCTAAAGCACCATGATCATGTCTACTTACAGAAGAGACAGTTTATTTCGCTTAGGGCTTAGATTCCATAGTGGTAGGAATAGCAAGGCCGCTGAAGCGTATTGCTGAAGCAGAGACAGCAAAGGGCAAATGGTCTCCTAACCAACCCCCAGTGACACACTCCTTCCATCAAGGCCACATCTAAACCTCTGCAGACACTGCCACCACCTGGGGATCAAGTATTCAAATGTCCAAGAACATGGGATACACACTCAAACTACCCCAAAAGGATTATAGCTACTTCTGCCTTCCTTCCGACTTCCTGTCTGT
The DNA here is from genome assembly GCF_018167655.1 of Microtus oregoni. NCBI lineage: Eukaryota > Metazoa > Chordata > Mammalia > Rodentia > Cricetidae > Microtus > Microtus oregoni. Next base: position 22,423,684 of record NW_024543094.1, read on the forward strand.
TAATATGCTGTTGTCCATACTGCTGTGGCTGGAACAATCTTACTTCCATCTTCAGACTTATGCAGAATTCCACATTTTCATTTTACCTCCTACTGAACACAGGGAAGCTTACAGATGTTGACAGATTTTTAGGAAATAAACTGGCAGAAAACACAAACAATGTGTCCATACATAGGCAAGGATATGTCTCCTAATCTGTGTGGCATCAAACAATGGTAACAGGACAGGAGTCACTGGGTAAAATTCAAAATATAGAATAATCAACAAGTTTGAGCTAAATAAAAGCATGATTAAAAAACTTGATGAGCATGCTGATATATAATATCAGGATTAGTACATGAATTGATTTTGTGTGCCTTGTTGACATTCAGATACAAGAAATAAGCAGTAAAGAGACGAACCATCAGATAACACAAAGCCAAAACCAAAACATGTTATTAAATAAACTTAGAGATACATATAGTTCTACAGAAATAAAAAAGGTCTATAAGGCATGACAGTGAGGATGATTATATATCAATAACCTTAGATGACTTGGAAGGGAGAGGTGAATTTTTGTCTTCTGAAAGATACAGCTTACCAAGTCTTCACCATAAAATAAATATGAACAGATTTTTAAATAGTAATGAGAAGTAATCAAAATCCTGTCAACAGCAACAGCATCAGCAAGAGGATCAGGTTCTTACTGGAGAGTGATGCCAAAGGTTTAAAAAGTGATACTAATCCATCTAAGTCTCAAAAAAAGAAAGAAAGAGAAAAGAAAAGAAACACATTCAAGAGACCAGCATTATCAAAACCAGACAAAGTATGAAAAGTAAGAAAGAAATCCCTGAGCCAATATCTTTAATGATTTGAAATAAAGAACCTAACCAAACACAGACAAGGTGAATTCATCAGCACACACTTATAAAGAACACACACGAGGACCATATGGGATTTATCACTGGGATGGTAACTTGGCCTAGCATATAACAACCTTTTAATAAGATGCAACACATGAATGGAATATAGGATTAAAATCACTTGATTATCTCAATAAGTATAACAAAAAGTTTAACTAAAACTCAGGGCCATCTCATTAGGAACTCTCAACAAACCAAGAATAGGAGGAAATGATTGCAGTAATCTTTGACTGGATGGGAGACCAGGATAAACACGACTCCAGAAACCAGCTCATCTTAGGCACAGAATTCCAAGGTGCCAACAGTGTGTGGTTCTCCTGCTGCACTGAGGAGAGTGTAGCTGGGGTACAAGGAAGCTTTAGTGAGAGCACAGATGGGCTGAGAGCAAGGAGATGCGAAGAGTAAGGCAGATGTCTGTGGAGCTTCCCCAAGGCTTCACTGAGGACTGCACTGCACTGGCACACAATCTGAATCACTGATGAGGGGCTCTCAGTGAAAGCAGATACTCCAATCTGAGAGGTGATACAGGAGCTTAGATCTGGGACCCAGCCTACATGAAATGCTCATGCAACAGCTTGGTCAAAAGGGGAGTGTTAGGCGAATTATAATTAAAATATAAGAAATCAAAATGACTAGATTATTTGCATTATCACCAAGATATCACATACTTTGAAACTGATTTCATTGAAACCTAATATTAATAAAGAGCAAATGTCTCTAATCAATAATGGTAGCTTTAATCTTAAATCAGATACAAGACAGAAATAGTCAATAATTCCATGATAAGCAGAAAAAAGGAAATAACAAAGACCGCACTAGAAACCAAGGAAATAGAATGGAGGGAAACAAACAGAAAAACCATTTAAGCCAAAAGCTGATTAAAATAATCAACAGAACCCTGGAAGAGGGCTCAGTTAGGAAGGAATGTGTCACCAAACCTGAAATCTGACCTGAGTCAGATTCCCATGCAGAGAACTGACCTGCAAATTGTCTCCTGACACATGCATTACATGCCCCCCAACCCCCCCCCAACAAACACAAGTGCAATTTAAAATATTTAAGTGCTGGTAAGATAGCTTCTCAGATAAAAGTCTTTGCCACCAACTTTGACGACCTGGATTCAATCCCCACAACTCACATGGTGGAAAGAAAAAACTGACTCATACAAGTTATCCTCCATCCTCAACATACGCACAGAGGCACACACTTGGAAAGACAGATAACATGTACATGCACCGGCATTCATACAACTGGCGAAACACACATACACACATGCAAACACACACAGAGAAAGAAGATTTCAAAAATAAAATATAAATAAATTGGTAGGTTAATTTATAAGCCAAAATGAATCGACTTAGTAAAATCTATGAAAACTGCTCTTCCTCTTCACCCTTCTTAAAACTTGGAGCCATTGCTGTGAACCTAGAACAAGAGAAGAAAATAATAAAAGTTGGGTGGTAGGTGTGGAAGGGTGAGTGGGTGTTGAAGCCAGTTCAGCAAACACAATATATTAGATCATGACAAGATGTATTGCAAACATTGTATAGGTCTTGTTTCACAAATATAGAATATTTCAAACTCCATTCATGAAAATTTGTACATTTTGATGTTTTCATTATTGAAAATAAAGGAACTGAAAAGGTGATTTAAATCTGTGTCAGAAGGGAGTTCAGGTAGTTTGGAAGTTCGGGATAAGGGGATAGGTAGGATTTGAGTGTATCATATACATGTATGAAATTATCAAAAGATAAATTTTAAAAATCTAAGAAGTCAATAATCATCATTGTATTATGAGAAAAAAATATTGTAATTACAGTAATAGAGAAAGGAGCCAATATACTGCATGAATGTAGAGGTAAACCCTAAAAGTAGAGAAATACTTACAGAAATATCTAAACGAGAATAATGCAAACAGATTGGGAGAACAGATGTATAGGGGATAAAATCATAAGAAAATAATACTTATGGATGTTTGGTACATGTGAAAATCTTCATCTTTTTTAAATAAAGAAAATAAAATAAACAAAATTTTACTCAAAAAATAGGAACCTTGAATGCAGTTAGGACTTTGTCAGGGGGTCCTCCCACCTGGCATGATGAGTGGGTCTATGAAATCCTCTAATAATTTTCAGAAGTCGAATTTAAGCCACAAACTGGAACTATTCATAACCTGACCAAGCACAGAAAAGAAACCTCGGTACTCCATTTATGAAGGTGGCTGTTAAAATCCTAAATAACACAAGAAGCTAAAATCCAACTATATTATATATTAAAGAATGATCCAGTATAATCAAATAGGGCTTATTCTAGAATTGCAAGGGTAACTTTTTTTCCCTGAGTTCTCTATTTTCTTCCATCTACTGCAAAACCCCTCTCTGTAATGTATTGGTGAAAGAAGCAAAGAATTTTTTTAAATCCCTGGGCAGGGCAATCTCTCTGGTCCATGAACTGTGGTAGAAGCAGCTGCAGATGTAACCAATAGGATCAGGTTGTCTTTGAGATAGCACAAGCAGAGGCAGACCTTAGATAAAGAGGCTTGAGTAACTCACTATCAACAGAACGGGTATATTCATTTCCTTGAGAATTTCCCGAGATGTATAGATTTTTTGTTATACATAATCTCATGGCTAATACGTATCCATGAGGATAAAATTAAAATGAAATACGCTAGGGAGTTATTTAGTGTGTGACCCAAGTTGTCTCTGTAATTTGATTGAAAATCTGGCCTTTGACTAGAAGCTACTGCCCTTTAGCATATTCCTATACCTGGTTCAGGTCACAACGAGCTTACTGGGTTTCCTAAACAATTCTACTGCAGAGGGTAAGAGTCTCTGATGACAGTTACACCTAGCTTTTGCTTGAGTATGTGAAGCTACTATCTTTATATTACTACCAGGGAAAGGAAGGTCTCACTAAAGTGCATGTTGCCTTGGTGTTAAGAGATGGGACCTAGTAGGAAGTGTCTGGGTTATGACAATGCAGTCCCAATAAATGGACAAGTGACTTTCTTGCATGTGTAAGCTCTTGCCTTTGCAGAATGATAATTTCTGCATGAATAGATTACTATAAAGGAATTTGTCCCCATGGCTTTACCTCGTCCACTTGCGTATGTGTACTCTGTTACTTCCTTCCATGAGACGAAGAAGTGGGAGGCTCACAGACATTCTTTTTTTTTTTTTATTGAGAAAAGAAGAAAAAAAACATAAACAAAAAAACAAGTTTCCACCTCCTCCCAGCCTCCCATTTTCCTCCCCCTCCTCCCACCCTTCTCTCCCTCCTCCCACCCTTCTCCCCCTCCCCCCACTTCTCTCCCCCTCCCTCTCCAGTTCACAGAGCAGTCCGGGTTCCCTGCCTGTGGTAAGTCCTAGGTCCTCCCCCCTCCGTCCATATCTAGGAAGGTGAACATCCAAACTGGCTAGGCTCCCACAAAGCCAGCACATTAAGTAGGATCAAAACCCTGTGCCATTGTCCTTGGTGTATCATCAGCCCTCATTGTTTGCCATGTTCAGAGAGTCCGGTTTTATCCCATGCTTTTTCGGTCACAGTCCAGCTGGCCTTGGTGAGCTCCCAGGTGGATAGGGGAGCACGGAACCACAATTCTTAGTTAAGGGAGCCACTTTAGGGTGGGCAAGAGACTTGACCCTAGAGGGGCTCCCAAGTGCCCAAGATGAGGTTCCCAGTTAGTTCCTTGGGCAGCTGAGGATTGGGAACCTGAAATGACCCTATCCTAGAGCAATACTGACAAATATCTTGCATATCATCATAGAATCTTCATCTGGTGATGGATGGAGATAGAGACAGAGACCCACACAGGAGCACTGGACTGAGCTCCCAAGGTCCCAATGAGGAGCAGAAGGAGGGAGAACATGAGCAAAGAAGTCGGGACCACGAGGCGTGCATCCACCCACTGAGACAGTGGAGCTGATCTACGGGGAGCTCACAGACATTCTTTGACAAAGTGAATGTCCATTCTTCGGGAGATATTCTGCTGCAGCAAAATGAAGTAGGATTGTGTGGCATATTAAGGTGCAGCCAAGAAATTTCTAGATAGTAGAGTAAAAACTCTTATGATACATAGAAGATAAGGCTCATTGGCTGTAAGAAACTTGACATTAATAGACTCCCATTTTTCCTGAACACATTTACTAGGTTCTGAATATGCCTAAGATAGGAGCCAAGGAGCTAGTCTTACAGTGTCCAAAGAAATAACTTCTTAATTAGAAAGATTCTCAGGGTAAAGGGACAGCGCAGTTGTAATCTCAGTCCAAAGTCAAAGAGTAATGGAACTGGAGAAAAGATGGCCGAGGCTAAGCACAGAAAGAGCACATGAAGCTGAAGCTCAGGTGACAGAAAATATGCAAATTCAAAGAAGAAAAGACAACTAAAATCAAACAGAGGTCTGTAAACATGTGGAACTGGAATACTGAAGGGAAGATAGATAGGGAATGAGACAGGAGCAAAGTGTGAGGAAATGATGCCTTAAAAACTCCAAAGCGAAGAAAGAGCATCACCCAAGTCCAAAAGGCTCAGAGAATCAAAGAGAGAAAAACCACAGCTGTGGAATCCCATACATTATTTAGCCTCCTTTATAGTTTTTCACTTTCTTACCTATGTTGGATGTTTAGATTTGCATTTTTTCCTGGTTCCTCTGTAGTCTATCGTGTGTATATTCATCTTACACTAAACAATACAATAATGTTCTAATCATATATTTGCAAGAACTTCCCACCAACTCTTTATGACATATTTACCTGTATTTTCTTTCTGTTTATACATAAAACTTTGCAAGATATTCATTTTATATTTGGAAATTAACTTTTGAAAATCAAGGAAAATTCATATTAATTCATATATCTATGTATTACTCTTCCTTTTTCTTTATTTCTACATATAAGTTTTAGAATTTTGAGTGAGGAATTCTGTCAGGCTATCTTTATATTTTATCCAAAATGTCTTATATTTGGTTGAATTGGGCAATTTTCTCCTTCTGTACATAAAAGTCTAGGTTGACAGTTTTTCTTTGTTCTTCCTAGTACTCCAAGGAAAACCCATTCTGTGTTGGCTTCTCATGGTTCTGATGAGAAGGTTGATGTCCGGTATCTTGTTCCCTGAATTAAATTTAATGTGTTGGTTTGTTGCTGCCAGCACATTAAAAGAAAAAAAATTCTGTATTTTTTTTTTTGTGTGTGTGTGTGTGTATGATTTGTTCCTTTTATTTCAGGCACGTGAGTGCTTTGACTGTATGTATGTACGTATATGCACCACTGAATGTCTGGTAACAGTGGAGGCCCAGAAAAGGGCATCAAATCCCTTGGAACTGGAGTGAAGAATAGTTTCAAAGCGACCACGTGGGTGCTGGGACCTGAACTCAGGTTCTTTTCAGGAGCAACCAATGCTTTTAAACAATGTCATTGTTCTTTTAGCTATTTGACTACAAGGGATTTTGGTTTGCCTTTTTTGGATTTGTCCCATTGGGAAATTTTTTTATTTTACTATTATCTCTTCTAATATTGTTTCTTTCCTTTTTTCTATTCTTCCATTCCTCTTTATGAGACTAAAATTAGAGTACATGAGACTGAAATTGCCGCAGAGGACTCTGTTGCATTTTCCTTTTGACTTTCTTAATTTTTCTTGTTGTCAGAAGCAAATAAATTTTATTTGACTATCTGCAAATTCCTCTTTATAGTCTCTTCTTATTCAGTTCTATGAAGTAAACTTTATATCATTTTCAATTATTTAATTATTCATTGGTTAGAAAGTGTAGATTGCAGGGTGTGTAGTTCAGTATTATGCTCTAATACTTGCCTAGCCTGTGAGATGCTCTGTCTACTCAGCACCGCAGAAACCAAATCAGCCCCAAAGTCCCAAACAGAAAAAAAAACAGTTCTAAAATGTACTAGGTATGGTGCACATGCTCATAACTCCAGTGCTTGGAGGAAGAGGCCTCCTCGTGGTTCAGGAGCCCAAGGCTGTCCGTGCCTACACAGCCCGACACTGACCTAGGCTCAGTGAGACTGCTTTTCCTTTCTTTGCTTTGTTTTTCAAACTGTCATTTCTTTGTTGAATTAACAACATTTCACAGAATTTTCTTTATATGGTTTTCAGCTTATTATTTGCATTCTTATACTACTGTCCTTGTCATCATCGGGTTCCCTTATGTTCCCTGACGTTTCTGCTTGAGACATTTTATGTATACATATCTATATCTATATCTATATCTATATCTATATATATCTTCATCTTTGGGTGGGCTTGTTGTATGCCAGAGGCAAGCTAGGCATCCTTTCCACTTCAGGAAGGAATTGACTTTTCTCCACTACCATCTATTGAAAGATCAACTTTCTCCGTGAATGAAGGAGAGCTGTATCAGAGCTAGCTTAGTTCATCTTACCCCTGACTTCACATTTCCTGAGACTGAGATCCCTCTCCCACAAGGTGCTCCTCCTGTTCCTCCTCCTCCTTCTCCTTCTCTTCCTCTTCCTTCTCTTCCTCCCCCCTCCTCCTCTTCATTTTCTATTGGTCTCCCTATCCCTGCTCCTTCTCCTAATCTCCCCTCCTCTCTCTTTTCTGCTCTCTTTCTAGAGTAAGAATTGCCAAGTGGGGAAGCCCAGCTCAGAAGCCGAAGGCACTCCATATTCTCACCAGCAGGAGGCCATTTGACTGCTTCCTTCCTGTACTGCACAGTTTTCTCTCTACAGCAGGCAGACTTCTCTCTGGGCTCAAGCCCTGAATTTTTGCAAAAGTCTTAATCATAAAAATGGTCACTGGCGCCTCCATACCAGTGAAATGTGTACCCTGCTCCAGAATTTTATTTATTTTGACAGGATTTTTTTAACTTTAATATTTTCTCTTATTTTTCCTAATATATATTTTTCTATAGTAGAATGAATGAAAACTTGATAGAATATGAAAATTAAGAAGCAAAGCCTTCTGGTTTTTTTTTTATTTTTTGAAACTAAAATCTAATTACATCATTTTCTCCTTTTTCGTTCCTCTCTGCAACCCCTTTCACATATCCCTCCTTTGCTTTCTCTCATATTGTTTCTTTGACTGTTGTCATGTATTTTTTTCTTAAATGGCCCATTCAGTCCATATAATGTTACTTGTGTATATATAATTTCAGGGCTACAACTTGGTATTGAGCCAATTTGGGGGCTCTTCTCTAGGGAAGACTGTTTCTAACTTCAGTATCTTCACTCCTTTGCAGAGTGCATTGCTTGCTGCTCTGTGTGTTGTTTTACAAGGATTGCGGGTACAGGTGGATCAAACAGGAATACTGAAGAGGTCGTGCCTTAGACCTCAATGGCCTATGCCCAGCTTCTGGGAATATGACTTACTGGCTCTGAGAAAGATACTTTAGCACCCCAAACTTAATTTCCTTGTTTGTAGAATAAGATAATGATAACATATGTCATATCGAAATAAAAATGGAAACTATTATCAAGGGCAATAAATATATGGCCCAGAGAGAGTAATAAGTGTTGCCTATTTTTTATTAAAATGCAGATTGAATCACGAAAGACATTTGGTTAGATCTAAGGCGAGCTCTGCCTAAGAGTGACTCTGATTGACTATTGATTACCAATTATTTGTCATCATCTTCACCTGGGAATTCATTTGGTAAATTCTCCCTTTTGTTGCTGTTAAATACTATGAAGAGTCAAACCGAAGGCCATCTCCTCCAAGACTTTGCCCTTATTTGGCCCTACTAGTACCAAATGCTTGTTAAGGATGAGTTTGCAAATGAATTGTGAAATCCGGCCTGACCTGGCCATGTGGTGATGCAGTAGCCATTGCTGTCATCTTAAAAGGATGGCAGATTACTGCTGTCTGGACTGCTGCCCACGCCTGTCCAGCCCTTATACAATTCCACAGTAATTTTAGCTGCAGATATTTATTTTGAATTTACTCTCTGGCTAATGATAGGGATATTACATTTCTTTCTCTTTAAGGTGATCACTATTCTTTCCAGTAAATAATCAGTGTCAAACAAATCACTTAGCTGTCTTAAAGAACATTGCTTCTCCGAGGCTTTCCACTACCTGGGGCAAGAGGAAAGAATAGAATTAGGATCTAAAAGAGATCTGACGGCTGTCATTTTCACAATAGGAACGTTGACAGGTGGAATAAATAACTTCTGGAGACCAACTTGTTAAACTGGGTTAAAAGAAGATCTGTATGTGTGCCCCAGCCTGATGGTGCCTGCCAATCTGATTATGTTTTATTACTCAGCTGAACTGTATGCCATGATTCAGTTTGTGGTTATCCAGAGGGGTCACAAGCGGCAGCGACTCATATTTCCTGAACATATTTTGGCAGAAATTGTGGATTGCTTTAAGAGAATGCCAACCAGTGTCAGAGATAAAGACAAAGGGCTTCTTTATAGTTATTTAACATTATCAAACTAGCAAGCAAGGAAAGGCAGACAGCCTCCTTTGTGGGATTCCAGCATGTACTCAGGCATACGATAGCCTTGCATGTCTCCTAAAATATCAGACTCTGTATACGGAGGACCTGGGCATATTCAAAAGGAAGACCTCATCTTTAAGTCTGGTCCCTCTTGGTAACCCTACCTTGTGCTGTATTTAGATCTCCATCCCAATTTAATTTCCCTGGGTCTTTCATCATTCATTTTCATATATTCCTAAAATTATTTCCTTGAATTTTCATTTATCCGTGTGCTTTATCTTCAGTCTGATCATATTGTTTGGCAGTTCTTTGAATTCTTTCCCCTGCTAAACACTCCTTCCCTTCATGTCTTTATTCATCTAGTACAGCTTTCATCTTAACCAATTGATTTCCCTTCTTACTAGCGCCATCAGCCATTCTTTTCCTGCAGCTGTCATCAGCAACTGTCCAGTCATGGGCCAAAATCATCATTTACACTTTTCCTAACACTGAGGTTGTTTCTTGAGATCAATAATTCTGTAGGGGCCACCCTAATGCTGGAGCACTCGGCCAATACTCAGGTAATGTTCACTATAAAAATGATTCCTGGTGTTGAGAATTCATTCTTCTTAGATTCACTCTTGGATCTTTTTATTATATCTCCCAATTCAGAAGGAATATTCTGAGTATACCCAAGACTAATATATATATATATATTTTTTACCATACTCATTACATTAGTTCTCAGTTCCCTACCGTAATTTTTCCTATTATTCTGAGTTTTGTTTTGGTGTCTCCAGTGCTGACAACTGAACTTAGGACTAGGAAACTGCTGAACCACTGAGCCACACTCTCCAAAACAGTGGTTTTGTTTCTGTGGCTTTAGTTATCTGCACTCAGTCATTCTCGGAAGACAACAAATGGAATGTAGAAACAACCAGTTTCATAGTTTTCAATTATATGGAGCTTTGAATAGTATAACAAAAATCTCACTTCATTCTGCCTGATGTGGAAAACAGACCTCACTAGTCCGGCACGTGTGTGTTGTATATGCTACCCAATTATTAGTTACTCAATAGACATTTCAGTTATAAGATGAACTACCTTGGTTCACATCACGTACATTCAAGAAACCCTTACATAGTTGCCTAAATTTATGCCTTTTTTTAAAAAAGGCTTACATCATTCTCCTTACTTCATCCTTGCATGTAGGTACTGTTGGTGGAGGCTGTTTATTTGTTCCCAGCTGCTCAGACCAGAAATAATCACACAAAAATCTGTATTAATTGCAATACTGTTTGGCTTATAGCTTAAGAGTATTTCTAGCTAGCTCTTACACCTTAAATAAACCCATTTCTATTAATCTGTGCATCATCATGAAGCCGTGGCCTACTGGCAAGGTTCCAGCATCTGTCTTCTCCAGCAGCCACTACATGGCATCTCACTGACTCTGCCTTCTTTCTCCCAGTATTCAGTTTAGTTTTTCTGCCTCGTTCTACTCTGTCCTGTCACAGGCCAAAGCAGCTTCTTTATTCATTAACCAATAAAAGAAACACATATACAGAAGGACTCCCCACATCAAGGTACTATATCATACTACCACAAGGTGACTTTCATACATGAAAATATCTTAAGAGACCATATTTGTATAATTTGTGTTACTGTATATTATAATTATTCTATTTTATTATGAATTTATATTGATCTTACCATGTCTAAATTATAAATTACATAGCATTCCAAGAGGTATTTATGGATAAGTTTTAGCTATATCTGGTATCAGGCATATATTGGGGAACTTGGAACGTAGCTTCCCAAAGATAAGAGGTTGGAACTATACACCTTCTATGCTTTATCAATACCACACACTAGCAATTCTGCCTCTCTTACTCTGCCCTTTTCCATCTCTCAGTATATGAATTAATCTTAAACACAAGTATACAAGTGTAAGCATTCCCTGCAGCTCCTAACCTCTTCTTTTCACAATTATACTCTGAGTAAGTTGGCCTATACTTATTAGTTTTCTTTCTCCAATTCTATTCTTACCATTGCACAAAAATATCCACTTGGCAAAATAATCATTTCTGAATCATTAATTGTGTAGACATCTAATGTTACTTTTAGGTTGTCATTTATTAAACTTGAGAACCTGTTGTGGTGCTAGTCCATTTGACAGAAGCCATGTATTCGCTTCTCACCACAATCCTAAAAGGCAGTCATCAGGAGAGAAAACAGAAGCTAGGAGGCAGCATTCAGCCACCATGTCCACACTAAGTGAATCTTATTAGGGAATCACTACTTTCCGTGAAAGCATGCAGTTCAGAGAAGAAGACAAATTCTAAGCTAGCTAACAAACACCACCATTACGCCAACTGAGATGAAAACTACTGAGGAGACATAAAGGGTTCCATGATTAACAATGAAGGCAACACCAGGGAGATGTCTCTAAGCTGTAACAGAGCAGTTAACGGCTGGAGATGGGAACATATCCATTATTCAGATTAGAGGAACAGCCCAGGAATAGGTGACACCATGTTTGAAATCAAACCTCATGGGTTAGACAAGACTTTTGAAGGCCTGGGGCTTGGTCTAGTCTTGTCTAATGACCTCAGACAGCGCTATCATCTATGGATTTCTCTCCCCCCAGACACTGTGTATATGGATTTCCATGTTTTAATGATAGACCACACACTACCCTAGGATTGGGATATGCCTAGCAAACAATAAACTGTTAGAAAATATGACAATGTATGCTGACATACATCCTGCCCTCCCCCCACCTCCAATTCTGGAAGAAGTGAGAGTGTACAGGTTGTCTTAGGGTCTTCACAGTCTGCATGGCTGCTGCCTGTTCTTCAGATCCTTCACCTTGTTCTCCTGACGGGCATGCACAGGCAACTGCTGGTCACCCAGGTGACTACTGAGGTTCAGAGACTAAGGTCTGAACGCAGTTTTCATAGAAGCTCAGTATTTATTTCTCCGTCCATTTTTTTTGAGCCATTGGAATTTATATTAAACCATCACCAGTTAGCATAAAATTTCGGCTTATGAAAATATTGAAAAATGGTCAATTTTTCTTGGGAGATTTATGAATATGCATGTAAGAAACTGTTCTTACTTCAGTGTGGCCTCCTGGAGAGAATACTGAACTGGAAGGTCAAAGCCCTGAGTTTTATTCTTGGCTTTGCCACTCACTCCCTCAGTGACCTTGGGCAAGGTGCTTAGCCACTCCGCAGGCAACTGTTACTGTGTTGATAAAGACGTGAGTGATGATGGCTGAAACCGCCTTCCACATAGAGAAAGTGTGAAGATTAATGAGATAGTGTTTACAAGCACTCTCAACTCTCTGGGAAAGAGGGGCTGCAGGAATGCAGAACGCTGCTATTGTTATTCAACAATGCCCTTACTGCAAATTCCCTGTACCTGTCTCCAAAATTGGGGAAGGGTGGTTACATCAGAATGTTTAGTTCATATGATATAATACCCACCTGCAATAAACTGCCCATGGCATTGGGCTCTATCTCGTTTTCTGTATGTGTATGAGAAAAAGCCGGACCCAGATTCTGTCAGCAATGCGAGTTGTTTTAAAAGGTATCCGAGCTACTACTCATTTTGGATCTCTGACAATGGGAGATAACCTCAGAGTGAGATCAGGTCCCTACTTTGCTGTTGAGCAACTCAAGGGTAAACTATGTAAACTCTCTGCTGGCTAATGACAGTTTACAATCTGCCCACTACCTCCGATGCCACGGAGTCAGCCATGGGTTAGGGACTAAATCGCCTGCGCTCATTTACTTCTCCATGAGCTTGCAAGAGCTTTTAGAGAAAGGGCCTATAAGAAAGGAGGGGCAAATGAAAGGCGTGGACCGTGTGCACTCACACCAATTAGACCCAGCACAATGAAGAGTTGACCCCTTTGTAGTCAAACACAGCAAAACAGTGAGATTTACCACCTGTCCCTTTATTTGGACACATCATGTTTTAAATAGTCTGTGTTTCAGAACTGGCTAATCTCATAAATGCAAAGCCTTAATATTCAGAACGTGTGGAATGTAGGAAAATTGATGCTCCTCTGAGAATCTCAATCTCACATTAGCAGACTCTTTTGCATTTAATTTTGTCAGCTGTTTATATTAAAGGAGAGAGGTTTCTTTTGACATGGAAGATTTTTTAAATGCATATAGGCAAAGTTCTTCTGAGTATCCTATTTTTCATCTTCTTTTTAGTTTTTGGGTGGGTAAAGCTCTTTGCTCAGGAACTGAAGTTTCAAAGGATCCACAGCAGTTCCAGGTGCCATGACCTTTCTGCGTGTCTGACACTGACCATGAGGGAAAGAAAAAGTGATGTTCCAGGAAGAAGATGTAGGATGAGGGCTGCTTGTTAGTTTCCGGCCACTTAGCCCCTAAATAATAATATAGAAACCATATTAATTAAATTGATGCTTGGCTCATTAGCTCTGGCTTCTTATTGGCTAAATCTTACATTAATTTAACCCATTTCTATTAATCTGTATATCACCACATGGCTGTGGCTTACCAGGTAAAGTTCCCAGCATCTGTCTCCAGTAGCTCCATGGCTTCTCTCTGACTCTGCCCTTCCTTTTTCCAGCATTCAGCCTAGCTTTTCCTGCCTAGTTCTGTTCTTTCCTGCCATAGGTCCGTTCAAAGCAGTTCTTTATTCATTAACAAATAAAAGCAACACATAGACAGAAAGACCTCCCACACCAGGAAGAAATGATGTTTAAATGCGTTCAGTTGCCAATGTTGAAATTTGCTGATCACCTCTAAGATATGCTAACATTTAGGAAAGAATGTATTCAGTTGTCAAACATAATTTTGTTTTTTTTTATTTATTTATTAAAGATTTCTGCCTCCTCCCACCACCGCCTCCCATTTCCCTCCCCCTCCCCCAGTCAAGTCCTCCTTCCTCATCAGCCCAAAGAGCAATCAGGGTTCCTTGCCCTGTGGGAAGTCCAAGGACCACCCACCTCCATCCAGGTCTAGTAAGGTGAGCATCCAAACTGCCTAGGCTCCCACAAAGCCAGTACATGCAGTAGGATCAAAAACCCATTGCCATTGTTCTTGAGTTCTCAGTAGTCCTCATTGTCCGCTAAGTTCAGCGAGTCCGGTTTTATCCCATGCTTTTTCAGACCCAGGCCAGCTGGCCTTCGTGAGTTCCCAATGGAACATCCCCATTGTCTCAGTGTGTGGGTGCACCCCTTGCGGTCCTGAGTTCCTTGCTCGTGCTCTCTCTCCATCTGCTCCTGATTTGGACCTTGAGATTTCAGTCCGGTGCTCCAATGTGGGTCTCTGTCTCTGTCTCCTTTCATCACCTGATGAAGGTTAATATTCAGGAGGATGCCTATATGTTTGTCTTTGGGTTCACCTTCTTATTTAGCTTCTCTAGGATCACGAATTATAGGCTCAATGTCCTTTGTTTGTGGCTAGAAACCAAATATAAGTGAGTACATCCCATGTTCCTCTTTTTGGGTCTGGCTTACCTCACTCAGGATAGTATCAAACATAATTTTGAATTTAGCTGAAATCACTCAGCATTTGGTATAAAGAAACATAGGAACTAGGATCCTGTAAAAATTCTCTGCTCTACTTGGTGTGGTGCACTTTTTTCTTACCACGAGAGAACTATGTTTCTTGGGATTCCTTAAATGATGTATTCCATTACAAACCATTTCAAAACAATTCAAATTATTCTTTGTAAACTTCAGAACATCTCTCAAAGTGACCTATGTTCGGCCTTGATTTAGACCACAATGTCCTTGGGGATCACGTCACATCTTGGTGACTGAAGATGCAAGCATCACATTTGTATTTCAGGGTAGAGATGGAGAACAGACTTTCTGCCAAGGTCCCAGTTAGGACCTGAAATTCATCTTTCGTCACATCATCAGATTTCATGTAGAAAGAAGGAAACAAAGGGAGAGAAGAAGAAGAAAAGGAGTACAATTGAACAATTTTTTTCAACTACGTCTGCTTTCAATATGGGAAAAGAGATTATCTGTGGCAATTTGACAATATCTCCTCATGATGTTCACACCCAGTCCTTAGTGACAAAATCTCTACATGATGTTCACATCCAATCCTTAGTGACAATATCTCCTCATGATGTTCAGATCCAATCCTTAGTGACAATATCTCCTCATGATGTTCACACCCAGTCCTTAGTGACAAAATCTCTACATGATGTTCACATCCAATCCTTAGTGACAACATCTCCTCATGATGCTCATACCCAATCCTTAGTGACAATATCTCTTCATGATGTTCACACCCAATCCTTACTGACAATATCTCTTCATGATGTTCACACCCAATCCTTACTGACAATATCTCCTGTTCATACCCAATCCTTAGTGACAGTATCTCCTCATGATGTTCATACCCAATCTTTACTGATAATGTCTCCTCACGATGTCCACACCCAATCCCCTTGTATGGTAAAGGTAAAGTTTATAGACATAACTTCGACTAGGAATCATTCTGGATTACTTGGGTGGGCCCTGTATGATCAGAAGGGCCATCATAAAGGCAAGACAAAGAAGAAATAAGACAATAAAAATAAGTTAAGTTGGAGGTGACGAGACAAGGCTACCTCTGAGGCTTTAAAGACGCAGAAAGCAGCCTTGAGTCAAAAAACAAAAGCAGATTCTAGAAGCTGAAGACAGAAAGGAAATTGATTTTCCATCATTGATCCCGGAAGGAACACAGAAGACCTACTGACACTTTGACTTTAACCAAAACCAAAATAGAACCAAACAATAACCTGATATTGGGCTCTGATATCTAGAACCATATGAAAATGAATCTGTTAAAACATCAATATTGTTGCAATTAGTTACACCAGAAACAGGAAAGGAATTCCATTCTACAGGTGGCCTGGTCATTGATGTTTCAAAGTGGGTTGGTGAGCAAGATGTTTCCAGGTAGCTGTGACAAAGGCTTTGATCTGTGATATGAGATAAGCATGCCAGCCCATGGTAGAATTCTTCCTGCTTCCTGACCTGCCATGGAAAAGAGTAGGAGCTTCCCTTCTTCCAAACTAAAGCCCTCTGTATGTGCTAGACTCAGCTCCCTAGCACATTGCCCAGATTTATTTATATAAATCCAAAAAAATGGGGGTATGTCAGACCTCATTTTAGGATTTCAAATATGATTGATGTGACAGTGGAACCCTAGAACACAGCTCAGTAGGAAAGAAGAATATTTGATATAAAGACAATGTGTCATGAGTAAACTGTGTGGGAGAACTCGTGCGGAAGGGAGAGGGAGCAGATGCTAAGGAAAAATACCTCAGACAGAAACAAAACTGCCACGAAAAAGTAGCAGTAAAAAAACCTCACAAATATTCACAGACTCACCAAAACCTCTTTTCAATGGCTTCCAACATATTTAGGTGTGGCTTCTAGAAATACCTCAAAGTTTTGATAAACTTAGCTAATGACCAAATTGCTGGATTAAATTCCACACTGGCCGCTGAAAGCTTATGATGGAGTTTCTTCAGTACCGCTAGTAACTAGAAGAAGGTCAACACTGTACAAACAGGAGAGTAAAAGCCTACAAAGCGGGCAGGAAGAGTCTAGTCACCATCAACGTTTTTTGAACTTTTTTGCCTGTAACCTAACACTAAGGAGACTGTGGCGAGAGGCTCACGCGCGCGACGGGCTGGGCTATGTAGCAAGGCTGTTTCTGTGCACAAATAAATGAAGAAAAGTCAACACGGTTACTGAGCCTTTGCCCTCTCTCTACAAGTGAGTTTCATAACCTGCCAGTCTCAGTTTCTCACCATGGAATGAGCACAGCAAGGTTTCTACTCAGAGAGCGTTCTCAGGGCATTTGGGAAAATGATAATCAGTCTTTAAGGCCAACCCAGAGGCCAATAAATGCTCTTGAGCAGAAGACCTCAGATGATAACAATAATTCAGTTAGCTAACAATGAGAGAAGCCAGGTAGGTAAGAGCTGAGACTGGTGTTTAAGGTCACTAAGGAGGGGTCATTGTTATGATATGAATATGAAGTGTACCCCACAGGGTCACGTCCCCAGCCTCTGACACATTCCAGAGGATGTTGTGGATTCCTTAGTAATTGAGGTCTACTCGGAGAAATGGGCAAGCAGGACTAAGCCTTGAGGCTTACATCCAGGACTTAGGTCTATCTCTTTCTGCTTCCTGGTCAGTACTATGTAATTAGCACCTTCTATGCCTATAAACCATGACAGACTCTAACCCCACACTTCCCCCAATCATGAACCAGAATCATTCTTACTGCCCTTGAGTTCCTTTTATTGGATAGAATACCCGCCACCACAATGTAACAGCAATTAACACAGTCACCACCTTCTGTTTTCCACCAACTTCTGCTTTCCTGGTCTCCGTGGGAACGGTGGTTCTGTAAGTCTATTTCACCGTTAAAGCTGTATATATTTTTTTACAAGAAATGGCTGCATTTCTTTAAGAAAGGTCTTCTTAGACTATAAAACTGTCCAGAGGCCGAGAGAAATTTTATATCTCCTTGGGGATGAGAGGCAGTGAAAGAATTCATAATTTTAAGTTTTATTAAGTAAAAGCTAAGAAAAGGGGAGACGGGCATTTATAGTAAAAAATCAACTCAAAATCTAGTCAAACTGTGGGAACTTTAAGGACTTCTCAGCCTGCTGAAGATGTACAGTTACTGCATATAGGACTTTTAAAATATGGCATCAAAAAAGACCTGGGTGAAGACTTTCCCAGTTCCAGCATCTCAGATAAAAAGCTAGAATTGCCATTTCAGGATTTGACTGTAGGAGACAGACTAAACACAAAAGTCATGGTTCGCCTTTGAAAACATTTGTCAGAGAGCTCCCCTACTGCCTACTGTGCTGTCTTTAATTCCTAAGTTTCATCATCCTGAGGTTAAAATGAGGCCTTATTGTCCCTGGCCTTATTTCCAGCTGTGAAACGCTGGACTGGCTTCCCTTCTTCCAGTCTCCACTTCCCGGGGTTAGTTGGCGGAGCCTTTGAGGATCTGTTCTGGGTATCCTTTCAAGGAGCAACAGGCTGCTCCCGCTCTCCTCATCCTCTGCGCAGAGCTCTTTGGAGTTTTTTGAACTGAGTCCTTGTTTCTACTCCAGCTGCAGGTTCTTGTCGAGGAGAATCTGAACCCTCGGCATCCGGGGTTCCAAGTTTCTAATACCACCAGGCTGGGGCGGCATTGCCTCTGATTGTTGTGGGACGCTATGGGGAGTTGATATTGCTCCCGTAGCAAAAGCTTGATGGCAACTGATGTCGCTTATGGGAATGGTGTGCTGTAGCCCATGGTGGGCGAACACTGCCCCGTGGCAGACTGCCTGGCTCTCATTATAATGCAAGCTACTCTGCATTTCCAATGACTCTGGGGACCTTGTAAGAAAATAGCTCATTTGGTTTCCTCTATGAGCTTTCCTTTTCTAGGATTCAAGGTCATTTGGCTGGGAGAATACAAGTGACAAACAATATCTCGGATTTAAGATTAAGCCAGCTGTCCAATGCTGAGATATTTACTGAAGCAAATTTAATATGCCAGCTTTTCTCCCTCTGGAAGAGTGAACCTTTCCCAGGAGACTACTCAGTCCCGATGGCAAACAAACGTTTCCTGGGCCTGACCCACCGTGTCTTCCTTGTTTACTCAGGCAAGTGTGATTGTCAGTGACATTTTCTATCCTTGCTAGTGACAAGTACCTAGGGGCTCAGCGCAAGCACAGCCAGCCAATGGAAGAAGAGCAAAGGGGTTGCTGAGGCCACAATGGTGGACTTTCTGGTTCCTATTAGTGTTTGGAATTCAGTGACAAGTTTACAGTTAACACTTGTCTATTCGGTTAGGTGGGATATTCTAGTGGAAAGAACAGTCATTGCTTGTCCAAGCACTCAATGGATCTATGAGCATTTTGAATCTTGAGAGGAGAAATGTATTTCTCATGAACTGTTTCTTGTTCTGAAACTTGCTCTTGAAACAAAAACAAATGAAACAAAGAACAACAATGAAACTTTATCACTAACAATTTAGGCTTGGGATGGTCTTCATGTCCTCAATATAGGAATGTGTCCAAGAACCAGTGTTCTTAACCATTAATTAGTTGTTTGTTTGAGACCATATCTTTTGTATGTTGCCCAGGCTTATCTAGAACTCCAGGGTTCACAAGATCCTTCTGATTCTGTTTCTTAGGTAATTGGGAATAGATACACAGCTACTGTCATTAATTTACAGCTAAATGCTTTATAATTTCTTAAAAAACTAGTACCGAGGAGTTTGAGGACAAGGATAAAAACCTAAGCACTACTGTGTTATGATTTACTGCACAAGTGACCCTGGCAGGTCCCAGTGCTAGTGTGGGGACCGTGGTGGATAAGGGACAGACAGATACACCATGCAGGCCATTCAGAGAGAGTTTGGGTATAGAGAGTTTATTTAGTGGGTATTGGGAGGTATAATGGTAGGGGAGTAAAGAGAGAAAGAGAGAGAGATAGAAGGACAGAGAGAGATAGAGAGAGGGAAGAGGAGAGAGAAGAAGGAAAGGGGGAGAGAAACAGAAACTGCCTCTTCAGGAGGGTGGGGGACACGGGGCTGGGGGAGGAGAGAGATAGAGAAAAGGGGAGAGAGCAGAGACCAGGAAGGGGGAGATTGGGAGTGGGCAGAGCTTGTCTCTTAAAGGAAGGGACAGGATACCCAGGTGACAGGGCAGATACACTGTTTAGTTGTTTAAGGCATCAGCATGTTAACTTAAAAGATTGAGACGCCCAGCCTCAGCTAACTTGGACTGACGAAACACAGAAGAGATTGACGATGCTTCCATATTTCAGAGAGGTGGTAAGAAGCACAAGATCTCCCAGAATTTTCCTTAGGCTTTAGCTGCATTATTTCCCTTTCAAGGTTCAGATAAAAAAATAATGTGTAAGGATTTTTCTTCCTATATAGGGAAAACATATTCTAAAAGAAAATTTCTTTTAGTCATAATGAATGCTAAGTAAATCTTAAGCATGCTTCCCACTTTGGTTATCTAAGCAAAAGTTCATTTCTTGGGAAAGTTGAAAACATTGCTGAAAGGAATTGCCGGCTAGAGATATGTGTGCTCTTCGGGTGTCCCCATTGTCTATTGCGGTGCCTGGTCTCTCTACAGTATGTGAGGACATGGATGAGTGAACGAACCTTTTGATTAATAAGTTGATGACCCTGCAATAAATTTGATATGATTCATAGTCGAAGGACAGCTTGAACTTTATTGAGTCATCCGATTGCAAATTTGGAACAGGTTAGGTGTTGGCTAGGACCTGGCATCGTATAAGTTCTTGAGTCTCTAATTTATAAGATGCAAAGTTTGGATAGAAGACTCTACAATTTCTTCAAGTCCTGAAGGTCATTAATCTTCCATTGTGAGACTTGCTAATTAATGTCCAGCAAGTCTGTGTCATTTGAGCCTCACCTTTTAAAAGGGCTTGGGAATGGGGATGGAGGGCAGGGGAGAGGAGAAGCAGCTTGCAAATTGTTTCCTGTCCACTAGGGGGCAGATGTTTCCATATCTGGGATTAAGAATGAGTAGAGACAGAATGGTGTCCATGAGCAACAATTATGGCAGAGAAATGCAAGTTATGTAACACTTCTCACTTGAACAAAATACTTCACAAGGAGAACACGGTGACCTTATTTGGCAGGTAGCAGAAACTGGCATAGTCAGAGCACAGAAATTCACGAAAACCATGTTCTAAGATGCCAGCATCTGTCTGTGCTTTGAGCATGTCTGTGTATGCGATAACAGAATTGCTGAATGCTGTGCACTCTGAGGTGGTGGGAAACTTAGGGATTGGTTTCAGTCAATGTGCAGGATATGAGGAACAACTACCTCACCCATTTGTGGTCTGCAAACAGGATGAGATGAAGTCAGAAAGAGCTAGGCTGGAGGTGCCCTTCAGAGAGACTGCTTTCTGAATCGCTCAGAGGGGAATTTTTAAAAATCAAAGAAGAAAACATCTTGAAAAAAATTGGCTGCTGGTGGTACTGTCTCCTCTAAGTTGACATCATCAATCAACCACCAGTGTAGGAGAACTGTCAAATTCTGGCAGCCCGAGAGATAAGAGAAATAGTCAGGCGCTTGAAAAATGGCGAGCGGTTTGGCGCACAGCTGGAGTCCCGCTTGGTGGTTATTTGGGGGAGAAAAAAATGTGATGGGAAAAGGGAAGAAAAAGTTGGGTATTTGTTCAAAACCTCAATTAGAATGCATCTGATTCATAATTTTATTTATTGTCAGAATAACTTTCTGCCCTGCCTTGCACACGGTGCCTGGCTACCGCCTTATTCGTTTTTCGCCTGTTATTTGCGCTTGGGTTTGGTGTTTCTCAATGTATTCTCCCTCACAGTAACTGTTGACAGGTCCAGCCCTGTAACCATCTGGCTCCTGAAGTAATGAGACCAAATGAAATGGAGCTTGAAGAAATTAACATTCTTTCCTTAATCTATTAATAACTGAAAAGTGTTGATTTTAGTGACAGCTAGATACTTTATTATGAAGCATATTGGTTAATTAAGAGCATCATAATGAAGGTTATAGGAACGCATATCCCTCCAGAAACACACATATTTTTAATAAGCATAATGTGATTCTTCTCACGGGCTCAAAAAAAAAAAACTCAGTGAAAATGTTATGCACAAAGAAAGTCTCAACAAAAAATAAACATGTAATTTTGTATGTATGTACCCCACTACTGTTGTTTTGTTAAGTGTGTCTGTGTATTCCAAATACAGCTGTTGGATTCCAATGGAATTCACAGATAATTGCAGGTTTTCCAATGTCATCCCCTCTCTGTCCGGCGATCCTCTCCCATCTCCTCGCTGCCAGCAGATGCTTGTCAGTCTTAGGTGCCTTATGGGTGGCAGAGAGGAAGGGAATCGGTCACTTTGCCAAAATTAAAAACGCACAGACTTTGGTATTTAGATCATAGATAATGGTGTTTCCGTGCTCATCTCTGATATTTGCAAACATTTTCCGTTTGCCTGTGAGACTTTGGTGGGAAGTCTAGCTTGAGCACAGACCTGGCATGAATTATAGATGCATACTGCACCTTGGCTCACCTTTCCCTCCTATGGAGCTTGCAGAGGTTCTGGGTAGCGATTGTGGCCATGTTGTTATGCACTGTAGATGCACCCTTCCAGCCAGTAGGTGCGGGATCTACTCCAGGCCAGACCTTATGTTTGGCATCTTCATTTATAGCTAACACACACACGCATACTTTACATCCTAACTCGTACTCCATTAAAAACAAAAACAAACCTACAAGCGGCTGCTCCCGATGAGACTGTTGAGAACCGTTTCTGTGCACGCGTGCACAGTGCACACATCACGGTCCTTCTCTGCGTTCTTCCCATCACATTACCACCATCTTAGTCTGGCTAGCCAAGAGCTCCCCAGGGCATAGCTAACTCATCCCTCTGGCTCTTTCTTTCTCTCACAAGACATGCATATATAATTCAGGCAAAAACTGGCTCATGACACACGGCAGTGTGCTTCTCTGCTTTTGCTCACAATGATTCCGTTTGGTCTTTAGAGCTGAAAAAATGAGTGAGGGAGGAGTGGCCGTCAGTGTAAACACTGCCTTTCTGAGCAGAAGGCATGCATTTTGGTTTCCTGTTCTCTTTTGCTAATTTGACCTTGGGTTTAGTTCTTTCCTATTATACTTCCTGCCACACTCTCTCTGTGTTCTCCATTCTGTGTACTGCTGATGCCAGAGGTGTGTCAGCACCTTATGTCACTGTACCCTCACCAGCGTCACTGGACTCAGGAGACATACGGGAAGTCACCTTCTCACTCTGTGAAAAGGCCTTTGGTGTATCTCTGCCAACCATTTGCCCCTGTTTATTTGGAGAACTAAGTTTGTTTTCCAAAATACAGTTAAATAGAACTGTTAAGTAAAGTGGGGCTTGCTTAGATTAGGGTAAGGAACTAGAATTACCATGTGTGGCTCTGCATTTTAGATGAGCATGCTGAGAACTGGCCAGTCGGCCAGCCCTGTTCTACTGCAGTCACAGTAATTTTTCCCAAGCTGAAAATAGAAAACATTCAATATCATAGCATGCACTTGGTGCTAGGA
Organism: Microtus oregoni; assembly: GCF_018167655.1. Taxonomy (NCBI): domain Eukaryota; kingdom Metazoa; phylum Chordata; class Mammalia; order Rodentia; family Cricetidae; genus Microtus; species Microtus oregoni. Next base: position 22,447,084 of record NW_024543094.1, read on the forward strand.
GGCTTATGAGACAAAATCAAGAACTCTGGTCCCTGGCTCAAGATCATTTTCCTGCTATTTCCTCCAAATTCAGACACTCCCTTATAGAGGTAGGAGAGGCTTTCCTAAGACTCAGAAAGTAAACAAAACTTACAGGTCCCACATCCTAAGAAAATGAAACACAAACTTCACAGGGTTGCAACAGTAGGAACAAGCCCTGGAAGTAGGAATCTCTCCTCCTGAACTATCCAGAGAGACCGAGGGAATGCAGCTTCCTTCGGTGGCTGCCCATGCTTAGGTGGGCTCTCTGGTCACATAGCTACCTTTGAGTCTCCCATGCTATGTCAGTCACTCCAACAAGCTCCCCAGTTCATTAAGCTGGGTAGGTGTGGAATTGTTCCTTTGGCCTGCCACGAGAGCCCTATCGGGCGCGGACAGACGTTAGATCACATCTCCACTGGAGAGGTCATACAACCGTCATTCTCGGTACACGTTGCATAACCCATTGTTCCTAGTAGATACTGAAGCTTCATCTGGTACATTGCATGTGTCATTAGACATGAAACACACTGTGCACAATATAGTACTGCATGCGTGTGCTCTTTATCATATGTAGGGTTGAAAAAAGTAGTGTGAAATTCTTTCAAAAGATTGGCAACAAGGAAAAGAAAGAATAATTGTTGGAAGAAATAATCTCTCCAAATCAGCGCCATCTAAATCAATGCCAGTGAGTGGACTTGAGGGCGTGACCAAAAGTGCCCTTGCCTTCATCTCTGCAGTGCTCTGCTAGCCCATCCTTGACCATATTAAATGCATCGATTCCCTCACATCAATAGTGCCAATGGGAAGGTACAAAAAAATGAACAGGCTCAGACCCAACATTACTCCAGAGCCTCGTGGGCTAGTTAGAGTTTGCCCAAGTTTTTCACCTTTCCCTCCCATCACCATCAGAAAATATTTACCTTTGACTCTGTTGGTCCTCCTGTCTCTGAGATACCCTACTTGGTCCTATCAACCACCGTCCTTCCTCCTGCTACCAATCCATTTGGACACTTCTGCAGCTTGAACCTGCAGGGCATTCTCCCAGCCACTATCTTCTTCCTAAGCTCCATGCGCACTTCAGCAGAGAGTACAAGTCATTTGGCTTAAATTTGAACAATGCAAATTCTCTTGACTGGGAGGCAGAGTCAGATAGCATTCCTAATGTTTTGCATCTATTTCCTGACTTAAAATCATTACCTTACAGTTTGCTTAGATCTTTAGAAACTGAAGAGCCAGCAGGGAGCAGAACACTGTGCTGTGATTGTCAGATGACATGGGTCAGATAATCAATGAGTGATGTATTCTATTCACGTGAATTTTTTTCTCATTGCCAGGTAAAGCAGAAATGTTGGGTTATTCTATCTTGTTCCAGGCAAAATGATATGGATGAAGTCTGCTAATGTTAGGCTTAAACTGTGGAGTGTTTTATGATACAAAAGGAGGATAATGGTGAATTGAGGCTACAAACCATTCTTGGGGATGAAGTTCAGTGGTAAAGTAAGCGCATGCAAGGCTCTGGTTCAACCCCCAGTACCACAAAACAAAACAATAATTTAAAAAGTTCTGTCTTAACTTTTCTTCTGCCACTGTGATAAAATACTCCAACAAAAGCACCTTAATGGAGAAAGGCTTTTGTTTGGCTCTGAGTCCAAGGATATGGTCCATCATGGCAGAGACATCAAGCAGCTTGAAGCAGCTGCTCACATCCCAAAAGCAGGGGTGATGGATGCCTGCAGCTCTTCAGCTCTCCTTCTCCATTTACATAACCCAGGATCCTAGGCAGGGAATGGTGGGGCCCACAGTAGGGGGGGTCATCACAGTTCAATTAACCCAATCAAGATTGTCCCCCATGAGGATGCCCAAAGTCCTGTCTCTCAGATAATTCTCGAATGTGTCAAATTGACAACACTAACTGTGTTGCCAAATTCAGGCTAACAAGTTTTAAAATTACATATTTAAAACCAAACTCATGACTGGGATAGAAAAACATTCTGAGAATTAGAACAATGTTCTTTAAACATGTGACAGCCAACCAAATCTGTCTAAACCGCCTAAATACGGAGCTTAAGAACTCAGATAAGCTCATGCTTGCAGAAGGCGCAAAGTGGACGGTGTAGAGCTCACATCCCACTTTTACATTCATAAGGAGATAAAGAGTAGCTCTGGAAATGTAAATTTGGGAGCAGAAAGAAAAATACAGCTTTAAAAGTGAACTAATTTTCTCAAGGGCTAGAATGTTTTTGTATTGTTCTCTTTTCATAAAATGGTGTATAAATTCAACGATAAATTCTGTGATTTGAATTATGAGGAAAACCAACAAAATTAAGAAATGTATTTAAATGACAGACTATCACTTTGAAGTGCTTATTATGAATTGGATAATTTGAATAAGTATTGTTCAGGTGGAAGCCTGGCTTTATTCATCTTAATGATTTTCTACAGATCATGAGTAAAATAAACAAAAGACATTTTTTTCTTTGAGTTAGGAAACTGCTTCTCCCTGGGTCTTGTGCTCTGAATTTACTTGGTGTGTCTTGGTGTTGTCAAGTTAACCCTTTGGTTCAATTATTTTAGTTTCAGATGCATAAAGCAGCATTTTCCCCCAGAAACATTTGTGTCTTAATGTATTTAAAAGTCTTAGTATGTATTCAAACACTTATTTCATTTTCCAAACGAAGAATAGTGTCTTCTATTTTATGCTCTTGTGTTAGCTTCTTGTTTTTGCTATGATAAAGTATAACAACAATAGCATCTTAAGGGAGGAGCACTAATTTTGGCTCCTGGTTCCGGCATAGAGTCCTCATGGTCGGAGCTCCGGGCAGCTGGCTACACAGTCAAGAAGTTGTCATCGAATGTTGCTGCTCACCCAGCTTTCTATTCTTTAATGTTGTCTAGGATGCAAGCGCCGGGACTGAGGCAGTCTCTTTTTAGAATGACCCTGCCTTCTTCAATTGATCAAATCAAGATAATTCTTCACAGGCACACCCAGGAGCTTGTCCCCTGGAGGACTCTAGAACAGTGGTTCTCAACCTCCTTTTAATACAGTTCCTTATGTGTTGGTGACCCCCAACCATAAAATTTTTTTATTGTTACCCCACAGCTGCAATTTCACTATTGTTATAGATTGTAATATAAATGTCTGATACGCAGGATATCTAATAGTCGACCCCCGCGAAAGGGTCATTTGATTCACAAAGGAATCATGAGAAACGCTGCTCTCGTCCATATCAGGCTAATAACCAACACTAAACATTAGACCTAGTAATACTAGTCAGCGCTAATCAAAAAAGCCAAACACCTTAACCTAAGGCAAGTGCTTAATTACAGGAATAATAACACAATAGGTTCACAGAGCCATGGAGAAGCTCAGCAGCAGAAGTCACGGTAATTATCAAGGGCAGGGACAGGGTAATAAGCAGGTAAGTGGCAGGAATCTGGGTCTCCAGTGTGGAGTTGAGGAGGAGTCCGTGGGAACTGTGGCCTCCAGATGTTATGGGGGTGTGCAGATGCCGGATGTGCAATGGAGGAAAAGGAGAGCAGCTTTGCCCCATTCTCCTGGCTTGTTTGTAGCACACCAACCGCAAAGCAATGACTACGTCTACCCCAATCTCCCTACCAGTTCCAGGTGACGTCATCTTCTGTTACTGTCTCTCCAGGGGACGCAGGAGGAAGAAGATTCCGGAAATTCTATCGGTTTATACAATATAGTCATTTCACTGCATGTAGTTTACTGGATATGGCATCAAGGTATGAGATGCAGACAGTGTCCAATACAAATATTCCACACTGTGCTCAGGACGAGGCCCGCTGTATCTCAAAGGACAGACAAGAAGGCACCTTCAAAGGTGTAAGGTGACATGTCATAATATTAGATGGATGCCTTATGCAAAATTTAAAATGCAAAAATAAATAAAAATAAGTCTTTAAAAACAGCCTCTATTTGTTAGAAAAAATCACTTTCATCTCTTTATTAAATTTCCATTTTCTCAGTATACTTCAAAATTCTATGTAAGGAAAAAAACACAAAAGGATTTAAAAAATGCACAGAGTTCTGAATAACTGGTCTGATTTCATTCGCTGAATTAAAGAATTCATAAATTTTTCTGCTTTCAGCCTAACCTTTGCTGAATCACATTCTCAGAACATATGTTCTTCAAGTAAATGTGAACCCATTTTGTGGAGAGAATAATGTCCTCTTTGGGGTCTGAAAGCCTTTTCATTGGTATCCAAGAACAACGGACCGAGAGCCATAGAGAAAAACCGCATCAGAATCTGCTCTGTTTGCCAGATGTGTGATTCTCAAGGCTCCCCCTTCTCCAGGGAGAGACATAGCCTTTGAGAGAGAAGCCGAGGAGAAAGATCAGCTTGAATGATAATGAGGTTTGTAACAGCAGACCTTTACTTTTCCAGACAAATGGGATAGATGGCTTTTTGAGTCAGTTTACAGCAGCCATTAGCTCTGATAGGAGTTACAGGTGCATCCTGAGGAGAATGCACTCCTTTGGATTAGGTAGCAAAGTTCTCTCTCCCTCTCTCTCTCTCTCTCTCTCTCTCTCTCTCTCTCTCTCTCTCCTTCATTATTATCACACAAAAAGCTCATTCATACAACGCTAATGGAGGAAATCACGTGCTTCAGAGGATGGTTTTCGTAGGACGGGCTCCACACAGCTACTCCCTAATTTTTGAAGGTAGAGGAGAGCTGTCCTTTGTCACTGGGCCTCCTGTAGGTCAGCTCCTTTGTGGTCCTTGCCCTTTCTCCTTCCCTCTTCATCTGCACCACGTCTTGCTCAAAGTCGTTGAGCTTCCCATGGAACACAGTCCCCAGTTGGTCTTACTGCTGTCCCTGGACTTGCTAGAGACAGCACATTCCCTTGGAGCCCTGTGCTGAACTGTGTGGATTAGTGTTCCTAAGAAAACCTACCCCACATGGGAACCCTGAAAGCAGACTCACCTCCTGGATTTTGCCTTTCTTTCTGTCTTCCTTCCTTCCTTCCTTCCTTCCTCCCTCCCTCCCTTATTTACTTTTTCTTTCTTCTATTTTCCCTCCCTCCCTTTCTCCCTCCCTCCCTCCCTCCCTCCCTCCCTCCCTTTCTCCCTCCCTTTCTCCCTCCCTCCCTTCCTCCCTCCCTCCCTCCCTCCCTTTTTTTATAACTTGAACCAAGAGCCAAGAAATCTCAAGTATTTGTTTCAGGGATTGGGGAATTTGTTGCCACTATTTATCAAAATGCAGAAATCAGTTGGGGACTATTTCCAAATGACCCTTAGACTCAAAACAGTATCCCCCACAGGGGCTTGAAGGGAAAATTCAAAGCTTTCAAGTCTTATGTAATCAAGTCCAGGAACCATGGAAGAAGTGAACACAGTGAAATATTTCCATATAGAGAGAAGTTTATACCTTCTATAATTGCCTTACCATTTTTTTCCTTCAGGGTGTTCTTGGATAAGGGATGTATGAGAATAGCAAAAGGGAATGAACCAGAGAGACATCAGAGGAGTTGTCAGAGCTCTTCAGTAGGAGCACCAGAGCATCTGTGGTGAAGAAGAGCCCATGGGTAGAACAGGAGCACCAGAGCATCTGTGGTGAAGAAGAGCCCATGGGTAGAAGCACCAGAGTCTCTGTGGTTAAGAAGAAAAGCAAGTATGTGATCATTTCTGCAAAGAGGTTGCCAATGTGACAAAGGGCTCTCTTAACTGCTTTGAGCAACTTTTTTTTATTTTAAAGTTGCCTTATATGTTTATAAAATTTTTAATGTATTTATTAAATACACACACACACAGACCATGGCACCCATGCAGAGATCAGAGAACCATGACAGTCATTTCTCTTCTTCAGCCATGTGGGTCCTGGGTTTAACCCCTGCCTCACCTTTGACAGCAGGCACCATTATGTACTGGACTGTCTCACCAGTCTCAGCCTTCCTTATATATTCCAGTGTGTTTTCCCCAAGGTTATGAAAGGGGCTTGGCAATGGAGAGCTTTTGATTTGGTGACATCACCTGAGAATACATTCCACAAGAAAATTTAGTCAACACAGGCCAGCCTTGACTTGCATATTATATTGTGTGTATTTGTGTGCATTGGTACACATTCTCCTACTGCATTTGATAGAAAGAGGGGAGTTGTACTATCTTTTATGCTTTTATGAACCCTGACTGAGCCACTCTTACTGGGACCTCAGGAGACTAGATACATTAGATTCTCTACCTTTTGATGGCATAAAATCAGGAGGGGGAGTGTTGGTTTGAAAGAAAATGGTCCCCAAAAGGAGTGGCACTATTAGGAGGCATGGCCTTGGTGAAAGAAATGTGTCATTGTCGGGAGAGCTTTGACGTCTCTCTTTCTCAAGTTCCCAGCATCGTGATTGGCAGTTGCCCCTGTTGCCTGCAAAATGTAAAGGTCTCATCTTCAGCACCACATCTGACTACACAGCACCATGCTCCCTGCCGTGATAATAATGGATGGAACCTCTGAAAACCTCTGAAACTTTAAGAGAGCCTCCCCAATTAAACATTTTCTTCATAAGACTTGCTGTGGTAATGGTGTCTCTTCACAGCAATGAAAACCCTAAGACAGGGGCTTCACTTTGTCAACAGAATACTTTCTTTCCTAGCTAGTCTTTTCATATCAGTACTTCTCACATTGAGGCTTTGGTGGTCTTATCTCCATGGAGATGGGGACCTGGCTATTTAATACCCTTTTAAAATAATCTTAGTTAAGATCCCTGATTATACAGAGTAAGCTTTCTTCTTTCATATACAAATAAACTTGTCATTTTCTATATAATAACTTATTTCTAACTATCTTTTTCATTCTTTTGATTCCCTATCTCCACTTGCAGCCCAGAAACCTAGTCCAAACCCTTGCTTCAGAATGGATCAGAAAGGGCTGAAGAAAAGGGATCCCTAGAATCTATTGTAAGGAGTTCTGGGGAATTTTCTTTTGTTGTTGTTTGGAGCAGTTGCTTTGTCTTTTGGTTGTGAACTTATCCTTTAATGATAGAGCCATCTCTCTAGCTCTAGAAAGAGTTCTGATAGCCTGTGTTAGGGAGTGTAGGTCCCAGGTGAAAACTACCTTGCTACAATCATAAACTGCAGCTTATTATGTCTGGCTATGGTGCTGTTGTGTGTAAAAGTCCAATAAAGCACGCACTTTCCCACTTACAGAAGCTTCACCACACCCTACTTTCTTACTCCTCCGTTCTTCACAGATGAGTATTATAATTGACTACATCATTCTCTAGTTTGGCATCTATAGTAACCTGTCCTCAACTTGTGAAGCCCATGTCTGTTTTTCCTGAGTCATACATATCATCCACTCATTACCCTTCTTTGACATTCTTTGCTTGATTCTCATAGCAAAATGCTACAACTTGGAAAGTTTGACAGCTGACATTTATTTTCTTTTGCTTCTCATGATGAGAAGTCGATGTTCAAGATGCCTTCACGATGTGGGATTCTTCTCTGTATGCTGTGAATATCATTGGTTAATAAAGGAACTGCTTTGGCCTATAGTAGAGCTATAGGGGAACAGAGCTAGGCAGGGGAAACTAACTTGAATGCTGGGAGAAAGAAAGGTTGAGTAAGAGAGATGCCATGGAGCTGCTGCCGGAGACAGATGTGCTGAAACTTTGCTGATAGGCCACAGCCTCGTGGTGATGCACAGATTAATGGAGATGGGTTAAATTAAGATATGAGTTAGCAAATAAGAAGCTAGAGCTAATGGGTCAAGCAGTGATTTAAATAATATAGTTTCTGTGTGATTATTTCAGGACTAAGTAGCTGAGAAGTAACAAGTGGCCTCCTTACTATACATTCAAATACAGGTATTTGTGAATACTGTCTTCTTAGCATGTGGACCCATCTTCATGTTGTGTCTTCACAAGGCCTTTAGTCCATGTTCACATGGGAAGAAAGAATCCACTGGTGTCTCCTCCTCTTCTTATAAGGGCCGATTCTATCAGATATGGATGTTACACTTACAATCTCATTAGCTACATTCCTGAAGGCCCCATATCCAAGTAAAGTCACATTGGAGTTTAGGGTTATAATATAAGAATTTTATAGGGATGCATTTAGCTTTGTGTACAGCTTTTCTCCATGTTACTGTCCAGGTCATGGATGGATGTATCACAGATGAAGACTCTTGCTTGGATAATGTTGCCCAAAGAATATCCCAAAAGTATTAACAGAGAGGGGGACAATGACAAATGCTAATAGATCAAACCATATGGAAGACTGTTCTGAATGCATTCCTTCACTTGCTCTATGGTTGACCTCTAGGGTGGGTTGAGGATGACTGGGTGGGGTCACATCCCTTCTCCCTACCATGGGAAGACAGTACCTTTGCCCTGTGAGTTTTCTTTGGTAATGGGGTAGTAACAGACATAGTGCAGGGCAAGATTCTCAAAATATGTGGACAGAGGGACTGGCTTCTACACTTTGGTAATTGCCATGAGAAAAGTATGTTCTTCTAAAGAAGATAAGAAAGAGGCAGGTGAGACCTTTGTGTTGAATCCCAGAGCCAAGTACAGTCAAATCCAGACTTGAGCAATCAAAACCTAACTGACTTATATACTCATGATGATTAAATAAATGATAATTATAGGTTACTAAGGTTGGGGAGAATTATTCTTTTAGATTGTGAATAAAAAATACTAATAAATATAAACATAAATATATAATATAAATTTAAGCTCAGGTAGTGGGAGATGAAGAGGCTGTCATTTGATGCAGAGTTGAAAGTGATATTACGTATAGGAGGCTGGTAACATAGCAATCTATGCTATATATTGGCATAATTATAATGAAACTGTTATGTTCATTAATGTAGGAAATATAGACTAGGCAAAATGTTACTTTGTGACTGGGCGAGTTGATTTTGAGACAAAAATCTTGGGTTTGGGGAAGTTTCTTAACAAAAGTTTTTAAAAAAAAAACAAAACCTTATATTGTTTTGTGAAGCTACTTAATTCTAAAAGTACTTTGATAGGACAGTATATTCATTCTTTGTGTGTATCTTTGGATATATCAACTCAAATACAAAAATATTGTGCAGGATGTGATCTCTTCCACAATAGGTTCCATATGCTTACAATTCCCGAAAATTTATATGCTCTAAAACCAAAGATGAGTTGAAGAGATAACATTCTAGACCACATAACACTTTACAAACAGAAAATTCATATATTTCTGTTGCATTTGTTCACATGTATTTGTCTATAAACAAATATCAGGAATATATTTGATGGGAAGAGAGGAATTATCTTCTACTTTACTTTTCTTTGCTTTCACCATTGAGCCCTTCTTGGGGCTTCAGGAGATTGGGGACATATTTTTATTCTCTACTCTCTGCTGGCATAAAGCCAGAAGGTTTTTCCATGGGCCACCAGAATAATTTCTTTTTTTTTTGGTGGTATTTTCAGAGTGCTGCTTGCCATACTGAGTCTTGGTATTGCACATCAGTAGTGCCCTTTGAAACAGCCAGGACGTCTGTTCGAAACTCCACTTCTACTTCCTTTGAGAAGATCTCCTCCGGCCATAGATCCTTCGTCTTGGTGTCAGAGTAGATACTTTGAATAATAATAACAATAAGTTTTCACAAATTTTGAAGCTGAATAGTCATACTGGGAAGAACAAAAAACACTACTAACAAGGAGTTGGGACTTTAAGTTCTTGCTCTTAGAATAGCTTTCATAATCAATTGGCTCTCATCCCAGGAAAGCAAAGGGATGTATCTATGAGTGTGGGCACCAGCACTGTGTAGTGCCTGAAACATGTATGTTGGTAATGTTTACTCAGAGAAGCTTCAGCAGAGAAGAAGTTGATCCTGGAAGTAGGAGACTGGAACAAGCTGGATAAACTGTGCTCCACTTATGTGCATGATTTTTATGTCCATATGTATCAGTTAAAAGTAAGTGTAATCGGACTTTTAAAAGAGGAAATCGTGCAGAAACTAAAAATCATAAAAATTAACACTAGACCCCTTCGAAATTGTAAAACTATTTAACAGATGGTATATGAGAATTTAGAAGAGAAAAACAATCATTTCTGGGGTCAGAAAGTTTGCTTATGGAAATCATTTCTGCTTTTAAAAAAACACTGTATTTCATAAAAACGACCAAATGTTGTTAGAAGCATGTGATTTTGTGAGGCACTGGGGGAGAAAACATCACCCCTTGAACTACGACATGCCATCTTTTTTATGCCAATTTCAAATATGCTTAAATGTCAAATAAATGTGCACTCCGAAGTAGGGAAAACAGGATGTTACTATTTCTTTTCTGGATGCCTTCTGCTGAGGGGTGACCAAAGGGGAGAATGGAAGACTGAAGTTGGCACTTGGAAATCTCCCCTTCCTGTTTGCTCTTCTCATCCACTGGTATACCGTTCCTGAAGGTAGCTTGTAAAGCCTTCATCAAACCTTAAGCTGGTACTCTTTGCAGACTCATACACATCTACTCTACTTTCAAAACAATTTTGCAAATTGTACACAGATGAAAAACCATGGAAGATTTTTAATAAAGAAATTGCATTTATAAATGAAAACACTGCTTCTAATGTGCAAAATTAATGTTTCCAGAACCAGTATCACTGTGCTGACAAAGACAGAAGTACCAGCCAGGTGACACAATTTCAAAGGCCTAAATATGGTACCATTTGGCTTTACCTTTAAACTATGTGTTTTTAGTTGTTTGAGGTGTGTGTGTGTATGTTTATCTTCTAACCCTAGAAGTGGTAGTTGATTCCACAGCTAGTATTCCCTCCTACTATTCTGTAACACCATGTGTAGGATGGGATGTTAGAGTTTCCATTATCCAGTATTGAGTTGACTATAATCTATGTTAAATACAATTAACTGTTAGAATAATTGATAATTGATTCTCTGTATTAGAAATCATTTGACCAGAAAGATATGTATGCATGTATAAAACAGATTAAAGTGGGAGAAAGAATTGGCTATATTTTTTGATCTGGATAATCCAGCTTCATTATGAGGAGGGAGGTTTGTATGCTGAACAGAAAAATAGGAAAAACATTGTTTTTTTTCAAAAAGCATTTTCTGAGCTGGAGAGATGGCTGAGTCTGTAGTACCTGTTTTGTAAGCATAAGGGACTGAGATGGGATTACCAGCACACACAGACCAGTCAGGTACAGCAGTTGCTTCTGTTAGCCCAGTGATGGGGGAGGGATGGGGACGGGCATAGCTAATTGGCTGCCAGCCTAGCTCCAGGTTCAGTGAGAGACTTCAACTCAAAAATAAGGTGGGAACAATTGTATGAGTTACACAATTTTTAGTTCTGGTCCTTACATGAATACATACACCATACAGATAACACACACACACACACACACACACACACACACACACACACACACACTGTTTTCTGGTCTTTACTTTGGTGATGTCTGAATAAACCTGAAGTAACTATTTATGAGCTACCACTAGACTATAATTACATACAAATATCTGTTACAAAGGAGGCAGTTGGGGAAATCATGACAAACGTTGTGTGTGTGGTTGTTTCAGTATCATCTACAGTTGGTGAATAGAAAGCCAACTGGGAAATGCTCTCACTCCAAACTTCAGCATGGAGCCTGCTTGGGTTCACCTTGTAATGTAAAAAATAAAATATGTTGAAGACAGAAACAAGTACTTAAAAGGGGGTGGAGAGAATGAGAATTGGAAAATGTACATAAACCCATACATCTAGGAAATGAAGAATTTTACAAAACAGATACAATTATTATGGTTGAGAAAACACGAAATAAATTTTAAGAAGTCACTTGTAATTTATTTATAAAAGAGGGTAGCTTAGATATCCTAAAAGCTAAATGTATATTGAAAATCCAGGAATCAGATTTAGTAGTGGGTTTTGATGCCACATTAGATACAGACCTGCAAGATGAGTTAGTGAAAATAATCCAAAGGGCAGCGCATCAGGAGTGAGAAATGGAATGCCCAAAAGGCCACCTTTGAGATACCGATGGAAAACTATTCCTTAAAATGGTCTGGAGTAAGGAGTCTGCAGGTTAATCTGTGGGTACATGAGATGGTTTACCTGAATGGTGGGGCTGGCGTTCAGAATATGGTGAACATGGGAGTTCACTCATATTTTCACTGAGTGCCTGTGGATGGAGTCTGGATTCTGTACTCACCACTTAGCATTTGGCAGCTGCTCTTCACACAGCTCCACACAAGTGTTAGTGTGAGAAGCTCCAGAAGTTCCTGCTCAAGAATACATCTCTGGATGACAAGAATATATCCTACCAGACTGTCTCTTCTGGACTTCAGAATATATGGAAAAGTAGGCTGTGTTCATAGATCACCAATTATTTATGGTGTGAGATTCATTCCTCTTCAAGTGTTTTTCCGTGCAATGTAATCACAGTGAAATACCAACTGAATGTTCATAGTAACTGACATAAATATGTGTATGTACGTATTTGTAATTGTGTGCATATTAATTTAAAAAATCATAGATAAAATATTAAACTTAAGAAGAAATAAATGTTCTCTTTTGTTTGGTAAGCAGGAACAGTGTTGCAATGAGAGGGCCCTCTCTCTCTCTCTCTCTCTCTCTCTCTCTCTCTCTATATATATATATATATATATATATATATATATATATATATTCTAGAATTCTTTTTTCAAGTCCTCTCAGGTTTTACATGGATTCAGTTGACCACATTAGAGTGCCAATTGTTTCAATGAGAGGGCTGTTTTTTCTTCCCGGCCACACAGCTAGTTTCTACCTGAAATAACCACACAGAAACTATATTAATGGAAACACTGCTTGGCCATTTGCTCTAACTTTTTATTGGCTAACTCTTACATATTACTTTAACCCATCTCCATTAATCTGTGTATTGTCACGTGACAGTGGCTTACAAGTGATTCTAACTGGTGTCCATCTCAGACAGAGAATCCATGGCTTCTCTGACTTTGCCCTTCTTCCTCCCAGCATTCAGTTCTGTTTTCTCTGCCTACATAAGTTCTACCCTAGCAACTAGGCCAAGACAGTTTCTTTATTCATTAACCAATGAAAGCAACACACAAACAGAAGGAACTCCTATACAAGAACAGTTTTGTTCATGACTATGATATTAGCTCAAAGAAAATAGATCAATGCATCGCAACAGGAAGTGAAGAAACAGACCTCTGACCTGCCTGGCTATATTTAGTAAAGGAATATTACAATGCAAGAATAAATGAGTAATTTCTGCAAATGGAATTGGAGCATCTGGACAAATGTAAGAAAATTTTATTATAATCTCTCCCAAAATAACAATTTTTCAGTTAAAACATTAGAGGTAAAAGAAAACGGTTATTAAAAGCTTATCAAAACAACCTGATGGGCCTGCAATAAAGGAGGACGTCTTAAATAAGATTCACATGAGCATTTACTCCAAAGAAGAAATGGTGTGAATTTTATTTTATTCACCTTAAGAACTGGGGGACTAGGATATAGATCGGAGGAAAAACACTTGACTATCATGCTTGAGGGTATAGGCTTAATCCCTAGTAAGAACAAAAAACAAGCCACAAAAAAGAAAATTCATTTGAGTGAGGTAACCGAGACCCAGAAAGACAATTAACATATATACTCACTCATAAGTGGTTTTTAGACATAAAGCAAAGAAAACCAGCCTACAAATCACAATCCCAGAGAACCTAGACAACAATGAGGACCCTAACAGAGACATACATGGATCTTATCTATATGGGATGTACAAAAAGATAAGATCTCCTGAGTAAATTGGGAGCATGGGGACCATGGGAGAGTGTTGAAAGGGAGGGGCGAGGCTGGGAGGGGAGCAAATATATAAAAATACATAGCTCAATAAAATCAATAAAAAATTAATAAAAGGTAAACAGGGGTAGATATAAAAATTTTTCTTTGAAAGATATTATTAAAAGCCTAAAACAGATATCACCTCATTAATATAATATTTACAGTGATTGAATCCATAAAAAGAACGTATTGACAGAATACACAAAGAATTCATATGCTCTATAAATGGATAGAACTCTTAAAATGAACTTTATACATATACTTAATGTATGTTAACACGTGAATGACTAATAAACACATAAAAGACACTAAGTTTAAGTGTTATCAAGGAGATGCCAATCAAATCATTAGGAAACATTGCTATGTAGCTCAGAAGAAGGCATTTCAAGAGATTGCCAAGTGGTAGAAATTGAATGGAGAGACTGGAGCGATGGTTCGATCAATAACATGATTTCCATGCAAGCAGAGGACTCGAGTTTTATCCTTATGTGATTATCCTATGTGAAAATCAAGGCAAGGGAGTACAAACCTCTAATCACAGCTCCAGGGAAGTGGAGACTGGCAGATCCTTGGAATTCATTGGCTATCTATATGGAATCAGGGAGCTCCATGTTCATTAAAAGACCCAGTTTTGAAAGAGAAGGAGTAGAACAAGACTGGTCAACAGGTACGAACACTCATGTTTACATACACTTGTACATATATAAAAAACAAACAAAAAAAAGCTATAGAGTAACTAGAATCTTGTAAACTATAGTGGAAGCATAAATGTTAATATGCACTCTTTGGGAAAATCTTAGGCGCTATATATATATATATATATATATATATATATATACACACACACACACACACACACACAAACAAATACATAAACAATGCAATGAACATTTCTGCTTTTAAGTGTGCACCCAACAACAGTGTATGTATCAAAAGTCAGCCAAAAATTTAGTATAGCATTGTTTCTAAGTATCCCAAATTAGACACAGTTCACATATCCATTAATGGTAGATTAGCTAAATAAATTAAAATATATTTACACAACGAAGTACAACATGTATATGAAAGCTCAGGGTTATATGCAATCATATGAATAAAACATTTAAACATGGAAGAGACACACACTAGAGTGAGCATTGCATGATCGTTTTCCGGCTAAAAACAAAAGTACAGAGGGTAGCATGTAGTGGCAGAAGTCAGTAGAGTGATTTTCTTTGAGGTCACAATGTTTGGATGGGAATTCAAGGGGCTTGGCGCGGTACCGGCAGTGCTCTGTCTTCATTTATATAGAGGGTACATTACATCCTCTACAGTTTTATTCAGCTGCTGGCTTAACATTTGCACACTTTGCCTACAGTAAGAACACATGGGCACAATCCTTCTTCAGGCTCTAAAAGCTAACTGAATTTGAGGTTTCTTTCACTTTGTAATACATACATTAAAGCAATTTTAACTTCAGAAAAATCAAAAGATTTTACAGGAAATAAATGAAACACTTCAGCTGTTAGCACTAATTACATTGTCACAATAACATTTTAGCACCCCGGATACTGATTTAAGCAAAAGAGAAGTGTTTGTGTGTGTCTATTTAGAGTTTGCTGTGTGTGTGTGTTTGCTAATGTAAGATAGCAGCTATCTGTGTGACATTTACAAATACAGAGTTAAAGACACCCTCCCCCCAATCAAAAGAAAAACACAGTAAAAGGGGTTTTGATTTCCACTTCAGAGGAACATAAATTGAGAATAGAAGACATGACATCATAATACTAAAATAAGGATCAAATTGAGAATGGAAGATGAGACGCCCCATACTAAAATAAGGATCACAGTCATTTGTGCCTGTTCCCTGCCCTTGCACATACTCACACCCTTCCAGTGTAAATGCCACTATACACACCACGCAAGGGAGCTGGCATAGCTGTCTTGGACTAAGATGTTTCTTTTCTCTAAGCAACTACTATAGTATACTTTATTCGCTTCAGAAGATAGAGTGGAAGTTACTTCCCATTACAATCTATTGTTATTGTTACTTTATTTTAAGGCATATATGCATTTGAGAATAATTAAATTGCCTCAGAGGAAAAAAAACTGTAGCATTACGAAGCTCTTTCTAGCTTCATAGTAAGTAGTCTTTAGATATTTTTGTTCATTTCCTAAACTTACTGTGACAATCAATGTTCTTTTGACATATCTGTAAATAGCCATCGAAAATAAATCAGGATTTCCTAATTGTAGAAACTGATGCTTGTTATAATATTATTGTTTAAAATTAAAATTAGTATGGCATTTCTTTTTTAACATATATATAAATGAACAATAGAAACATGAAAAGACAGCAACCATCAGGAAATGCAGATTTGAGAAAAAACGCAGTGAGACATTGCTTTTTATATGCTATTAAAAACAAAGCAAAGCAACTATGGATGATAACAAAGAGTGGTCAGGTGGTAGAAAAATTGGAACTCTTCTGATCTGTCTATGGGAAGGACTTAAGATGGCGCTGTGCAATACAGTACCGGGGCCTTTTGAAGAACTAAAAATGAAGGTTCTATGTGACCCCACCATCTCCCTTTAGATGTTCACTTAAAATGTTTGAAATCAGGATATGAAGACTATAAGCATTTTCTTGTCTATTATAGAACTATTCATAGAGGATATGCTATGCATGCAAACTTATGAAGATAATATAGTTTATGCATAAAATAAAATATTATTTGGTTTTAAAGGAAAGGGGAATTTTATCATGTGCCACACCATTGATAAACCATGATAATCTTGTCCCTAGTGAGATGAGCCAGTCACAAAATGACATATAACTATATGATTCCAAGTATATGAAGAATCTAAAATAGGTTTCTAGAAGAGGTAAGAGTAGAGGTGATTGGGGAATAGGGTGATTGGATATAATAGTTGCTGATGACTGTGCATAAACTTTCTTTCTTGCTGCTTCCATAAAACACTATGACCAAAAGCAATCAAGGGAGGAATGGCTTTATTCCAACTTACACTTCATGGTCACAGTCCATCTTTGAGGGAAGCCGAGGCAGAAACTCAAGCAGGAACTTTAAGCCAGGACCATGGAGGAATTTTTTCTTGTTGACTCACTTGCATGTTCATGGCCATCTAGCTTTCCCACATAGCCTATAACCATTTGTTTAGGAAATGGTGCTGCCCACATAGCCTATGACCATCCATTTAGGGATTGTGCTGCCCACACAGCCTATGACCATCCATTTAGGGATTGGTGCTGCCCACACAGCCTACGACCATCCATTTAGGGATTGGTGCTGCCCACACAGCCTACGACCATATGTTTAGGGAATGGTCCTGCTCATAGTGTACCTGGCCCTTCTAAACCAATTAATAGTCAAGACAATCCCCCACAGACACACAATCCTTCAGTTGTAACTCCCTTCTCAGGTTCCTTTTGGTTATGTCAAGTTGACAGTTAACGCTAACAAAGACAACTATGTTCCAGGTATCTTGTGACTCTGGTTAGTAATGCTGTTCTGTACACTTACAGATCTGTTAAGAGGACAGTTGTCATGTAAACTGCCCTTACCACAGTGTGATCAAATAATGCGTCTAATAAACTCACAATATCATAATAACTTAATGTTTATACTTTACATTTGCAAAATTCCATTCACAATCTCTGCTTTATTAGGCAAACTTAAGCCTCCCTCACTCTGCTTGAGATCCTATTCAGTTTCACCTTCCTCACACCATATTAGTGTTTTTACCAATATTTTTTGTTCTTATTCTTTTATCATGTTTACAAAATATTTAGCATAATGTTTTTGCTAAATTTCTTCTGACCAAAAGACTCTGCTTAAAATTAAGATTATTATTAATAATGTATTCTTGTAATCTAATAAAATAAAATATATTGCTAAATTAAAAGATAATTGAAGCAGAGCAAAGGTTAATGACTATGAATGATATATGGAAATAGCCATGTTTTTATTTCAAATAGTCCATTTAGTCAAGGGTATACATTATTTATTTTTATGATGTGGTAGTATTGTATGAATCTTACTTAATCTAAGCTTATTGTGGCAATGCCCAAGATAACTTATTCACATTAACAACCGCATGAGACTGTAAAGAATTCTGTGCAATGTCATTCAAATTTTCAAATTCCTCTTAAATAATATGCCATGTATCATAAAATGATGTACCATCAAAGTTATTTTTAATGATGTATGAGCTGACAGCTTGATTAGGTCCTCTTTCAAATGTTTTGAAAGGAAAGAACTAGAAATGACCTGATTTGTCAATAGACTCTTTCAGCTTTCAGGAAGCATACTTCAAGACTTTGTTAAGATTTATCAAACGTCTACTAATTATGCCTGCTCGAGGTGCTTTGCATAACCAGATAGATTCAGAAAGAAATGGAAAATCAAAACATTGATTACTTCAGCATGTGTTAGTTATAGTAATATTTTAAATTAAGTGGTTTTATTTAATCATATGCTCAAGTAAGTTTTTGATTTAGATCTTGGAGCTGCAGACAGTGCTTGCCACTTATGGAAAATAGTTAGTATATAATCCAATAAACCAATCTAGTTCTTTGTTTTTGAACAATCAGCCCAATCCAACTTTCAGAACAAAAGCTGAGTTCATTTTTCCAGTTGGAATACGAACTTTTCTTGTGCCTCAACCTATTGTAAGCAAGTATATTATCTTGTTATAAATATAATTTATTTATAAAGTAAGTTGCAAGCTATCTCCCTAGATAGATAGTATATTTTGCTTATTATGTAGACATGAGCATGCGAACATGTTTACATTTTAAAGCCTAGAATAGCAGCACAAATATACAGAAATATTACAGCTGTACTTTAGCACTTAGTGACAAGACTACAACTAAAGGATAATTGGTTGTTCATTAGAGTATAATTTTGCATTTTAGTAACAAGGTAGAAAATGTTAAACCTTTTACAATGTTAAATAATTTGGTGCTTGACTAGACAGAATAATTCTGTAATGGTTCAATTTTATGTAGTATAAAGGCTACTTTTTATACCATTTTTCTTTTGGTGTGACACAATATATACATATTGTGGGGGGGGGAAGAGAGAGACAGAGAGAGAGAGAGAGAGAGAGAGAGAGAGAGAGAGAGAGAGAGAGAGAATATGAATCTGACTCTAACTCAGGTTGGCCTGGAGCCTTCTATGCAGCCCAGCCCAGGCTGGCCTTGATTTTCGGGCAATCAACCTGCCTCAGCTTGTGAATGTTGAGATTATAGGCCGCAGCTATCACACCTAGCTGTGTGTACAGAACATCTGTAGTTTAAAAATTAGTGTTAGTTTTTTTATAATTGGTTATAATTTGTTTTTAAACTAATTTATATATAACCCACAGATTATAAAGAAATCATGCAAGAATATCTCGCGGCCTTTATTCGGTGCACTTGGAAACTGTTTTAGTCCCAGAGCAGATTTGAGGAACTTTTAGTGGACTCAATCTTGTTCAGTTGGGTTACATCAGATATTTGAATGTTCTTTTTCTATTTGCTAGTCTCACAAGCTGGAAATAGCGATAAAGTGATGGAGGAAGGTCATTGGTTAATTAATAAAGAAACTGCTTGGCCTGATAGGTTAGAACATAGGTGGGTGGAGTAAATAGAACAGAATGCTGGGAGGAAGAGGAAGTGAGCTCAGACGCCAAGCTTCTCCTCTCCAGGGCAGACTCGATGAAGCTCCGACCCAGGATGGATGTAGGCTAGAATCTTCCTGGTAAGCGCACCTCATGGAATGGTGCCAAGAAATGGGCCAAGCAGTGTTTATATGAATACAGTATGTGTGTTGTTATTTTGGGGCATAAGCTAGCCAGGCAACCGGGAGCTGGGTGGCAGGAATGCAGCCCACAGCTCCCACTACAATAAAGACTAGCTTTCAAAACTGTTTGCAGTTAAGCATGAGAAAAACTCACGATTGGTGTTCATTTTACTTTCAGTCCTTGTGTAGGGAGTTCATGCTTCTGTCTTGAACAGACTGTGGCATGTGCCCCATGAGTGCTAGGAAGCTAAGATATCAGGAGTATTTACTCACACTCAAAACCATTGCAGGTTCAGGCCTGGTAGAATTCCAAGCATGTGTCACAAAGTAGAAACCCCATACTCTTTGGGGAAGCATAGAGATATTTAACAACAGTTGGATCTAAAAATCCACTTTCAATAAGCTTCCAGATATTGAATCTAGTGTTCTAACAGCTACAGGCTGAGAACATAGCTTCCTGCCCCAGCTTTCCCTCACAACATTTATGTTTGTTGTCCTTAATAATGTGTGAATAATGTAGCTTATTTTTTTTTAATTTAAGAAGGCATTTTATTGTAGATATTTAAGGAACGCAACCTGATGTAATGGGATCTACAGATATTAAAATGTCAGGCAAAGCCAGTTAATACCACATTATTTCACCACCTAACTAAATGCAGCTGGCAGCTTCCTAGAACTGTTGGCTCCGACTGCCTTCTCTTCAGCATGCGGTTTTCAATTTGCGTGGTTCAGGCTGGCTGGATTCTGCTGACTCACACAGAATGGATAACATTCTAACCTGTGTGGGGACCAACGCAGCTATGCTTCTGTTTGAATTTTTACAAATCCTCTTCACATGATGCACCAGGCATAGTTTTGTTTATGCCGACAGCTGTGTGTGAATATTTTTACTATTTTGGGAAGTGAACAGGTTGAATTTGGGGTGCACACGCACTTCAGAGCATCTTTATAGGCATGCTAACATTTCTTGGAGATTAATAATACATTTTTTTAAAAAAAATTCCGACTTTTTTCAGTGACACTATCAGATATGAAATAACAATATAATCGTATTTAAATTCCAAAGTTTCAGTAAATGCAATGATGACAACATCTTAAAAATACATTAGCCATTGGTCATATGACAGATGGACATATGGTAAAATGACACAGGAAATAATATTTGTAATCAGACATTGTTTGAGGCTGCTCTCAGTTCTTACAATGACTAGGAGATTTGAGCACACTGATAAACAGCTCCTCAGATGCGATCATCATCGCTCCAGATTGCTCCAGTTCCAAAGTTGTATCATTAAAACAGCTCAACTCAGTTTGCTAGTCAGTCACTGGACTGGGCTAGTGTTCTAAAAGACTAACAGGGACCTCCTGTAGCTGTTGAAGACCGCTGAGAGGTTGCACAAGGAGAGATCTCAGAAGTCCGTCCAACACTGCCCTCAAATCCCAGTCTCCCTGCTATTACCAGTACTTTGTTTTAGAATAGTTGCATCAAATTTATACATGAGTTATTTTAGCAAATAATGTTCATAGTGTAAATTATGGTTCCCTGGTTGCATTGTCCAATTCTACAAGTTTTAATGTGCTCATGCTTGTATGTAGGCAGAGCTGTTCCACAGCCCTACTGTGTACACTGCACCTCTTCATGAGCATCCTTCCAAGTCCCCTGATAACTATTTTTAAACTCAACATAGCTTGCCATAGCAACATTCTGAAGCCCTTCTATATCTTTTTGTAGCTTATTAAACCACATTTTCGTTGGTGTACAAATTTCATCTCATTGATATTCCATATTACATTTGTTTATCCACTCACCTGCGGGAGACATCGTTTGGTTTTATCTGGAGTAACTGCAAACAAATCTGGTATGAATGTATTTGAGCAGGTTTTTGTGAAGGAACACACTTTCAGTTCAGTTGAGTAAATGCCAAGATCCATTATGGGGTGATATAGATTATATATAGATTTGTAAGGCATTGTTAAATTATTTTCCAAACTATCTTTCCATTGTCCTTCCAGCAACAAACCACAGTTCTCCTTCATATCTTGTTTACATTTTAAACTTTAGCCACTCTATTAAGTTTTTTATTATGTGGTGTGTGTGTTATTCGTATGGGAGTACACTTATCTGTGCGTACACGTAAGAAGGCCAGAGGCTGACTTCATTTACATATTTTTCTCTATATTATTTTTTGAGTCAGGGTCTCTTACTCAACCTGAAGTTTCCCTTTTTGGCCAAACTAGCTGGCCAGCAAACTTGATCTATCTTGCCCCAAAATATTCCTCTGCTATTGGGGTTTCATGTATTCATGATTAGCCTTGTTTTCCCCATGGATTCTGAGGATCTGAACCCAAGGCTTTCTGTTTTCACAGAAATCATTTTACTCCCTGAACAACCTCTCCAGCTTCAATTTAAAAAATTAACGATGTCCAACTGATCACTTTTCCCCAAATCTTTTGCTACATGGATTGTCCCACATACTGTCTTCTAGAAGCTTTATAGTCTTATATTTTACACTTTGATTTATCATCATTAATCGAGTTAGTTTTAAATGAAACACGGAAGTTCTGTATAAAGTCATGTTTTCCTTGTACATATCCAGATGTCCCAGCTATTTTATGAAAGTCTATTCTTTCTCCACTAAACTGCCTTTTTCCTCTGTGAAAAGTCATTTGATATTTTAAAAATAAATCTATCAACTCTCTGTCATTTTGATCTGCTTGTTTATTTTTTGTCAAATGTGATTTTGTCTTGACCACTGTAGCATTATAGAAATCTTCAGATTTGATAGCATAGTCCTTCATTATCTCAGTGTTCGGCTGTCTATTCTCCATCTTTGTCTTTTTATATAAACGGCTGAAATGGGAAATCTTGGTTTTCAAATGGGAAGAGATGACCTCAGTTGAGGAGTTTTGGTTTGTGGGCATGTCTGTGGGGGCATTTTCTTGATTTCTGATTACGCAGGAGAGCCCAGCCCACTGCAGACATGACTATCCTTGGACAGGCACATCTGTGCTCTGTAAGGAAGAGCATGAGCCTGGCACAAACCAGTAAACAGTATTCCTCTGCTGGTTTCTATTGCAAGCAGCTGCACCCTGAGTTCCTGCCTTGGTCTCCTCTAATGATAAAGTATAACCTGGAAGGTAAAGCAAAGACTTTCCCTGGGTTGCTTTGGCTGCAGTGTTGATCACAGCAGCAGAAAACATTAGACCAACTATGGTTATCTGTACATTGATTCACTTGTGTCATTCATGGAATTCCATTGATTCTATAGGTCAACTTGGGAAGAACTGATTACAGTATTGAGCCCTACTATCCGTGACTACCATATATTTCTTCACATGTGTAGACATTTTTTATGTCTGTTAGTAGCATTTTTCAATCTCCTTTAGTCAAACTTTTAATATTTATAGGTAAATATTTTATATTTTGTGTACATAAATCAATATTATGATTTCAGCTTCAAATGCAGTGTGGAAAGGCATTGTTTTGATTATGTTAATCTCATATCCAGCCATCTTGGTGCATTCACTTAGTCTAGAAGCACTTTCATTGGTTCAGTGTTTTCTACACAAACAACTGTAGACTGGCCTACAAATCTACCGACTTTTCTTCTTCCAATCAGTATCTTTGTTGTCCCCATTTCTTGCTTTTATACATTGGCTAGGTTGTCTAGGACAATGTGGAGAGGATCAATTGTATTCTCAGAATTAAATTTTGAAGAAATACCTAATTTCTTAAAATCATGTTGTTTCTTCTTCGTTATTCATTATTATGTTCAAGAGATTCTCAATTCCTAATTTTTGTGAGTTTATATAAATGGATGTTGGTTGCCAATATTTTATCATTCCATGTTATCATTATATAAACTTTTTCTTTGTGTTAAAATATATATTACCCCAGTGCTTGGATAACAAATAATGATAAGATAAAAATAATAATAGTAAATAATAATCAACTGGTACTTTACCATAGTTATGCAAAACTAGTTCTGTTAGCAGAGGCTGCTTGTTTGTTTCCTGGCTGTCCAGACCCGAAATAGTCACTCAGAAACTATATTAATTACAATACTACTTGGCCTATTAGTTTATGCATATTTCTAGTTAACTCTTACATCTTAAATCAATCCATTTATATTAATCTGTGCATTGTCATGTGATTGTGGCCTACCGACAAGATTCTGGAGTCTCTCTCCTCCGGTGGCTACACAGCTTCTCACTGACTTCTCCTGCTTTCTCCAAACGTTCAGTTTAGTTTTCTCTGTTTAGCTCTATTCTGCCTTATCACAGGCCAAAGCATATTTTTTATTCATTACCAATAAAAGCAACATATATACAGAAGGATCCCACATCATAGTTCAATGTCAGAAAATTTATTAATTATACTATTTTCCTACTTCCTATAAAATTTGATGCTATGTTCATGTTTGCTTAGTTTGAAATATTCTTCATTTTGGAAGCTTGTGTCATTTAAAAGTGTGTTGTTTCCCTTCCAATTGTTTTGGGGTTTCACAAGTGTTATTCAGAAATTGACAGGTATAATCCCACGGTGATCTGACTTTCTCAAGGTATAATCCCATGGTGATCTGACTTTCTCAACTCCACATCAATAGGAGCTGAGAAAAGGGATAAGTTAATAGAGTGTTTGCAGTATATACATGAGGACTTCAAATACCCAGCATCCACATAGAAAGCACAATCGTGTGTACCTGTAACCTCAGTCCTGGGGGAAAAGGGGTAGGTGGAGATTTACAGCTCATTGGTTAGTCAGTCTAATAGAATCAGAGAGCTTCTGATTCAGTGAGAGACCTGTCTCAAAAAAAAAAAATAGTTGGAAAGCAATTGCAAAAGATACTCATGTTGACTTCTGACTGCTATACATATCCATAGTACTCATAAGGACATGTACATATAACACAAAGAGAGAGAGAGAGAGAGAGAGAGAGAGAGAGAGAGAGAGAGAGACAGAGACAGAGAGACAGAGAGACTGAGAGAGAGAGAGAAAGTGGGATTGAGGGAAGTAACTTAAAACTCAGGCTCTAGTCATGGAGTCATGGGATCAAATGATAAATAAAGGGTGTGATGATTGCTACCCAACAGTCACTAAAACTAGAGTTTTAATTGAATGTTTTCCCTGCTGACAAGTTTATTTAAAACTGAGATAAATACTTAATAACAAAACCTCCATTCTTCTTCTTTTTTTATTTATTATTTATACAATATTCTGTCTGTGTGTATGCCCTCAGACCAGAAGAGGGCACCGGACCTCATTACAGATGGTTGTGAGCAACCATGTGGTTGCTGGGAATTGAACTCAGAACCTTTGGAAGAGCAGGCAGTGCCCTTAACCTCTGAGCCATATCTCCAGCCCCTCCATTCTTCTTTATATATAAGAAAAGTATGGAGTATAGGATTCAGAAAATTATTGTTAATTTCAAAGTTTAGATAACAATAGTAAGTGGTTACATCGGTTTACTGATAGGCAACATAATTTTGATATGCTTTCATTTGGTCTGTGTTTTAGCTTATTTTTAGGTAGTGAGTTATTCTGATTTGAAACAGTGTTTTGTGTCCCAAGGAAGGATGGATGTCAACCTTCTGCTTAGGGTGGGAAAACAGCATTTCGTCCATTCTCCCAAGCACAGGGCACATGAAGAACAAAGTCAACAGGATTGGAGTCTATTTCTCTGCTTGCAGCCATTGACTGGTTAAGTGCAGGCTGCATCAGTCGGTGAAAGGGTCTGTTGTGATTTTGAATGGCAATGGAAAAGAAACAAAGCCTATGATGGTCCCTAGAATACAGTCTCTGCAATTAAAACACCTTCAAGACCAGTTGTGTCCAATGGCCTGCTGCCATTATGGAAATGTCCTTTATTTATGTTGTTGCTTGGTGGCCAGCAGGCACAGGTAGCAAGCAAGCATTTGTAATGGGACTAACAAAACTATGAAACTATTTAATGTGTGTGTGTGTGTGTGTGTGTGTGTGTGTGTGTGTGTGTGGTATGTCTGTGGATTTGGGCACTGTACACATGCAGAAGTCAGGTGACACTTCTAGGAGCTGCTTATTTCTTCACATTGTGAGCCATGGAAAGTGTTTTTATCCTTGAGCCAACTTGCCAGACCAATTTTTTAAAGTATTTAATTTAATTTAATTCATTTTATTTTAAATAGCCTAATGTGATTCTTTACAATAGTCAACAGATCCAGGAAGAAACCATCACATGTAATCAGATGAGATTTGTGAAGAATGCAGTTTCTAAGGAAGAATTACGTAGAATGAGAGACTCTTGGAATTACTAAGAAGTGTTACGTATCTACAAGCGTGTTAGGCTAGGTTGGAATCTCAGTTCTATTGTTCATGTTGCTGTCCCCACCATCCCATTATATCACCTTCATGCTCAGTGCTCTGCTTGTGAAACAAGCTAACAGAGAGTGTTCAACAATTCTTATCATAAAAAATAAAGTGCTGTCAAATTATAGGACATCAATGACAAACCCTAGTCCATCTTGGGGTATGTGGGGGTTTGAATGAGAACAGCCCTTATAGGCACATACATTTGATTGTTTAGTTACAAGTAAGAGAGACTGTTTGGGAAAGGTTAAGAGATGCAGCCTTACTGGGAGAAGTATGTCACCTGGAGTGGTCTTTAGTTTTAAAAACCCACATCTGTGCCAGTATCTCTCTCTCATTCTGACTGCAAATCAGGACATAAGGATCTCAGGTACTGCTTTAGCACCATGTCTGTCTTCTTCAAGCCTTGATTACAGACTAACCCTCCAAAACTGTAAGCAAGCCCACAATTAAATATTTTCTTTTACAAAAGTTGACTAGGTCCTGGTATAACAAATACAAGGAACCAGTGAGATTTGACTTACAAAGCATAGATAAGTAGTTACTTAAAGGAAGGAACATGTGCGGCTCAAAAGCAGCCGCCTGAGAGAGTAGTCTCATCCAACTAACTTTTGACAAAGGTCTCAGAAACATACACTAAAGAAAAGCCAGCCTCTTCAACACAGTGTTGGAAAATCTGGATATCCACTTATAAATGGATGGAAATAGATCCATATCTCTCACCTTGCAAAAAACTCAGTTCAGAGTGACTCCAAGACCTTAATAACAGACCTGATCCTCAAAAACTGTTATTTGCAAACACTGGCAAACATTTCAAGGTGTTGCCACAGGCAAAGATTTAAAAAATCAAAAGCCAAGAAATCAAAACAGAATAACAACAGCAAAAAACTCTCCATTGCACAGAAAATAATTGCAACATTTCACAAAGGAATTTAACAAAATTAAAAAGCTTTTGAGTGGCCGGGCGGTGGTGGCGCACGCCTTTAATCCCAGCACTCGGGAGGCAGAGGCAGGCGGATCTCTGTGAGTTCGAGACCAGCCTGGTCTACAAGAGCTAGTTCCAGGACAGGCTCCAAAACCACAGAGAAACCCTGTCTCGAAAAACCAAAAAAAAAAAAAAAAAAAAAAAAAAGCTTTTGAGTGTCAATGAAACCAATCATTAAAATGAAGAAAACAACCTACAGAATTTGAGAAAAAGCAGATCTCAAAAAATGAAACAACTAAAATAAAACCCAATATGAAAATGATCAATGAATTGAACAGACAGTTCTCAAAAGAAGAAATACCAGTTGTGAGTTGACTTCTGCCCTTGCATATGTGTATTTCAATAGTCCGTCATCTGTGAGGGTTTAATGAACTGATCACAGAATTAAAATGACAGTACATGCCAAGAATGTTTCAGCCCCTCTCACCCCGTGTGTGTGTGTGTGTGTGTGTGCTCCACCAAAGGTTCATGAATGCCTGACACTTTTTAATTCATTCACCACTTTCGCTGCTCTGTTTTACACATGCCCCACCTACTGGATGGCATGACCAGTGACAGGCATTACCAGGGTTCTCAGATGGCAGAGCTTCTAAAATTGCAAATGACAACTTACAGATTATTCAAGCTTCAAAGTTAATTGAAAGCAAAAACTATAATCAAATATACAGCCTCTTCCCAGTCAGGGATACTCATTTCAATTTTAATGTCCACTAAAATGATTACAGACTGCATGCTTTTAAAACAGTTAAGTGTAGACAGGTTATACAGGGGTGTAATCATTAAGTTCCCTTATATTGTTTTAGTTCACATTTGGTGATTTCAATGGTTAGCCACTTAACGGTGGAAAAGAGAAGGCCAAGGGATTCTTCTGAATTGGATAATTGAATGGGTCCATAGAATTGTTATAGAGTGGGTTCTAGGACATGTTTTCTTAGACCTTCAAGGCCTGTTCAATACAATGCTAATCCTTGTCCAACAAGTGGGTGATTCTTGCAACTGTGATTAACTCAAGCAGGGTGCGTGACCTCTCAACAATGTGTCAGAAAGGACAGATCCTTATGGGTCTCAGCTCTAATACAATTAATACATCAATACATTAATAAATACAAAATTAAATCTTAGAAATTCCATTAGATCCACTGCTGAAACAATCAAAGCACCCAGATAAAAGAAAGAATATTAAGAGCTGCAAAGGAAAAAGGCCAAGTAACTTATAAAGGTAAACCGATCAGACTAACACCTGACTTCCCTATGGAAACCATGAGGGCAAGAAGGTCCTGGATAGAGGTACTGTAGAAATTAAGAGACCATGGATGCAAGCCCAAACTACTATACCCAGCCAAGCTATCATTCACTGTCAATGGAGAAAACAAAACATTCCAGGATAAGAACAAATTTAAACAATACGTAGTCACAAATCCATCCTTACAGAAAGTAATAGAAGGAAAATCGCAACCCAAGGAATCCAACATTGCCAACACTGCCTACAATAACTCTGGCATCTAGCGACCCTTCACCAGCACAACTCAAAGAAGGGAGACACACAAACTCTACTACCAAAAACAATAAGAATAACCGGAGTAAACAACCACTGGTCATTAATATCACTTAATATCAATGGACTCAATTCACCTATAAAAAGGCACAGGCTAAGAGATTGGATACGAAAAAAGGATCCAACATTCTGCTGTTAACAAGAAACACACCTCAACCACAAAGACAGGCATCTACTCAGAGTAAAGTGTTGGGAAAAGGTTTTTCGAGCAAATGGTCCTAAGAAACAAGCAGGTGTGACCATACTAATTTCTAACAAAACTGACTTCAAACTAAAATCAATCAGAAGAGATCGCGATGGACACCTTATACTCATAACAGAAACAATTCATCAGGATGAAGTCTCAATCCTGAATATCTATGCCCCTAATATAAAAGCATCCACTTATATAAAAGAAATATTACTAGAACTCAAGGCAGACATCAAACCACACACACTAGTAGTAGGAGACTTCAACACACCTCTCTCACCAATGGACAGGTCAATCAGAGAGAAACCTAATAGAGAATTAAGAGAATTATTGGAGGTAATGAAGCAAATGGACTTAACAGACATCTATAGAACATTCCACCCAAGTAGGAAAGAATATACCTTCTTCTTTGCAGCTCATGGAACTTTCTTGAAAATTGACCACATACTAGGTAACAAAGGAAACCTCCACAGATACAAAAAAATATCAGTGTCCACCTGTGTCTTTTCATATCAACACATATTAAAGCTAGAAGGCAATAACAATGCTACCCCCAGAAAGCCGACAATCACATGGAAACTGAACAGTCAACTACTGAACCACACTTGGATCAAGGAAGAAATTAAGAAAAAAATTAAAGTCTTCCTTGAATTTAGTGAAAATAAAGAGACAACATACTCAAACCTATGGGACACGATGAAAGCAGTGCTAAGAGGAAAGTTCATTTGAACTTCTTCTGTTGAGAATTCTCTGTTCAGCTCAGTGCCCCATTTTATAATTGGGTTGATTAGCCTTTTACGGTCTAGTTTCTTGAGTTCTTTATATATTTTGGAGATCAAACCTTTGTCAGTTGCAGGGTTGGTGAAGATCTTCTCCCAGTCAGTGGGTTGTCTTTTTGTCTTAGTGACAGTGTCCTTTGCTTTACAGAAGCTTCTCAGCCTCAGGAAGTCCCATTTGTGCAATGGGGATGTTCTATTGGGATCTCACCAAGGCCAGCTGGCCTAGGTCTGAAAAAGCATGGGATAAATCCGGACTAGCTGAACATAGCGGACAATGAGGAATACTGAGAATTCAAGAACAATTGCAGTGGGTTTTTGATCCTACTGCACGTACTGGCTTTGTGGGAGCCTAGGCAGTTTGAATGCTCACCTTACGAGACCTGGATAGAGGTGGGCAGTCCTTGGGCTTCCCACAGGTCAGGGAACCCTGATTGCTCTTCGAGCAGATGAGGGAGGGGGACTTGATCGGGGGGAGGGGGAGGGAAATGGGAAGCGGTTGTGGGGACGAGGCAGAAATCCTTAATAAATAAATAAATTTAAAAAAGAAAAAAAAAAGAGGAAAGTTCATAGCACTAAGTGCCCACTTAAAGAAAACGGAGAAAGCATACATTGGGGACTTAACAGCTCACCTGAAAGCTCTAGAAAAAAAGAAGTAGACGCACCCAGGAGGGGTAGAAGACTGGAAATAATCAAACTGAGGGCTGAAATCAACAAAATAGAAACAAAGAAAACAGTCCAAAGAATCAATGAAACAAAAAGTTGGTTCTTGGAGAAAATCAACAAGATCCACAAACCCCTATCCAATCTAATTAAACGACAGAGAGAGAACACGCCAATAATTAAGGTCAGAAATGAAAAGGGGGACATAACCACAGACACAGAAGAAATTCAGAGAATCATTAGATATTACTACAAAAGCCTGTATGCCACAATACTGGAAAATGCAAAAGAAATGGACATTTTTTTTTCAATAAGTACCACATACCAAAGTTAAACCAAGACCAGGTGAACAATCTAAATAGACCTGTTAGTCGCGAAGAATTAAAAACTGTTATCAAAAATCTCCCTTCCAAAAAAGCCCAGGACCAGATGGTTTCAATGTAGAATTCTACCAGAACTTCCAAGAAGAGCTAATACCTATACTCCTTAATGTATTTCACAATATAGAAACAGAAGAGTCATTGCCAAATCCTTTTATGAAGCTACAGTTACCCTGATACCAAAACCACACAAAGACCCAACCAAAAAAGAGAATTACAGGCCTATCTCACTAATGAACATCGACGCAAAAATTCTCAATAAAATACTGGCAAACCGAATCCAAGAACACATCAGAAAAATTATTCATTATGATCAAGTAGGCTTCATCCCAGAGATGCAGGGCTAATTCAACATATGCAAATCTATCAATGTAATCCATCATATAAATAAACTGAAAGGAAAAACCATATGATCATTTCATTAGATGCTGAAAAAGCATTCTACAAAATTCACCACTCCTTTATGATAAACGTCTTGGAGAGATTAGGGATA
Organism: Microtus oregoni; assembly: GCF_018167655.1. Classification (NCBI taxonomy): domain Eukaryota; kingdom Metazoa; phylum Chordata; class Mammalia; order Rodentia; family Cricetidae; genus Microtus; species Microtus oregoni. Next base: position 22,478,069 of record NW_024543094.1, read on the forward strand.
CACGGGTCATACCTAAATATAATAAAAGCTATCTACAGCAAGCCGACAGCTAACATTAAATTAAACGGAGAAAAACTCAAAGCCATCCCACTAAAATCCGGAACACCACAAGGATGTCCACTCTCTCCATACCTCTATAGTGCTTGAAGTTCAAGCAATAGCAATAAGACAACATAAGGGGATCAAGGGGATTCGAATTGGAAAGGAAGAAGTTAAGCTTTCATTATTTGCAGATGATATGATAGTATACATAAGCGACCCCAAAAACTCTACCAAAGAACTCTTACAGCTGATAAACACCTTTAGTAATGTGGCAGGATACAAGATCAACTCCAAAAAATCAGTGGCCTTCCTATAACAGTAAGGATAAGGAAGCAGAGAGGGAAAGCAGAGAAGCATCACCTTTCACGATAGCCACAAATAGCATAAAATATCTTGGGGTAACTCTGACCAAGGAACTGAAAGATCTATTTGTTAAGAACTTTAAGTCTTTGAAGAAAGAAATTGAAGAGGACACCAGAAAATGGAAGGATCTCCCTTGCTCTTGGATTGGGAGGATCAACATAGTAAAAATGGCAATTCTACCAAAAGCAATCTATTGATTCAATGCAATCCCCATCAAAATCCCATCAAAATTCTTCACAGATCTGGAGAAGACAATAATCAACTTTATATGGAAAAACAAAAAACCCAGGATAGCCAAAACAATCTTATACATTAAGGAATCGTCTGGGAGTATTAGCATCCCTGACTTCAAACTCTATTACAGAGCTACAGTATTGAAAACAGCTTGGTATTGGTATAAAAACAGAGAAGTCGACCAATGGAATCATATAGAAGACCAGGATTTTAACCCACAAACTTATGAACACCTGATTTTCGATAAAGGAACTAAAGGTATACAATGGAAAAAAGAGAGCATCTTCAACAAATTGTTCTGGCATAACTGGATGCCAATCTGTAGAAGAATGAAAATAGATCCATATCTATCACCATGCACAAAACTCAAGTCCAAATGGATTAAAGACCTCAATATCAATCCGAACACACTGAACCTGATAGAAGAGAAAGTGGGAAGTACCCTACAGCAGATGGGCACAGGGGACCACTTCCTACGTATAACCCCAGCAGCACAGATATTAAGGACAACATTGAATAAATGGGACCTCCTGAAACTGAGAAGCTTCTGTAAAGCAAAGGACACTGTCACTAAGACAAAAAGGCAACCCACTGACTGGGAGAAGATCTTCACCAACCCCGCAACAGACAAAGGTCTGATCTCCAAAATATATAGAGAACTCAAGAAACTAGACTATAAAATGCTAATCAACACAATTAAAAAATGGGGCACTGAGCTGAACAGAGAATTTTCAACAGAAGAAGTTCAAATGGCCAAAAGACACTTAAGGTCATGCTCAACCTCCTTAGCGATCAGGGAAATGCAAATCAAGACAACTTTAAGATACCATCTTACACCTTTCAGAATGGCTAAAAACGGAAACACCAATGATAGCCTTTGCTGGAGAGGTTGTGGAGAAAGGGGTACACTCATCCATTGCTGGTGGGAATGCAAACTTGTGCAACCACTTTGGAAAGCAGTATGGCGGTTTCTCAGGAAATTCGGGATCAACCTACCCCTGGACCCAGCAATACCACTCTTGGGAATATACCCAAGAGATGCCCTATCATACAACAAAAGTATATGTTCAACTATGTTCATAGCAGCATTGTTTGTAATAGCCAGAACCTGGAAACAACCTAGATGCCCTTCAATGGAAGAATGGGTGAAGAAAATATGGAATATATACATATTAGAGTACTATTCAGCAGTAAAAAACAATGATTTCTTAAATTTTGCATGCAAATGGATGGAAATAGAAAACATTATCCTGAGTGAGGTAAGCCAGACCCAAAAAGAGGAATATGGGATGTACTCACTCATATTTGGTTTCTAGCCATAAATAAAGGACATTGAGCCTATAATTCGTGATCCTAGAGAAGCTAAATAAGAAGGTGAACCCAAAGAAGAACATATAGGCATCCTCCTGGATATTAACCTTCATCAGGCGATGAAAGGAGACAGAGACAGAGTCCCACATTGGAGCACCAGACTACAACCCCAAGGTCCAAATCAGGAGCAGAAGGAGAGAGAGCACGAGCAAGGAACTCAGGACCGCGAGGGGTGCACCCACACACTGAGACAATGGGGATGTTCCATTGGGAACTCACGAAGGCCAGCTGACCTGGGTCTGATAAAAGCATGGAAATAAACCGGACTCGCTGAACATAGCGGACAATGAGGACTACTGAGAACTCAAGAACAATGGCACTGGGTTTTTGATCCTACTGCACGTACTGGCTTTGTGGGAGCCTAGGCAGTTTGGATGCTTTCCTAACTAGACCTGGATGGAGGTGGGTGGTCCTTTGACTTCCCACAGGGCAGGGAACCCTTACTGCTCTTAGGGCTGATGAGGGAGGGGGACTTGATTGGGGGAGGGGGAGGGAAATGGGAGGCGGTGGTAGGAAGGAGACAGAAATCTATAATAATTAAATAAAATATGTAGGTGATAGTTGATGTGGATTATTCTGAGTGACCACATACATCGTGAGGAAGTTTCCATTTAATAAACTTTGTTCCATTGCTCTCAAACCCTGTGCATTGGATACCCAGAATGCACTGCAAAACATTTATTTTTATTAGCCTTCCATTTGTTTTATTCCTTTTGGCAGTTGTGACTTTTACAGCATAGATGATGTGACTAATTTATGTTTTCCTAATTGGATGGATAAATATTCTTGTATATATTAATTTTGCACAGTGCCTAGCTATTTCCAGAGAACTCTAATAAACTAATTAAATAAACCAATACTCAGTCCAATTTATAACTCAGTCATCATTTATCCGCTACTAAGTCTCATGTCTCTTTCTTCCCTGCCACACGCAAGTTAACAGGACATGTAAGGAAAAAAGTTATAATAATATTTGTATAATAATATTTGCATTATTAAAGAATGATTGTCCCTTATCTAAAATATTTGAAATCCAAGTTGTCCCATATGTTGGGATAATTTTCAAGTATATAAGACTTTGGAGGAGCAGACCAAAGTCTAAACAGGAAATTCAGTCATGTTTATATATACCTTAAATTCATAGCCTGGAGGGAATTTTACTTGATATTGGCAGTGCATCTATGTTTTAATGAGTAGCACAGAAATGAAAGATTAGCTCAGATGTAGAATTTTCTTCTCACGATATTTGTCAATATGAAAAACAAAACTGGATTTGAAGACGTTGTATTTGAACTTTGGGGCTTAATGATGCACAATCTGTAACAGGTTTGCTTCCGTTCAACGATGAGCCTTACATTAGCCAGCACAAGCTCAATATCTCCCATGTCTTGTGCTGAGACATACACACCCAGTACCAATGAAATTCTTCAGCCTCAGATCCCCTTCTCAGTTGAGGGGAGCACCAGTGGGGAAGGTGCTGACACTCTGAAATGTTACGTTTGAGAGAAAACTGTTTAAAACATTCGAGAATTAGTTTGCCTGCCAGGCATAGTAAATGGTTCAGGCTTAAGACTCTAAAACCAGTATCATCAGGAATTCAAGGCCAGCCTCTGAACTGAGACTCTGCTTCAAACATATACAGACACGTATACATGCACGCACACACACACACGCACACAAACACACACACACACACGTGCGTGCGCACCCATGCATACACACAATATACTTTAGAAATGTTTTATGAATATTTTATATCATCCAAATATCCACAGTTACAACATTACTTTCATCATTGTGTTTTTTATCCATAAAACAGCACACCCTGAGAGTTAAAGGATTCTCCAGTTTAACTTTTTGCTCAATCACATTCCATGGTGTTATATTAAACTGTTTGAAAATATAGAAGTTCTGCCTGGTGACTATTATTATTATATACTATCTGATGATTAGACATTTTCATTTCTCTTCAAAAATTATAGAAAACATCAACAAGTAAGATTTGCTTGCTTTTATTATCTAACTTAAATATTTCCTCACCCTTGAACTGGTCTCTGGGTAAACCATATTTTAAAGTGATCTCCGGGTTTTGTTTTCTGTCCTCTGGACTTCCCCCACCACACAGAGCAGACAAAGAACCCCAGGCAAGTCTTTGTGTTGCCATCTGCTGGCTGTATTTTGAGATTCATTATCTGACTAGGCTTTTGAAGGTCAGGTTTAAAACAGAAACCTCCAAGGATTAGCTTCCTGTTAGAAGGCAAGCAACGACTGTATCAATTTATTTCATCAATTTGAACTTAGAGATTATAGCTTGAAAATTGGAAGTATTAAGATATGTCACAAATACAGAAGTTTTGCTACATGGTTTTGGTCACCTGACATCATTGGCTGTGGTTGTTCATTTTCATTACTTGTTCTGTATTCAAGCAGCTGGGTCACCAGTATACAGAGAAGAGAGGTGAGGAAAGACAAGAAAGAACTGTCGGCTGGCACCTGGAGGGTGGCACCTCTTGCGAGACTCGTCTTGAGGCAATTCGGATTATTCATGGCAGGTGTATCATAAGCAACTCCTCAGACCATGCCAGGGTGCTTGGCCATTGTAATTAAAGTTACATTATAAGAAACCCCTGCTGTTTCCTTCTGAAAAATGCTGACAGAGGCTTCTGCAGCCTACAGTGACAGCGTTTCCAACACCTCTGCGGTTGCTATTCCTGTCGCTGCAAACACCAGCATCTACCTTCACAGTAGTCACGATGCAAATTAGAGAGAGCAGTGAAAACAGCTAGCATCCTTGTGCGGGAGACAGGACGGTGTGCTGCCGGGTCAGAGGTCAGCCTCTGTGGACAGTGACAAGGAAAAGAAAGGCCAGTTGACTTTTAAAAACTCACAGGAGAAAGTGGTTTTCAGAGCACAGAGTCAACTCACACTGTGTCATCAGGAGGAAGGTGGCTAATATTTGGCAATATTGAACATCCAGTGTCAGAACAGAGATGGCAATGGGATTTGGTGTCATGGAAAAATCCAAGCATTTGGTGGAGAGCAATATGTGTAGAATGGTTAGAAGCCTGGAAATAAAGGATCACATGAAATGGGTCCTTCAAGACTTCCAGCCACAGAGTGGCAGGTGAAGAACATGGGTAGCAATGTTCCAGTACTCTAAACAGGGCAGTCCTAAGAATTAGAAGGGTGGTCAGAAGGGCCAAAACTCTAGCTTCCCTCATTAAAGGATGGTGTTAGATAGTTTTTAAGTGCGGATGAAACATGAAACCATTGAAACTAATAGGAAATATTAAAGTATAGAGTAAAAATGGACAAGGAAGATCCGTCACCACATTCCTCCCTTAGTCTTGAAAGGTCAGCTTTCCTGACCCTTGGTCAGGTCATCTGAGGATCTATTCTAATTGAGTCTCAAGAAGAGGAAGAGTCTTTAGCTGCCAAACACAAGCTACTTCCTGTCAGGTTGAGGGACCTTAATTAAAAATGCTTTTATTTCCATAATGAGAATAGAACATTAAAAAATGTTTCCTTGTGCTCATAAAATCTTTTTGAATGGTCATTTATTCACTCATTCCCACCAGAACAGAAAGGGAATGAATTTACTAGGCAGACTTACAGGATGTGCACTGGGAGGTTGAACAATGATTGTCTTCACAATGTAAAGGCTGACAACCCAGTTGTTGCTCATGTCATGAGTGCCCAAACAGTCCTAATCTGGAAAGGAAAGCCTGAAAGACTTCTGGAAGCCTGGCAAAGAGTCTAAGTATGATGCTATTTCATGTACGTGAAGCAGGAAGGTGAGGTATAATATAACCAGTGAGAATAGAGTCCAGAAAGGTGGGTCACTTTGATATCAGTTGTCACTGGAGAAGAGAAAACTGGGGTTTCTAGATCCCTTTACTGCCCCATTACTTAATCTGGGCTCTTGTTATTTTGGCAAGAAATAATTGACTTATAAATGGCTATCTCATGCATACCTACATAAAACAGATGAAAACATTTTTATATAGACTAACTCACACATGACATTTTAAGATTATTTTAATAATTTACTGTTGTGGAAGTGTCTTCTATCTATCTGTTGCTTTCATTGGTTAATTAATAAAGAAAACTGCTTGGCCTGATCGGGCAGAATTTAGATAGGCGGAGTAGACCGAACAAAATGCTGGGAAGAAGAGAAGTGAGGCAGACGCTATAGCTCTCCTCTCCAAGATGGATGCAGGTTAAGATCCTTCCTGGTAAGCCACCACCTCGTGATGCTACACAGATTATTAGAAATGGGTTAATCAAGATGTGAGAATTAGCCAGTAAGAGGCTAGAGCTAATGGGCCAAACAGTGTTTAAATGAATACAGTTTCTGTGTAATTATTTTGGGTAAAGCTAGCTGGTGGCCGGGAGCTGGAAGGTGGGACACAGCCTATCACTCCTACTACACTTTACACTTTCATTTTCTTTGGGACAGGTGCATATGTGTCACAGTGTGCATATAGAGAAGTTGGAGGGCAGCAACTTGCAGGAGTCAGCTCTGTCTTTCAGTATTTGGATCCCGGGGTCAATCTAAGGTAGTCAAGTTTATTGACAAGTGCCTTTACCCGCTGAACCAATGTGCTGATTGCCAAGTAATGTTTTAAATTTTATGCCCATTAGATATAATATGCATTAAAAAAGACATTTTAGTATCCAGGAGTCTTTTGCTCTATCCTAAGAGTCAATGCCCAGTCTAGAGCCAACAAAACAAGCCTACATTTCTTTCCCTACATCCCTATTCCTCTCTGAAAACCAAGCCAATTTGGGGATCATTTGACAAGTGTTTCTTTGCTTTCATCCTTCCTTTACCCTCACCATAACTCATCTATCACTTTAAAGTCAAACTGTGATAACGATTTGCAACTAAAAATCCATTATTTTAATTGACAAGTTTCCATAACAGATTGCAATGTGTTGCTATTTTCAGTGACTTGTTCAGCAGACAGGAGTGCTTTGGGGGTTCTATTAATAGTAGTTTTAGAAATAGCAGGTGAGCAACTCTACTTCTAGTGGGGAAAGAAGGATGACTTTGGGATGGAACAGGTTGGGGTGGGGTAGAGGTCAAGGGGAGCCACCATGGCATTTAACTGCCAATAGAAATGAGATAAACCTGTGCCTTGAAGGGGTTTCATTTTCTTAACTCCTAGCTCTCTCCCATGTTTTCCTCAATGCTATCTTATGAGCAGTCTCCACACACTTTTCTTTCTCTTGTAGCTGACTTTGGAGTGTACTCTAAGCCACTGACTTCTCTACAGTCCAGCACAGTTTTCAACAAGAATGGTCGGTCCCCTCTGCTTGGTGATTTTCATGTTAGTAGCAGGACTACAGTGTCCTTTTGCTCCTAGGATTTCATACTCTGAATTATAACTTTACCTTTACTTAATAAGGATCCCTGCATTGCTAAATCTTGAACAGAGAAAACTCAGTTTGGTGCTATATTTCAAGCCATAGGAGGTCTAACCCCCACCATTCCCTCTGGCTTCTCCATCCATTTTCCTGTTTCCTCTAGGATCATTAGAACAGAGTGATTGAACTCTTGTTTCACTGGAGCTGGCATCCTGCGAAGCTCTTCCCTATGCGGCTAAACATCTGCCTGGGTATTTCCGTGTTCTGTGCTGGCTGTGATATGGTGCTGTGTAGAATGAATGTACCACTAAACTTCTTGTTAGCAAAACAGCAGCTTGACATCTGGGAGGAACAGACAACTGGCACTCTCCGCGTTCTGATGTATTCTTAGCTCTTCTCTTCTGTGAGAGAGAATGAGGCAGTATCACTCTGAATGAGAATTGGAAGTGGAACATTCACACGCAGTTGTCATCTCTCGATTAAGGGAACCATTAAAGATATGCTTGGGTGTTAAGAACAAGAGAGTACTGGAATACTGTTTCACTATGCCTTGTCTTTGAGGACTAAGCACCAGGGCCACCTGAGTCAATGCGATTTGACAATTGACCTCAGGAAGTTAAAATCATAAATTAATGTATTATTTTGCTACTTGCTGTAAACCAACTTATCCAGATCATGTGCTCGATTATACATGCAGATGGGTCTCCTCTGGATACGACAGATTGTTTATTTGATTCTGAGTATGTTCTGAGGCAGAGCATCGTGATAGTGGCGTTTTATATTGGAAGAGGCTGCTAAATTCATGCTTTGTAGAATATGGAGAGAGGGGTATACAAAGAGGCAAGAGTAAGATGTAGTCTCTCTGGTCATGCTCTATTGGCCTACTTCCTCCAACAATGCCCTACCTGCTACTATTATCACCTCAACATTTCCATCATATTATGAATTCTTCAGGGAATTAATGCATTCATTAGGTTAGAGCTCTCAAATTCTATTCATAATCTCTAGAGATACTCTCACAGGTATCACCCATATGCAATTTAATACTCTCCTAGGGTTGTTCCAACCCAATTAAGTCAACAATTAAAATTCATCAGGACAACCTCCCATGGACATATCTTCTAACTTTCCACTGATGTGCTGAGATCTATCTATCTATCTATCTATCTATCTTTCTTTCTATCTATCTACTATCTATCTATCCAGCCATCTACATCATCATCATATCTCATCTATACTGATATGACTGCCAAAATAGTGTCATTTAAAAATAAATCTGACAAATAACTTTGATAAAGAAGGTTTTTCAGTCATCTACTTAGGTGTCTATACAGTCAGCAAATTAGAGAAAGCAGTGACCATACATTAATGCTGAGTATGTTTATAGATGATATAAGGTTGCATTAATTTTAATAAACAATGAATTCATTTCTTTCATAATTTTTCTATAAATTAACCGTCACTGGGCATATAAATAAGCACACCTAACTTCATTACGGGCTTATCTAAAATGGAAAAAAATGTATTCCATAGAAAGCATCCAAATAAAGGCGTTGTAAAAGTGGACATTTATTATCATGGCTAATCAAAGGGAAATTATAACCTTATTCAATTTTTATTTACTGTTGTTAATCTTTTAATAAGGAAAAGATAATCTATCTAACCTCAACAATAAATGTATTTTCAAACCCACTCAGAATTGAGACAGAAGAAGGAATTTGCCTGTCAGACAAGACACGGCAATGACTTAACCTCCAAGAGCTATAAAAAACATTGAAAGTTATTATACTAAAAATAATAATTCTGAAACTAACAAGACTTTACCTATATCTTCCTGCAAAACTCTCCATCCTGGACTCTGGGAAGATTTTAAAGATGGTGTCCCTTCTCCATTGATATCTAAAGGGAGAGACTCTTTTTTTTTTTTTTTTTAGTTTTTTAGTTTTTCTGAGACAGGGTTTCTCTGTAGCTTTGGAGCCTGTCCTGGAACTAGCTCTTGTAGACCAGGCTGGCCTCGAACTCATAGAGATCCACCTGCCTCTGCCTCCTGAGTGCTGGGATTAAAGGCGTGCGCCACCACTGCCCGGCCTAAAGGGAGAGACTCTCTTTCAGTCTTCTGCAATCTCTCATGACTTCCCGGTGTGATGATACTTTCTTCTAAGACTGGCTCTGAATACTTCATGAAACTGAGATCAGAAAAATAAATAGGCATTAATTAACTCACTCTATATATTTTGGAGTCTTTAGCCCTAGCATAGAATGCTATGTCAATTGATTTTTGTGTAGAAGGAGGAGGGCCCGCTTGTTCATTCCTGACAGCCTGATTATCTTAGTTCCAAAATAATCACACAAAAATTGTATTAATTAAAACACCGCTTGGCTTATTAGCCCTAATTTCTTATTGGCTAACTCTTACATCTTAATTTAACCTATTTCTATTAATCTGTGTATCACCATGAGGTCATGGCCTACCAGCAAAATTCTGGCACATCTATCTCTGGTGGCGGAGAGAAGAGATCTCCTGGATAAACTCGGGGTGTAGTGGGGATGACAAAGTGATGAATCAGATTGGGTGGGATGGGGCATAATGTGCCCTTGGGACATCTACCTGGCTGTGGAGTCTGCCTTTTTTTGTGAAGAAATAAGGACATGACATCAGCCTGGGGTTCCTGTCTTATGGAAGGAACATTTTAGAATTACTGTTTCTCTGCTAATTTTCTTACTTTTGAAATCTCCAACACCCAGCTATTCTTTCTCCCCTTTTAAAAACAAGTATTTTAATTTTGTTTACATGTATGTGTTTGGCTCCACACGTGTGTTCAGGCACCTGTGGTGGGCAGAGGAGGGCATTGGTACTGAAGCTAGAGTTCCAGGAGGTTGTGAGCTACCTGTCATGGGTGCTGGAACTAGAACTCTGGTTCTTTGTAGGAGCAGCACATGCTTTTGAGAGGCGTAGCCTGTCTCCAGTCCTAGACTCTCCTGTCTGGGCAGGACAGATGCTGTTTATGAACACAGGCTTAGCACAGTCTGGTCGTCTGCATCCTTCTCATTCTCCCTATGCCCAAGTCTCAAATTGTTTCTCTTTCCTCAGTTAGCTAGCCAAGAAAGAGACAATATACAAGACCCAGTAAGGATGGGCAACACATCTCACAGCCTTGCCCTTCATAATCCCTAGGTCCATATCCATATCTTTCTCCATGTTGTACAAAGGCTCTCTAATACAGGCCATTGATGCTGATCACAACATCTCTGTTCCCAAGAGAGTCTATATTTCTCTTGGTCTTGGAATTCTTAATATTATCTGACTGTATATGCAAGAATGCATTTTTCAGTATCTATTACATTCTGTTGATTGATCAAAAATCTTCTTATGTTAATAGCACACAGTTTGAGTTACTATAGCTTTTAGTAAATTTTGATATTAGAAAATGTTCCTCCACCAACTCTACTCTTTTCTTTCCAGATAACCTTGGCTGTTTGAACCCTTGAGCATGGCTTGACTTCCATTCCCTGATTGGGATCCTGAACTTGGATTAGAATTTCTACTTCTTCCCATTCATTTTGATAGCTTTACCTTTGTTTAGGAATGCTTTTATAGTTTTCAGCTGTAATGGTAAAATGCTGCATTTCCCTGAGGGTCAGCAGGCCACTGTAGGTATAGGGCAGTAACAGGTGGAAGATTATGCGGCACATGAGGAAGAGACCTTGGTGGATCAGTAGGACAGCTGGCCCCACAAGGAGCCGCGGTGGGTGAAAGATAGAGACAGATAGGCACACCATGTATAGAAAGTGGGTATTTATTTAGTTTGTTATGGAAGGGAAAGGTTGGGGGGGGGAGAAGGAGAGAAAAGGAAAGAGCAGAGAAAGGCAGAGAGGCAGAGAGAGAGAGAAAACAGAGATAGGGGATGAGAGTAGAGTTGAAGCCACCTCTTGTGGGGGGGGGGCAAAAAAGAGAGAGAGTTCAGGCTGGAAGCCTAAAGAAGATTCCCTTGCCTTGGTGAATGGTGGGCGGGGGGGGGGGGGGGAGGAGTGGTCGGGACTTGCTTCTTAAAGGGACAGGACAGTCCATTACATCAGGGTACAATTTTTTTGCCTCCTTAGCCAAGTAAATTTCTAAATATTTCCTTCTGTTTATGCTATTGTATTTGAGATTGTTTTCTAAGTTTTCTCTCCATCTTCTTTACTCTTAATATAGAAATAAAGATTTTGGCTTGTGTGTTAGTTTTGCTATCTGCTACTTTGTAAATAAATTTTTCTAACATTCTATGAAAGCTTTGAGGCCTTTTATATACAAGATTATGCCATCTATAATTGAAAGTAACTCTGCTTCTTTCTTTCCAGTGTAGATGTCTTTTATTTAATTTCTCTTCTCACCTAACTGTTCTGGCTATAAATTTCTGTACTGTTATGGAGAGGAATAATGTAATTGACATCCTTGTGCAGTTCTTGAATCCAGTGGAAAAATCTTTAACTTTCTACTATAGAATAGCATTGAAAAGTCTTTTCTTATATAACCAATTATTTTCATATGTAGCCAATATATTACAATATTGAGAACATTTCTTTTTACCTCTAATGTATTGAGTATTCAGTTATAAAAGCACGCAGAACTTCTAACAGCTTTTTCTCCATTAATTGGAAGGATTATACAGTTTTCCTCCTACATTCTGTTAATTTGGCATACCACACTGATGGATTTTTATATTTGGATCATTCTTGTTTTCCACAACAATGATTCCACTTTGTCACAGCACACCATCCTTTTAATTTGTTACTGAATTGAGCCCATTACATGTGATGCCCCATGATCCATACACTGCTTTGTATGAATGGGTGTCATAGGGTTTGGGGGACTGTTGATTTTTCTGCATTATTATTTTTTCTCTCTGTTTTTCTGTCTTGATCGTTTCAATTGAGGGAATGGGATGGAAGGGGGTGTGTCAGGGACCATGCTTGACAAGTATACCACTTACCACGATAGGGCCGTGGTGATTAGAAAAATAGTAAAGAGAATGAAGACACTAGTGAAAATAATAAAACAGAAAACATGGGCTAGTACCGAGAGAGAGTTCCAGTGAATACTGAAATCCCCTGTGTTTAATTTTCCATACACTTTCATACCCCACTACAACAGGGGGAAGAAGACAGAAGATTGCTTTAACATGACACAAAGGACAGCTAGAACAGTTGTTTGCTTCAGTACTTTGAGACACCAAGTTATTAGCATTCTGTTGTTTAGGCAGTGAGCCCATCCTATACCAAGTATCCTGAGGGCAGCCATTCCCAAGGTCAAACCTCCTATTTCAAAAGAAGGAACAGAAGTAGTCTTGAATATCCTGACCATTGGTCAGTGTGGAGTGGATCTACCTGTATGGCCCATCTTACTGTCAGAAAGACCAAGTAACCACACCCACTGTAGGTCAGGGTGTGTAGTCACACCTGTTCTCAATAACTTTGAGCAAGTTAAAACTCTCTGACCTTCACACAAGGTGGAAATAAGCTCACAGTTTGTAGTATGTGAGGGGTGTCTGTATGGGTGTGCATACATGACTGGAGATTGACTTCTGTCCTTACGGGAGGAAAGGGGAAAAAAGGAAAGGGAGGAAGAAAGAAAAAGAGAGGAGAGAAAACCAAAAGGAAGGAAGAAGAGAAAAGAGGAGGGGAGAAAAATATATGGGTGGGGAGGAACAGTGAATGGGTGGAAATTAAATGTTAGGGAGGGGATGAGAGGGAAAGGGGAAGAAAGGAAAGGTGTGGGAAGGGAGGAGAGGAGACAGAAGGGAAGTTCAGGTCTTCTGGTCGCTGCAGACTGGACTGTATTGTGGGCTCTTCAGTACTTTCCCAGGCTTCCAACATGTGTGTTGGTGCACTGTGCATGTGTGCTATCCAGATTTGTTTTCTTAGAGTTAATCATCTTAAAATTTTTAACCATCTGATGCATATCAATTTTTATTTTCTGTATTACACTATAATGATTTTTTTTTGCTATTTTTTCACTATTTCTTGAGAAAGTTTTTTAAGACAAGAGACTTGTCCATAAACACGGTTATTGGAGTCTGTTGTTTCCTCCTTGGTATCTGCCAGGATTTCATATGAGCTTTTTTGAATGATAAACTGTCATTACCAGTTTAGCGAATCAGCTTCTAAGGTGAATAGTGAAGGAGTGGAGCCAACCTTATGTACACAAAACATTATTCAAGAGATAAAAAGCTTCCAACACAAGTCACTAGACTGGAACCTCAACTTACAATGCATAGACTAGTTAATCCCTGTCCTCTCCATAGTGACCGGAAGGAGTGTCCTGAATACGGTGGCAGTTGTTTCCTCACAGGACATCCACACTGCATTCTTAGCAAAATCCCAGGACACCAAGCCTGCATCGAAGGATTCCGTAGCTTAGCTATCTTTCTTGAGGACATGTGTCTACATCCATTGCTAAGAACTATTCTGCATAGCACATTTGTGTCTTTGCTCTCTTATGTTTTTACCCAAATATTAATATCAGCTTGGACTCACAGATATTAATTTTACACTTGGGTTGCAATCTCAAAACACTGAAGCACTTAGCTCCAATTCCCTCAGCACTAGGTGTAAGATGTAGCATGTGAGGGGTGTCTGTTTGGGTGTGCATACATGACCGGAGATTGGCTTCTGTCCTTCATTGCTCTCTACCTTACGTACTGAGACAGGGTCTCTCATTGGAAGCCAGACTTTGCCAGTTTGGCTAGTCTACGTAGCTATCTTGCTTCAGGGATAACCCACGTCTGTCTCTGGAAGAGAGGGATTGTGGCAGGTTTCATGACTTCACGGCACGTTCCCTGGTGTGGGTGGTCCAGGTTGCACACGTTCTCAGTATGTGCATCACTCAGGGAGCCACCTTCCCAGTTCCACAACTCCAGGACGTATTTGTCACTTTGGCAAACTCCCAGCACTGTGGAGTGTTTCTTTTACTTTGTTTCTTTCTTTGCTTGCTTGCTTCTTTCTCTTTTCTTTCTAGCTCACATTATTATTATTATTTACATTTGACACTGTCTACCTCTAACACAGGCTCCAGGCTCATCTTGCCCATCCCCATCCCCAAAATCTTAAAATCAGTCATTTCTGCAAGGAGCCTTGGTTCCTTTTTACTGAAGAATGGTATTACAGAACTACAGGTGTATTCATTAAAAATGAGCCCTCAACCAACAAAGCCAAGAAATGTACACATTCCGATCTGTGCAAATATAAATATATATCATTATAAGTACCTGTTTATGTCTCCAGTTCTATTCATTTACCACACAAGCCATTGATTTCTGTTCCTTGCTGATCTACGTCTCCTTTTGACACATCATCTATTCAAGTTCACAAGAGAACTAGCCTTGGCTTCTTTCCTGATGCTGATGCCTGCCAAGAGTCTGAATGAAGTTATGATGATTTTTTTCTCTCCTGAAAACATGTAAGTATAAGTGCTGTGTCTGAGGGTACATGTGGAGGCTGGTGGTCAGTTTCAGATATTGGTCTTTAGATACTGTCCACCTTATTTTTTTGGAACAGGGTCTCCCATTGGCCTAATGCTCACCAAGCTAGCAAGGCTGCCTGAACTACAAGTCCCAGGATTCACCAGTCACCCCCACTCCATAGTGTTGGGATTATATGCAGATGTCACCACTGTTTGGCACAGTATCTCACTAGGTAGTCTTGGCTGTCCTATGTCGACCAGACTAGCCTCAAACACACAGAGTTAAGCTTGTCTCTACCTCTGGAGCACTAAGATTAAAGGAGTGCTCCACTAAGCCCAGGGACAACAAGCTATTTTTTTAAATGTATTCTGAGGGTCTATCTCAGATCCCCTTGCATGCCTGGCAAACACTTTGCCAACTGGGCCAAAGCTCCAGACTAAGATAGGAAGTTGGCATTTGGTACAGCCACAGTGTACGTCAGGACCGTTGGTGGGGTGATTTAAAGGAAAATGGATCCTTCACTCCTGTGGGATCCAGGTGTTCTCTCGGTCCCTCCAGTATGACTCTTGCTTCTGCCTTCCCACCTGCTGATGCTAGACTCTTGTCAGGAGATACATCCGTGGCTCTAGTTTACTTTCTGCATGAAATCTGTGATTGTGGAGTCAGATGTTCCTGACAAAGAGGCCACAATAGCATACCATTTCACAAGTGTCTTTAAGCTTCAAACAGACTGGAGTCTGCACTTTATCATGTCTTTGCTGTGCCTGTTTTCACATTCCACAATACCTTCACTCTGTTTATTCAGATTTGATCAACTTTTAAAAGCAAGGATGATGCTTGCCGCCCTGGTGTGTAAGAATTGTCATCTGGACCACCTGGCCTAGCAGGGAAAGATTTTATGCTCACAAATCTTCTGCTCTGTTGCAAAATACCATGTGGCTCTTGCTAATGTTGAAAGTAACAATGTGTTTTTAATCTAATTTACTAATGTGGAACAGCTTTCTTCTGAATCACAGCAGTGTAACCATTGACAACCAGGGTTTTGGCTCCTATCGAGTGTGAGAATGTAGGATCAGGAAATAAAATTTTCCACCCAGTAGCTCACTATCCTAATTTAATCTTTGTCAATCTTAGTGAATTAATTAGCATGGAGTAAAATGACGCCATATCAGTAAATGTTTATGAACATTGATCTATTCTATTTGAATGATTTGTGGAGAAAAATCATACCATGGAATTCAACCAACCTTTCTTGAGCACATTTATTTCTTTTGCTAGGACATTTTTAAATATGATATACATAGAACTTGTGGCAGTTCAAAGTCTTTACTGCTCCTTGAGTCTCCCGTTACAGTGCCACTGTCCCTTTTTATCCTCCTATCCATTTTTCTCTCTAGAGCTTTCTCCCAGGCTTCTTAACCGGGGGAGTTGCTTGACCGTGTGGAAGTGAATCTCCTCATCTATTGCTCTCTCTGTCATAGACACCTGCCACCCCCATACACACACTTGGTTGTTCCAGACACATTTCTCTTTCTTCTCCTGTGATCTACATCAAAATAAGTTTAAACTCTTTTTGTTAGTGAGAAAACACTACAATTTTGAACTTTCGGGTTCAGCTAACATCATAGCTTGCCACTGTTCTTCACCTGGTGGAGTGGCCTACAATGATCTAAATACTGAAGAGTGTTTAGTGGAACCCTTGGTAAGACTACACGGATTGGGTCTTTGTGGTTTTCCATTCTTTGTAAGGACCATCCCTTCAAGGGATGGTAACAATGAGGGATGCCCTTTGGCTCCTCTGTACTTAGAACATTCTCTTAACCTCCACGGTTTTTCTTAGTGCAGTTTCTTTATTCTAGTATATATCAGTATTCCCAAGAACATTCTAATTTCCTTCCTAACCTGCTGTCTCCAAACATGAGGGGCTGAGTGCCTGGTGGCAATGTGAAATTCCTACTCCACAGAATGTGGATATGTTTCCCGACAGATGTACTCTTCGCTCAGGGTTGAGTACTTTCTGTTCATCAGAGCAGAGAGTCCTGAGAACAGGAACCACACACTTTGCTAGGACTGATACTGAATAGCTCAATTCTCATCTCTATTCCTTGATTCGGGACCTATGAATCACGGTTACAAGAGAGATAATTCAGGTCGTAAACACTGTTGGGAGACCTTGCCCAAGTCCTACAATATGTTGCCACTGCCGTAAGAATAACTAAGGCTTCCCAGTTGTTATTCAACTCACCTCTCAAAGCAGTTTTTCATGGCAAGGGGAGCATGGTGTAGCAAGTGAATTCTATGGTCTATTGCTATACTTCTATTGGGTGACAAGTTCCTTGGCCAGAAGCAATACTCTTTGTAATCATGTAGCTGTGGGCATCGCAGAAGCTCACAGGTAGTAGCTTTTGCAGAGTAAATGTCTATTTCTGAAAGGACAAAGCATGTTCTTTTCCATATCAAAAATGGTCTAGGTCAATGATTCTCAACCTTTCCAATGTTGCACCCCTTTAATACAGTCCCTCATGTGGTGACCCCAACCACAAAGCTATTTTGTTGCTACATCATAGCTGTAATTTTGCTATGGTTATGAATTGCAGGGTAAATGTCTGACACCCAGGATATCTGATAGGTGACCCTTGTGAAAGGGTTGTTCAAGCCCCCAAAGGGATGTGATCCACAGCTTGAGAATGACTGGTCTAGTGCATCAGCCAGTCCTTTGGGAGCTGGGAAGTCACTATGAAGAACGGTGCCATGGCATTAGCCTTTGCTGTCCACAGATTGAGTAACCATCAGTGCCTTGGCAGCTGTATGTATTCTGATGAGAGACAGTCCATATGGTCCCTCACATACTAACTATCCAGACTGCTTTGCTTGTGAACCCCTCAGAGGTGGCTGTGTAAAGATGGCCTGTGTCTATCAAATGCATTGTCCCTATATTTAACTTTTTAAGCATCTTTTCCATCTTAGGTGAACATTCATAAAATAAATAAATAGCTTTATACTTTTATCCATTAATTCCACTTATTTCTTTCCCATTTTTCTTTGCTACCAGTTTCCTAACCACATTTCTTTCAAGTCTATGACCATCCAAACACAGGTTCCATTCAATAGATTGGGGTGTAAGGGTATATTCAGTCATTTTTCTTTTTATGCAAAGTACACAGCTAGGTACACTGCCTACGATTCTAATGCCGGCTGTCCCTCAGGAATTCCCCAGAAGGGGATCGTTCTGCACTTGCCCACTTCCAAATGGTACTCAAGTAAAAATCTTCTCTTGACTTCTCTCAGGCCATTTGCTCAATCTAGGAGAAAGACTGAGGCTGGTATGGGGACCATGGCCATGTGGACTTTTCTATGTGTAATTTGCTTGTGATTCAGGTCCTACTTGGTCCATTCCCTATATATCACTTCAGTTTGGTCATAGAGTATTGAGCATGCTCAATTTTATGAGCCTAACTCATGATATGTTTCGTGGGTGTCATGGTTACTTGGTGACCTATTGTCAAACATTTAGTTTCTCCTGAGGTCCAGAGGTGGCAGTTCAAGATTTGCTTCTCCAAAGGAGAATAATTGTGTACAAATAAACTCAAAATCCTAAGAGCCTGTTCTATGATTCACCTACAGGGATATGCCAAAATATCCAAATGCCAAATCTATTGCCACTGATGCTGCAAGCATCAACAAACCTGCTGGACCACATGGTCCAAGTGTCAGAGCAGCTTGGCAGGAGATGTAGCAGATTGGACCTGTTGCAGAGCCTTCTTTTGTTCTGGGTCCTAGCTTTCTGTGCCATCCACTAAATGTTAGTAGCAATACAACCCAATGAAGACTATGACCACTCAGAAATTCAGTGTTCTAAATGGGCGTGGTATCTCTTCTTTCGTTATAAATGAACTCAGATTCAACAACGTTCATCATTCTAAAGATTTCACTGTCATAGAAGGCTCCCAAAATTTAGTTCATTTCATTTCCTGCTCTCTGATATACAGACATCAATTAAATCTAGTGTAGCTGCTCTGTATTCTTTACCAATTCTTTTATGTAAATCTTTAATTTTAGCTGGGTGATGGTGGCACATGCCTTTAATCCCAACACTTGAGAGGCAGATAAAGGAGGATCTCTGTGAGTTCAAGGCCAGCCTGGTCTATGAAGAGAGTTCCAGGATAGCCAGAACTGTTACACAGAAAAACCTTGTCTTAAAAAAATATTTTTAAAGTTTTAATTTAATTAAAATATTATGTCTTACCTTTTTCTTTCCTCTACCTATCCCTCTCATATCTCCCCTCAAATGAATGGCATTCTAGTCTTTGATTATTATTGGTACATGTATATGCACACATATGCAATTAATACATGTCGAATCTGTGTTTGTTGCATGCATGTATGCATGTGTGTGAGTGATTTCAAGGCTGACCACTTTGTGTTAGATAATCTGTTTGGAATATCATCCTTGGGAGAGAGTAAATTATCCCTTTCTTAGCTGTCAATAGTTGCCTGTAGGTTCTGCTTAGGGATGAGGTTCTGTTAGATTTTCCTCTTCCAAATTATCACGTATTTTGATGCTGTCCATGTACAGGTCTTACTGAGGCAGCCTTGTTGTTAAGGTATCATGAATGTGACTTTCCTGTCATTTCTAAGAGAAATAATCTTGCGGCAGACTTCCCAGCCTCTGGCTCTGACATTTCTTTCCTGTGCTCTCTTCCATGATGTTCTCAGCCTTGGTGTAGGGGGGTTGCTGTTGATTTATTCACTGGAGCTGGCATCCCCCTGAGTTCTTTGATTTCTGCACTATAACCAGTTGTGGTTTTCTGTAATGGCCTCCCTATGCTGTAAAGAGAAGCTTCTTTGATAAGGTGAGCTATTCTTATCTGTGGGAGTAAGAATAGGTTTTACAAAGCAGTTAGGAATTAGCAGGTGGAACAATATGGACATCTATATGGACACTGGATAAAACAGTTCCCATACATTCACTATACATTGTGAAGATGATCTTTACTGTGTCTGCTGACTTCACTTCTCATTGTCCCCAGAAAAAATAATTTGGTTTTGCCTAACTATCTAGGCTTCCCTTAGTTCATTCAGGTTTACACATGAAAGCAGCCATACATCATATTATGTAAGTGGGTGTGTGATTGCTGCATGCAATGCAGTATCATTTGCCTGTCTCAGGTAGTAGCCCTATTTCTCCATCACTCTGTCATCCCCTTATTTACAACTATAGAAAGTAAACTCTTGTTGTGTCTTCTCATGCATCAAGGGTAAAGATAAAAAATAGTATGTCCCAACATCACATTAAAATCTACACATATTTGTACAAATGTTCAAAGGCATAAAATTCTGTAAATGAAACCAAATTCATTTTTAAGATTAAGACACAACTATTTTGGGCCTTCCATTAACAAGACTGATGTGATGAATCTTCGGAATCTCCTCCCAAACGTGGTCCTACCCCCAGATTACCTGCTTCTTGCCTCACTTCTCACATTCCAACTAACCTAATAGTTGAGTCATACGATATTGATGGCTATCATTTTATTGGTTTCAAATTTTCTTCTCCTATTTTTCTTTATCTTTGGAAAAGGGTGCCCATAAAACAGGGACTCAGTTAGTAATCCAGGCTGGCCCAGAACTCCACACAGAGTACAGGCTAACCTCTAGTTCATATTCCTTCTTCCCTACCCTCCTCAAGACTGGGATTAGAGGCATGTGCACTGTGCTTAACTTTTGTTTTTTTTTTCATTTCTAATTAGAGTTAATTAATGAGATGAGTAATAGAGCTGCCTGGGTAATTGGAAAGGATAAATTGACAGAAGGAACTTCAATTCATTCTCAGAGACTCACATACATCTCTCCCATCACGTTACCAATGCTATCGATGTGTCAAAGAGCCATCTTTGGGTCTCATTGATTTTCTTTATTTTTTCTTTTATTGGCATATGCTCCGCTCTCTAAATATAATTGACCTCCTCTGCTTCTGTCTAAGTGAGGCCTTGCATTTGAAATTCAGTAATTGCCTTACATTATCCTGCTCTTGGCTCATATTTGAGCCTATAGCTCACACTTGGACCACCCAAATATTCCCCATGTTTCCAGCAACTGATGTGAAATTAAAATATGAATATGATTCTATGGCTAAAAGGGCATCTGAACAAACGAGGTCTTCAGCCTCCAAACCTTTTCCGACTCACTTTAGTTACCTTGCCCTCTAGCCTTATCTGGCCTTCCAACAACCAACAGGATTTCAAACTACAGCAAGGCCTTTGGCAGGAAGGGGATCGAGTTATCCACCCCTTCGCCTCTAACTGCAGGTCTTTTTCCCTTAAAGCTGAAGGAACAAAAATGTCAACGTCTGGCTATTGCTCAGCAGCTTTCACGAAAACAAACATTAATTATAGAGCTATTGTGTGGGGGCCGCCTAATAATGTGCATCATTTCCTTCGGCCTCCACATTGGTGGGGAGACTGAGTCATCCGGACTCAGCTTTCATTGTCAAGGCTCTTTGTGCTCTGTGAGTAATCTGAAAGGAAAGAACCCTGTGCCTGGAAATAACTCGGGAGCCTTTCTTTTCTTTGAATAGCTGGAGGGCTACATGGGTGGCTGTCAGTGCAGACGAAGAAGACTTGCATAGACCACAAAGCCCCTTCCTGTAGTGCAGCCTTGCTCAGACCTATTCTGTGCTCTGCCCCTTGCCTAGATGACAGCCTCATCACCCCTGACAGCTGACAGAGGCTGGAGGGGTTAGGCAAACTAAATCACCTGCCACAGACTATTTCTGTATTAACAAAAAATGCTAGAATCTGTCTTGTGATGTCTTAACAGCTTGTGACAGTCCTTTATTTTATTTTATTTTTTTTCATTGCCTTCTTGTGTGACAGTCCTTCTTACAACACAACTTTGTACACATGACCATCTAGTGACAGATACTGGGCACCTCGGGTCCTACCATGCACATATATGAAAGACAGGAAGGTTCTGATGGCCACAGAAGAGTGGAGGTTCCCCGCTGAGGTGATACATCACACATGGCTGACCCTCACAGTTTGTGCAGGAAGTGCAGACTGCAGCTCTGCAGGTCTTCGTAACTCCTGAAGCAACGAGGCCTACCATGCTAAAAAAATTCTCAGGACTCTAGTTCTAAACCATTAAGTAGAATTTTGGCCTAAATAAAGTCACTCCCTTTCTGGATAAGAACTTCTGCTTGGTGCCTACTTCTCCCCACAGTGACAGAGGCTGAAATTCCATTCCTGACACATCTGAAGCTGTTCTGTAATTAGGGGAGAGAAACCTGAGATTGCCAATTGAAGCACATCTCTTTCTACTACCAAACATTGCATTAACATAATGAACTGTGTGCCATTATTAAGGAATGATAGGATTGTAGGTTTTGCCACACTTCTCTCTGGACATTGGGTAAACAAGTGTGTCCTCAATGGCAAAGGTGCATTGCACACTTACTTGAGGACCCTGTGGGAGAGCATTGTGAATCTCCCAAGCAGAATATGACCCCAATGTTTGTTTCTTCATTACAAAGTTGTTCTGGGGGTATAGTTAAACGGCATTTGAATAATTGAGATGAATGAGGACATCTCTTGAAGCCTTCACAGTCTTAACTGAATTAATTTAATGTGAACAAGACAGAGACTTTGAGAACACTTGAAAATATAAAAATACTTTTATTTAAAGAAAGTAGATAGCAGTATAGTGTGGCAGTAGGAAACATTTAGCAAGTCAAATGAAAATGACATGGGGATTGTTTGATTTCAGATAGGGAAACTTTGAACAGTATTCTGTGACTGGATGGTGGGCTCTGATACTGCCTGGCGGATGTGGTCCCATGACAGAGCACAGTTGCCTTTCTCTCTGTCTTATGTGAGACACACGGCTGACATCAACTCTCTGGACATCTAAACAAGTCTTATTGCTCCTATCCCTAAAAAACAAATCTCTTGGCAGAGTGCTTGCCTACCACACAAAGCCCTGACTTTGATCTCTAGTAGCACATAAATAGGTTTGTAATTCCAGTACTTGAGGGGTAGTGGAAGGATTAGGCATTCAAGACCAGCCTGGTCTACATGAGACCTTGCCTCAAAAAAAAAACAAGAACAGAAAGCCGAGTCTTTCTAGACAGCTCTGTGACATGTGTGAGCAGAACAGATGTGAAGATCAGGAATATATCAAGATTTAAAAACTCTCCTTTTCTTGCTTTTGGTAAATAAATAAATTTAAGTTTCCAATCATGGATATTTATTAGGAAGGAGGTTTGGTTTTTTTATTGAGCTGGAAAGAAACACATTTAAAATCCAAAATATGTAGTCCCTTACTTTTAAAAAACTTTTGTTTAATTTGATTTTATAAAAAGAGGACATCTTCGCCAACTACCCCACTTATCCAATTACTTCCTCCCTCCCTTCCCCCCTTTTACTCTCTCTCTCCCTCCTTCTTTTTCTTATCTATCACCCTCTCCTTACTTTCTGAGACAGTGTCCCTTACTGAGCTCAGAACTGTTTGGGCTAGAGTGCTGGCAAGCAGCCTTGAGATCTGTCTGTCTCTGCAAAGTGCTGTGGTTGCAGACAGGTGCTTATCTGGCTTTTACTTGGTATTGGGTATCCTAACTTCCCCATTCTTGCATAACAATAGCCTTACACATAGCCATCTTTCAAGTCCTCCAAGTTATTATTTTGAACAGTACTGCTCAATGACATAAATCCAGCAGTAAAACTTCCCATTCATAGATATGAACATCTTTGGAGTTTCTAGATAATGGTAAACAATTCACTGACATATTGAGAGAATTACGTTTCTGTCATTTGTAGATCATAGATATTATATGGGTTTATACAAATCATTTATATGAGTGGCACAAAAGAATTGATACTGTCTTAGGGAAAGAAAGGGCTAGGAAGAAGAGGTCAAAACATGATACACTTGTATAAAAATGTCTTTATTAATCTTATAACTATACAATGAATGCATGTTGGTGAAATATATACTTGTATCAACAAAGTTTTATTTTTCCATAATAATAGATGTGATTGGATGAGTGAACAACTTTTCATGGTTTTGGAATCCATTGTGTTTACTCTGTCTGCTATCTTATTAATATTTTGGCATTTCTTAAATATCTGAAAAAATCTCCTACTCTCCCTGTTCATCATTGGCACCTCTATGATTTGTAAATTCTAAACTCTTGCATATGTGTGTGGTTTATAAAATTTGTTATGGGCAATTTTTGTATTGAATAAAAGAAGTTATACACTTAATTTCTTTTTTGGCATGCTATTTTATTCCTTAGTTTAAAAAAATTCTGTCTGGCATCAAGGTAACAAGATATTTTTTATGTAAAGATGAAAGGGTTGTTATTTAACATCAAGATCTTTAATCCATATGGAAGTTATTGTATGTCACACTGGGTAGGAATCTCATCTTCCTTACCATCTGGAGAGCTAATTGTCCAAATATCACATATTGAATAATCCGTGTGTTGCACTTGGATATGGAAAGCTAACTCTGTGGCTTACCTAATTCCCCTATCTTTGTGGACCATTTTGTGAGGTGTCTGACAAGATAGCTTATCCCTTTGTTCTGTTCATAACAAAAGGTCTCGTTTCTTCAATGTTCTCTAGAAGTTCTGGTGTCTCCGTGTGACTCTCTCTCACTGTTGTCCTTCAATATTGTTTCAGCAATCCTTTACCCTTTGTCCTTCCATTGATGAACTTCAAAAGAATTATTGTTGGGAAGTGGATGGAAAATGACACCCCATATATCCACATCATACTTCTTAGACATTACAAACAGTCCCTTATTGTGAAAAGGAGAAGCTTTGCAGATGTGTTATGATAAGAGATATGAGATGGTGATATGAACCCAGACTATCTAGAAGGGCCTTTAATGAAATTGTATATGTATTATAGGAGAAAGGGGAGAGAATATTTGAAAACACAAGCACACACATCCACACACAAATGTGGTGTGAAAGGAAGCATAAACTAGAGTAGCACACATAAAAAAAAATGGTAGCAGGCAAAGAATAGATTGTTTTCTTTTTTTTTTTTGAATAGATTATTTTCTAAAGCTTCAGAAGTAGCTTGCCCTGCCAGCATCATGGTTTTATCTGAGGGATACTGAATTTTGTCTTCCAGACACTAGCACTGTGAAAGAATAGTTCTGTTTTCAATTACGCAGGCTGTGGTGACTTGTTACAAATACTGTGTATTTTCCCATTGCCATGGAAGAATTACTTGATGAAAGTGATTTGCGGGAAAAGAGGACTATTTTGGCTCATGGTTTCAGTGAACATAGGCTATCATGGCAGGGAAGGTGTGGTGGGAGGATTGACTCCATCCATAGCAGCAGGAACCTGAAGCTGATGCTCTTCCCATCAGGATTAGCTAGAAAGCAAAAAGAAAGCTCAGAACTACAGGTTGATAGGGCCTTTCAAAACCTTCCCTGGCCAGCCCCTTCCACAAGCTAGATTTCATGTCCTCCAGCTTCCCACCCCCCTAAAACAGTGCTACCGATATACACAAAATGAAGAACATAGTTCAGACTTAGACCACATTCTTGTGTCCCCAAAGGCTCATAGACATCTCATAATGCAAAATATATCCAGTCTACCTTCAAGAGACTCTCTCATCTTAACAGTTACCACAAAACCCAATCTCTAAAGTTTCTTCTAAGACTTAAGACAAACTATGGAGTGAAAGCCCTTTCATTACAAAAACGTGTTCCAAACTTCCTATATATAATTGCACAGAACACACATTCTCATTCCAAAGGGAGGAATGGAACATTAGCAAAGACACAAAGTAGAAACATCAAAGTCTGTTACATTTGTGACACATAGTGGCATTATCTAAGCTACAATGGGCTTGGGCAGTACACATGAATGCCTTGTTGGGCCACCTTTCAATGTTTGTAGTTATTCTCAGGCTATTTCAAGTTCCTGGCATCTTCAACCCCCCCCCCCCCCCGCCAGACAGCAACTTGGGTTTCACCTTCACACTCTCGTGCATAGTTCACCAAGAAGTTCCATTCAGGCTATCTGACCTTTCTACGTGCACATTGCTTGGTCTCATTACCTTGCTTCTAGAATCCTGGCACATGCCCTATTGAACCTATCACTCTTGCATTCTGCATGCTTACAAAATCAAGACCAAAAGGTTCTGATGACAAGCTCTACTGTCAGCTATGGATGGAGCTGGGTCCCTCTGAAGCACAGCTGTAGTGACCTGATCATTTGTGTGGCCAAATCTGGATAACCCTGAAATTTATTGTTAGGGGAACACGCACTACAAAGAAGATAATGAATATTCTAGACAACCTTTGAATAGTGGAAAAATGATCTGGCAGATAACTCATCAATTATTTCAGACTCAGGAAAGGCTATGATTGGAGATGGCATTAACCAGGAAAGATATTATCTGATTGCCTAGACCCTTATAACAGGTGTAAAAGACCCACATACATTTTTAGAATGTTATAAGAAAAAAACACTATCACCTTAAGATGAAAGATGAAAGATAGAGAAGGTAAAATAAAAGACAGCTCAAGACTTCCAAAAGTCCATAGGAAGGGGATAAGTAGATAATAATATGGAGTCATAAACATTATTAACTTCAAGAAAAAATAAGTTTGAGGGGAGAATTTGGGTTTAAATCTTGAAATTGAAACCACAGTGGCATAGGCTGTGACTAAAGCCCTAGAGAGACCAGCATTGAGTTACATCAAATTACTCTCAGGCCTAGACACCTAATGGACTGTTCACTGATGGATATTAAAATTGTTTGGGACTACTGAACAATTATTTGGACCCAACACAAATATTTGAACCAAAAATGTTATTAGTATTATACTGCATATACCCCACCTTTGCATTTAAAAGCATAAAACCTATCTAGTTTCACAGGTCCACTGACTCAAACAAACTTTGGATTTTTAATGGTTATACCCAGCATCTCCGCTGATTAAAATAAGGAGATTTGAGATTTTGAAGGAGTGGATGGTTGATGCTATGTGAACTGGGGACTCTGGAGGTGTTGCATTGGAATATTTTTCATGTGTGATGACAATGGAGTGCTGAAAATCAAAGTATAAGATTTGAAGTCCTATAGTGTTCCTCCTGCATAGATTTGCTTTCTAGCCCCTGGAACCCACAGAGTTCTTTACTGAAAACAGGCAAACAAAGGTGTTGGCAGGTGTGCTTGTGTTAAGGGTCATGAGGAGATAACCCAGATGGAAGGAGGAAGGGAGGAGGGAGAGGAAAGAGGAAGCACATATATGAATGGATTTAATTCAGTGGGAGTGGTACAACCATAAGTCAAACATTTAAACTAGCCTACCCAGCAAGGAATGGTTCTACCCTAAAACTAAAGGATTATGGTCAAATAAAAACTTAAATTCACACCAGTGATGGATTCGGGGCTTCTGGTCCCCCAAACTAAAAGAACACAAATTTTCATTGTTCATCACCCAAACTGAGCTAGTTTGTTGAAGTAGGCACAGGAAACAATTATATATTTAGAATTATGTTTAACTCTGGGATTAACTTGTCTGTGGTAATCATCATTATTTTATTTAGGCTTCTTATAGGTGAGCGTGACTGTATCAATCATTTTAATTAAATCTCTGCTCAATTTTTAATAGCCATCATAAAGGTCATGTGTACACATTGTTCTATTATTCCTAAGGGAATTTAATATCCACTGCTATTAGAAACTGATTAGTTCTGCAGCACCACTATGTTCTCTGTTTTTTGCCTTTGAATTTAGAAGTTTTAGAACATTTATATTGTATTTGGTGTGCAATTCAATATTAGTTTTTGGTCGGGCAGTGGTGGTGCACGCCTTTAATCCCAGCATTAGGAAGACACATGCAGGTGGATCTCTATGAGTTTGAGGCCAGCCTGGTTTACAAGAGCTAGTTCTAGGAGAGGCTCCAAAGCTACAGAGAAACCAAGACTCAAAAAATATTACTTTTTAGCACTGTATACACTTTTCTCAGTTTTCTATTTGGAGAAGCATTGTGTTTACAAATGATAAGACATTCTCTCCTCTTTCTCTTCCTCCTCCCCAATTCTCCTTGAGGATACTACCAGATGAGTTTATTTTAATGATAGTTGTTTTCTGATTAAAAAATGATGGCTTTGTGAGTTTTTTTTATTATATATAGTATACAATCGATCTAAGGGAATCCCCTTTACTCATAATTTACTAAAGGTATCATAATTAGGTTAAAGTAATCAAATAATTTTCTTCAAATTGATTATATCCTTTCCTAAACCATGAATTTATATTTATAAAACACCATGTGGTTGATCATTACCTATTTGATTCTGTAGTTTAATGTTCCTGTCAGGTTGAGGAAATTCTGACATCATATTTTCAAATGGTCTTCCCATTCTTTTCTCGTCTATAAATGTGTTTCTTTCTCTGTGTCCCCTACATGTCCGCACAATATGTTATCTTCCATCCTCTTGCTTTTCTAGTCTTCAATATTACTGTATTCGCTTGGTTCATCAACTAATTCCCCATTTGTCTGATTTATTATTGCACTGATTTAGATCTCTTCATTTATTCCTTAATTATAGTTTTTTTATTTTTTAAAATACATTTTTAAATAAAATAGAATTACATCACTTTTCCTCTTCCCTCCAGCCTCTCATTCCCCCACTCTCAAGTTGATAGCCTTTTCTTTATTATTGTTATTATCCATATACAGGTGCATATATGTATAAGGCATAAATATATATATAACACATACTATATCATGTTTTAAGTATATAATATACATATAATACAAACACATATACTTTAAATATATACAGCCAGCAAGTCCCTTTGTTGTTGTCTTGGGCCTATGGTTTCAAGACTGAGTACTCTGCATTGTACAAGCAATAAGGGAGCACATGCTTTGGGGAGGCTAACCCTCCTTCTAGCTGCCTGTAGTTCTTTGTCTGGGATCCTGAAAACTCTCCTGTTTCTATATTAACGTGCCCATTGATAGTGCTGTGGTACAATAGTTTTGTACTTTGTAAAGATTTGTCACTTGTATTTTAATAAAATACTGCTTGGCCAGTAGCCGGGCAAGAAGTAGAGGAGGGGTGACCAGGAAGGAAGCAGAGAAGAATTCAGGGGAGAGGAAAGACTCAGTCTGTAGTTGTCACCAAATGCAGAGGAAGCAAGATGAGAATGCCTCGCTGATAAAGGTACCAAGCCCTGTGGCTAATACAAGTTATGAGTTAATAAGAAGCCTGAGCTACAAGGTCAACCAGTTTATAATTAATGTAGACCTCTGTGTGCTTCTTTGGGAGTGACCAGCTGCCGGACTAAGCAAGATAGCTGCCACTGTCCACAGATATTGTTATTCTTCTGGTCTTGTTTATGCTGCTATTTCCAGGACAGACTGTTTCATAGCAAACTTCCTGGTATTCTGGCTCCATATCTTTCTGCCCCCTCTTTGCCAGTGTTTCCTGAGCCACAGATAATGATGTATTTGTAGATGTGATTGCAGATCATATTTTGGAGCTGGGCTCTCCACTATCTTGCTCTGTGTTGTGTCCTGGTGTGGTTTTCTGTGATGGTCTCCATTTGCTGTAAAGAGAGACTTCTTTGATGAGGGCTGGTAGCTTCGCTTATCTGTGGGTATAAGAATATGATTTGGAGTAGCCGGGCGATGGTGGCGCACACCTTTAATCCCAGCACTCGGGAGGCAGAGGCAGGCGGATCTCTGTGAGTTCGAGACCAGCCTGGTCTGCAGAGCTAGTTCCAGGACAGGCTCCAAAGCCACAGAGAAACCCTGTCTTGAAAAACCAAAAAAGAAAAAAAAAGAATATGATTTGGAGTATAGTATGGGATTATGTTGGTCTAGCAAAGTGATTGCAGTCGTAAGGTCCATGACTTCACTTGGTCAGGAAAGTTTTCAGTACTAGGCATGATTTCCTTGTTGTTTATATCTATTTTCTTCTTTTTAGCTTTCCTTTGATCTGTTCTGTTATTTCATTAAAATTGCAAGAGAAAAACCTAAAGTACCTCTTTTCCTTATCTCATACTCCAATATAAATTTTGTAAATATACTGCTATAAGCACTACAGGATATGTTTTAATATCTAATATATATGCTACTATTTGATTTGCCACAATTTATTCTTTATGAGTTTATTCTTGAACTTTAAGTTATCTTTTAAATTATTTAAAATCAAAATACAGGGTTCTGTAGATATCTTTCTGTTTTTAATTTCCATGCAGTATTTTACAGTGATAATTAACATGCTTGGTATTACATTTTTTAGATTGTCAAGACTTTATTGATAATACTGTGAATGTCCTGTTTGCTTGGCTGCCATAAACATTGCTTGGAAATAATATGTACTAAATTTGTCTGCATTTGGTGAGCCAGGATATCACTTTAATATGCTTTTGTGGAAATAGTTTGATTTATCAAAGTTTTCAAGGCAATGTTTACTGTCACACTACAGATTTTCAGCAGTTACCTTCCAAGCTCTGTCTGTCATTGAAGGCCTGCTATAAGATGTGAGGAAACTTCTCACTCTATTCTCCCTGTCACTATATCAGGTTTCAAGATATTAATGTGTAATATCCTTTAAAATGCGCTCCGCATCTCCAAATCTCTCTAGAGCTGTATCAACTTACATTTTGAGGACTTTTCTTTACTCCCTCTATTAAATGCCTATTCTTCTGTGTGTTCTTTATTTAAATACCTGTTTTTGCATAAATTTGCTTTCATGATTTAACATTTCAGATTCCTTAGTACTCTTATTTGAATCTTTTCAAATCTTTGTCATATATCAAATTTTGAATAGTTACATTTCCTTCTTTATTTTCTGTCGGCTTTGTCATATGGAGTACCAGGTTCTCTAGAACAATTTCCATGTCCCAAAAAAAGTGAGTTCAGCTTCATTTCTGCTGGTTGACTACTAGTGCTGCTAATTTGGAATTCTTGAACTAAGATGTCTCTAGAAATTCAAACCATGGTGCTATATATACAATGTGTGAGCTCTACTGCTTTCAGGAACTTTTCTTCCTCATTCATAATTATAGCACTAGGATCTATAGTTTTCTAACTTAGGTGAGTTTTTTTTTTTGTTTGTTGTTTTAGTTCCTGGCCCACAAAATGATATGTTATTCAGCTCATTGCTTTGGTAGGCCTAAGTCAACATCATTGTTGTGGTTTAAGTGAGAAGTGATCCAAAGGCTCACATGTTTGGAAAATTAGTCTCTAGTTAGTGGCACTCTTTGGAAAGGTTTGAGAAACCTTAGGAGGTGGAGGCTTAATGAGGAAAGTTAAGTTACCAGGTTGAGCCTTAAGACTTTATAGCCCAGCTCCACTTCTGGGTGCCGATACAATGTGACTAGCCAGCCCCATGCCCCTGACACTATTCTTTCCCACCCATGATGGAATGTATCCTGTTGTAGAAAATATTTTTAAGATGTACTACATTTGTTTATGCCGTGGAACATTTGTTTAATGATGCAAAGATGCGTTCCATTCTTTTATGTTTCGTTTGTTTAACTCTGTGAAACTGCCTTACTTTGCCTATATAAAACACTTGATTGGTCTAATAAAGAGTCGAATGGCCCAACCTTGGCAGAAAAGGATTGGTGAGGCTGACGGGCAGAGAGAATAAATGTAAAAGGGAGGAGACATCTGAGAAGAGGAGGAGCAGGAGAACAAAAAGAGGAGAACATGAGGAGCCAGCCTCCCAACTACACAGCCAGCAATGAAGAATGGGGGGGGGGGGTTACGGAAATAGAAAAAAAGGTAAAAGCCCATAGGCAAAAGATAGATGAAATAATTTAAGACAAGCCGACTACAACTAAAGCAAGCTAAGGCTGGGTATTCATAAGAAAGAGTAAAGTCTCCATGTTCGATTTATTTGGGAGATGGGTGGTACCCCCCAAAAGAATCAAAGAGAAGAAAACCCAACTATGGTAACCCTTTTGAACTGGAACCTAGAATGAATACCATCTCCCTTAGGTTTCTTTTCCTGGATATTTTATCACAGCATGTATTTTAGTTCTGCTTTGGTATAAAAACCTCATGCCCTGGTGGATCTCTGAGAGTCTGAGGTCAGCCTGGTCTACAAGAGCTAATTCCAGGACAGGCTCCAAAGTTACAGAGAAACCGTGTCTCGAAAAACCAAAAATAAATACATAAATAAATAAACCCTTATACCCTAATCTTGTCTGTAACTAAACCAGATCCACAAATCACTGCAGATTTCTCAGTTTGTGATTTACTAACTTTATTGCTATTTCCTAACTTCTGACCTCTAAACTCACCCTATTCCCTTTATTGAATAGATATATTTTTATTTTATAAAAATATTTATTTGTGCATTTCAATTAATATAACTTCATCACCTTCTCATTTCCTTTTATTTTACTTTTCCTAATAATTTTATTTTATAGAATGTAGCAAAATGTAGCTGCAGTACTTTAATCTTATTCCATTTCTTTGTGTGCACAGTCAGCATTAGCTTGCCCACTTTAAGGTTTTTTTAATAAGAATTTATTAATAGAGAACTTAATAAAAGTTTGGGGACATTACTCAGTGGGTCAGAATTGCTGGATGTGAAGGCAGGAGGACCTGAATTCACACTCCAATGCCCACATAAAAGTCAGGCGTGACCATGTGTGCCTGCAACACTGGAGTTGGGGACAAAGTCAAGTAGATCCTGGGAGCTTCTCTGTCAACCAGCATGGCCTGAAAGGAATGCTTCTGGTTCTGGGAGAGACCTTGTTTTCCAAAGTAATGTGGACTATGATAGAGGAGACACATGGTATATTCTTCTAGCCTCCACGTGTTTGCACATGATACACACACATGCACACACGTATCACACCATACACACACCATGTATGGTTTTCAATTTTGTTTCTATCTTATTATTATCTTTATGACTATGCTGAATTAGTAACTGTATTTTTGAACTTTCAGTGTTCTGTAGTATTCCAGTAACAGGGAAGAGCATTTCACATAATCAGATATTATTTCAACTGCATTTTAAACTATAAATGTGGCATTTTAGAAACTGGCAGCATGGCTCAGAGTACTTATTTAACATTCGTGAGGACATGGGTTCAATTTCCTGGTACCACTAACAAGATGAAAGGAAACAAAACAAGTGTTTCTGTGCCCAGAAAATGGAAAATGCATAATTTCTCTAAGTCATTCTATTCCTATTC
Source organism: Microtus oregoni (assembly GCF_018167655.1). Lineage (NCBI taxonomy): Eukaryota > Metazoa > Chordata > Mammalia > Rodentia > Cricetidae > Microtus > Microtus oregoni. The sequence goes on from NW_024543094.1 coordinate 22,511,094, forward strand.
ATCTTTATGTTTGACACAACCTGAGATCATGCAACAATATCTGTCTTCTTTCACTTCCTATCATATCCTTTACAATAACTCATATTGTTACAAAAATCAGAAATTCATTTAGAAATATAGGTATATATATACATGCATATATATATATATAATGTACATATATTATGTTTGTAAGTAATCTCAGTGCCCACATATGTAACTTTCCCTTATTTACTAATTTTAACAAATACTTAGGCTGCTTCCACATCTTGGTTATTTTAAATTGTGCTGAAATAAATCTCTCTCTCTCTCTCTCTCTCTCTCTCTCTCTCTCTGTTTTTTCAAGACAGTGTTTCTTTGCGTATCCCTGGCTGTCCTGGAACTAACTCATTTATTTGATCAGGCTGTCCTCAAACCCAGAGATTTACCTGCTTCTACCTCCCAAGTGCCGGTTTTAAAAACGTGTACCAACCCCTCAACTATGAATATCTCTTTTACATACCAATTTTCATGTCTCTGATTATATATCAAGAAGTGTGGTTGATGAGTATTATAGTAATACAATTTTTAGCTTTCTTGAGAAACCACTGCACTATTCAATTGTTTTACATGTTTGAGTTTTAAGTTGTTTCAAACTATTTACTAATATGAACATTAAGATGATGCATATCCTCTTAAATCTTCTTATAGCTCTTATTGTTGATTTATAGAATTGATTCACAGAAATGGAATAATAAGTTCAAAGTTGTAAACAAAGTTATGACTTACAGTAGATATTGCTAATAACATTGCTTTCTCAGCTTAGATTCCAAATGCCTATGATTTCTCCAAAAGAACACAGAAGGCTATCTTTATAAATATTTACCTTATTTCCTCATTTTCAAGGTTTGCAAAAATGGTAGGCAAAATGTTGGACCTCAGTGTTTGAATTTGCATTTCCTTGGTAAAGACCTCTTCATGTTGTATTCTCATTCTCCGGTGGTTTGCACACTCATACCTCATTCTCCGGTGATCTGCACACTCATACCTCATTCTCCGGTGATTTGCACACTCATACCCCATTCTCCGGTGATTTGCACACTCATACCTCATTCTCCAGTAATTTGCACACTCATATCTCATTCTCCGGTGATTTGCACACTCATACCTCATTCTCCGGTGGTTTGCACACTCATACCTCATTCTCCGGTGGATTGCACACTCATCCCTCATTCCCTCATTCTCATTTCACTTTCAGCAATTTCGGTCATATTCGTCATTTGAGTATAATATAGCACGGTTTTATAGGCCAATATATGTCTACTGCATGAACCTTTCATAACTTAGAATATCATTCATTTCTGTCATGCATGTTTTTCAAAATTTTTCTTTTCTTTTGGTTTTTGTTGTGATGAAGCCTCAGGTAGAGCAAATTGTCCTTGGACTAGCTACGAAGCTGACCCTGAACTCCCAATTCTTCACATTGCCCACACTCTGGAACTACAAGCGTGCCCCTAGCTCTATAATTTTTGTCCTTTGCAAGAAAAATATTTTATTAAATATTTATTATTTCTTATATATGTGTCAGTGTGCCCGCGGTGTTCCACTGTGTGTGTCTGGTCAGAGATAGCATTAAAGCATCAGTTCTGTCCTTTGATCATAGGGGCTTGGAGCTCAAGCTCAGGTTGTCAGGCTTGGTGGTAATTGTATTTATCTGACAAACCATAACACTTTGCCCCAATTTTATTGATATGGAATTCATGGAGGAATACCTTGCACAGCTTAGATATGGTGGGGAGGGCTTGGTCCTGCCTCAAAGTGATGTGTCAGACTTTGTGACTCCCCATGGGAAGTCTTACCCTCTCTGAGAAGTGGATGGGGTGAGGTGGGGAGAAAGTAGGGGGGAGCGGGAGGAGAGGAGGGAGTGGGAACAAGGTTGGGATGTAAGATGAGAAAAGATTGTTTAGAAAGCAGGGCAAAGGAGGGGGAGGGAAATGGGAGGCTGGGAGGAGGTGGAAACTTGTTTTTTTTTTTCTCCATTTCTCAATAAAAAAAAAAAGAAAGAAAGCAGGGCAAGTCCACATTAGCGGAGGTTTTTTTCACATAAGTGTGTTCTGACTTCCTCCTGTTCACACCTTGCAGTCACAATCTTCCTTCAGCTACTAATGGCCAGTCTGATTAAAGGAACTTAATTTGTCATTTAATCTACAGGCCATGTATCCATGGAAGTAACCGGTAACACAGGGAGCTCCATGCAAACACTCTAATCCCTGAGAAGGTGTTTTCCCCGCGATTGTTACCAATTCAGCTAGGCTGCTATGGCACCATCTGCCTGGGCCTCTGTGGTTTATTGCCTCTCCTGGTTCTTCAGCTACCTTTGTCTTGAAGCCTTCATGCATAACTGCCAGTCTTTGAGCCATCCCCATGGAAACCCAAGAATCTCTACACAACTTCTGTAGAATGTAGACTATCTAAATGGGAGAATGAAATTCCACATTGCATGATCCCTGCCTTGTACCAACCTTGACCATCATGTCATTACGAAGGAGTAGTTTGAAGGCTCTTTTCAAGTGGGTGAAGGCGGGAATTTCCACCTGACCTTTAAGAAGTCCTCCAGGTTTTTATTTGTTTGTTTCTGGTTTTGTTTTGTGGGGAATGGGGACCGAACCTACTGCTTTGAAAATTCCTGGCAAACACTTAACCACTGAGCTATATTGCTGACCCTTTCATGTCACACACACACACACACACACACACACACACACACACGTTTGTATTGGTAATTATGTGTATATATGTGTGTGCACATACCTGTGTTTAGGTGTCTGCCAGAGCCAGGAGATGGCATTAGATCCCCCGGAACTGCAGTTACAGGTGTTTGGGAGCTACCTGAAATGGTTGTTAGGAAGAAAACTTGGGTTCTCTGCAAAGGTAGTTGCACCTGACTCATTTATCCAGCTCCTATATTTTGTATTTTGAGACCAGGATTCACTATATCCTTCTGGCTGAGCCATGAGCTTGCTATCTTCATCCCTTTGCTTTTTAAGTAGCTGAGATTATATATAGATCTATGTACCATGCCTTGTGACCTCCAAAGATTTTTAATGTACACTTAAAGTACTGAGTGATTCAGAAACCTCTAGTTCTAATCTGAATTCTTACTCTAATTCAGCAACCAGAGGACAGTTATCCACTTTCTGGCCTTCAACCTCCCTACTCACAGCATGAGTGTCAGAGGTTAAAGAATCTTCTAAATGCTTTGGGCTTAATCCCAAACATTTTGTGATGTGTTTCAACTCAATTTATATTTTGTCATGAAAAAAGAAACTCCTATGTGGGTCATAGGAGTGCCCTGACGTCCCACAACATGTACTCCTATAGAACCAGTCAATGAAACTCAGAACAATTTCAAACAATCCAAAGACAGGCAACTGCATCTAAACACTGCAATGTGTCTATGCCTATCTGTCTGTCTGTCTGCCTGTCTGCCTGCCTGCCTGTCTGCCTGTCTGTTCACCCATCTGTCCTTCTGTCTGTCTGAATGCCTGCCTGCCTGTCTGCTTGCCTGTCTGCTGCCTGTCTGTCTGTCTGTGTCTGTCTGTCTGTATGTACGTATGTCTTCTTTGGTTCCAAATGAAAAGGCTGGGCTTGCCTGCATGTGGTTCACCCAGCTCATTTTCTTCCTCTGGCTCATTTGATCTTAATTACTGGGGCTGCTCTTGAATCGCAGCAGCTTGTTCAAGGAACATATGGCAGGAGGTGCTGATCACAGGCAGCAGACAATGTGTTACTAAAAGGAGAAGAAATTTTCCTTTACATAAGAAGCCATATGTGGTCCAAATTTATCTATACTGTATTACTGCTCTGTGTATTTTAAAATTTCATCTATGATTTTTCACAGGTATTGGTTTCAAACTCTTGGATATTTGATAAAGACCTGCAAATTATTGCGTAGGATTTTGTTTTAAGTTGGTTTGAAAATGCTCCCAAGCCCTTTGTTTACATCAGCGACAGTAGGGGTCAACATCTACTGACTCCCCTTGAAGAGTTTTGTTGCAAATCTAACCCCCCTCTTGGAGCATCCTCAAAGTCTAAGTCTCTGTGGGTGCCCTCAAGGTGCTCTTTCCTTGAAAGCAGCGAAGCCGCCAAAGTCCCCATTACAAGGTGGGAGAGCAGACTCTGTTCATCCCCCAGGTCCCTAGTCTTTGTGTCTTTCGATGAGACAGCATGTCTCTGGGGCTCCCTTCAACACCTTAGAAAACACCTGCAAAACATCAAAGCCATGGATTGTGGCAGAACGCCAGCCATCTGGCTGTGGTCCTCTGCAAATCTCCTTCACCAACGCGTCTCCCCTTAAAAATCTTGTCTTGAAAACAAAACTTTCCCTCTCAGCCAGCTTCATTTGCTTCCCACCTTCTCCAGCCAAGGGCCTTTCGGAGAAAGCATTAGACACACAGACTTCTGAGGTTCCTTCTGGCTTACAGCCGCTCTGCCTTGCCACCATCCTCGGAGCTGCGTCTTTCCTACTGTGGCACCTACAAGATCTAATTGCTTGGCACGGTGCTTCTGACATCACAGTCTGTTGCCATGGCAAGTGCCTCCAATTCAGTAGGATGACTTATCTGCCAGAAGGAGAGGATGCTGAAGAGGAAGACATTTGTTTAAGCATAAATATCTTTGATATTTAGCAAAAAGGCGAGAGATGCTATGGAGGACAACAGAGGAAGCAAGAATTCCAATTTGCATGCTTCTTGGCTCTCTGGGATCCTCTTGTACAAACCAGGTGTTCAGCATTCTTTAGGTCTTCACATCATATAAGAATGTCAGGATGATCATTAGCTTGGCTGTGGGGTTCGCTGGGAATAGTGTTGGTGTTTTGGAAGCACTCAGAGTTCAAAAAGCAGAGTGTCATTTAAGGAATTACATCTGCTTCTTGTTGTTTCTGTCAAATGATTCTCTGGGAAGAAAGATGAGCAGTCGTCATTCTAAACAGAATTGCTCATCTCAGAGCAGTGATGTCAATGAAGATGGTTTATAGATAATTCAAACTAGTTTCCCCCTCGTGTATTTCCTCATAACTGCCCCTTCAGATTCCTCTAATAATGTCTACTGTTGAATTGATCGTCTTTCCATGAACAGCCTTGCCAAAACTTCAGATCCATTCTCATTACCTAGATGTATCAATATCCTGGCACTTCAAAACATTGTATCAGGAAAATTGTAAGGATTATGGTTTTCTCCATTTGATGACTTATAATTTGATACTTAGAATTCTGGGTAAAACAGCAAATTTGAATAAATGTGTCTATATCTCCTAGACCCAACTTTTCTCACTTTATCTTAAAATAAAATGTTTAAAAAGAAGACAAAACTATTTCATCTGTTGGGTACTAGATACTCTAGATCTGCAAACTTTGAGAAACTTCTGCAAATAGAGCAGTATGGGGGCCTGGGGCCATCTGGTCACATCCTGCTTCTGTGGAAAGTTAGAAGTCCTTAGGTTAGTCAGATGGAAGAAGCTGTAAGTGAGAAAATTCAGATATTTTTCTCGGTGTCTGAGGGTTTGTACTTCTTTGATGAAACACTGTGACCTAAAGACACTTGGGGAAGACAGGGCATATTGGGCTTACATATCGTGAATCTTGGTGCATTGAGGGAAGCCAAGGCAGGAACTCAAACTGGGCAGAAATGTAGAGGCATTGTCTTACTCAGTCCGCTACTTTAACAACGCAGGACCACTGGTCCAGGAGTATCCCCATCCCTAATGAGCTGGTCTCCCCGACACCCATCAGTCACTAATTAAGAAAATTCCCTACAGGTTTGTCTACAGCCCAATTTTTATTTTCTCAACTGAGGCTGCCTTCTGTCTTATTCTTCAGCTTCTCTGAAGTTGACATAGAACTAGCCAGCATACACAGTCTTGTCAGATCTAAGGAAAATATACCAGACTCCAGAGTACACATTCCTCTTAGGGCCTGAGAGTGAGGAAGACTCAATTCTCACTGGCAAACTTGCGTCCTATGAGGTGCTTAGAGGTCAGAAAGAGTTGAGCAGGATACGCAAAGACTGGTAGCTACTATCTTGAAAAGAGAAAATTATTTGAAGAGAGAGGACTCTTGGTTGAGACCTTTTGGTGGTCTTACTCACTTTCCCACAGTAACAGTTGGAACAGTTCAGAACATAGCAGCATCACAAGCCCTGGCTCCTCGGCTCCTCTTGGTGAGCCAGGTCTGGAGTATTTAAACAACACGCTTTGTTTCTGAAAATAAAGTCAACTTGGTTCACTACTCGAACTGTGGTTGAAATGGTTGCTGGGATGGGGCAGGCTGTGTGGAAAGGTATAGACATTCAAAGAGCAGAGCACACACAAGGAGTCTACATGGATGCCTTCACTAGCATCAATGTCTTCTATGTGATGGTCATTTCAGGATAGAGAGGATGATTTAGTCATTTTCCTTTTTTCTTCTAGGGAAACCTTAAGAAACTTATTAACAGGCAATGGAGAATAGCGGTTAAGGATCTGAGCTTCAACTAGTTTAAATTACAGCTCCGCTGTCTACCAGATGCTGCAGTCAGCAATGAGTTATTAAAACTATGTTGATATGACCTTTCTGTTTGTCACATGGGTGATACTATTATTTACCTAATATGGCTATTGTGCATTTCAAGTGTAAGTATTCACTTCAACACGAGAGAAAATGCATGTATTATTTAGTCAGTGAAGTGATTACATGATAACTATGTAAATTGTCTGAAATAAGGAACGATATAAAATGAGCAAAGACATCAGGAAACAAAAGCACAGCGGCTGTGTTTTTCAAAGCTCAGAAGCTGAACATGGCCGTGCCTGTACTTTCAGCACCCTGGAGGCTGTGGGACCCATCCAGGTCTATACAATGAGACCCTGTTTAAAAAGAACAAACAAACAAATAAACATAATCAGGAAAAAGCAAGAACCAGAAGACTGTAACAGCATTGTGAATTAGATAAAAAAAAAAAGTGGTAGTATTCTTTTCAGAAGCCAAAGAAAAATGACAGCAGCAATGAAGTGATGTGTGTGTGTAAGTCAAGATGAATGAAGTGAGTGGGATCCCAATGTGTCGCACGAGAACCCTCTTCCAGCTGATAGAAAGAGCAGACAGAAAAATCACATCAAAGAAACAATAGTATTTTTACTTCTGATGGTGGGGTCATTTTTATGGTGGGCACATGTAACAGGCCTCTGACCTTAAAACCAAAATGTGGACCCAAACACCTGCCAAAATGGGAACAAAGACCTAGTCCCTAGTTTCAGGAAAGTTCCTGAGTAAAAAGTCTCAAAATGGGCTAACTTGGCTTTTTTGGCTTCTGTATTTCCACTTCCTGCTAACTGAGGTGAGCCAACAAGGATGAGGTTTTGCGCACAAAAGACAAAGAGCTGTGAGGCTTGCGGGGCTCCATGACTTGGGCAAATTCCCTGGGTAGCCCCTGACGGCAATGCAAACTTTCTATAAAGCTTCAAGGGGTCTCAAGTGGACTTATCTTGCAACTTACATTCCAACTTCAACTGCCAACAGTTGATGAAAGTGCAAGAAAAATATCTAAGAACTTACACATAAAGCCGAGTTTATAAACTCTTCCATTGCCTCCATGTGGAATAGAAACACTGACTGGTAAAGCGCGTATAGGAGAGAAGTAGGCAATAGATGTTGAGACATAAGCAGAAACGAATTATTCCATCCAACATCAAGGACATCTGCTGCTCTTTCAATTCACACTCCTGGAACTTGGTGACATTGTAATAGTTGGGGGTATGGCAGAAATCAGATACATTCCTCTTTTGGAGCTCATGATCCTATTTTCTCAATAAGGACAAGACACTGATTTCCCTGGAGTGCTCAACTTTAAATGGGACCCATTTTCATACCCCATTTCCCAAGGTTCAGAGACCAACTTGGAAAGGGAGGTGGTAACCATATTGTAAGAGCCAAAGGTCTGGAAGGACTGCTATGAAAATGTCCTCATGGGACATACTATGGCTGCTGGACTCATGATCTCACCACACCTGTGATCATCTGCACAAGACCTGCACCAGATCCAAACCATTCAGTATTAGCAAGGGTGGAGGAGAGACCCGGGAGGCCCAGCTTCTGAGCTACTAGAAGTTGATGGCTGCTAAGGGAGAGAAAATAAGTTTTGTTCAAAAGGAGCTCTCGGGAGATTAACATGCTTCAGGGGATGCCATGTGGGCATGGGAATAACAACTCAGTAGGTTATTTTAAAAAGAAAAACAAAAGAACATAAGGTTGGGAGTAAGTTCAGGTTGAGGAAGAGCAAGAGGAGGTGAGCTGAGAGTGGTGGTAGGATTAAGATATATTGTACACAGGTATAAAGTTCTCAAAAAAAGTGAAAAATATATTTAACAAAAGAAAATTGGTTTCGAAGCAAAAGGGCCCTTTTGAGTGGCCTCCTTAAGAATCTTGGCTTTTTATCTGCACACCCTTGGCTGTTGCTGATTTAGAAGTCCTGGATCCCAAACAAAGTTTGAAGATAATAGTTCTCATATGAGACATTGGACAATCCCAGTGAGATTCAATCCACAGCAGCTTTCTGGGCACATTGAGAAGTCATACTCTCAGCATAAATGACGGACAGGAATCACAGAAGAGACAGGGTAGAGACTGGTAAAAACAAAGGGGAAAGTCTAAGCATTGCAGTGATACAGGCTATTGATGGATTGATCAGCCTAAAGATGGATGTCGTCAGGCTAGTCTCACCAGTGGCATGCCCGCTGAACAGTAGCACATGCCCAGTAAATGACTTCCTACCCATTCTCACATAAGCAGTTCTGTGTCACAGAAACAAAAATACATCAGAGTTGGAGAGGGACTTCTCAGGAGAAGGGGAGTTTCAACAAGAGGGGGCAATGAGGTAGAAATTGCTAAAATAAACTGCACATGTATGAAACTGTTGAAGACTATGTGTATTTAAATCTTTTCCATTGCTCTAAAGAGCTAGAGTTAAAGGAAAATGATGACCCAAAGTTTATGTAAAGCCATAAAAATCAATAGGCCAGGATCATTGTTTTCAACAGTTTGGTGGTTTCAATCTTCTGAAAAGTCCACCAAAATGAAAAACAACAAAATATCAAAAGTCTGGAAAAGATGCTTAAATTTTCTCATTGCAATACCAATGAATCCAGGAAAAAAAAATCCCAAGCATTAAAACCAGTCACCTCCTATCAGTTTGTGGAGAGCAATCAATAGGCTTGGAGTCTGGATGATTAAGTGCGAGTGATGGAGGACTGGGAAAAACAGTTTCAAATACTCCAGAGCAATGCAAAAAGCGATCAAACAAATTAAAAAAGGGTGCAATAATGGGCGATGTGGCATTAGACTCTTGCAGGCCAGATACCTGAACTTAAGGTCCCATATACTGATGGACACCATAAAAGGCTTTTACTTTCAGGAAAAAAATGTTGGTCCAGACCAAAAAAAATCAAACCAAAACAAACAAAAAATTATTTATATTCATTGAGAAACAATAAATCTGTTTGTGATTGAGATCCAAGAAGCAGAAGCTACTGCTGTGCTCCAAAGTGTCCATCTTCATACCTGTCCATCCTAGAATATCCAGAAAACTACAGGAAGAGCAAAATTAAAATGGTCTTGGATATTTAAAAATCAATATCCCCATCATTTTCCATATTAAAGAAAAATGCATGATTATCTCAAAGAATGCAAGAGGAACATTAAACAAAATTAAAATTAGCATCATTTTAATAATAATAGCCGATTGGTGGTGGCGCACACCTTTAATCCCAGCATTCAGGAGGCAGAGCCAGGCGGATCTCTGAGTTGTAGACCAGCCTGGTCTACAAGAGCAAGTTCCAGGACAGGTTCCAAAATTATACCAAGAAACTCTGTCTTGAAAAACAACAACAACAATAATAATAATAATAATAACAAATTAGTCACAACATAAGAATAGAAATTACTTAACCTGATAAAAGTGTTTAAAGGAGGCAATGGGGGAGGAAACAAAGAGAAAGAGAAAGATGGGAAGGGGAAGAGAGGAGAAGGAGAGAGAGAAAAATAGTATCATTCACAATAGTAACCATCTATATGTTCTCATAATACAAGAACATGCTAGGTGTGCTCTGTGTCCTCACACCTGTCTAGTACTGTACTGAAAGTATTGACCAGTGCAGAAGAATGCGATAATGATCCTTAGGAGGGAAGGAATAAAAATGTCGTCATTCACAGATGACATTGTTTTCTGTGTAAAATATCTCAGTCTACAAAAAAGTGCCTAGAACTAATAAGCAATTCCACAAGTTCTGGGGGTAAAATGTAAGTACTTTACAAATCAGTTGTAACATTATACACTGGTGATGGGAAAAATGGCATCAGGAATTTCCTAAATTCCTATTTGAATGTTAGCAAAAAATCTCAGTTTGAAATATTATAAGGTATAAGCTTTTATATATTTATATATTTTATATATATGAGATGTCAAAAACCTAAGTATAGAATTATGACTTTTTATAGAATGGAGTCTTGATGTTGTTAAGGGATGAAATCTCTCTGAATATACTGTTAACTGGGGGCCAGTCTCCAGCAGCACAGGGCTTTGAAAAGAATCCACAGAGTTGGCAGAAGCTACGATCTTCCCCAAACTGAGAGGGTTTAGGGAAAAAGACTCACACACTCTCTTGATGGCTTCCTTATTTGTTCTGTTTTCTCTCTGTTCTTTCCATGTTCTTTCTCTACTGTATACTTTTAAAATACAGCTTATATACTTTAATGAAATTTTTCAGGTAGTATGGGTGTTAAAATGTGGTTACATTCTGCTTTCCAAGTGAATAATCACAACGAATGCAAAACAAACAGCCTGGTTTTCCATATCCTTACAGGATACGTACTATAGGTGAAAAACAAATTATCCCAAGAACCCACATACATTCATACCCAAACAGCTCATTATAGCCTGTGTGGGCAAGCAAGGTATTCTTCTCAGTCAGGTCTTTTACTGGCAGGCTGCATTTTTCAGTTGCAAAGAAAGGGCCAATTACTTTATTATTTATCTTGAAAGGTAATCTTATAAGGACTCTTAAAGGAATCGCAAATCTAAACTTTTGTATATGAAAAGGAATCAGTCAGTTCTACTTTAAATATTTATGGTACATATGCACTCATTAATAGTTTTTTTTTTATATCAGGACAGAAATGGGTATAAGGAATTAATCATTACCTTTTGTCATCAACCATTCCTCGCAAGAAGGGTATCTCAACCAATGATAACTGGGCTGCTTTGTTCTTGTTCCCTGGCACTAATGAGTTCCACATTCATCTATGTGCCTTTTTAAGACTTTAGATTATCTTCTTATGTTTTTCACCTCAAAGCTATTTAACAAAGATATATTAGTCTAACTTTGTTATTTTCAAAGCTTTGTTTCAGCTGTCATGCACTATGAAACCTGTGAACACGTCTCCCAACCTTAGGTTAAAAGAATTTAAACCAGATGGGCTACCAGAATTCAGTTGTAAATCATTAACTTGAATTCCAAAGTATGCAGTTCCTTAAATGAAACTCACAGGCCCTGGGTAGGTAGCATTTCCTTGTATTTATTTTTATATATCGAAACTCTGTATAAGCTATCATTATTATTATCAATTAGATAGTATAGCTTGGGAGGAAGAATCATTTTCTTGACAATCCAAAGATAAAAATGTCCAGTAGAACGAGATGTCTCCATGAGCTAAACACACTATGTTACAGGCCGTGGAGGTCTCCCCACATCACTCACACCATGCTAGATACCAGAGGAATAGTGCAGTAACAAGCATGTAAAGGCATAGCAGGAGCAAAAGACATTCCAGGGTCTGTAGTCCCATGGCCTTGCTAACCAAGATTCACCCATCAGAGAGTTACCACCTGGTAGGCTGACACCCTGAACTTCAGTTACCACCTCTGCTCCTCTGACGTGGCCACCAGCATGAATAGATCTTTCTTCTGCTCCTCTGACATGGCCACCAGCCTGAGTAGATCTGCCTTCTGCTCCTCTGACATGGCCACCAGCATGAATAGATCTAGATTTGATAAAACCTCTGAGAAAACCAGTAACCATTACACAAACAATGTAGGATTCCAAAGTTTATAATTTTTATTATTATTATTATTTTTTTATTGAGAAAAGGAGAAAAAAAAACAAGTTTCCACCTCCTCCCAGCCTCCCATTTCCCTCCCCCTCCTCCCACCCTTCTCCCCCTCCTCCCACCCTTCTCCCCTTCCTCCCACCCTTTCCCCCTCCCCCCACTCCTTTCCCCCTCCCTCTCCAGTCCAAAGAGCAGTCAGGGTTTTCTGCCCTGTGGTAGGACCTAGGACCTCCCCCCTCCGTCCATATCTAGGAAGGTGAACATCCAAACTGGCTAGGCTCCCACAAAGCCAGCACATTACGTAGGATCAAAACCCCGTGCCATTGTCCTTTGCGTCTCATCAGCCCTCATTGTTCGCCATGTTCAGAGAGTCCAGTTTTATCCCATGCTTTTTCAGTCACAGTCCAGCTGGCCTTGGTGAGCCCCCAATAGATCAGCTCCACTGTCTCAGTGGGTGGGTGCACCCCTCGTGGTCCCGACTTCTTTGCTCATGTTCTCCCTCCTTCTGCTCCTCATTGGGACCTTGGGAGCTCAGTCCAGTGCTCCAGTGTGGGTCTCTGTCTCTATCTCCATCCATCACCAGATGAAGGTTCTATGATGATATGCAAGATATTCGTCAGTATTGCTCTAGGATAGGGTCATTTCAGGTTCCCTATTTTCAACTGCCCAAGGAACTAACTGGGGACCTTGGCTTGGGCACCTGGGAGCCCCTCTAGGGTCAGGTCTCTTGCCAACCCTAAAGTGGCTCCCTTAACTAAGAATTGTGGTTCCGTGCTCCCCTGTCCAACCTTCCTTTGTCCCAATCCTCCTGTTTTCCCAAGGCCCGACCTCCTTCCCTTCTAACTTTTCTCTCCCCATCTCCCCTTACCCCCATCCCACCCCACCCCCAAGATCCCAATTTTCTCCCCGGCAATTTTGTCTACTTCCCTTAGCCAAGAGGATAACTATATGTTTTTCCTTGGGTTCACCTTCTTACTTAGCTTCTTTAGAAATGTCAAGTGTTTTGGAAATATAAATGAGCAATTCCACTACCTGTTTCAAGACTTATTAGAAAAACTCTGTACTGATGCATAAACCATCATAGATGGACTACGGAGCTACCATGAAGTCTGGGACAAGAGAGACACCAAGCCAAAGCATTAGAATAGCAAGTTCAGAAATGATCCAGCCAATACAGCCAACTGAATGTTAACAAAAATGAAGAAGTAAATTGATGAAAGTAGATTAGTCTTTTGAATAAATGACAGTGAAAAAATTGATATTTAAAAATAACAAGAAGCCATGATAAATATGATAATTACCTTGAAATTGGCCAATCATAAAATAGAAAGTTAATACTTCTCCAAGAAAAATTCAGAGAAAATATTTATACCTTTGAGTTTGGCAAATGATTTTTAGACATATTCATAAAGGTGTTTATAATATAAGAGTATTTCAGACTTTATTAAAATTTAGAACTTCGTCTAAGAGTTAAAATAATGAAAAGATAATCTGACATCAGAGAAAATATTTGTAGTTTGCATTTCTGATTGAAGAACTACATTCAGAATACATAAAGAGTTGTCAAATCTCAAAAATAAGGACACAATCTAATTTTTTAAGTTCAAAGATAGTTCCTACTTCCATCTCAAATAACATGGTGAGAATCAGTTCTACTTTCCATAAAAAACGACAATTTTTTAAAATCAAATAATTTTGAAAGTGGTGGATAGCAGCCAGCTAAGTCCAGATTTCTGCCCAATGAGAAACAATTCAGTTTTCTGAATGTCCCGGCTTCAAGATTTCCAACTGGAACTACAAAGGTACAGCAGTCACAGCGTAGTCCCTCAGAAATGACACATGGTAGCAGAAAGCCCAAGGAAACTGAGGCAGCTGAAGGATAGGAAAAGTGAAACATGAGGAAGGACCTCTGCACAGGGCTCCCCTTGACGATTCTGTGCACACTAGAGGACATCCTGAAGGTGTGACAATCATAAACACAAGCATCAGAAGGGGCAAGAGCCAGAGCTTGGAAGAGGCACAGTTGGTTTAGTGCCAGTTTCTGCCATGCAGACTAGAAACTCACATAAGCCGATGAAGCACTGGGAATGGTACTCACAGGTGAACCGCCTCAGGGGTGGGAGATCAGAACTAGACAATGTGGGCTATGGTGATGTACTCTAATGAACCTTTAGAGAAAGACTCAGGTTTCCAAGTGACTTCACTGGGTCCCAGATTAATATTAAAATGCTAATGCATCAAATTATACAAATTGCAAAAATACCAGCATCAACAAGAGAAAATTCTCGAAGCTTGACACCTAATTTAAGATGATGAGAAAGAAGCAGGGAAACGTGATGTATAAGTAAAAACAATAATAAATATAAAATGACCAAGAACTGACATGAGCAATCAAATTATAGTACAGGAATGTTAAAATATTCACTATTGCAGCTAACTTATGTTCAAAGTAGAAAAAAGCCACAACACATAATTGAACTATAAAATGGACATGATTGCACATACCTCAAGATAGTGCAATAAGAAGCACGACCAATTTGACCAATTGGAAAACTTAAGACAAAATAAACTTTTCTGAAAAAGTAAAATGACTGAAACTCAATCAAGAATTAGTGAGGCTTTTGGCAAATGTGTTCATAGGGTGAGGTGCATAGGCACCACACAAGATTAGCTGGTTTCTACCGCTCGCAACAGTGTAATTGAGGTAATTGTTACATGTAATTACCCTTTAAATTTCTGTACCTTAAACAACTTATTTAAAACTTGGCCCACCTCTTGCAACATTAAGTAGTAAATGGTACTACCTCACAGAACTATTCTGAGCAGTTAAATGGTTACATTTCCTGGGATATGTATAACCTCCACCATGGTTAACTCCTAAATAGTATTATTATGGAAGGTAATAATGGCTGCTACAAAAAGCTTCACATTTTTTTTTTTGATGCAAAACAGTGAAACACTAACACTTTTGTGGTTATGGCTATTTACAAGTCCCCAAAACGTGGTCAGGCCAGACAAAAAGATTTCCAGAAACATACGTAGAGTCAATTACATATATATTTAAAGTTAAAAGAAGCAAAATAACAACAAATATATTTGAGCTTTATATATGTGCACACATATATTTCTTCATTTATTATATATGTGTATATCATTATTATATATTTCTTTATTGTGATACACAGACATAGATGCAGTCAAAATCCCCACACACATAAAAATAAAATAATATAAGTGAGTAAAGATAGAAGATTCAGGCGTTACAAGAAAAATCAATGGAAGAATACCAATATCTAGACATAGATGCAATTTTTGAATTCAAGGATAAAAATTTGTACCTATTCTGTTGTGGAATAATACTTTAACTATGTACAGTTGTATTACACTTGTTTCTGTTACAGAATATTACTTTAACTGTGTCAAGGAGTGTTACATTTGTTTATGCTATTTGTGTAACTATGCAAACATGTGTTGCATTGCCTGACTAAGGCACCTAATTGATCTAATAAAAAAAAGCTGAACAGCCAATAGCTAGGCAGTAGAGGGATAGGCAGGGCCAGTGGACAGAGAGAATAAGTAGGAGGATGAATCTAGGCTTGAGATAGAAGACAGAATGAGGAAAAAAAGAGGGAGACACCTGGGGCCGGCAGGCTGCAGCCTTCTAGACAGACATGGAGGGAGAAGGAAAGAAGGACATACAGAATGAAAGAAAGGTAAAAAGCCCCAAGATATGTGGTGATACTTTGTTGATGCTGTAACAAATAAAGCTTGCCTGAAGATCAGAGTGTGGAGCAAGCCATATTAGTTAGCCATAGAGGCCAGGCAGTGGTGGTACACATCTTTAATCCCAGCACTAGGGAACTGGAGGAGATGGATCTTTGTGAGTTCAAGGCCACCCTGGGCCACACAAGATTGAATCAATCTTAAAAAAAAAAAAAAAAAAACAGAGCTCATACCTTTGATCTCAGTACTTGGGATCACATGCCTTTAATCCCAGCACTAGGGAGGTGGAGACAGGATATGGCTGGGTGGAGAGAGGAATGTAAGGTGGGAGGAGACAGGAGCTCAGAGTATTCAGTCTGAGAATTCCTAGAGACAGGATTGCACCCTTTGGTCTGAGGATTTATGGACTTAAGAAGTCTCTCCAGTGACTGGCTCCTTTACTTCTCTGATCTTCAGTATTTACTCCAATATCTGACTCTGGGTTTTTTATTATTAAGATCAATTAGAATTCACACTACAGGGGTAAAATGTAGACAAAGAGAAACAGGTTAAAATAAGTTTTAAGAGCTAGTGGGACAAGCCTAAACTAAGGCCAAACATTTATAACTAATAATAAGTCTCCATGTCATGATTTGGAGACTGGCGGTCCAATAAACCTGCTATGCTATCCAGATATTACCTATAAAACAAGACAAATCCTATGAAGCCTTAAGTTCTTTTGCGAACTAAATAGCAAAGTTAACAGAGTCCTTAGGAGAGACTAAGTGCATATGGACATACCAGCTGGTAATTGCTTGTGAAGGCAGCATAGATACTTTTAGTCATCCAAGAACGTAAGAACTAAGTTCTTACCATGGATTTTTCCTGAATATGAAGATAGATATGTTTCAGCTGTCTGAGAAATCAATCCTAACATACTCAGCAAGTCACTGTATAAAAGAATGGGAGGTGAATGATATAACGTGTAAAACTTAAGTGTCAAATCCAAATCATTGTGAATTAAATACCATGTCGCTGAAATCCCACAAGCAGATTCATAGTCCAGAAATATAATACTGCAGTGCTTAGCTCATAATCTGAATCCATAAAAAAGAGTAAAAACAAAAGGGGAAGATAAATAAATGTTTGGAATTCTTCACATTACAGAGAGGCATGATATCTATTTTCAGTGGTTGTAGGACATCTGTGTTTTAATTTCTTGAGATTTATTTATTGATTTTAATTTTATGTATATGGGATATGAGTGTTTTAACTACATGAAAGTCTGTGTACTACATACATACATTCAGTGCCCATGGAGGCCAGAAGAGGAAGAGGGATTCCCCAGGACTGAAGTTACAGATGATTGCTACCTGCCATGTGGGTACTGGGAATAGAACTCAGGTACTTTAAATGAGCAGCCAGTGAGCGAGTACTCTTTATTGCTAACCCTTTTTGAAGCCATCATATTTTTGATTCAACATAAATAGGATAATTTACATATATAGCCAAGATTCCCACTGTCACCTCATATATGTGTGTGTGTGTGTGTGTGTGTGTGTGTGTGCGCACGCGCGCACGCGTGCGGGTGTGTATGCATATATATGGGTGTATATTGTATAACACATATCGAATACATGTGCATATACATATATGTATGTGTATTTATAAAGCTTACCCTGTATTAGGTTCCTCCAGAGAAGTAGCACCTCCTGTTTGTGTGCACTTGTCAGGGGTATGTGTGTGATGTGTGTGATGTGTGTGTATTGTGTGTGTATATGCATGTGTGTAAGGGGGTATGGAAAGAGAGAGAGATTCAGATGAGAGTGATTGATTGATATATATTAAAATAATTGGCTTATCTAGCCATGTATGCAAAGAAATCCCAAGATTTGCTGTTTAACTTGGCAAGCTGGGGACCCAGGAAAGCTGAAAATCTAACTTCAGACTTACATCCAACAGGGTAGTATCTGAAAGGTTTGGTGTTTTAGTGTTAACAGGAAAGCAGATATTATAGTTTTAATTTTCATCTTCATAGGATTTAGAATCGCACAGGAGTGCAGTGAGAAATTGTCTAGATTGTGCTGGTTAGCGGGTGTGCCCGTGTCATTTTTTTAATTGGATTAATTGAGGTAGGGACACCTGCTCCGATTCTGGGCAGCACTACTGCATGGACTGAGTCCCGGATTGAAGAAAATGGAGAAAACAAGCTGAGTGCTTGCGTGTGGCCACTAATTGCACACCGCTATTGACTGTAAATGTGATGTGATTAACAGCTACAATTCCTGCCAACTTGATTTCCCTTCAAAGATGAAACAGAATAGCAAACTGTGAGCGCAAAACCCTCTCCCTTAAGTTGCTTTGCCAGGAATTTTATCACAGCAAATGAAGTGAAACCAAGAAAACAGAGCAGGCACACAAAGGGAGGAGTTCCCACATTGGGGAAAGGCTGGCTTTTTATGCTATTGAGGAATAAAACTGATGGCGTGATATTCACCCACTTATCAAGGGTCATCTGCTTATTTGATCTGATTATTTAAATCTTGTTCTCAACTAAAATTATCTTTACAGTAATACATAGAATAACAGATATTTGTTTACCTCGGTGAAGCTGTGTTACTTTGCCTGTCTGAAACACTTGATCCGTCTAATAAAGAGCTGGATGGTCAATAACAAGGCAAGAGAAAAGGTAGGCAGGGCTGGCAGGCAACAAGAACAAATAGAAGGAGAAATCTGGGAAGAGAAGATAGAGGATCAAGAAGAGCAGAGGAGGATGCTGGGGGCCAGGCACCCAGCCACCCAGATAGACACAGAATAAAAAGGAAAGAAAAGATATACAGAAATAGAGCAAGGTAAAAGCCCATAGGCAAAAGATAGATATGATAATTTAAGTTTAAAAAAGCTGGCTAGAAATAAGTCAAGCTAAGGCCAGGCAAGCATAAGAAAGAATAAGTCTCCATGTGATTATTTGAGAGCTGGATAGTGGGCCCCTCAAAGAGCAAGAAGGAAAAAGAAAAACCAGCTGTAAAAAGACAGACGGAAAGAGTCAAGGAAACAGGCTTTGCAAGAAACTACCCTTGTCATCACTTTGTTCTCAGATGTCTCTTTCTTATTGCTGTAAAAGACATTATGTAAAAGACATAATCAAAATTATGTGAAGACATAATCAAAGCTGGTTTACCGTAATAGTCGGATTTAATGGGAATATTATAGAAAATGACCCTTTTACCCCATGCTTGTCAATACCAGTAAGGTTCAAGTGTAACGCTAGCACGCTATAAATGCAAGAGCTGGGCTAGAGAGATGGCTTAG
This sequence comes from Microtus oregoni, assembly GCF_018167655.1. NCBI lineage: Eukaryota > Metazoa > Chordata > Mammalia > Rodentia > Cricetidae > Microtus > Microtus oregoni. The sequence goes on from NW_024543094.1 coordinate 22,530,203, forward strand.
CCCTTAAAGGCTAGACTCACAGCCAAAATAAATGCAAGAGCTGCAGGATGCAGATTTATTCTCCTAAGAAGTAGTTAGATGTGGTAAATGTTCAGAAGACATGGGAATTTACAGGATCTGGTAATACAGCTGCAGGAAACTTTAAAGAAAGCCAACTTGAAGCCACACGAACCTAAAAATACTAAGTACCTACTCAACAGAGTTCCTATTGCACAGTACATATCCAACTTCAACAACAAGGAAAAAGCATTCTAAAAGACAAGAAAAATTATCAACAGAAAAAGCAGGTGTTGAATAATTCAGATATGACATACATTTGGGGATTATCACATAGAAAGAGTAATAACTGCATTTGGCATGCTAATGACTAATTTGAAAAGCAGGTATAAAGAAAAAACAAGCACGCGATTAGTAGAGATAAAATTCTAAGAAAGAATGAAGAGAAATACTGATACAAAAACACTCAGATAAAGAACGAATTTGAAAGTTTTAACACGCTGCAAAAGTTTTTACCTCAAAGATAGGTCAAAAGAAACTTCAATAGCTTCAAAGAAATGGAATAAAAGAAAGAATAAGGAAATAGACACATGACTTAAGAAGTATGGGATAACCAAAGAATTTCCTAAATTTAATTTTTAACAACAATCTACAGATTAAGAAAAAAAAACTAACCCAAAAATACTAGGTGCTTTTTTTTTTTTTATTGCAGTACACTGAAGACTAACATCTTGGAAGTAGCCAGGAGAAGAATATCCCTTTTCTTATTACAGGGTAATTTTTACAGGAAACATTATTTAATCTTCATGGAAGGAAAATAATATCACACTAAATTCAAAGCCTCACAAAAACTTTACTTCAAAACTGAGGGGAGATTAAGATATGTTTTTCAGATGGTGAAAAACTGGGAGAATTCACAAGCTTGCATACCATGAAAGAAATGGGGAAGGGTTTTGTTCATAGTGGAGGAAAATGATAAGTCACACATACAAATACATACAGGAAAAGGAAGATAAGGTACAATCTTTCATTAATTGATGTGAAATCTGTCTCATGTATTAATTTTAACAGTATGTTGGGCCATTACAGCCTATTGATAATGGAATGAAGGATAAATATATTCTAAAAATTATTAAGGACAAATTATGGAGGCTCCACTATATAATACCTGTACTGAGGATAAGGCTGAATAACATAATTTAAAGGTGAATTATGGTAGCAGTCTAGCTATCCTAAACTCTAGGAAGAGTATTTTTTAAGAGAAGTTCTATTGACCCAGGGGTATTAACTCATCAGTAGAGCAATTGCCTTGCATGTGCAAAGCCCTAGTTTCAGTTCCCAGTATTGAAACAAACAAAGGAAACAGTAACATAAAGAAGTTGATTAAACGAGCGATTGCACAAAGCAAGTGTCTGCGCAATAGCAGATGGAGAAGCTTCTCTGTACCAGACTCTATGCAATAGCAGGTAAAGAAGCTCCTCTGTAGCAACCAACCAGCCCCCAAATCATGACACGGAGACTGACTATCGTCATGAAGGCTCGGGCTAGCTTAGGCTTGTTTCTGGCTAGTTCTTTTAACTTAAATCAACTCTGTTTCTCTTTATCCACCTTTCGACTCTGGACTTTTTGCTTTTCTTCATTCTGTAGATTGTACTTCCACTGGCTGGGCTGCCTGGTTTCTGGTCCCAGGTGTCTCCCTCATAATTTCCTTCTATCTCTTCTCTCCTTCTTCCTCTTGACCCTAGATTTCTCCCCCTATTTATTCTCTCTGCCTACCTATCCTCTCTCTGCCTAGCTATTGAAATTCAGCTTTTTATTAGACCAGTCAGGTGCCTTAGGCAGGCAAGGTGAAACAAATTAGCATATTTTTATATAATTAAACAAATGCAGCATGGAAAAATGTAAAACACTTTTTACACAGTTAAATTAATATTCTGTAGCATAAACAAATGTAACATAAATTTGCCTAGTTAAAATTTAATATTCCATACCTCTCCAAATAAATTTAAACTAATGAAGGGCATGACTGCTATTAAATCAAATGTATTGATAATCATTATAAATGTGAAAGTATACTAAATAAAAGATAATAGTTTTTCCACAAAAAATAAACACAGCTCTACTTTATTTATAAGACATTCACTTTAAACAAAAACATAGGCTAGTAGGAAATGGAGGAAGAAAAATGCCAGATATGGTGATTAATCCTGTAATCCAAGCACTCTGAAAGTGGAGAAAAGAGGTTTGCCATGAAAAAAGAGCTATTACTACTGAACTCAGAGACATTAGAAGGAAAATAAAGAAAACTATGAGAATTTCCTTATTTTTATTATCTTATTGCTTTGTTTCTCTGGTTAATTTTGATTTTCAGTTTCTGTTATTGCTTTTTGAGAAGTAAAGAACATTAAGTTGTTTGGGGTAGAAGGTGAGGAGGATCTGGGAGGAATGAAAAGAGGGAAAATAATATAATTTTAAATAAAGTTTTGATTATAAAAAGGAGAAATCTTGGAACAGAAATGTACATGGAGGGCAGAGGAGGAAACAAAAAGTGTTGGTTAATTTAAGAATGAGCCGATAGTGATCCATCATTGTGGCAAAAGTACTGAGATAAATATAGTAAGAAGTCAATAAAGGGGAAGTCTGGGTGGCCATCTGAGAAAATTCATAAATTAAAATTACACACAATGCTGGAGAGGTGGTTCAGTGGCTCAGAGTCAGTACCATTCCTGTAGAGGACCCAAGTTCAGTTCCCAGCACCTACCCTCGGTGACTCACAACCACCTATAGCTCCAGGGACTCCAACAACCACATCAGGCCTCCAGCAGCATATCAGTCACATGGGCATGAATACACAGGCACAGCACACATCCTTATGTTGGTAAGTTAAAACTAATCTTTATAAAACCGTGCCCACATGTCCAAAGGATCCTACTACAGAGACGCTTGTTCATGGATATTCACTGCTGCTCTGTTCAAAATGGCCAGAAAGTGGAAATAGCCCTCAATGTCTGTTAATAGACGAATGGATAATGGAAATGTGCTTATATCTACATAATAGAATATTACTCAGTTGCTAAAAAAATCTAATCAAATCATGAATTCACAGGCAAATGGGTGGAGTTAGAAAAACATCATCCTGGGTGAGGTATCCAGACCCCAAATGATAAATATGGTATATATTTTCTTTATGTGAATATTAGCTTTTAAGCTTTTGAGATACATTTTGCCATCCATATAACCACAGAGCTTATATAGAGAGTAAGGACTAGGGAGAAGGAAAATATATCTCACGGAGGGGGAAATATAATATATAATTATGGAAGATTGAAGGTCTGGAATAGGAGGAGTAAATGAGTAGGGGGAGGAAAGAGAGGGTAGAAAGGGGAATAAAGAGAGAAACAGCTAACACTAAAGACTATTTGAGGAGTCTTAAAGAAACCTATTACAATAGAAGCTTCTTAAAACCTATTGGATGGGATTGGGGAAGGGGGGTAAGTGGAGGAAATAGGAGGAGGGGGTGGAGTGGGAACTTGGATTGGTATGTATAATAAAAAAGATAATTTGTTTTCTTTTTGGAAAAGTAAATAAATAAATAAAAAGAAAAATGGAATGTGACCTTCAAATGGGTCTCCTTTATTGCTTGTTGTATGAGTATTTAAGCTGTGAAGAACAGAGAAACTTAGGAACATCATGAGAAACATCACGAGAGAAGGAATTAGAATGGGCTAGAAGGATAGCATCATGTATGAGAAAATTAGAAGAAAATCATCAAGAGCAAAGATAGCATCATAATGAGAGTCAGAATAGAGAAAGCAGCTACTGTAACAGAAGAACACCTTGACAGAATGCAACATGAAAAAATAAAGAAGGAATTCATCAGAAAAAAATTATGCATAAATAAAAGAAATCTAAATGAAATCACCAAAGAGCAGGGAAGCCAAACCCTTAATGCTAGAAATATGTTACATCTAATTGAGTTGTTGGCCAAAGATGCATCACAGAAACCTTCTAATCCAAGCAACTCAGAATATTTCAAATCTATTGTTTCCTCTCCAAAATCTTTTTGTATTATAATTCCTTTAATTATGAAAAATATTTTGTGAAATTATATCTTTTCTAGCTTCATTTTATAAGCACTGCACAAATGTGATATGTATCTACATGATATACACATATTTTAGTAATTATAATTTTTTCTTTTATTTTTTTAAAAAAGAAAGCAAACAATCTTTTTATTTCACATACTAATCTCAGTTCCCACTTCCTTCACTTCTCCCATTCCCTCCAGGTACTCCCCCAGTCCACCCCTCATCCACTCCTCAGAGAGGGTAAGACACATTGATTTAGGGAAGGTCCAAGGCCCTCCTTACTATATGTATGCTGAACAAGGTATCCATTCAAAGAGAATGGATTCCCCAAAAGCAAATACAAGTGGTAGGGATAAATCCTAGTGTGCCTGCCAGTGGCCTCAGTCTGCTCAAGCCATACAACTGTCACCCACATTCAGAGGGTCCAGTTTGGTCCTATGCTGATTCCTTCACTGTCCAACTAGAGTTAGTGAGCTCCCATTAGCTCAAGAAAACAGTTTCTGTGGGTATTCTCATCATGGTCTTGATCATTTTGCTCATATTCTCATTCCTCCCACTTTTTAACTGGGCTTTGGAATCTCAGCCCGGTGCTCCACTGTGGGTCTCTACCTCTGTTTCCGTCAGCTGCTGGATGAGTGTTCTATGGTGACATTTAAGACAGTCATCAATCTGACTAAAGGGCAAGGCCTATTCAGGCATCCTCTCCACCATTGCTTAAGGTCTTAGCTGGGGACATCCATGAGGATTCCTTGGAATTTCTCTAGTGCCAGGTTTCTTGCTAGCCCCATAATGGCTCCCTAAATCAAAATATCTTTTTCCTTGCTCTCATCTCTGACCTTACTCGATCTTGACTATCCTGTTCCCTCAAGTTCTCCTCTCTTCCCTCTCCCCCTCTCTTTTTCTTCTGCCCTCCCTTTTCACTCTACCCCATGCTCCTAAATTTGTCAGGTGATCTTTTCTATTTCTCCTTTCCAGGTGGATCTATATATGTTTATCTTAGGGTTTACCTTTCTACTTAGTTTTTCTAGGGTCATGGACTAGAGGCTCGTTATCCTTTTCTCTACATCTAGTATCCATTTATGAGTGAGTACATTCCATGTTCATCTTTCTGGGTCTGGGTTACTTGGTTACCTCACTTGGGATATTTTTTTTCTAGTTCTATCCATTTGCATGCAAATTTCAAGATGTCATTGATTTTTTTTTCCCACTGAGAAGTACTCCATTGTGTAAATGTACCACATTTTCTTTATCCATTCTTCTCTAGTTGGGGGACATCTAGGTTGTTTCAAGGATCTGGCTATTATGACTAATGCTGCTATGAACACTGAACAAATGTACCCTAATATCGAAACCACCAAAAGACTCAACCAAGAAAGAGGATTACAGACCAGTTTCCCTCATGAACATAAATGCAAAAATACTCAATAAAATACTGGCAAACTGAATCGAAGAACACATAAAAAAACATCCATCGTGATCAAGTTGACTTTATCCCAGAGATGCAGGTATGGTTCAACATATAAAAATCTATAAATGTAATCCACCATCTAAATAAACTGAAAGAAAAAATCATATAATCCTCTCATTAGATACTGAAAAAGTATTCAACAAAATCCAACACCCCTTCATGATAAAAGTCTTGGAGAGATCAGGGAGTCAAGGAACATATCTAAACATAATAAAAGCAATATATAGCAAGCCAACAGCCACCATCATATTAAATGGAGAGAAACTCAAAGCAATTCCACTAAAATCAGGGACAAGAAAAGGCTGTCAACTCCATTCATATCTGTTCAATGTAGTTCTTGGAGTTCTGGCTAAAGCAATAAGATAACAAAAGGAGATCAAGTGGATTAAATTGGAAGGGAAGAAGTCAAACTTTGGCTATTTGCAGATGATATTATAGTATCCCAAAATTCTACCAGGTAACTCCTATAGCTGATAAACACCTTTAGTAATGTGGCAGGATACAAGATAAACTCAAATAAATGAGTAGCTCTCCTATATAGAAATTATAAAGAAGCTGAGAAAAAAATCAGAGAAACATCACCCTTCACAACAGCCACAAATAACATAAAGCATCTTAGGGTAATACTAACCAAAGAAATAAAAGACCTGTTCGACAAGAATTTTAAGTCTTTGAGGAAAGAAATTGAAGAAGATACCAGAAAATGGAAAGATTTCCCATACTCTTGGATAGGTAAGGTCAACATAATAAAAATGGCAATCCTATGAAAAAGCAATCTATAGATTTAATGCAATCCCCATCAAAATCCCAACACAATTTTTCACAGACCTTGAAACAACAATATTCAACATCACATGGAAAAAAAAACCAGGACAGCCAAAACAATCCTATACAATAAAGGAACTTCCAGAGGCATTACCATCCCTGACATCAAGCTCTATTATAGAGCTACAGTAATGAAAACAGCCTGATATTGGCATAAAAATAGACAGGTTAACCAATGGAATCGAATCAAAGACCCACTTATTAATCTACACACCTATGAACACCTAATTGTTGACAAGAAGCTAAAATGATACAATGGAAGAAAGTAATCATCTTAAACAAATGGTGCTGGCATAACTGGATGTAAACATGTAGAAGAATACAAATAGATCCATATCTATCTCCATGTACAAAACTCAAGTCCAAATGGATTAAAGACCTTAATATAAATCTGACTACACTGAACATGACAGAAGAGAAAGTGGGAAATAGCCACAGAAGACCACTTCCTAAATATAACCCGAGTAGCATAAACACTAAGAATAATAATAAATAAATGGGACGTCCTGAAACTGAGAAAGTTCTGTAAGAAAAAGACATAGTAATAAAAAAGGCAGCCTACCCAATGGGAAAATATCTTTATCATTCCCACAGAGAAAAAGGACTAATCTCCAATATATAAAGAACTCAAGAAATTAGACCATCAAAATTCTAAATAATCCCATCAAAAATGGGGTATTGAACTAAATAGATAATTCTCAACAGAAGAATCTCAAATGACTGGAAAACACTTAAGGAAATGTTCAATATCCTTAGCAGTCAGAAAAATGAAAATCAAAACAACTATGAGATACCATCTTACACCAGTCTGAATGGCTAAGATCGAAACCATCAATGATAGATTATGCTGGAGAGGATGTGGAATAAGGGAAACAGTCCTCCATTACTAGTAGGAATGCAAAATTGTACAACCACTCTGGAAATCAGTATGGAGGATTCTCAGAAAATTGGGAATAAACCTGAGGACCCAGTAATACCACTCTTGAGCATATACCCAAGGGATGCTCAATCATACTACAAGGACATTTGTTCACCTATGTATTTTTTTTTTTTTTTTGGTTTTTCGAGACAGGGTTTCTCTGTGGTTTTGGAGCCTGTCCTGGAACTAGCTCTTGTAGACCAGGCTGGTCTCGAACTCACAAAGATCCACCTGCCTCTGCCTCCCAAGTGCTGGGATTAAAGGCATGCGCCACCACCGCCCGGCTTTTCACCTATGTTCTTAGCAGCATTATTTATAATATCCAGAACCTGGGAGCAACCTAGATGCCCCTCAATAGAAGAATGGATAAAGAAAAAGTGGTACATTATACAATGGAGTACTACTCAGCAGTTGAAAACAATGACAGCTTTCCAAAATCTTATGGTAAGGCCCTGTTGCTGAAACCAACACTTACATATCCCACTGAATCTGGAGAAGTTGTGCTGGTGCCTCCTTAGAGCCTTTGCCCCTACTGATTAGTGTTCATGGTCCTGAGAGGTCCTCTCCGCACTGTCAGAGGAGAAAGGTAAACACCAACTCAGCTTCACACCCTGAGATCTACAATCCTGACTTTCCCGCAGGATATGCTGGTGCAATGCTGACATGAAAGCTGTGCTGGTAACCAGCCATGATCTGATTGAATTAAGACCCTCCTCAAGACACGGAACCTACAGCGAGGGTGACAAGAACCTACTGCGACAGCAGGCACAGGGTCTACACAGGTCCAATCCAGATGAGGGTTCAACACTGAGAGAGGATGGAAACACAAGACCCCATCCTTAATCCAGAATCGATCTGCAATTGACAGCCACTTGTAAAGGAAAAATTAATTTTCTTCATTGGAGTCTCAATGGGTATAGAAATCACATTTAATGAAGGCCCCACGCCCAGTAGTAGATGGTTAACATGAAATGAACTCAACGGTATTTTTGGAGATATTTGTCTCACAGTGTTTTGTTCAGGCATTTTTAATTTTTTACTTTACTGATATTTTGCTAAGGTATTATGGTTTCCAGCTTTGTTTTTATGGGTTTGGGATGTGTGTGTGTGTGTGTGTGTGTGTGTGTGCATCTGTTTATATTTCTCCTCCTTCTACTTTTCTACTTTGGTTTGTTTGTTTGATTGATTGATTCTGGTCCTTATTTGATCTATTATTTGCCTGCTTGTCTTCTAACTAGACAGGGGTAAAAAAAAGCTTGAGTTTGAAGGGTGGGAAGGTAGGTAGGACATGGAAGGAGGTGGGGAAGGAGAAACCTTGATTACAATATACTGTATGAAAAGTTTTTATTTTCAATAAAAAATAGGATAAAGAGGAAAGGAAACTATTCCCAAATTAGAAATTTATCTGAAATAAATACAACCAGTTACCTTTCTTTCAATAACACAAGCATGGTTTCTGTTTTACTTTAAGAAATGTCTAGTAACATCCAATTTTAGTGAGACACACATTGTTGGTAGAAATACAAAATCACATACTTACTTTACATTTTAATTCTAATTTATTTTTCCTGGAGCAACACAAACTTGACTAATGATGCAAGCTTCATACAAGCATGTTCAGAGTATTTTTACACGTAGTAGCCAATGGATGAAGACACTCAAATGTGCTTGAGTGTTGTGGGATATTTGTACACTGTGCAAAGATGTTTTGCTGAGACTTCCAGGCAGAGAGAGAGTTCTTGGAAGAAGAGAGGAGTCATCAGCCAGACACAGAGGAAGCAGGATGGGCACTACCGAGATAGGTAAGAAAACATATGCCAGAATGTAAATTTAAAAATATGGACTAATTTAACTTATAAGAACTAGCGAAGAACAAGCCTAAGCTAAGGCTGAGCATTTATAATTAATAGTAAGTCTCCGTGTCATTCTTTGTGAGCTGGTGGTCCTGATGAGAAAATACTGCTGCACTTGAGGAGAGAGAGAATAAAACATGTGAGATGCTCCTGGGACAGATGTGAGATGTTCATATGACCTTAGAATCAGAAGAGCCAAGTCACCTATACTCTCACCAACATGAGTGACTGTCAGAAAGTTGGGAACAAAAGGATCCAGACAAAAAAGAACATATAACATTTTTGAGAAATTCCACAACAATCAAAAGGAACGTGCAGTGGAATGATTCAAAATGTCCATCTCCAGCAAGGTAAGGGTTGAGCTGGAAGATCCCAAGGAAGATGGCTTGGGTAATGGAAATAATGTATATTTTAGAAGGAGCCAAGGTCACATTCAAAATTATTCACATTATTTAAAATTCACTGACTTGTATATTTGAGATTTGAACATTTTATTGATGCATATTTTACTCTTAGAGGGAACTATAAACAAAAGACAAAGTAAATATGCGATTCTTATTTAGCTCTTGCAATAGCTACCTACAAATTATAAAGATTACCTCATTGTCATACTTAGAAATTATTTAAAATGGGTTGTAATGTTTCAAGCCAAATACTTTCATATTTAATATTTGGAAGTTTTGAGCATTTACTGTGGCCAGCACTGCAAACAAACTCTTAGGAAATGAGAATTATTACTCCATCTCATAGACAAGTAGATTCAGGTTTAGAAAGAAAGGAGAAAATTAAACTTCCTACTGGCTTCTAATGTCTTTGGAGCCTGTTCCCAACCAGGTGGGGACTGGGAGAATGGAAGCCAAAGACAATAATGAAAGCAAGTAGCGTGTTCAGGTTTAAGTTTTCAGAAATCCAGGGCAAAGGGACAATAAAATGAGAGATACGGTTTCTGTTGACAGATGTAACTAATTATAACAGTTCACTAGAAGAGCCAAGTGGTTTTCTGACACAAAATTCTAAGAAAAATGTTGAAGTTGGCCAGTGAAACCTGTGTGTGAATCTCAGAAATATGTCCCACACAAAGTATTAAGAAGATAATAGTTTTACAGAGTATGTACGTGTGTGTGTGTGTGTGTGTGTGTGTGTGTGTGTGTGTGTGTGATATGAGATGGGCTTGAATGTGTGTGTGTTTGTGTGTCTGTATGTGTGGGCACATGTTTATGATGGAGGAGTGGGGTTGAAGTTGTCTTCCCCCATTGCTCCCTCCTTTATGTATTAATGTGGAATCTGGCAGTTGAACCCACAACTCTTAGTCTATACTAGCTGGACAGTTTGCCCAGGGGGTTTCCCCTGTCTCCTCCTTTCACCCACTGGCAATACAAGGAAGCTTCCATGCCCGTCAGGAATTTATGTGGGTTCTGGACATTCAAACTCTGGTTCTCACAGTTATTAGGCAAGTGATTTATCCACTGGGCCATCTCCTGAGTTCCAGACAAGTTTCTTTCGTTTGTTTGTTTGTATCTTACTTTCTCACTGTGACAGCTTCTGAACTGAGAACTCATGGCAGTGCCTAGCCTCTCTCCTGATCTGACACCACTTCCTAGGAGCTCGGTTCTCCCACACCCTCTTTCATTTCTTGTCACCCAAATTAATCAGCTTATTAGTGATCATGGTAATTGAACTATTTGTTGTGAGTTCAATCAGATCTGCTATTGATGAAAACAAGCATCTTGGTTTATCCATGGCATGTGTTCTCAAGACATGCCTCGCTTAGCACCCAGCTGTAGATCTGAGAAAAAATGAGACGTGAAATTTCCAGAGACAAATGTTTTGGCTAACTGTCTCCTTTGGCATTTCAACTGAAATCTTCTCTTTGGAAAATATAGCTGCCATTTGAACCAAGATTTCTTAGGTTTATTCTGCTTCCAATTAGTGGCTCAGCTTCATATTGGCATATCTGATGTAGCAGCTGCAGTGAAATCATTGGGCCAAATACTACCTCCCCCGCTTGCCTCCATGGAACTCTCATTGCTATAAACCAGTGCTGGGGGCTGACCTCAAGAGTATTTGCTTTCCTGTTCATAAAAGCCTCAACGGGTCACCAACACCTGTTAAAAATGAAAAGCACTATCTTTGTATTGCTGAGCTGAAGGATCTCACTTCTAAGCAAAAGGGTTGTTAAAGGCAATCAAGCCCCTGTAGCTAGACGGGGAAGTATTCTTTCTTTCTCACAAGTGTTGGGATGCATGCTTTGGAGCAAGCGTGGCCATGGATCAAGGATATTTGAAGACTGCCTTCCCGAGCTGTTTTATTAAGTCTGTTTAATAAGCGTCTTTGAACTGGAGGCTCTGTCAGGTGCATGATAATAAGAAGAGTAGTTATTCTTATGACTCGTATATTAATACCAGAAATATTTGCTTTGATTGTAAAAAAAAGTAATGGAATAAAATCACGAATAGCACAGATGACAACTTGAGCCCAAGAACTTGAGGGACCATGGTTTTCCCCTCAGGTGTTGTTTTCTGCAACTTGTGGGTTCATTGAGTAGGGCTGAGTCAGTAAGTCACATCTCTCTTGGTGTAGGAGAGTTGTAGTTTATCTCTGGGGGTATAATAGTACAAGTAACTACAGAGGGCAGCCTCCCTCTCCTATGCCCTGTCAACTGATAACCATGAGCCAAATGGAACTTAACTAATTAACCTTTACGATTCTAGTAGTACTAGCCATCCTTCTGGTGTTTGGTGGCAGAGGACAAAATTTCTCCATCACCATATAAATCTTATTGACCAGTCTTGCTCCAGCTAAAGGCTCCCAAAGGCATGAGGCCAATGTTCCAGTGGTGCTGAATCTGTGATGCCCTCAGTATGGAATATATCCCCAGTACTTGATGGAGATATTAGGTTCGACCAAACTTCCTGGTGCTCACCTGTGAGTGAGGGTGGGTTCTTGTCAGAGTGTCGACAGGACCATTTGTCCCATCCTGTTCAAAACCGGAGCAGCACTGGAACCTGAAACTTGAAGATGCAGCTTTCACTTCAAAGCACCTGCCTCTTCCTTCTCACCTTCTTCTCCTCACCCTTTAGCATCTCTCTGTGTCACCCTCCCTTTCTGGTCATTTCTATTTTTATTTCTTGCTCATTAATTTAAAAAAATCGTTCTATGCTCATTTAAGACCTGCAAGCAAATGACTCAATATGAGAAAACCTGTTACTAGGATCGGAGACAAAAGTTTTGATATTATAAGCCTGCTCCTGAATGGTTTCTTTAAATACTGTTATAAAAACATTTCTCTTCCACTCCTGGGAACTAATGGTTTCCACCAAGGCACAGAGAATTCTTTGCTATGCCGCAATGTCTTGCCTGACTTCAGAGCTGGTTACAGTCCAAGCTCATCAAAATGCTATTGTGATGTCAAGACAGCAGCAAGATGTTTCTGGAAAGCCTAATTACAGTGGCTAGGAGATGAGCTTGAAAGGATAAAATGCTGTCCCTAAGTAAGATAAATAATGGAACTTTACAAATATATATTCCTGTCCTCCTATTCTCCTCTGTTGCCAACAGGCAGCCAAGAAATCAGCAGGGTTCTTTCAAAGGCTGTCTATCCATTAGGTCAGCGATAGCATTGGCAATGGAAGGTGAGACAGAAGGGCAGGCAAATGGAGCCCAGTGCTGCCCTGGAACCAAGTTTATTATGCAAAGAACATACTTGTTGCTATGCTAATGGCACGGGATTATTTTTCTCTATTTAAAACTTTCCAGCACAAATGAGGCGGTGTAGAGGGCTGTTACATCATGTAGCTTTCTGAAAATGCCGGTGGCTCCTCTCCATTGACACCTCCTCCTCCTGCACATGGTGACAGGCTGCTTTTGCTTTTCACAAAGTGGTCCCTGTGCTTGGAAAACATCATGGCTCTCAATCAGGATTTATAATAGCCAGACTTCATCAGGACTCAATAAGAATAAAGATGTCTGGGGTGCGTTCCAAATGTGTTCTTTAACTTCTCATCCCTCCACATGTCACAGCTTCGGAGCTGCTCCGCCGGCACCTGGAGGAGAAAATGGACCACTCAACTGATATATTTTGTTTAGGCTATTTTCCCCAAGTTGTGTTCCACTGCAGAGAAAAAGAAAAGCTAGAGAAAATTTAAAAAGAGGAATCTTGTTAGGGAAATTTATTGTTGTCAAGGATAAGGTTACAAACAAGTGGTCAACATAATGAACCTAAAACAAAGAATATTCAAGACCAATACATATGTTCTCAAATTCATCTACTCTCTTCTTCTTTTCTTTTTTCTTGTAATAGTGTCTCGCTATGGCTTAATGTATTTCAAGCTGCTGTTTCATTTTTCATCTTCTTTAGGTAAATATTGATTTGCTTATACCCACCAGACATCACTAACTTGGGTGAGAGGATGTGTTCTCATTGCTTACTGTTACCTTCTTGGGGTCTAGATAACACTTGGTTCCATCTCAATGTTATTTGAGAAAGACAAAGAAGGGAAGAAAGGAAGGAGGTAGGAAGAGAGCAAGTTAAGGTAGAGAAAAAAGGGAGTAAAGAGGGGAGAGAAGATGATGATGTAGGAATTTACCAGGGCATAAGAAATTATATTCACTGAAGTCCTAAGATCCAGTATACACTCTGTTTGCAGGCGCTTCTTAAATAAGGAACCGTTGCTCAATTCCCAGACTATGGAAAGAAGGCAGTAAGAGTTGAGTGATAGGTGCATGGTGAGCATTATAAGAAAAGGTACATCAGAAAGATAAAGGGACAGGTGTGTGATACACACAGTGGATGTCAAAGCTGATTGTGGCTTTCCCAGTTTGGTGGGTTTTAGCTGACATCTTCCAAATGCAATGTGTTCTAAGAAATATGGCCAGAGACCATTGTTAGGGTCTCCCTCTGAGGAAACAGACTTTGTTGGGATTACTTTCATCATATAATGAAAGCAAAAGACTGAACTAGTTGGCCTCTTCCAAGTCTTCTGGTCCCCAGTTAAATTATGCCAATAGCATCAGTGAGTTCGCTGAAGGAGCAGTCGGAATGCATCACGAGATACAGCTTCCCAAATGAGAGAAAACGCTATGATAGTTGTTCTGCAGCTTCACCTCAAATTAGGCAATTTCTAACTTTCCAAACAAGCAGCATACAAACACACTAATGCTTCATCTGCGATGCCATTCCACAAAAATGATCCAATCAATGTTCAAGTCACTTCATGTCAGTTAATGATACTTTGTTTGATATTTGCTGAGCTGAAACACCATCTTCCAGGATGTTGATGTACATCCTGTCTGGCTCGGCATCTAAAATGATGGTCGCTTTTGTAATGCTCCACCAGCACTGTGGGATCTGCGCTCCTGTTTATAACTTCTTGGCAGGTTTAGTGACACTGGGATCCTAATAAGATGGATGCTAGCTTGTTGTACCTAAGGACTGTGCTACGCATTACATTTCTACATTGTCAACTTGTCATGCCTAAACTGTGTGAGCACTGCTAAGATCAATAAAGTTTTAACTCACAGTATTAAATAAATTATCAATCTTCCTTATTGCAGCCCACAGCTAAGACAAAAAAAAAAAAACCCCAGGAATTTGTGTTTTAAAAAATTTGTCTGAATGTTCCATTTGAATGCCTACATTCAAATGAAGCATAACCTTGGATTAAATGAACAACTTTATGAGCAATCTTATCTCAGTTAAGAATTCTAATTTTTTATGTTATTGCATTTCAGTTAGCAACTTTATTTAAAAACATATTTAAAAAACAAAGAGATACCCTATTTGCTTCCATGAATCTTAAATGGTTAATTATAGTATAAATACTATATAATTTTGTATACTAAAATAGAAAAAAACCATTAGAGACATGTTTAATCATTTGAATCCAGTGGTACAGTGTTTATTCATTCATTTTTAGTCCATTAGAGTGTAAATTGGATTTGATTTGCTTGCTCTGATTGGCTTAATTGCCCAGTTACAGCTGAAGTACAAATAAAATTGTAATAAATTGAACAGATGTTTAACCTACTCTACCAAGATCTTTAATAGTCAATTCCAATTGCAATTTACATTCAACAATTTAACAAGACCCTTAGGAAACATATTTGATTATTAAAACAAGCTGTTTGTCTCTGTATATGATGGAAACAAGACCGTTGTGTCACATTCTCTGGCCTCGTGCAATGTCTTCTTGTGTTTAATTTTGTTTATCTCCTGTTACGATACAAAATTACACTTATATATAAATATTACACACAAACACACACATATGTGTATGTGTGTATGAAGAATGATTATAGTACTTAATTTGGTTCCCTAAAAAAGCACCAGACCCATATAGCCAGAAAAGAAACAACATAATTAAAAAATAATTTTTAAAAATGTAGCAATTTCTGTTACATTTTTCATGAGCATACTCAGTACCAGTCATCTTTATTGCTTTCTTAGTCAATGTTCTATTACTATGAAGAGATGCCATGACCAGGAAAAATTACAAAGGAAGCATTTAATTGTGAGCTTGCTTAAAGTTTCAGAGGATGAGTCTATGCTCATTGTGCAGAGAGCAGGCAGACATGGCATTGGAGCAGTAGCTGAGAATTTACATCCTAATCCTCAAGTCAGAGGTAGAAAGAAGTATGACTGGACCTAGTGTGGGCTTTTTAAACCTCAGAGTCCACTCCCAGTGACACCTCCTCCAACACCACCACACCTCCTAATCCTTTCCAAACAGTCCACCAACTAAGAACCAAACATTCAATATATGAGCCAGTAAGGGTCATTCTCATTCAAACCATCACAAGGACCAATGAGAAAAGCACAACCAAAGCATCAGCGAGAAAGCAACTGGTCCTAACTGTTGGAAACAGCCAGAGACCTGCAGCAGAGCACTGGGCTGAGTTCCCGAAGTCCAGTTGAAGAGTCAGAGGAGTAAGAATATGAGCCAAGAGGTCAAGATCATGATAGGAACACCCAATGAAACAGCTTACTTGAGCTAATGGGAGCTCACCAACTCCAGCCAGACAGGGAAGGAACTGGCGTACGACCAAACTAGACCTTCTGAATGTGGGTGACAGTTGTATGGCTGGAGCAGACTGCAGGGCCACTAGCAGTAGCACCAGGATTTATCCCTACTGCTTGTACTGGCTTTTTGGGAACCCATTCTCTTTGGATGGATACCTTGCTCATCCTAGATGTAGTAGGGAGGGCCTTGGACCTTCCCTAAAGCAATGTGCCTTTCCTTCTCTGAGGAGTGGTTGGGGGTTGTGGGAGGAGTATGTGGAGGGAATAGGAGAAGGGGAGAGAGTGAGAGCTGGGACTGGTATGTAGAATAAGAAAAGATAGTTTGCTTTCTTTTTCAAAAAATTAAAGAAAAAAAGAGCTGGTCCTATGATGCAGAATTTGTAAGTGATCGTATGCCCTGCCTATGTAGAAATGCTAAGTATTGCTTAGAGGGAAACCCATGTCAGAGTTTTAATGTCTCCTGCAATCTCTCTCTTTTACTTAAGCAACTGTGAAGATACAGTGCAACTATGAGGCAGAAATGGCAAAGAGTCACTCTTGCATTTCCTCAGTGGAATATAGGATGGATTTTATGTCTGGTCCATCGTACAAACTTCCACAGAGACTCCCAGTCATTTTACATTAAAGTTTGAATTTAGAAAAGAAGAAAGTTAATTTACAAACAAATTAAGATTGTATTGTGTGTGGATATGGGATCATCAGAAAGATAACCAAATGCTCATTAAAAATGTGCTAATCTTGAAGCCAAAAATCAAATGTATAGGAATCAGAGACTTCCAGGAATAATGGTGAGCTGGGAATGCTCCAATGCCTTTAAAGAAGACCCTTAGCTGTCATCATTTCTCACCATGGGAGAATGACACAGACACTGAATTTTATTTTTTTATTATTTAATTTATTTATTCATTAAAGATTTCTGCCTCCTCCCCACCACCGCCTCCCATTTCCCTTCCCCCTCCCTCATCAGCTCGAAGAGCAATCAGGGTTCCCTGACCTGTGGGAAGTCCAAGGACCACCCACCTCCAACCAGGTCTAGTAAGGTGAGCATTCAAACTGCCTAGGCTCCCCCAAGGCCAGTACGTGCAGTAGGATCAAAAACCCATTGCTATTGTTCTTGAGTTCTCAGTAGTCCTCATTGTTCGCTATGTTCAGCGAGTCCGGTTTTATCCCATGCTTTTTCAGACCCAGGCCAGCTGGCCTTAGTGGGTTCCCGACAGAACATCCCCATTGTTTCAGTGCAGACACTGAATTTTAAATGAATAGCCAGGAATCCAAAATTTTGTGAAAATTCTTGATTTAAACATTTTGTAGCCAACTTCAGAAAAATGTTGCACATGAAATCCCAAAACCAAAATTCTGTGAGTCAAACATCTTCAGTCTGTGCCTTGCTGTACAGTCACTCCCCACTCACTCAATCTCATCGTCTTGCAGAAAATGACAATAAAGGTTAAAATAATTTAATGAAATGTTATACCTTAGCGGTAAAGCCAGAAACTGGGACCCCTGTTACTAGACAGTTTAAAACCAATCAGTTTTGACTAAAGACACAGTTCCAACACAGTGACGCAATCCTTAAGCTCTCTGAGCCTCTGGGTCTCATATGTAAAAATAGCTAGTATTCATTCCTACATCATGAGCTTGCTGATGGAACGGTGTACACTTGCTGATGGAACGGTGTACACTTGCTGATGGAGCGGTGTACACTTGTTGATGGAACGGTGTACACGGCAGGCAATGTACACTGCACACTTAGCAGAGAGTCCAGTACCTAGAAATCATTCAAGGAATGGAAACGACGGTCATTGGCTAAAGGGTATTTCTCTTTGCTCTCATCAGAGTCAACAGTGAGATCTTTCTAGATCACACTGAGAGAGAATAGCTTTCTAATTAAAAGGATGTTTGGTTTCCAATGCACTACTGTGCACAGCCTCTATTGTCCTGAGAGTTTATATTGGGGAATTATCACCATCTCCACTTAGAGTGATAAACAAAAAGGAGTAATATAAACATGGGCAAAGAGGAAACTGGACTACCATGGCGCTGTCCTAAGGGGCGTTGTGGTCTAATGGGACTATCCTATAAATCTCATCTGCAGTATGTTGAGGGCCTTGCTCCCATCCCTTCACACATTTGAAAGAAATGATACGAAAAGCTACTGATTCAGATAGAAAACATTTGTTTATCTTACTGGATGTTTGTGATCACAGTCAACAACCATTCTGGGGTGCACGATGAAAAAGTAAAAAAAAAAAAAAAAACAGGATGAAAGTTTTAAGCCAACTGCTCACTTGGAAACAGTTTCATTCCATCGTGTTCTCTTGTTCTATCAGCATCCATGGTGACAAAAGCCTCCCCAGCCCACCTCCATTAGGAAGAGCTGTTTGGATGCTCATTATGTAAGTGTGGCTCAATCTCTCCCCACGGAAAATCTATACAAAGCCCCAAATTTGCTCCCTGGCTATGCGATGCCACTAAAAGGGAAGAAGAAAAAGAAATGTATAATTGGAATATCAGTCCCGGAGACTCATCAAGAGATGATCACTCAGCGCAAATCATGCTTGCCATCAGTCAGGTCAGCAAAAACCCTGCACTTAGCAAATCGCAACGTTTAAAATTAGAATAAGGATCGGGTGGTTTTTATTTTAAAAATGAGTCCTTTATTTCAGGTTGTGTATGTCTATAACCTCCCTTCACTTGGGAAGCTGAAATAGGAGGGTTCCCATAATTCAGGACATAGAGACCAACCTGGACAACATAGGGAGACAGTGTCTCAAAACAAGCAAACATATCATTCTCAAAAGTTCCAACTTTTTGCAAATAATATCTTGTGCTTTTATAAAAATTATTTTCTACAGTTCCACAAGCAAATTTCTTTGGTTTTATGGCATAGCAAAGTAAATGGAAAAATATCATACAAAGAGCGACACCTAAGGTCATGATGTTAGACTTTGTGTAATGGACATGGATGGGCATTGTGTGTGATAGGCGATGTGAAGGTTCTGTTGGCTTTCCTTGGAAGGGGGCTGTATTCTTCTAGTCACCCATCAGAAAGTGTCTGATTATAGTGAAGTGGAAGAGCTAAGGCACATCCTGGGCAAGTAAACTAAAAACTCTTGAGACATACGGGTCCACCCATAAAATTCCCTCTAGGTAAAATTGTGAAACCACTGTTATTTTATGATATCAGGGAGAGGTAAGTGTATTACTCTCCTTTAAGGCAAATAAATCCCATTTACAACTAATTCCTTACGGGTGAAAATTTTGCTAGGCACCATTTAACTGTGCTTGATATTTTAAAAAGGTTTTGTTAACAATGCTGAGTATGGCAGATTCCAGAGAAATAAAGATCTTTTTGTTATTTTTAAAGGGGGACCCTGAAAGATATGATCTTTAGACACAGTACAAAGAATTTCAAATCTCATAATCTTCCCCTTGCTTCTATACTGGAGTTCGTGGCAATCAGATTATTGTCAGGACTCTGTTAGTTATCTGTATCTGGAACCATTGATAAGGCCTTTCAAAGGTCTCATCCCATCTGTTTTAATAGGTGTCCCTTTCACACTTTTCTTCTTCCATTTCTGGAAATACAAGAACTC
The DNA here is from genome assembly GCF_018167655.1 of Microtus oregoni. Classification (NCBI taxonomy): domain Eukaryota; kingdom Metazoa; phylum Chordata; class Mammalia; order Rodentia; family Cricetidae; genus Microtus; species Microtus oregoni. The sequence goes on from NW_024543094.1 coordinate 22,549,967, forward strand.
AAGACTGATGAAGTATTTTGCTTCTTGACTTAAGAATCTTTTGATGATTCTCAGGAGTCCCTCTTCTGTCCAAACTTTAGCCTTCTTTCTCCTGAGCCCCACTCGGACAGTCACAAGAAGTTTGTACCATGCAGATGTCATCAGGCAAAATTTTCAGACTTAAAATTCAGTGGAAAGACCAGTACAGATGGAGGGGGCATTTTGAAGGCTTGGAGTAATGTTAATTTACACATCCCAAAATCATCCTAAAATTTTCAGTTCCTCTAAAGTTAAACACTACCTGAAAATTCTTCCCTACTTAGAAGAGTATCCCACATATAAAATAAATGGTAACTTGCAAGAATTTCTGAATCAGCCTGGAAATACACAGAAGAGAGCATGTATGTTTGCATGCATGTGGATATATACAATAGGGAAGGAAGGCTTCCTGCACACACTTATGTCAAACTTAACTATTACAAACTTTTTGCAGTTAATGAGAATGCCCTACTGACTTCCTATAGAATCTAGGAATTACCATAAACCTACTGGCTTATAACAATAAAAATTTATTATTACTATTTTAAATGTAACTTTAAAGATTTAATTATTTTATGTATATGAGTGTTTGTGTGTGTTCTTGTAGCCCATGAAGGCCAAAGGAAGGAACCAAATTCCCATAAAATAGAGTTATGGATAGTTGTGAGTCACCATAGGAATGCTCTTAACAATTTAGCCACCTGTTCAGTCCTCTTCATATTTTTCTTTTTATTTGCTATAGCCAGAAATTCCACTGAACCTGAACGACCACCACATGTGTTTCATTCACTCATTTTTCAGAAATTGAACACTTAAATTATTCTTCATATTTGGGTTATCATGAGTGGTCCTACCAGGAAGAATACTGCTTATGTACATTTTTTTTAAATTGGGTATGTGTCTTCATTTCCAACAGGTATGCAATGGAACAGCTAGCTCACCAAGTAAATTTATTTATACCCTTTGGAGAAATTGTCATAATGCTTCCCAAAGTCAATACATTATTTTATATTCCCATCAGCAGTTTATAGGATTGTGGTTCCTTGCCAGAATTTATTATTATTTGTACTTTTATCATATTTATCCTAATGGGCATGAGTGACATATCACTGTGGTTTTGATTTACATTTACCTAATGATTAATGATGTGCATTTTAGAGTTGGGTATTTACTAGTTTTTGGAAACTTTTATTTATCTTCTATTATTTTCCAAGCCCAACCCATTCCGACCCAAACTATTTACTGCACCTCATCTCTCTAAATCAGAGCATCATCAAATGGCTTTGGCCATTTGCCTTACACTCCATAGGATTCATAAGGAAAGTTCTTGCCCTTAGCTCTGTAGGTAAAAGTTCATTTTTAAGTTTTATTTAATAAGTACAAAGCTTTCCACATTAATGAGTTGTATGTCATTTAGGAAGTTTTATATTTATTAATTACTCTGGGAACACACACACACACATCGGTCTTAAGAGTCTAGGTATTAGAACAATAGAAATCCATTTTTAGAATCAATGTTAACAATTCCCAAAGATGGTTTATAGAATTCCCTTGTCATTTCACAATGCTCAAGAAATCCCTAAATTCTCATCCTTATTTCTTCTACCTCTCTTATGAACAAATTTGCTGAGTTAAATTATTTCTTAATCATTCATTGTTCCATGCTGGGCTTATTTAAAGCAATTCCCTTTTGTGTCAGAATCAAAGTAGAACAAGCATAAAGCTAGCTAGTAAGTGGCATGTTTGGTTGACTTCAAAAACTTCCAGCTTATTCGAAAGTCTTCTGCGTAGCGTGAAATGATTTTTTTTTAAAAGAAGCCAACGTTTTATTAAAGTGAGATTCCTGCTCAGGGGGAAGAGAGGGGAAAGCTGTGACTGGAGACGACAGTTGGTTTACTCTTACCATTTGATCGCAAAACTCCTCTGCCATCTGTGGGAAGCCACACAGGCAAGTGTGTCAGCACATCTAATAATGAAAAGAAAAAAACAGACAGAGCATGCTGGAGAAACAGACTGCTTTAATTACCCTCTCACAATGCTCCTGGAGAATTCGGAGGAAAACTTAGTGCATGCAAGCTGATTGTTCTGAGGTAGCCAGAGCTGGGGTTTGCAAAAACAGAAACAAAAACAAACAAACAAACAAAAACCCATGATTTACACACTCAGAATTTCAGCACGTCCACTTGGGAGTAGATAGAGAAGGATGATCAGGTTGTGGGAGAAATCCTGTGTATACATATAAATGTTTTGTTAAGCAAATAGATGACTTGGTCATTGTCTATAGTCTATCATTTATGAGCTAGAATCTCAAATTTTATTTTCAAATTGAGTTATAGTTTTGCTGGAGTGAAGAAGAGGTTCCAGGACTATGAAAAGAACACTAATGTGCTCAACAGTCATTGACTCCCAACTCTCATCCTTTCTTCTTTTAGATCTTCACTGGAGACCAGGTTGTGGTTGATTGCAACCTCTGTCTTAGGTGTTTTCACAGGGAGAAGAGAGTGAGGCCTTTCCCATTTTCCTTGAGAGCAATATGAATTATGTTCTGGACAGCTTAAAACAGATAATGAAGACACAGTGATGTCTCACATTATCTTCATCAATATTAACTTCTATGACTCAAGAGAAGTATCACTTTCCTCCCTTCAGGTCAGAATCTGGAGATGCCTGTGCATGCCCCTATTCACAGGCCCCATGCACGTTCCTGATGCACATACCCCTACACACGTGTCCCTGTGTATATGCCCCTATGCACATATTCTTACGCACATGCCCCCATGCACACATCCCTATGCACATGTTCCAGTGTACATGCCCCTATGCACGTGATCCTATGCACATACCCCTGTGAACATGCCCCTATGCACACATCTCTGTGAACATGCCCCATGTGCATGCCCCAGTAAGCAAGAAGCTATTTCAAGTCTTCTCATTTTCCATTTTCTTTCTTATTTCACTCTTTACAATGTGCAAATCTTTCTATCTCTAACCAGTGTTAGGATTATCATGTCACAATGCATGTGAACAGGTAAAATAATGAGGAAGGGACCTGTAGCAACAGATAAGTAACCTACAAATGTATTTTAAGTTCTATTCAATAAATTTGCCTCTTCAATGAAGCTTTGTGTGTTCTAGGCCATCTCTTTTTCTACTAATTACTTTGGACAGAATATAATTGTAATGAATGAATCTATGTGTCCTGAGAATTCATTCTTATACTATCTTGTGTCAACTTCCCTGTGAAAATTTTCATTTAATAACTCTCTTGAGCTGTGTGCTAACTTCACAGATAAAAATACAGAGAACAAGAAAAATTTGAATGTATAGTAAAAGTACAGTAAAGCTCTTTCCCCTAATTTTATACTATGAAAGCAACGCCTCATTTCACAGTATGTTAGAAGGGTAGACAAATGTAACATATTCATGATGATGTGTATGGAATATGACATGAATGTATGTGAGTATAAAAGTCTCATTTTGGGTTAGGGTAATTGAAATGTTTGCTATAAGATTATCTTATTCTTTTTCAGTAAATAATATTAACTGAGCCACTAGTAAAGGTTAGACACTATCTTAAAGAATGTTACTATAATAGCATTTAAGCAGACAATGTCGCTGTTCTTATCATGATAATGAATACATCTCTAAAAGTATGATCCACTGTGTGCAAAGAAAAAAAGAGTGTTAAGAAACTAAACCACAGAAGAAAATGAGTTGGAGTGATACTAGAATATATTTTATATTAGTTGACCAGGAGGAGCTTTGCTGAGAATGTGATTTTTGGGTGAAGGCCAGAAGTAAAGAATTCTATGAGTAATGAAGACAATGTGGGGGAAGAGAGCATTAATAATATTCAAAAAAAGTACAGATAAATTTTGACTTATTTTCCATTTAATGCAAATGGATGATTCATTTACTTTTAAACCTCATAAGAGAAGTATGTCTATAACATAGAAAACTAACCATGGCATGTTGGGTTTAAAGATTAAATATATATTAAAATGTGCATTAATTTTTGACAACTTATTAAACACTATTTTACAAAATATTTCACCATCTGATATTTGATATTTTTGCATTTGGGACTTCAAAATATCAACAGGTTACAGATTCCTATTTACTAGTGCATTTCTGTAAATAACATATTGTGAGGGGGACAGTCTTACTTTTCAGCAAGTAAAAAATTAAACTGGAAATAGTCATCAGAGTGACTTCTTAGTAACATTGGAGTTTGAAGCGGATTTATATTGAAGTTTGACATAAGGTACTTAATCATGAGCATGACTAACAGCTATTAAGAGGTTCTGCAGAGGGAGTTAGTAGGTTTAGCATCCATATCTCACTAATTGGCTGAATTTCAGAATCAGATTTTCTTGTATTTATAGAGTTCATCAAAGCCTATTATGGACTGAAATAAACAATATGTAGAACGTAATAAATATAAGCATACAGAAGCTGCAGAATGTCACTGCGTGCCCACAGTGGGTCACAGGGGTTAACAAATAAGTAGACGTTGGCGTTATTCACTCTGGGTCATAGTCATCAGTCTTCAGTAACTCCCTCTCTTGATCATCAGCCCACACTTGAAAACTCTCCAGTGAGTCTCTTTTAAAGGGAAGATAATGATTCAGAGAATGATTATTCTCTTTGACAGTGTAGGACGGATAATGAGGGCCTTGCTGAGCAAACAGCACTGCTGTCTTCAACACGGGGAGCCACCCTTTGGAAAAACTCAAGTTGAGAACTACTGCAGTTTTCGTTTGATTTCAAGGCAAGATCTTTAGTAGAAGTCAGTACTGCAGTCAACTGGGACAGGGAGGTGGCACCCGGATTCAGGGAACCCTTCCAATAATTTGTCTGAAAGATAAGTTTGTAAATATGTTTAAGGATGAGGGCAAAGGCAGAGGAACACATGGGGGCTTAGAGTTTGTAAGGCTCAGCATGGTCATATATGGCTCAGATGTGACTAGGAGAAGGAATACTTAAGGAGGGAGGCAGGAGGATTGCGATGAACTTTATGTGGTGGAGATGTGTTGGAATTTCATTCTAAACAGCTGGGATGCCATCAAACTAAGCTTATTACAGGTATAAAGCATTCCAGCTAACATGTTAGAAGAGCCTCCGGAGTCACAGGCATCGCAAATACTACAGACCTTCTTTTGTTCTGACATCTATGATTTTGCTAATTCAATATAAGATCTAAAAGAGCCCATCTGTGTATGGTTTTTCACCATTTTCTGTCTTCCCGAATATTTAAATAAAATGAAAGCATTCTCTTAATATATTCTTGGTTAAAATAAGCAAAAATTAAATAACAATAAGAGCTTTTGTTTTTAATGTATTTATCTTTTTTCCTAGCTTTTAGAAACTCAGCTTGAAGGGTGGAAGGTATGAATTTAAGAGCCTTGAAGGGAAGTGGCCTGCCCTCAGTAAATGACCAACCAGCAGAATATTAAAGTTACTGAGCATGAACTAGGCATATAGTAAGTGTGACAGTGACTCAAAAGAGCCCTCAGATCTCATGAAGAGAAAAACAGATGTTCTCGTTAAGATGAATTTTTATAGTTCATAATGGAAGGGCATAGTGTGACTTTATCAACTATAGGTATCAATATCGAATAATAGCAGATTTCCTGGAATCAGAACTGAATAAACCAAGTCATGGAGATGGTCAAGTCATGCCAGTTGACACACTACTGCTTCTCAACTCCAAAATGCCTGTGGTCCCTTCCCGAACCCAGGACTTCCAGCTTGTACAAAAGCCAGGAGAAGCAGTGTCTTCTGAAACACTGAATAATTGTCCAAAGAATCAGTTATAAACATAAATAAACACACCAAATTATTTCACCCTTTTTGCTTTAAACCAGAGTAGACTAAACTCTCGTTTGTTTTTGTTTCCTCTGCCTTACAGGTACACATTTGTTAAGAAATATGGCTCAGTTGTAGAGAAATATGGAAACGGTAGGGTTTTTAACATCAGAATTATAGTGTGAATTGACCCACTTCATATTTTTGATCTCTTCAAGCACTTTGTATTATTGTTGGGCGAGAAGGTAGATAGAGCCCCACAGTGAAGGGGAAGCAAGATTCTTGAGGCAAAATAGTGTTGGCTCTTGAGTCTTTGATTTCTAGCTCATTTCTCAGAGGCTCTAGAACTAAGGTTTGTGTTTTTAACATACTTGGTTTTTGTTTTATTTTTAAGCTCCTGGTTTGTGTCGCTTCTTGACAAAACAGCAACTCTTAATAGTCGTAGATTACAAATGCAGGAATGTTTGTGAAAAGCAATTACAAGTGGTTGCGCTAGTTGTTCACTAAAGTGAAAAGGTTGGGAGAGTAGATAGCCCAGGTGAAAATCTGTACAATATGGTGGCAAATACAGCCTTCACCCTATCAGTCATGAGCATTAACCCTACCCAGAGATGTAAACACGAGGTCTGTGTTGCAGGTAATGAGAAACACGAGTCTTCAGAGAAATGAAAGCATGTATAGTTATTTAGAACTTGGCCACTTAGAAAATGTATTTTGAAATAAAATATACAGGAGCTCTAGTAAGGATAAAAAATGTCAGGCACATAGAATAGCAGGATGGTGATGAGCTGAGCTTAAATGAAACTGGAGCCACTACTTTCCCATCCTGGCAGGCAAGCTCTTAGGACAGTTGAGGTCAGCACGGGTGGAAGTCACATTCACACTATCCTTCAGCCTCATGGTGTCTGGACTGCTCTCTTCACAAGTACGGACAATAAAAGTTCTGATTTCAGGGGTGGTTCTACAAATTAAAGGTTCATATGTGTCAAGGATCTTGGAATGCAGGAAGCTTTCTTGGACCACCAGCCTCCAAATCATGACATGGACACATTATTAGTTATGAATGCTTGGTCTTATGCTTATACCCACAAGCTCTTATAATTTAACCTGTGACTTAATTTAACCTGCTTCTCTTCATCTATGATTTACCTTGGGGCATTTTTGTCTTTTTTTTTTTTCATTCTGTATATCCTACTTTCTGCTTAATCTTTGTTTGGCTGGCTGGCAGCTGTCTGGGTGGCTGACCCAAGGCACCTCCCTCTCTTTTTCACTTGTTCTCTCTTCTCTTTCAAGCCTAGATCCTCTTACTTATTCTTTCTGCCTGCCAGCCCAGCCTATCCCTCTACTGCCTAGTTATTGGCCATTCGGCTTTTTATTAGACAAATCAAACTCCACAGGCAGGCCCGGTGAAATAAATGCAACACATCTTTACATAGTTCAGCAAATGCAGCATAAACAAATGTAACACGTCTTAAACAATATAGAGGATCACCTAGAATGTAGTGAAAATTGGGTGGAGCTTGGCTCTCCTAATCATAATTGTCATTTGTAGTATTTTATACTAGCACTACTGTAAGTCAGCATGGGACATAGATGCTAATGATGGGGAGGGAGCAAGATTCCTATTAATCTTAAGTCTAAGGATTGGTGTTAGTTAGACTCTGGGCATCTTGTTTACTTAATCAAATCAGTACATTGTCCTGTGAGTCTCAATACTGAATTAAGTATGAGCTGCAACATGAAAAACTGAAAAACACTCTATTATTTACAAAATGTCTCTTGAGAATTACTAGAATTTGAATGGTGTTTCTTTCAAGAGAAGGGGGAAATGAAGAATTAAATATGAAGATAGCATCACTTAGTACATTTGTTTTTCAAAGTCTGGAGTCTTTTAAAAGATTAGCAATCTTTAAGGAAGCTGCTAGGCAAACAGGTTGCTAATGGCATCTGGAACTCTGTGAACTTCCTGGAAAAATGAGAATCTTCAGTGGGCTGGGATTTTTCCATTCGTTCTTGTGATTGACTTAATTAATGAAACATTTGGATCTTCAGTATTCTTTAAGAGCAACAGAGAAAAAAAGCAAATTTAATCTCCTCTATAATTTTTCTGGAGGTCACATTGACTAATACTTGATCCAACAGCCATGCTTTCTGAAAGCCCTGTTCTAAGAAACAGGTGGTGAGATCCTTCCAGAAAAAAAAGAAAAGACAAAACAAGTCATGGTTTGACTCACAAAAAGAAAAAGATATGAGTGATTTGTGTGTAGAAATCCTTCTTTTAACTTCCATTCTATTTCAATAAATTTGTCGTTAGGGATTGGTGCGTATTAGCATTAGTCTGACATTCAGGGTAACAATCCAGCGAAGAAAGAAGTGAATGGAAGCTCACAATAACCCTGGAAAGTGGCCAGACTCAACTCAGTTATGTTCATGGGCATGTGGGCTGCGAACTTCCGGAGCTCATATGTTATATCTGTCTATTTTTGTAACTAGTCCACTTAGCAGGATTGCATATGCCAGCATACGATAGGATTCCACCCTCTTCACCCTCAGAAAGCCAAGATACACGAACAGAACTGAAATATGCACAGCATCTGACCTTAGAGCCTCAGTACAATTTAACATGCAGCCTACGCTTCCATGCCCAAGAGTTCGCCTGCCAACTCTGCAGACCATCTGAGGAGCTGCAGGACGATAAACAACTGTGAACATAGGCTGCGCTATTTGTGATCTTCGGAGACTCCTCCACTGGGAGCAGGACTGAGAACACTGTCTCCCAGAACATTATATCCGTAGTCTCGAAATGAGCAGTGGCTTGATTTGATTGCAAGGCACAGTGGGGAAATTAGGACTAGCATACTGGAGCTCTAGTGCCATGGGACCCGTCCACCTTCCCAGCACCACTTTCATTAGGAGGAAGGGCTGACCAAACATGTGGTTGCCATCTCGGGGCACAGGGTGCTAAAGGTAGCAGTTTGCCTTCCACACTGTGACCTTGGGGGGGGGGGACACTTAGGCTGTACTCAGTGAAAGGTAAGAGGAGTTTGCTAGTGATGGGTGTCTCCACTTACTGCAGGGGGGTTTAAAGAAAGGGAAGAAGCAAAAGGCATCCTGAAACCACCCCTGTACTCAAGAGACAGTGACAGATAAACATGAGGTTAGACTTCTCCTTTAGAGAAACTTGCTTTCCTCAGAGAAGCTCCCCTGATCTTTTAAGTATTTCTCAGAAATCTGCCTCTTTTGGGTCCAGGAACAAGCTGGGCAAACTCTTTTTGGTTTTTGTTTTGTTTGTTTGAGACAGGGTCTCTCTACATAGCCCTGGCTATCCTGGAACTCACCGTGTACACGAGACTGGCCCCAAACTCACACGGAAGAGGTCTGGCTGCCTATGTTAAACTAACTAACATGTACCACCCTTTAGGGATGCTGACACCTCTGGCACTGTTGACCTGCAAGTTATTGTTCTCATCCTGCAATGCTGGCTGCTGAGATCCGTGACCAAGCTCAGAAGTCAGCGAGACTTAACAGCGGTCAAAAGTAACTTGAGAGTTCTTCAAGAGCCATCCCTCCGAGTGACAACGTCAACTGGACGTGAGTGCTAGGTGGGAGTTCACTTTGAATTTATACACTTTCTGATTTTCCCTCCTCTTCTTTTTCATCATTTTCCTTAACTGAGGATTAATAATGGGTCTTAAGTTCCAATGTCTAACTAATTTCCCAGACTTTCTGGAATCCATAGACTATGAAAATTTGATATCAAGAAGACAAGATAAGAGGGGTATGTTATTCATGAATGCATTGTGAAGTGTGCGTTTATGCATACATGCACACATTGCAAAGTCTATGTATATGTATACATACATCCAGAATTATAATTCTGTACCTGTTTATAAGCAACATCCTATTCATGATGTGTTTTTTGACATTCAGGCAACCTGATTGGAGTCCCCAAACTGCTCAGCTTTCTTATCAATTTATGATTTTGAAGAGTTTTTCCAGAGACCATGACTGTGTAAAGGTCAATTTTGCAGTCTCAAGGTCTTTTTTGCTATCTTGGTATCAAATCCAAGGCCAATCTAATTTAGGCTGAGAGGAAGATATGGCAATAGGGACGGATTTTTATAAATTCCTTCCATTTGTAGCACATTGTCATGGTCTCATTTTCTACACTTTTCCTTGTCTGTCTCATTCACATTGACCTATAAATTTTCTGAAGAAAACAAATATAACTAGTTTGCTTATTAGTTTATTCCCAGAAATCAAGTCCATTGTATGGTTAATATTTAAGGTTGTTCAGTGGGTAGAGAGCTTGCATTCAGATCTTATGGCCTGAATTTGGTCCCCAGATCCCACAAGGTGGCAGGAGAGAACCAAGTCTTAAGAGTAGCCCTCTGACCTCTACATGAATGCCATGATATGGGCATTCTTGAACACACATATAAACTCACAATAAATAGATAAACATTTAATAAGTGATATTTTTTTTTGGTTTTTTGAGACAGGGTTTCTCTGGGGCTTTGGAGCCTGTCCTGGAACTAGCTCTGTAGACCAGGCTGGTCTCGAACTCACAAAGATCCGCCTGCCTCTGCCTTCCAAGTGCTGGGATTAAAGGCGTGTGCCACCATGCTAATAAGTGATATTGAAGAGACTGACTAAATGGTGAGAGATGAGTCTCTCTCTCCCTTCCTCCATTCCTCCCTCTCTGTCTCTGTCTCTCTCTCTCTCTCTCTCATTCTCTCTCTCTCTCTCTCTCTCTCTCTCTCTCTCTCTCTCACACACACACACACACACACACACACACACACCAATCTTCCTAGAGAATAAAGACATGGATAAGCCACTAGTATGGCATTCCAACCCTCTCCTGTCTCCTGAAGAGGTACTGTGGCTTCTTGACCCAAGACTCAAATTCAAAGACAAGAGCAGAACCCATAGAATTGAACGAAGGCCATGGGGAGGAAGGGGACCTGGGAGGAGGAAAAAAGGCAGCTTGCAGAAAATGTTGGTATTGGAGGCTTGGCAGAAAGGGAGGTGAGAGAAGGTTCTGGGTTTTGGAAAGAACCACTGTGCTGAGTAGATACTGTGGCAGCTGAGGAGAGTGGGAGGCTTGTAAAGAGGCCATAGAGAGAGAGAGGGAGGGGCAGAGGAGGAGTCCTGGTGGAAATAGGAAATGTTAATGATTCATAGAGTAGCTGTGAGACTTGGGCCACCTGGCCAGTCCTTAAGCAAATGTTTGGAGCATCATGGACATTGACCTCAGTGCCTTGTTGCCTGCCTAGGGATATTCTTGACTTCTTTCTGAGCTGCAGTCAAATCTCTCTGCCAAAGGCTCCTCTTCCCAGTTCCTGAGAAGTGTAAAACAAGCATCCGTTCATATTCTATGGTCCAAAGATTCCCACTTTTAACTTCTCAGCTTCAAAACTGTAACAAAGTCTCTGTCATAGAAGGGAGAGCATTGTGGACCCCTAGATGAACCTAGACCACAGCTGCCTGAGGCTCACCCTGCTAACCTTACCTAGAGATTCCGTTTTCCTTGACAAGTGATTGGCCACCTTTGCACCATGGCACAACATTTGCTAAATGCACCTACATTGTGGGTTCTCTACAGTCACAAGTAAACTATTTGGGTACATGGTTATAGACTATTTTGTGATTTGGACCATTTTGATTTTTAAGAGTATCTTGAACTTACCTGGCATCATTCCTTATGGAAACCTCAGACCACTCCACACAGATGTCTTTCTTTCATTCTTTTAGACTTTTCATTGAGGAAGGTCTTAGAGTAAGAAACTCATTTTTTCTGTTATAGTACTTACAATTTTGATAAACCTGCCATTGGTCTTTACCTATTCTTCTAACCCTTCCTGTTACTTATATTCTTTCACTCTTCTCCTGTGGCCTCTTATTCCAAACTTACTTCCTCTGTTGGTTCCTGGACTCTCTTGTCATCATCTTGCCATGGTTCCCATATGTTCACTTTTCTAGGACAATATCAAATGGGAAAAAATTATCAAATATTCTTTCCTGGATTTTTGCCTTCTCATCCTCTGAGAACCAATGCATGAAATGTAATGCCAAATACAATTTAGGACTAACTTTTAAAGCTAGGTTCTGAGAGTCTGCTGGTTTAATGTTCTAAATAAAAAAACAGCATTATGACTTCAATGGTGTCCCCCATCGTTGCCTCACCTGATTTTAAAGGTATTATTTAATACCACTTGGTGGAAAAATATTGTTTCATACAGATATTTGTTAGCTTTTGTTTTTTCCATATTTGTTCTGAATAACCAGCAACAGCCCATGTTTTGTATAGCTAACAATTGCATTCACAGTCTTGTTTCTGCTGTGTTAGTCAGCTACAGCTGGCTTCTATGTGAGTCCAATTTCTTTTTCCTAATACAATGATCATATGTATTCTTTACATTCTTATGAAATATGTTGAGATCAGGACCTATCCCAGGCACTTTTCTGGCTTTTGGGAACCTGTTCCCCATGCTGAATTACCTTGCCCAACCTTGATGCAAAGGGAGGAGCTTGGTCCTGCTTCAACTCAATGTGCCATGCCTTGTTCAAGTTTATGGGAGGCCCACCCCTTTCTGAGTGGAGACAGAAGAGGAGTGGATGGGGAAGGGATGATGCAGGGGAAGAGAAGAGGGGGAACTGTGGTTGGTATGTAAAATAATTGAAAAAATTATTACTTAAATGAAATAAAAAAATTGTTGACATCTTCTGTATGTAGACAAGACTGGCTCCCAAAACCATTTTGCTTTCGGGTACCATGTGAGTCATACTTTCAAATGTAACACTACAGATAGGGAAAAGACAGAACTCATTGTATTCAATTACAAGACAAAGGGACAGAAGAATAGCAAATGATCTCAAACATACAAAAAGAAAGGCATTTGGATACAGCAGTGTTGGGGATGAGGTCCTAACACGGAGGCCTCATGCTTCAACAATGGTACACTAAACCCTGGTCTCTCGCAGACATCAAAGAAAGACACTAGGCTAGATGGAGGACAGTGTATAAGCCAGACAGATCAATCTGCAGAGGTACTTAGAAAAGGTATTTTCTAATTGTTTGGTAAAGAGGTTCAAGTATTTTTTGTTGATAGTATCAGGGCTTATGTAGATAAGATCAAGTCTATATTTTTAAGACACTCTGCCTGAAAAATGGAGAAAATAGGTGGTTTGAGATCTGTCTGAAACCTACAGGGAACCCAGGAGCATAAGGAAAGAAACATTGATAGGATGGTTGCAGTTGACAGATAAAGGAGCAGACTGACATGGGAGTATTTAAGCCATAAGAAGAGAAGTGGTTATGTAGAAGGAGGGGCGCTTGTTTGTCCCGATTGCCCAGAACAAAAATAACCACGCAGAAACTATATTAATTAGAACATAGCTTGGCCCATTAGCTCTAGCTTCTTATTGGCTAACTCTTATATTAATTTAACCCATTTCTATTAATGTGTATATTGCCACATGGCAGTGGCTTACCGACAAAGATTCGACATGTCTGACTCTGGTGGCTTCATGGCATCTCTCTGACTCCGCCCTTCTTCCTCCCAGCATTCAGCTTAGCTTTCCCTGCCTACCCAAGTTCTGCCTTGCTATAGATCCAAAGCAGTTTCTGTATTCATTAATGGTAATTACAGCACATAGAAGGGATTCCCACATCATGGTTATGAATTTGAGAATAAAAGAAAACAAATTATCAACAATGGCAGTTTTAACTTTCACAAATAAACAGTGGTGCCTGGTTTAGGAAATTGAATAACCATGTGGTTTAAGTCTGAACAGTTTGACCTTTTTGTGTTCTTGTGTTAGTAGATGAATAAAAACCAGAGTTCAAAGAAATCTTGTGCAGTGTTATTTCTAAATTGCTATCTTTACTCCATGGGTAGAGGGAATGGAGTCTGCTTCTACTCAGGGTTGAGACACTTAGAACTCTATAACACTTGGAATACCCTTTATGTAATATAATAGCCCCTCAATAGGTATATTAGTGAAGGTTTTCTGGAAGAACAGAGCTTTAGAAGACAGACAAGCAGACAGACAGATAGAAAGGGGATTTCTTAGAATGCCTTATAAGCTATAGTTCAACAATGACTCTCTACCCACAGAAGGTCCAAGAATTCAGTAGTTGTTTAGTTCACAAGGGTGTGTCTCAGCTGGTCTTCCATATACCCCAGAATCTCCAAGAAGTAGGCTGCAATGTTAGTGAAGGAATGAACTCTCTATCACAGAGAGAACACAAAGGCAAAGAAAGAGCAAATTTTCTTTTTCCATGTCTTTATAAAGGCTGCCAGCAGAAGGTACATCCCAGATTAAAGATGGATCTTTAATGGGATCTTTTGTGGGATGGTTTTCTTTGCTTTATGCTTAAAAACCACTTATGAGTGAGTACCTGTGATAATTGTCTTTTTGGGGTCTGGGTTACCTCAATCAAAATAATGTTTTCTAGCTCCATCCATTTTCCTGCAAAATTCAAGATGTTGTTATTTTTTTCTGATGTGTAGTACTCCATTGTGTAAACATACATTTTCCTTATTCATTTTTTGGTCGAGGGGCATTTAGGTTATTTCCAGGTTTAGATTATGGCAAAAGAAGGCTGCTATGAACATAGTTGAGCACATGTCCTTGTGGTATAATTGAGCATTCTTTGGGTATAGACCAAAAAGTGGTATTGCTCAGTCTTGAGGAAGGTTATTTCCTAATTTTCTGATAAACTGCCATACTAATTTCCAAAGTAGCTACACCAGTTTGCATACCACCAGCAATGAAAAAGTGTCCCTTTCCCCCACAGCCTCTCCAACATAAGTTGTCATCAGTGTTTTTGATCTTGGCCATTCTTACAGGTATAAGATGGAATCTCAGAGTTTTTTTTATTTACATTTCTCTGATGACTAAGTGTCTTTCAGCCATTTTAGATTCATTTGTTGGGAGTTTTCTGTTCAAATCTATACCTCTTTTATTGGATTATATGTTCTTTGGATGACCAGTTTCTTGAGTTCTTTGTATATTTTGGAAATCAGCCCTTTGTCCAATATGGGATTGGTGAAGACCTTTTCCCATTCTGTAGGCTGTCGTTTTGTCTTCATGACCATGTCCTTTGCTTTACAGAAGCTTCTAGGCTTCAGAATGTTCCATTTATTGTTTCTCTCAGAGTCTGTGCTACTGGGGTTATATTTAGGAAGTGATATCCCGTTCCCAAGCATTGAAGGCTACTTCCCACTTGCTCTTCTATGAGGTTCAGTGTGGCTGGTTTCTGATCCATTTGGACTTGTTTTGTGCATGGTGATAAATATGGATCTATTTCCATTCTTCTACATGTTGATATACAGTTATGCCAGCATCATTTGTTGAATATACTTTCTTCTTTCCATTTTATATTTTTTGAGAAGCCAAACCTTTTATGATTGTTATTTATTTCACTGATTTGTGTACTGGATTCTCAATTAACTAATGCTTGCTGCTTGCTTAAAGTAGGTGATCAATAAATATTTTAAATGAATGAATGAAGGTATAATAAGTATGAAAAATTTTCTATGTATCAGGAGCTTTCATGAATCACAGTGGCTACTGGGATTTGCTCTTACTTCTGTTTTGCACATGCAGAAAAATGGTTTGGCAAGTGTCATAGTAACACAGATGAATCTAGAATCTCGTCCTCATCTCAGAAACTCAAGTTCTTCCTCCTCAATCCTATCAGACTATGTGCTTTCTTTCTATAATAAATATTTTATATCCTCTTCTCTTCCCTGAAATCAATTCACTGAGAATTTATGATTGAATATATATGTTCTGGAAAAAAATCAATACAAGAGTTCTAACTGTAAAATAATTAAGAAATAAAAGAAAATCAACCCATAATGATGTAATATACACAGGAATACTCAGACCTGACAACAACAGAAAATATGATGAAGCAAACACTTGCCTTTGCACACAGACTCACCAGAACTGTAATCTATACAATGCTTCAGCAAAGAGGTGTTGGTGGCTCAAATATACGAGTTCCACTGTCATGAACTGCTGGTTACACTCTAAAAGCCAATATTCAATCAGATCTTAATTGAACTTCCAGAAAGTCACTATGCATCAAGTACAATGGTGTGAAGATGCAGGAAACAGAATACAATTGACTAAACTGTTCCTTCCCCATTTAATCCCTGCAGTGCCTGTTACCATTCTAGCAGGCTATATCCTGTATTTCCAAAAATGTCATCAAAGTGGCAACAGAAGTTTTAGGAACCTTTTGTCCTCCTGGCACTTGAGAGTTCTGAGGGAAAAGAGAGGCATTTTAAAGTGCCATGACCTATCTGGGGATCAGGGTTAACAAACTTTTCCTGGTGAAGGAAACGTAAGGTGGGGGCTTCTGAATCAAAGACGTCCCCACCCCCCTTAGTGGGGTACTTGCGGACAGTCCACATTACCCTTCTAACCCCTTCAGTGCAGACCTGGAGAACAATAGAAAATCCTGCTTGCTTTTGTAAGAAAGGTAAGGTTGTCAACTTGAGTAGGAAGCATCCTATCCCAGAACTCTGCAAGTCCCACATCCGTTGACTGCTTTTTCCAACCTCGAAGAATAAAACCCTGCAGTGATGTAGTTTCTCAGTAGCATTTTGAGCACCAAGTCTACTAAGCCACAGATTCAGAAGAGAAACAACTTTGACTGTCAGTGTTAGCTGCAGTGAGCTCCTCTCATATTTCTGAAACTTATTTGGCTCTCTTGTATCTTGGGCATATCTTAATTATGACAGCACACTTAATAAACTTCCATATTTGATTTGAAGCCTCATCTACTATCTTGAGTCAGCAGAGGCCTGCATTTGCACCACCATGTGCAAGACATGCTATTTAAGCAGCTGTCCAATTAGTGTACTTAGCTTCACTTTTTTCCTTGGGGAATCCTATCATTTTTCTTACTATGAATTTGTTTTAAGAGGTCCTAATTGTACTCCCTGTTGTGAATGAGTTCCTTGGAGCTGTTAACAAATGGCTCATTGTGAGCTAGACTAGATGATCTCTAAGATTCTTTAACATTTCATGATTTTATCAGTGGAATCTTAATTTTCCTAATTTCTATGCAGCTAAAATGCCACAGGCAGACAGTGACAAGAAAATGGAACTCACTGGACTGTGGAAAACTGGGGACAAAGTACCACTCCACCACTCATGGTGATGAGATTGGGGAGCATCTTGTAGACTTTACAGAATATGCTTTGCTTTTATAAACAGCTAAAGTGGGGGAAGAAATACACATATTGGAAAAGATGCTTAAAGGAAATCTTCCTTATAGATAGGGACGTGAAAGCAAGAAAAGAACCCCAAAACAAACATGGAGGAGAGATGAAGCTATCAGTTTAGATAGTAGATATGAGTGCCTACCTTTGAGAAGATTTTTCTGAAAAGAATCTATTACCTCCACTTTGCTAGACTATCTTAATTCCTAACTACACTCATAATCCAAAACTATTGATAAGCTTGGCTAGCAACCATCATCAAAGTAGCCTATTTTTGCATCAAACTAAGACCATCATAGAAAGTCAGAAACTGGATTCAATGCAGAGATGAACAGATAGTAGGAAGCCCAGTCTCTACGGAAACATCTACTTCACAGCTCTTGCATCTATTGCTCATGGGACAAAATGGACGTGGAGATGGAAAGATTGTGGGATCCAGAACACCAGGAAGTCCATTGTAAAACTCTCTTTCCTAGAAATGGCCTCATAAACAAAAGCAGAACAGCAGCGTCAATGGATGCATTGACATGGAAGGGGGCAAATTTTGGGGAATTCCATCCTAGACAAAAAACTAGTGACTCTTGGGAGGAGAATTAGCCTCTGTCAGGGCACAGCCTGTTGGTGGAGGGAGTCTGCTTGTTCTTTCCGGCTGCCTGGCTAGCTTACACCTGAAATAACCACACAGAAACTGTATTAATTAACACTGCTTGGCCCATTAGCTCTAGCTTCTTATTGGCTAACTCTTACATCTTAATTTAACCCATTTCTATTAATCTGTATATCACCACGAGGTCGTGCCTACAAGCAAAGTTTCAGCACATCTATCTCTGGTGGCAGATCCACGGAGTCTCTCTCTGACTCCACCCTTCTTTCTCCCAGCACTCACTTCTGTCTTCCCTGCCTACCTAAGGTCTGCCTTGTTATAGGTCCAAAGCAGTTTCTTTATTCATTAATGGTAATCACAGCACACAGAGGGGACTCTCACATCAAGAGCCCTCATATTCGTTGTCCAGGGCCAAGTTGTCAACCCTGAAACCACACACACACACACACACACACACACACACACACACAAGTAAACACTAAAAACGAGTCAACAAGCTCTATTTTTATATAGTTGCATAAAGACATATATACCTATATGAATGGATTTGTGTAATAATAATAATAATTAAAAAATACTCAGTTTGAGAGTGAAATAAAAAAGAGGGATGGGGGTAACTGAGAGGAGCTGGAGAAAGAAAGAGGTAAAATAATTCTATTTCAATTTAAAAATATTTTTAAAAGAAACACACAAAGATTTTTCTAATTTAGATGGTCTTTTTTCCTCTCTTTGATACTAGAGATTGAAGACAGTCAAGTGTCCTACCACCAAGCTTCATCTGTCTGCCCAGTCTAGATAACCTTAAGAAAAACCTTCCTTGGTTGGTTTCTGAGGCCCAGGCAATGAGCTAGCTGTTAATAACCTACACCAAAGACCCTGTGGGAACGATACGGCAGATCTCAGGAAGATTCAGCTGAGCTCTGGGTGTGTGTTTGGAAAGAAAAAAAGTACCATAGTGTTGCCATTTTCTGTCTTCAGAAAATCTGTCTGCTGACTTGAAATTTTTGAGTTTTGCTTTAAAAGAAATATACATTGCCATCTTCATAGGGTTATTCTTCTCTTATTTCTTATATATTTATTATTTAAAAGAATTCTAACTTTAAATATATTTTGAACATATTCCTCTCCTCCTCCAAATCTTTACAGATGGTCCCCAAGACCTTATTTCTTGCTGTATCTTTTGCTCCAAAACAAGTGAATTATTCAAAATTGCATTTAGATGATTTCTAGAGGTAAGGTACTAAGGTTACAGAATCCTCCCCCAGCCCTTCTTCATCAATTATCAATGGAATTTTGCTCAATTCTAGGTGTAGTTCAAATTTTTCTTCTATATTCTTCTTTATGTTGTGTATTTCCCTCCAAAATTTTCTTTCTAATTTCTATTATTTTTGATATTATAATAAATTACATAATTTCCCTTTTTCTATTCTAAATACTCCCATTTGCCCATACATGCTATTTCAAATTTAACTTTCTTTTTCCTTAATTATTGTCCAATGTATACATGTATACTTACATACATACATGTTCCTAAATATAACACAATCAACCTATATCATATTGCTTTCATGTATGTTTTTTATTAATGAGCACTGTCAAATTCTCTTTTTAACTTTGTCATTCACCTAAGATATTTTCTTTTTTTCTTTTCTTGATTTTCTCTCTATGTATACGTGCATAACTGTATATGTTCGCGTGTGTATTGTTCAACTGTGTGTGACGGTGCCTATGCAAACACAGAGGCCAGAGGAGTATGGCTGAGGTCCTTCTGTCATTCTCTGTCTCTTTCCTCTGAGGCAGGGTCTCTCACTGAACCTGGAGCTATAGACTAACAACCAGGAAGTCCCAGTGGCCCTGCTGTTTCTCCCCACAGCAGCCTGGGTTCACAGGCACACACACCTAAGTCTACCTTTCACAGAGCTGCTGAGATCAGAACTCGGGTCCTCATCCTTGTGCAGCAAGCCATCTTACTCACCGAGCCATCACCCCAGTCCCAGTCCCTTGGTTTCCTTTATAAGTATTTATTTGAGGAGTTTGTCCTGTAGCTTACACCATGGGTTTCTACATCAACACCATCTCTATCTCCTTGACACCCTTTCATGCCACATTACCTTTATATTCTAGTCATTGTTTCATTTCAATACCCTCTTCTTGCTCTTGTCTTTCTATCCCTGTCATACCCCCCCCACACACACACACGGATACTGCCACATTTTTCTTTTCTCTTTCCTTCTTATCTGATATCCTTATATAGAGTCATATAAGTCCTGTATGCTTGCTCCTAGTTAGCTCTCTAGTGTCTTTCTAAACCATGCCCATCCCGTGATACATCTGTTTTCTTCTTTTTCCCCTGTGTTTTCTCATTTCACCAGTGTTTACAAGAACAAATGGTTCATTTACCACCTCAGTAAAATCAACCCTCCCCAGATATATTTCAAATATTATTAGACATAATACACTAGAACAGTCTTGTTTACTTAATAACATGTTCTGATACATCACAGAACTAGCTCCAACTTTGGGAACAAGAGTTATCAAACATGACACCAAACCTTAAGGAACTGCTTCTTTAGAAATCACCAAGTCACAGACCAAATGTGATTTCTCTAAAGGGTCTGATGTGGAAGATCTCTCCAGACAATCTCCCTGAGGTTTTTGTTTAATGAGTCTTATGTATGTTAAAATATTTAAGACAGAGGAAGCTTCCTGTAGCAAACTGAATTTCCCTAATGTAAACAGGTGTTGTGGGTCTCCAAATAAAAATTATTGAGGATGAAAAAGGAATAGATGAAATGTATCCAAATAAGATACTATGGAGAAAAGGGTAAGGGTTAAAGAAAACTCCCTCAATTGCAAGTCAGATTGGAATGAGGAAGAAGACAGATGAGCATATGCAAAGCGTATAGTTATAAGTCCTAGGACCTAGGGCAGAATGGAATATTCTGTCCTCATACTGGCCAGATTCTGAGGAATCTCACTTGTGGGCCCCAGAAGAGCTGCATCCCTTCAGCGTTCCTCTTCAAAGCCTTCGGAAGTTTTCCAAGGAGAAAATGTGATCACTGTGAGATTCTAGGAGCCACTGCTCACGGACTCTCAAAACTGTCAGTGATTTCCCTTTCTCCTTTGTGAGCTCCCCACCTGCACGCAACAGCTTTAGTGGACGGGTTCTGAAGATGGAAGAGACATAATTATTCAAGTGAATAATCTCAGAAAAATTATTTGAAAGTTTGGCCCTGACCTCCAGCATCAATGAAGTGAAACTTAAATGCCATACACCTGAGAATTTTGATTCCAGGCAGCTCCTGATGTGTCAGGTGCCACAGAAGATAAAAACACAGCCTGCCAGTGGGAAACTTCACGTAGAGGCAAAATGACGGCTTGCCAGGACGATGTTAAGGAGATTTGGACCGTGGTAAAAACCAAACGACTAGAATGAGACCATCTGCAATTTCAGTCCTGTTGTGGAAAAGCCACCTCTACTTTTACAGGTTGACTCTAGGTGAGATAGTATGCTAGATGTTTATTCTCTTGTCTTCTTGAAAATTCAGTGTATCATCTTCTTCCTGGTTTTAACTGGACCGAAGGGAAAGTGCTTACTTACTAAAGAGTTATCCCTTATCAGTAAGTGTGATTTGGCCCCTCACACAACTCTGTGAGTAAAAACAGTTGCTGTAAAGGCCTGAAAAATCTGAGTTCTATTCCTGGAACTGACTTCTGACCTTCATGTGAGCTGTGGCGCACATATTTGCACACATAAACACACCTATGCACATTGTTCATGAACATGCAGTATAGTAATAATACATTTTGATAGCATTTAAAATTTTTACTAAAGTTAAATGAAAACTAATAAAATAAAGTAGGGGCTAGAGAGATAGTTTTATGATTAAGAGCAGATAATGTTCTTGCAGAGGATCTCTACAACTGCAAGCTCCTACCTCAGGTAGCATACAACTACCTATACCTCCACCTCAAGGAATCTGACGACTCTGGCCTACATGGGCATCTGAATCCGTGTGTGTGTGTGTGTGTGTGTGTGTGTGTGTGTGCACACGTGCACATTAAAACAAACAAAATTCTTTAAAAAATAAAAAAAATAATTATTAGATGGTACCTCCCTAGCTCTGATATTAATACAATAAGCATGGTTTTTTTTTAGGAAATAAAATATAAATGAACTGCAGGATAAAGCATCTCAGGGGTGAAGGGATTCACAATAGTACTCAGCTGGCCATATTTCACGCCTGCTTGGGAGGGAGACTAAAGAATTGACCAAGAAAAGGAGATTTCCGTTATGAACAGAGCAAACCCTCCACATTCCATCATCCCACAGCATGCCCATGGTTCTGAGTCTGCCTCTCAGCTTTTCTTTTGTGACTGAAAGTTGCTTCAGTAGGTCATCAAGTGTCCAGTGTTCTGGCAGGAGTCAGCAGTAAAAGGGACCTCGAGCAGAGTACCAGGATGCTCACGTACTTCCACTGAAGCTCAGCAAACAGGATAAAGACAGAGTTTGTGAAATTAAAAGAAAACATCTGTTCTACCAAAGAGTCAAAACTCTATACTGAGATAAAACAGGAACTATACACAAAAACTAGATTCAGGCTATGAATTAAGAAGCAGAGAATATGTTATGTGTGCCTTTAAGATAAAAAAGAAAGAAAGAAAAGATGACAGAGATAGCCTATGCATGATAAGATAACTCAGTGGTGGGGAAGAGGAATAGAGCATAGAGCAACTTGGGAACCATGTAGAAATAAAAAGGAAACAGAAGAGACAAGGGAATGAGATGAGACAAGGGAGGACAAGGTGGCATTACTAGACTAGAATTTTACAAGAAGGAACTTGGACCGTGATGAATTAATATCACACTTTAATTATCACAACCTTAGAGCAAATTTAATATCTGTTTCAATTATTCACTTCTCAGTTCTCTTTTCTTTGAACACTTACAAATACTTTCCTACTTTATTTCATTAGAAACCAAAGTAATACTGTAATTTACCTAAACAAAATGCATGTTAATTTGAAGACAACTTCTGTTTTTATTTGCATGGAGTCAAACGAGTATGTGACCCATTTTACTTAAGTCTGAGTTTTTATCCTCTGATGGAGACAACTACACAGTTTCTATTAAATTTTAATTAAAATTATTCCAAAGATCTGTAATTATCAGTTATTATTAATAATTAAAATGATTAAAAACTATTAACTTGTATAGGATCTCAAATTCTTATGGGTTAGATGCTAGTGTTTTAGGACATTAAAGTTAGGAAGGATGAGCCTGTAACCTTTATATTCTGGCATCAAATTGAAAATTTCATACATTATATTAAGATTCTTAAAAATGTGTGTGTACGTGTTTGTGTGTGTGTGCATGCATGCGTGCGTGCGTGCATGTGTGCGTGCGTGCGTGCATGCGTGAGAGAGAGAGAGAGAGAGAGAGAGAGAGAGAGAGAGAGGTAAGAAAGCAAACTTCAAATGTAAATGCTTAGAAATTTACCAAGAAAAAATCAGCTCAAATGTCTGGTAGCCAACCTACGTGTTTTACAAAATAAATACTATAGTAATAGATAGGTTTTCAACTCTAAAGTCACTGGAATAAATAGCAGTGCTTAAGGTGTTTGATTTCATAAGACTCTTAGCTTGGTTATTTTAAAAAGCATGTTTTAAAAAGCATGCTCAATTAGTGCCCAAAGAAGTGTGAAGGCTTCTTTGTAGCTGGAGCCAACGAAGGCCATGCACATCCCCAAATGGGTGGCCAATGACACTGCCATTTGTTACTTGGTGTGTTTGAAAGAAGTCAGTTTGCATTCTCCATTTCAAGATGAGACCATTGCAGAGAGCAAGGCACATCTCAATGTTCTGCCAGCCACAGAACAGCACTTCAGTAAAGTCTCCCATTTAAACAAAATTTAAGCAGAAGAAGTCACAGCACCCGCTTTTTTTCTGTCAGAGAGGAAAATACACCAGTATCGGTGTTCAGTGAAACCAGCTGAACAGGAATAACTGATCCACACAAAAACTCACACAATCTTGTTAAGTCTCTCACAACTCGTTAATTTTAGAACTTAGAAAGTTCTACATTATGGATGAAGTTCTATATATGTATACAAGGATATGTGTTAGATCTAGTTCTGCATATGTATAAAATTGTATGATATTAAGTAATTTATAGGTTCCTCTCATCTGATGTACTTTGATCAAAAGTTCAACAAAAACCAAAACAGGCCTTCATTGATCCCACTAACAATTGTATAATATATTTACATGAACAAATGAATTTATGTCTGATCAAGAAGGGGAGTATGCCTGCCATAAACATTCCAGTGTCCAGACCAAAAATACATAGAAACAACACATAAGTATGCCATGGAACATGCAATCCCAGAGTGGATGGAAAATGAGGAGCAACAAATCCAAGCCTTATGTAAAATCTAAGTAATTCCCTGCTCAGCTGAAAGCTCAGCAGGTTGTGAGATTTCCTCATCTCTAAATGTAGCAGGGAACTTGTTGCAACGTCTTTCACGGAGACTGGGATTTACTGCACAGCATGTCAGGATTCAAATTTGTTATGATGAAAGTGAAGTTGTGGCTTGTAGCCAGCGCAGTGTCTAGTGTGGGTGCTGCCTACCCTGGAGTCTCATTCTCCTGGGTATTATGAGCATGTTCTAGTTTATCAAAAAGCATGGGAAGCAGAAGCAGAGAACAGGAGAAAGAACTTGGGAGCCTATGATCAAGACAAGAGGCAAAGGTGTTTAGAGGGAAGATCTCTAGTCAATTAGAAGTAGACGCCAAACTGGAAAGGTGGCCCCAATATCCTTGTTGATGTTCTTTTTGCCACAAACATGTAGCCATACTTAGTGAATGACCTGGGAAAGAAGAACTGAAGATGACCCTGATTTCTGAGGCTCGAAGCACTGTTGATGTAAGTAGCACTGTCAAGAGGTAAACCCAGCTATGGTCCCTTGGTGATAAGGCTTAGCTCCCAGTGGGAAGCAGGCAGGCTCAGATCTTAGAGAGGGATTTGCCTGTGCCTGGGGCAAGCTATTCTTAGAAAATGAAGCTGGCTTAAATATCTACAAATCAGGGTAGAGGGATTGTTGGTATGTTGGACTGTCAGTCTAGTAAAAAATAATACATAAAAATGATTGATTAGCCTGTACTATAAAGAGATAAGCCTGAAAAGGAATCAGAACAAGAGAACATTATGGTGTGTGTTTGTGTTGTGTGTGTATGTGTGTATGATAATAAAAATAGTTTTGTATAATTTCTGAGCATAAAGGAATCATATGGCAATTTGGCACCAATAAATAAGCTTGGTATTAAAGCATGCTATTGGCTCATTAGTAGAAACAAAGTGTGACCATAGTCCAAGAAACAAATCGAGAACAAGTTGAATCAGGTAGGTAGGACATGATCCTAGAAGGGCGAACAGCTGAGATCTGACATGGCTTGAACACACACAAGGCCCTTTCCTACACTGTGCAGTTTCTGCCAAATTGATCAAACTTCCCCTGGAAACAATTTAAAATAACGGGAATGGTTCAATGCAAAATCAATAAGAAAAGGGGAGGTGGGGAGAACAAGGTAATCATAAAAGCAATTAGGAGAAAGACGGAGGCAGAGATTTTTGATACATAGTCAAGGTATCTGCTTAATATGTTTAAGATCCAATGGGTCCTTGAGAGGTCTCTGGGAAATCTGAGGACTTGAATGCAAGAGTCTGCTGTTTGGAGGGTACCAAGTGCAGTTGGTGGTGGCAGTAGAGCCATGTGAAGCATATAAGGAGGGCGAATCTGCAGCTGTCTTGGTTCCTAGACAGGGATTTGACTAAAATGCATCAGCTGCCCTCTGAAGGGCATTGGCCCTATTGATGGAGCTCTGCTGACCCCTTCTGTAAGGCCACACACAGCAGCAGGAAGCAGCTGCACTCACTGGAGGATAAGAATGGGAGCACAAGCACTACCTAGTTAAAAAGATGTCAGAATCCATCCGAAGCAGGCAGGCCAGGCCTCATTTAAATTTAAAGCACACATAAATTCAGTTACCTGTGGCAAATCCAAAAGTGACATCGAATGAAATACTGTTTAATAGTTTGAAAAATAAACTAGATGAAAGACAGGTGAAAATAAATCTCGGGCTTCTTGATATAGAATAAACATAATAAAGTCAATTTCTCCTGAAACTTAATTCCCAGGTCAGGCACATTAGGAAAAATATCACCAATAATTTCCAAAGAAAAGAGAAACTGAAAGAAGAAGCGTATAAACAAGTTGACTCCTAGTGTCTCCGTGTGTTTAGTCACCAACGTTTCCTATCCATCAAGGATAGACATTATGAAATAGATTAAAGTGGCAGAGGAGGGAAAATGAAGAAAACTTTACCTTGAGCTCACATAGAGTAAGAATTCACCAAATCAAACTGTGTCATATGCATCGACCAGTGGTTCTCAACCTTCCTAATGCTGAGACCCTTTAATACAGTTCCTCACATGGTAATGACTTCCAGCCATAAAATTGCTTCATTGCTGTTCATAACTGTACTTTTGCTACTGTTAGGAACTACATTGCAAGTATCTGATATGTAGGTATCTGATTTGTGAATGCCCCCCAAGGGGTTACAACACACAGGTTGAGAACCGTTGATCTAGAGCAACATCCTAGGTCATTTCATTCTTTAAGCATCATAATTCTTAATCAAAGAGCAAAACCATCAGCAATTACTGTGTCAAATTGCTATGAACTCTTTAATTTAATATAGTTCAGACGTATTTCACAGAACAAAAATGCTAATAATATTGATTACAAGATTTTAGAAATCATCCCACCCTTTTTCTGACATTTAATAAGTACACATTTTATCAGCAGGCATACCTCCGCATCCAAGTTCAGTGTTTGGCATCAGACCAAAAATAAATCATGTCAATTGCAACAAAAAGCCACGCTGAATCAATTAACTAAAATTTCACATAAGGTTTTCCTTAAACTTTGAAATTAGCCAGTCCTTCAATATGCAGAAAGTGACTCGTTTGTATAAATGAAGACTTCTGACAATACTTTGCAGAAAACTTTATTAAAACAGAAACCTGTATCAGAGCCTCTACTAAAAGACACAAGGGGGAAAAAACGTGATTTTCACAGTGGCAAAACCTTTCTAAATTACTCTGAACATAACTTCTCACTGAGGGGAAACTTCTTGTGGCTTTTCTTGGAGAGGCCAAAGCACTGGTTCATTTCTGTGGCTGACAATCAGAGTACCAATGAAAAAGAATTCAACTGATTGAGTCTTTTGAAAGTCATGGTAAAATGAATGGGATTAAAATGAACAGATTGGTGGACAATGCCTTTGTTGGAAAAACCATCAAGGTAATGATAAGGAAAAGTGAAGTTAAATCAGTGAGATTCAGCAAACATTTATTAGCTATGTATGTCAGGCTGTGGAGGTATTCTGAGTTTCGGAAGATATAAATTGAACAAAAACCATTCCTTTCTCTCAAAATCCTCGAAGCCTCCAGATGAAGCCAGGGATCCAAACTCTATAACAGTACAAATCACAGAAATCACAATGTTAGATGTTTTCAACACTCATAAGAAAAGTGTTGGCTGGGGGATCAGAGAGGCCTCCAAAGAAGGCAGCCCCATAGAAGCCCTTCAAGGGGGAAATGGGGGAAAAGAGCAAAGGAAAGAGAAATGAATGGCATCTCCAGCATCAGGAACCTGGTTACTTCAGGGTTGTGCTTTCCATGAGAGCTTGAAGACTTGGGTTTAGAGTCTCAGCACTCATTTGACACAAGTCTCTAACTCCAGTAATGGGTGGGAAGAGAGCTTGTTGGCCAGATAGTCTGCCCAGATTGATGAGTTCCAGGCTGAGGAAGAAACTGTTTGCAAACACAAAGTAGAGCGTGATTGAAAAGAATAGCCACTTCTGACCTACACATATGCATATACAAACACACACACACACGCACACACACACACACACACACACACACACACACACATGCAACACACACCAGCAATTAAGTAATTAAGTGGAGATGAATCCAGAGGAACAGGTCTGGCCAGCCTGTTTGGGCTGTTATGCATAGCTATCAAATCTCAGGCTGAGGTGTGCTGTAGGCTTCTGAGCTGTCTTTCAGGCCAAACTGTCAGGCAACGTGAGGTGACAGCAGCCAGCAATAACTGCCTCTAGAGACCAGGTCCAGTCCTTGTTGCAAAATTCTAGATAAGAGATGAGCACAAGGCAAACAGTAACACAGAAAATGGAAACGAGCTGACAAGACAGATGGCAAACCTCAAGCAAGAGATGAGAGACAGTTGATGGTAGAAACTAGAACACAGGCTTGTAGGGGGGGATCATGGAACCTGAGGTTGTTGTCTTGGCTTGTTTGATCTAGAAGTAATTTCAGATATACACAATGTTGCAAAATTTAGTGTAAAGACTTTCCATAGCTGGCCATCCAGATTTCCCAAGAACAGCATTTTATTGTATTTGCTTCATCATTCTTTCTCTCTCCTCTCTCTCTACCACAAACATTATTCTATTTTATGGAAAAAATTTCCTCCAAGTTTGAAGGATGATTCGAATTATGAGATATTAAGTATTCAGGAGCATATTTTAAAAAGTGACCAAGATGTGATGATAAAGGAAAGAAGGGTTGGGTCATAGGAGGCAGAGAATCTAGGAAGAGTCATGAAGATGTTGTGCAGACCTATTCCTCACCTGTGGATGCCTCTTTTATGAACATTAAGTTACTTATTCCTGATAACTGGGCAACCATGGTCTTCACAGTAAGAGCAGCAACAGTGATGGATCCTCTTATGTCCCCAACCAAGTCAGCCAGATGCGTTTTTTTGGTAACAGATGCTATGGTTGACATGCTAACACATATGGTTGATTGTCTATGACAGCAGATCCATCAATGCATTAACCCAGATATCCATCCTTTTCCCAATTTTGAATCTTTTACCCACTCATAATATTTTATGTACTCAGGGAAGACTTAATACAGGGCTTAATATCTCAGGCAATCTAAATACTGTCCATTCAGCAGTCAGCTTCAAGTGTCTTAGTTGCATGACACTTGCATGCTAACAGGGAGACAAAATAAGCACATATGTGTCTTAAGATGATGTGGAGAGCAGCTAAGTTCGGTAAAAGGGAAAGACTGAAAGATTGGTAGCTATGGTGGCACTCACCTGTTATCTCAACATTTGGGAGAATAGAGTAGGAAGGTTAAGTTCAAAGCCAGACTGAGATGTATAGTGAAGTCATGCTTCAAAAACTAAATAAAAATAAGATGGACTGGAGAGATGGTTCAGTGGGTGAAGAGCTTGTTGTGCAAGAATAAGAACCTGAACCTGAGTTTAGGTAAAGTAGGACACTGGATGTTCCCTTCTGGCCTTTACAAGTGCAGGCATATGTGTTCCCATACAAACATTTGTATGTATATTCCCCCTCTCTCCCTTCTTCCATCTCTTTTACACACACACACACACACACACACACACACACACACACACACACTTTATGAAAAGGAGAAGAGGCGAATGAAGAGATGGCTCAATGGTTAACATGCATACTGCTCTTGGAGAGGACTGTGTTTGATCCCCAGCCTTGACCTTAGGCAGCTCACAACTGCCTGTAACTCCAGCTCCAGAAGACCTGGTGTCTTTTTGTGCCCTCCGTTGGCACCTGCATTCATATGGACATAGCCACACACAAATATACAGGCATATATACACAACTTTTAAAAAAGTAAATATACAAATATATACATATATGTATATGTGTTTGTGCTCCAAATCTTACATAGTTCTTAAACAGAGTGGGAAATCCAATAACAATTAGATCTCAAATAAAACTAAAGAGTGTAGAAGAAATGACAAAAGATGATGTAACCAGTGTGACTTGTGAATGACTCTGGAACAACTTCCCTCAGGGCCCAGGAGGAGGCTGCTAGGCCCCAGAATGAGCATCAGCACCATTAGAACACAGCCCTTGAAGCCTAAAGCTCCAGTGCTGTACTGGTCTTGAATCTTTCTTATGTTTTTACATAAAGTGATTAAAATAATGCTACTATTGCTGTTTTATGGCATTATATTGCTCTGACTTTCAAACTGAAAGCTCTAGTCTATAATCACAAACCAAGGCCCTTAAGCAAAGGACGTGATCTTTATTCACAATAGCATTCCCTTGAGTATCCATTCTTTATGGGTTATGTTAAGGTAAGGAGGGGGAGAGGGAGCAAGGGGATGAATGAGGAAATATGAATAAAATTGTTTTAGCCAATAACGAAACTGTATGTACAAGAGGCAAGGAAAATGGATACGCTTTAAGAATTCCTCTGGGAAGTGGTACTAGTTATTTTCATGTTTTCAACCTCTAATTTGAAATTTCTTTTATAAAAAGAATAAAGTCTTGCAATATTACAGTAGAAGTGGACTCATATAGCATCTACAGTGACTACAATAATGAATATTACTAAGATGAAGACAGTAAAACGTCAATTGGTATACTATCTTCAGGCAGGACCATTCTCACATCTCCTAGGCCAAAAAGCATTGATGCTGATATGGGAGAAGAACAAGAAAAACTGTTTAGAGGAATAACACATATCTTCACTGAACTATTTTAGCAATTCCAGCAAAACTGTGCAGGAGAGTCCTAATCCTCCAGGAACTCCCATCGTAGTGCAGATAGACAGCCTTTATTAATATATAATTAATATATTAATTATTAATATATTCCATGGAGAGAACGACCAACTAGTTACTACTATCTGGGCGGTCCCCTTCCCTGCTCTGAGAAGTCCTGACTACATCATCCTATCTGCTTTTCTCATATTTGATCATTTCAGATCTTGTAACCTGTGTTACTAAGTCCCATTTTCAAGTCTTTGTTCATTTTTAATAATTAGTGACACCGCTACAAAAAGATTGCTGCCTGAGCCTTTTAAGAAAGTGAAAGACTCACATAATTCATTCCAGCGAATGAGTTGCTGATGCTGTTGCTACGTAGCAACGCTAGGTTCATTAGATGCCTTTGCCTGGCATACCACCTGCAGATCTCCTTTTAATTCTCCAGGCTTCCGAATGTCTCATAGGATAAATGTATCATAACCCATTTATCTTAAACAAATACTGAATTGCACCTCTTTTCTGTAAGGCAAAATGAAGTCTCTCACATGTGGACTAATAGTTCTTAATGAGGATTATGTCCCCTGTGATTATTTTTTAACAGTCTAAGAGACACATTTTCAATCTTAGTAATTGTTTAATTAATAACTACATTGCAATCTGATGATGGAAAACACAAATAACATTTAGAACACATTCTGAACACTCATTACTGTTGTTCTGAGCCAAATCGGCTGAATTTTCATTCTGCAAGGCATTTTAATGAAACAATTCCTTTTGAGCTTTGACAACTCCAAGAAAGCCTGTAAAATAAAGCAAGTGAGAAACTTTATCATTTCAAAGCCTACTCTCATCGATGTCTTCTCTCCTCATTTCTAGGACTGTAACCCTAACCAATGATGGGAACTTGAAGCATTTCCTTGTGGGCATCTGGACTGCCCCCATCTGCCCACTCCACAGTCCATCTTCATACCTAGCACCATCTATCATGAAGGTCGTGCTCTCCAGAACAGAGCAATGACCCAGACAGATATTTGCCCAACTCTGCCTTTCCTGTCACTTATTCCACAATGACCCTTTTCTCTTGTATGATAAATATCGGATAAATTTATCCATGCTAGTGGCTTATATGTTCTCCAGGAGACAATACTGTGACCTTTGAGAATAATTTTGATTGAGAAAAGATTCTTTTACTGTAATTGAAGACATTTAGTGCTAAGAGTATATTTTAACCCATGAAACCACAGGCTCACCCACACTTCCATTTTGCCATCATTTCATTACGTGTTGTAGACTATGCTTGCATTGTACAGAGCAGGCTCACATGAAATACATGTTTCCTCTTCCTTTTATTGACTGTGCTATACTGTTGGTTCATTAATATTGAACTCAGGGCCATCAGTGATACAACTCATGTCAGAATGAAACTTATCAACTATATGGGAGAAACACCAGCCTTTTTACTTTCAAAGACTCCAAACAGAATTTCAGCACCATGCTTAGGATCATTTTAGATAGCCAACACATTCTGGAAAGCACAAAAATATCAAAATATAGCACTAAATGGACCCTAAAAAGGAGACCTGAATTATGAGAACTGAAGCAATAAGGTTAGAATGCCATCCCATTCAAACACACACACACACACACACACACACACACACTTACACACACACATCAACTTGAGGTATTCTCCACTTTAGACCTGACTACAAATGACAACAAAAACCTTATAAGCATTGATCTTTGGAAACATGAACAATTTTTAACTGGCAGGAATAGTTATCAATATGGAATTTGCAGACAAGGAAGGCTGACTGACTTATCCTCATTTTGTGGAGGAAGAAACAGAGGTAGGAGTGGTAAATAATTCATTTAAGTTAGCAGGTCTACAAGGAAAGGCAGAAATGAACCCTCAGGTCCTTGGGGATTCTATAGAAGTTGTTATCCACATAGTCCATCACTGTTAGTGTCATTCCAAAGTGTGACATCGACTGCCATTTCTTTGTCTGCATTTGCTGTATCATGGAACATTGCTCACCTTACTAAGAAGTGTGGACTAGATCTTGCCTTCTCTCCTCAGTGGAATAAGAGAAGGCCTGGAAGTGTGTTCACAAGTGCCAACGCAAAATGAGAACTTTGGAGTCACAGTCTTGACCATTAAATCATCCGCTGTCCATCCTGATGTTCAGAATCAGGCATTCTGATAGCCTGAGCACAGTCTGCATAGTAGGAAAAGCTACTCTGATTTCAACAATCATCCTGAGGAGTCCGTGAGATGGCAAGTGAATGACAACTCCTTCAGAATGAACACTTGAAAATGAACATGTCTTCCTCTCCCCAGTTTAGCTTCCAGGGACTTTCTAGAACCTTCTGCAAAAAGACTTCGTCACTCGGTTTCTGCACACAGGCTCTTGAAAGTCCAAGCACAAAGCAAAACAAACAGCTGTCATTTCCACGGTGACGATGATAATTACAGCCACATTCTCCTACAAAACTCTACAGCTCCGCTTTGCACTCTTTCCTGTCAAGGGCCAGATCTGCACGAAATACATTTATAGTAGTTCAAAAGTAGAGGTTCCAATATTTCACAGTTGAACACAGCTGAAAACCACCCAAGCCAGCTCAGAATTAAAGCTAAGTCTGCCATGAACAGTTGCTTCTAAACTTCAACCTCTTTAAAAAGCATTTGTGTTTTGATTTTCAGTTCTGGTTCAGAAATCACTCCATCTGGTCTGGCCAATCAGAATGCACAAGAAGCACTGAATTTAGTTTATTTTATTTATACATATATAATACCAGAGGATGTGTTAATGTAAAAATGAAATGAGGTTCGAAATAATGCAGTGGAGAAGATGGAAAAGTTTTATGAGCACATCTCCAAACCAGAAGTCTTTGAGTGAAACAGGAGACTTAAGCACTTTCCAAAGAAAGGTCACACTCACTTCTGAAGACAATGCTGGAGAAAGTTTTACCTCATGGAAGGAAGGCCAAATTAAAAATAAGGATAATGATGATATTTCAGAATATGAACCAACTAGGCAACAAAAGACACTGACATCATTTGCTTTCTCCATATCTTTTTGGTAATGGAAAGATTATGATTGAACTCTCCTTTACTGACAGTGTGACCTGGAAATACTTCTCATAGACGCTTAGGTTTTACCCACAAAATACGATGGGAGTAAAATCAGCTTCACAGCTTTATTATAAGAATTTTAAAGTGCTTTGCTGCGAGAGAAGTCTCAATGCATCTTCATACGTTCCTCCCAACATGAAGAATTGTTGACCAGTAAAGCATATTTGAGAAAACTGTCCTTTTCGGTGTATTCCAATGATTTATTCAACGTTACATGCCTATCTTCTCTACATGGCATACCAAGCCCTCTACAACAGAAACTCTGGCTAATAAACAGCCGGTTGTACTTTCTGTCTTCCAGTATTGTTCCCACTGAGGTTAGACATAAAATATATACACACACAGAAAGTGATAAATGTGGCAGTCATGCACATACGCACAGGAGAAAAGACTGTTCTTTAGCCTGACCTGAGAAGGGTTCTTGAAAGACTGTCTTTACAAAATGAATGAGAGATAAATGGTAGCATAAAATGGGAGATAAATGCAAGTTCTTTAGGTTTCAGCAAACTTTTGTTAAGTATTAACTTGTATTGTTTATTATCTACTAGCATTTGTATTTCATCTCCTCATCTAGCATACCTCCTTGACAGCCATGGGAACTGTATATTATTGTTCTTATTATTCTAATATCTGTGCCAAATGGTCAGGTCTCAGGTTTCGATTTTATATAATCAATGGCCCTCAATAACTTGCAAGGTATTTGGTTCAATGCTGAACCTTCTCCTTACGCATTTCCATCAAGATTATCCTAGCCCAAAGAATATATAAAGATAATAACTGATACTTTTTCAGACCCAGGAAAGAAAACCCTACAATATGGTCAGAGTGTTTGCATTGGAGTCATGCAACTGTCCCCAATTAGTAATGAGTTTAGTCATCAGTCATGACTCATTTGCATATGATGCTATGCTAGGATATGCCCATGCTTATAGATGGGAAGTGTGCGTCCTCTCGTCTTCCATCATCTCTGTGGCCATCTTCTTTTCAGTTTGACAGGGTGTGCTTCAAAGGCATCTAGTCACCCATTGCTAGGAGAAAGATTTTTGTCCTTTTAGTGGGCAACAGAA
The DNA here is from genome assembly GCF_018167655.1 of Microtus oregoni. NCBI lineage: Eukaryota > Metazoa > Chordata > Mammalia > Rodentia > Cricetidae > Microtus > Microtus oregoni. The sequence continues at coordinate 22,584,487 of NW_024543094.1, forward strand.
CTCACATTCGCATTTAAGTTTTATTCCGAGGGTCATTTTCAAATCATGTTTCAGGGCTGTTTTTACATTGAAGGCAATATTGAGTCATGAAGTTACTATAGCACTGGATTAGCATATGCTCTTGCAATTTGTTGGCAGAAATGCAGTTTTCATGTAGTTAGAAAAGGTTATTACTATGGTTTTTGGAAGGAAAAAAATAAGTGGTTGGAGAAATAGGTCTGATATCACTTTTTTTCTTAAAATGTATGTGTTCCAGACTCACAGCAGTCCTATTCCTGCAGATAACATGATCTGAATATCAGTGCCTTATGAACAAGAATCCCAGCTCTCTGTGCATCTGCAGATTTATGGTCACTTCGTCTAATCCACCTGCACTTGTTCAAACTGGAAAAAATTTAACCTCTTCCTGGAGTGCCTCAGGATTATTTTTGTTTATAACATTTTATCACTTCAACATTGCTGTCTTGATGTCCATTGGAGAAGCTAGAAGTAAAAATTGATTCCTAAACTTTTAGGAAATTTTTTGAAGTATGGACAGTACACTACAGTACAGGAAGGTCAATACTTACAGTAGTGGTATATCTGGGTTTTAAGTAAAGACAATGGTCTCATTGCTTGATTAAAGGTCAAGTTTCTAACAAAGTCAATGAAGGTCAATAGAGGGGTTACAAAGGAAGACACATAAACCAAAGTCAATATTCCTGTTAGTTTTGGTCCATTAATGCTTAGCTTTAATATATGTATTGAAAGGGTATTGGTATACAAGCTCATGAGCCTAGAATTTGCTACTGATCTCATACAAGAGTAACAAATTCTATCACTCTTTCTAAGTACTAGAATTTGAAAAGCATTGTTTTTATCAATTAAGATAGTCTTACGTTGGGATAGAAGACAATTTTGTTTGCCATCTATAATTTTTGTTCCCAAATGTCTCATGGCTAGTTGATGATGGAGCAGTTCTCTAAGCTCATGCCCTCTAATTTTATGTTCTTAAATCCCTAGTTAGTATACTATACCCATGTTTTGACTGGCAGAATCCCAAATTCTTCTCCATTGTTGTTTTATCTGGTAGGCAAGATGATGCCCTTTCCCATACCAAAAGATGTCAAAATCTGAGTGCCCATGACCTTTAAATATGTTAAAATCCATGGCAAGGAGAAACTAAGGTCATGAATATAATTAAAGTTGTTAATCGACTGACCTGAAACTTGATGGACTTTCTTGAATTATCCAGAAAACTCTAGTATCATGGATCCTTGCTCTTGAAATAAGAAGAAGAAAGTTGGAGCTAGTAATTTGATGTGAGGAAGACCCACTGCTCTCTTTGAAGATGGAATGGAATGGGAACTAAGGAATGTTCTAGAAGTTCATAAATGCAAGGAAGTGGTTTTCTCCCCAGAAGGAATTCCAAAGGAATGCAACCATAATAACTCCTTAACTTTAGCTTACTGAGACTTATTTTGTAGATTTGTTTTCTGTAAGAAGCCTAATTTAAAGTACTTCAATTTTTGTAGTTTATTAATATATGTTGCAAATACAGAGCCTAAATGACCTGAAAAAATAAAATATTGGCTTGAAGGCCTTTAAATAGGTTTGTGCACAGTTTGGACAAGTCGATGGTTTGTGTGAATCTGATGCTCTGTGCTGTGAACTAACGGTAGATCATAGTTTCTTCAGAAAATGCTAGTGGGAGACTTGAGGTCCAATAATCCCTGTCTGAGTGTGCCATTGCTCAGAATTTTGCAATAAACTGAGAAGTGTGTACTACAGGGCAGCAAAAAAATTACTGTAGACCTAGCTTTCTGAATATCATAAGGAAGCATGGTGCATTCACTTCACAATTTGTTTTAGGACATTTATTTAAATAACAAGAAATTATGTTACACACTGAATATTTAAAGATTAGTATTAAGGTGTTATTCATCCATGAATTACTAGGATTGGAAATATGCAAATAAATACTAGTGTTGCGAGGACTGGGTTGTCTGGTTGTTGGAGGCTGAGACAGTTAATCTTGATTGTCAACTTAAAAGATTTAGAATCACTAGGGACATCCCTCTGAAAATGTCTGAGACAGAATTCCCAAAGATTGACTGAGAAGGGAAACCGTGTCCTCAAAGTAGGTGGCATCTTCCAGCAGGTGTCCCAAAAGGTCCAGGAGAAAAGCTGTTTACACCCGAATAGCTTCACTTTTTCTTGAGCATGTATATCTGTGGTTACTACAATATCTGATACTCTGTTAACATCTGACTTCAGCTTCTAGCCTTGCAACATAGACTCAATACCACAGACATGCCAGGAGATCAGGATAGATGAGGTATTCTGTCTTCTCAACTAACAAGCTACTGCGTTCTCAGTTTCTCCAGCATGCAAGTGGTCAGTCCCTAACAAGTAAGCCAATCTAATATGTCCTCTTTTATAAAATGCACACATTTTTTTACCACTAAATAGTACTCCACTGTGTAAATGTACCACATTTTCTTTATCCATTCTTTGGTTGAAGGACAGAGATGGAGAGCAAGGAAAAAGATATTTTGATTGAGGGAGCCATTATGTGGCTAGCAAGAAACCTAGCACTAGAAAAATTCCCAGAAATCCACAAGAATGACCCTAGCTAAGATCCTAAGCAATAGTGGAGAGGGTACCTGAACCGGCCTTGCCCTGGAATCAGATTAATTAATATCTTAAATGTGACCATAGACTCTTCATCCAGCAACTGATGGAACAGGGCCAGAGACCGGCCATAGAGCACTGGGCTGAGCTCCCAAAGTCCAGCTGAAGAGAGAGAGGAGTGAGAATATGAGCAAAGAGGTCAAGACCATGATGGGGATACCCACTGAAACAGCTTATCTGAGCTAATTGGAGCTTGCCAACTCTGGCCAGACAGGAAATGAGCCAGTATAATACCAAACTGGACCCTCTGATTGTGGGTGACAGTTGTATGGCTGGGGAAAACTACAGGGCCACTTGACAGTGGGACCAGAATTTGTTTCTGCTGCTTGTCCTAACTTTTTGGAACCCATTATCTTGGGATGGATACATTGCTCAGCCTGAATATCATGAGGAGAGGGCCTTACTCCTTCTCCAGAGCAAAGAGTCTTGCCCTTTCTGGGGAGTGGATGAGTGGGGGTGGGGAAAAGGTGGCAGTAATTGGAGAAGGAAAGGGAGTGGGAACTGCAATTGGTATGTAAAATGAAAAAGATAGTTTGTTTTTTTTAAAAAAAAAGAAAAGAAAAATGCATATATTCTATGGGTTCTATTTCTCTAGAGAACCCTATTTGATATAGTAACCAGTTGTCTGTCCTGCCCTCTACTGAGTCACCCTGTGGAAACAGGCCTAATCACTTATTCACATTTTTTTCCGCTGTCATGCCCCTGTTGTGGCCCCATAATCTCTCCATTTGGACTCTTTCTAATTAGTAAAAAGGGAGTCAGGAAGAGGACATTACAGGCAGAGGGAAGAGCAAATGCAAAGGTCAGAAGACAAGCAGGTATTGGAAGACCAAAGTAGATAAATCAAGAGAGCAAGGAGAAGTAACCAAAAGCAGCAATGGAGGGATACTTAGTGGTTTAGTTTCTTATTTTGAATAAAATGGGAAATTCTTAAAGAATTTAATAAAAACAATACCATGACCAGCAGTTACCAAAAGGACTGTATAGACGGAAGTTTCTTTTCTACCCAGTCCCACGCCATTCAGTCCCAAAGAAATACACAGAGATTTATACTAATTATAAATTGTTTGGCCTATTAGCACAGGCTTATTATTACCTAGCTCTTACAACTTAAATTAGCCAATAAGTCTTATCTATGTTTAGCCACCTGGCTTGGTACTTTTTCTCAGTGAGGCATTCTTATCTTGCTTCCTGTTTCTACCTGGTAACTGACTCTCTGCCTTTCCTCTTCTCAGAATTCTTTTAGTCTGGTAACCCTGCCTATCCTTCCTGCCTGGCTACTTGCCAATCAGTGTTTTATTAAACTAATATGAGTGACAAAACTTCACAGTGTACAAGAACATTATCCCACAGCATTGGATTGCCCCGGAGACTAAGTTGAGGCCACTCTATGGGGAAAGGTATGTAACAGTCAGTAAGTATTTGGCAGTAGAGGAGATGAAATTTCTTGGATTCTTGATGCATTTTGAAAAGAAAGGCAACAGATGTTCTTACAGAATCAGTTGGGACAATTGATGTCAGCTTCTTAGGGAAGAATGTGGACAAACACGTTGATGAGAAAGATCAGCTCTACAGTCTTTCCTGGGCTGTGTTTCAGTTGATTGCTACCCCAGAATCTCCTTCCTGCTAGAAAGAAACTGTGTGCTGAATGGGAAGATGAGGAAATGGATGATCAAAAACAACCTCTGAGAAAAAGACCACTGCAAGACTCCTGGCCTTCCTGAGCTCTATAGAGCACAGGGCTAAATTCTCGCTGATTTCACAGTTCACAGAAATATCAGAATTTCTACTACCCCATTCACCCCTGTCTGGGCCTTTGTAAGCTGGCTTGAGGGTGGAGCAGTGGGTCAGCTCACAAGGACACAGAGCTGGCTTTTGTTGATCTGGGTATATTTTCAGGAATAAAAAAAACCACTCAGTTGTATATTCTTCTAAATCAAGAGATTTGATACTTGCTTTTCAACTTTCAAGGCTCCAAAGTTAAGAATCACATACCTGTTTCTACCAATGGAGGCAAATGTGACTAGATAACATTTTATATGGCATTTACTTGACCTACTTAGTAAGGAAGGGAAGGTGAAAGTCAAGAGAGAACACCAACAATGCAAAACACAACAAATCCTTGTGCTGTTGCTTCTTGACAACTTAAGATGAAATAGATTTGGCTAGGTCTACATAATCATTTTATGATCATCATCAGCCTGCTTATTGGTCCAGAGGAAATTAATCTGATATTTAAGTAAAACAGCTTATGCCCATGAAATTATATGAAGCATAGCGAGGTCCTCACTGGATCTTTGATGCAAGCTAATAATTAGATTTCATCTCTGTTATTTTCAGGGAGAGCATTAAGCAGCAAGGGGTCTGTTGGTGGTACGATGTTTCCAGGGAAAATGGCTGGTGGGGGAATTAGAGAGAGAAAGAGAAAGAAAAGTATACAATGAGGAAAATAGTATGTGCAAGGGGCTTCTGAGAAAAGGGGAAGGAATAGAAACATCAACACTAGGAACATAGCATTCTGCCTAAGACTTGCCAATGTTTGTGTTCTACCTAATTAACTCCTTTTATAGGTTAATCTCCATCTCCTATTTGTGAAGATGCCAACTCCCTATTAGTTCATTAAAGAACAATGGATTTTGTTTAACTCCAGAAGGTATTTTTTTAAACTCTTGAAAAATCACCAATTTCACAGAGATCATTTCAGTTTCTTCATACAATGGAGTGTAATATAACTTTATATATATATATATATATATATATATATATATATATATATATATGTAAATTATTCAACTCTCATTGGCGATCAGTTATGTCCTGGAAGAAACACTTAACCCATTTTAAAATTTTTGCTTTTAAAAAATTTACATAAAGAACATATGGCTGGCCTGTTATAGCAGAGAATGTAACATTTTACTCTTTATCCACAAAGAGTTTTCCAGCTAAGAACTAATGTTTTATTTTTCTTTTCATCAACATCAGTACCTGAAGCTGATTTCACTTAAGGTATGGTTTTCTGCCAGAACAAAATATATATATATATATATATATACACACACACACACACACACACACACACACACACACACAAGATCATAAGTTGAGCCCCAGCTCATGGCCAAAGGTAAACATCTTGAACCACATGTGGCTTCAGGCCATGCTAATCTCTAAAAGATTTGGCTCTTTTCACCTGCACAGAGAATTCAAATTTGTTTCAACTAAATTGCTAATTATTCATGCTACAAACTTCTTTACCACCTGCAAAGACACAACCACAGATGTTAAGTTCATGAAGACAAAGAAGGTTTTCTTCTAACTTCCTTGGAAAATATAGCAATTCATTTGACAATTATATAAAAACATATTTAGCAGAGACTAAATTTGAAGAACTGTTTACTTCATTTAACAAATATTCAAGATAATCATATAGTACTACAAGTCATGAAGAGATAGTTTTCTAATAACCTTCACCCTCAGAACATCTGCCCCAGAAATTAGTAGACATAAATATTGGTTAAGCAATTATTGTGTACCAACTACTTCGTAAGTCCTACCTATATGATCATGAATGCGATAAGTAAACATTTTCTCTGTTGCAGAAAGGCAGTCAAGTCTAAACAAACAAAAAAGTTAGCAGTGGAGTGTGTGACACCACCACCACCAAGAACAACAACAAAAACTGAGGCAGAAAATTGTGATTAAGTACAAGGTCCTCCCCCCTCCTTCCAGGTCTAGTTAGGTGAGCATCCAAACTGCCTAGGCTCCCACAAAGCCAGTATGTGCAGTAGGATCAAAACCCAGTGCCATTGTTCTTGAGTTCTCAGTAGTCCTCATTGTTCGCTATGTTCAGCGAGTCCGGTTTTGTCCCATGCTTTTTCAGACCCAGTACAACTGGCCTTGGTGAGTTCCCGATAGTTCATCCCCAATGTCTCAGTACTTGTTTGGGGGAGGGGGGGAAATGGGAGGCAGTGTCGGGGAGGAGGCAGAAATCTTTAATTAATTAATTAATTAATTAAAAAAAGACTACCTGCTACAATCCCCCAAGTATTGGGATCACAACTGTGAGGCACCACCCTGGCATACAAACCTCAAAATTTGACCAATGTCTTTCAAGAACTAATTGGAAAATTCCATTGTATAATAATAATAAAGTAAGATGCTCTAGCAATTAATGATTTAGACAACACTAAAAAAAAAGAAAGAAAATTGTGATTAAGAATGAACAGAGAACATGATGTTATCTGTAGATCTATCAGGTGTGACCTCTGTTTCCATGAAGTACATGGTTACAACAAATAGTTTGTTAGGAATTTTTACCATGATATGTTGTTGAGTTTTGTCAAAGATTTTCTAGTGAGATAATCATGTGACTTTCCTTCTTCACATTTATGAATTTGTGCATGTTGAATTATCCTTGTATGCTAAAGGTGAATCTCTATTACTTACAGCACATGATCCATTTAATGTACTGTTGAATTTAGTTTCTTTGAATTTTTTGGAACTTTTTACATTTAGTTTTTGAGGTATACTGGCCTTGATTTTATTTTCTTCTAACAGCGTCACACAACGTTTGATGTGAGGATAATGATAGTGTCAGAAAATAAGCTTTGCACTGCTCTCTGCTCCTCATTCCCTGGAAGAACTTGAGGTGATTAGTGTCAACTCTTCAAATGTTTATTGGAATGTTCCTGTCTTGTACCTTGGCTATTGAAAACAGTGCTGCAAAGCTGAGTGTGGTGGTGTACATCTCTAATCTAACCTCGGTGTCCATCAGTGAGTAAATGGATATAGAATTTAAGGTGTATATATGTAAATAATATTATTCAATCTTTAAAATAAAAGGGAAATCAAAGGACTGGAGATGTGACTCAGTAGTCAATAATCACTTAACTAGCATGGAAAAGGACCTGGGTTCCCCTAAGACAGACATAAATGGATCTAATCTACACGGGAAGTAGTAAAAGACAAGATCTCCTGGGTAAATTGGGAGCATGGGGACCAAGGGAGAGGGTTGAAGGGGAAGTGAGACACAGGGAGGGGTGCAGAGATAAATGTATAGCTCAATAAAATAAAATAAAATTTCAAAAAAGAGGTCCTAGTTTCAACCTGAAACACTACAAAAAACAAAGAAAAAAAAAGAAAAGACAAAGACAATAGAGAAAAAAGTTCAGCTATTATGGCAACACGAATGAATGAATACAGACATTATTCTAAGTGAAATAAACCAAGAACAGAAAGATTAAAACGGTATTATCCTTTTCCAATTTTTTCTGTGCAAGGCAGTCTTTTTTTCCTTTTTTTAATTAAGAATACGTCTAAGAAATTTTTTTTTTCATTTTAAACAGTTACCCCCTGTTCCCATTTCTGCCCTTCTTCCCATTCCACTCTTCCCTCCACTCTACCTCACCCCATCTACTCCTCAGGAAGGGTGAGGCTTCCCATGTGGAGTCAACACAGTCTGACACTTTACTTAGAGGCAAGACCATGGCCCTCCCCCCTATATCTAGGCTGAGCAAAGTATCCCTCCAAAGAGAATGTGCTCCTAGATCTCAGTTTAAGCACTAGGGATAAATCCTGGTCCCACTGCCAGTGGTCCCACCTTTTTTTCATTTTTTAAAAGACATACTCACTGCAAAGAGTAGAGTGCTGGTTATTAGTGAAGGGAGAGGAAATGAGAAGATGTCACTCATTGGGTATGAGTTTGAAGTTACATAGTATAATAAATAGTCCTGAGATGTAGCCTAGAGCAGGAGAGCTATGCTTTATGATCTCGATCATAGATTGAAAGCTGCTAAGAGTAGATTTCAGGTTTACTTCCCACATACAACAGCCAAGTATCATGGAAGATAACTAGCGTGCTGAATAGCTCCCACGTAATACCCATCTCACTGTGCATGTCACAACTGTCAAGTGCACCTCGTGCTGACACGGTGAAAGACATCAGTGTGCCAAAGGGAATCAAAATCATTTGTCAGACCAAGTCGTGGGAAAGTATCTCAGCTGGGAATCTATATCTGTTGTGGGATGCTTGCCTAGCATGAGTGAGTTCCTCAATTTGATTCCCAGCGTCTGGCAAACAAACAAAAAAAAACAGGTGCCAGTCACGTCTTTGTCTGTTTACTTCCAATCTTGTTTCTTCATGTACTTTTAAATTATTCTTTATTTTTGAGATTAGAATGCACTTTTTTATGCATGTGTACAGTTGTAGTTCTTTTAAAAGAATAAGCTCAGTGACCCTCTGCTGACTTGCAAGCTGATTTACTTTGCTACTTTACATTGTATTAAGAACCTACAAATGGCTGTGCTTTTTGAAAACGTGATTTTAATGATGGAGTAATGTTCTCTTGTACCATAAATTATTTACCAGTTTTCAACTGTTGGGCATTTATGCTGTTTCTAATTTGTCACCATTTTAAATAATGCTAGAATGACTAACATTAACATGGTACATAAATATTTAACCACAACTCTGATTATTTTGTAGCATTCCTGCATTCCTGTGAGGCTATTTAGCATAGAGGATTTAAAAATAATATAGACTCCAGAGATTTTATGCCCTACGTTATGAGCTGTGCTCCAGTATCCACTATAGTTGTATGCCCTTATGTGGCTTCAAGATGTATAAAATGTCAGTGGTTGATACAAGCTTACAATTGTGTGATGTAATTAAATACAATTAAAATAGCAAGTGAATGAAAGCATTATCTGCATGTTGTATAATTTCTTGTTTTAATAACAGGAATTCCAAATGTTGATGCAGTTGAGAAAAAATGGAAAAATTTAAATTAAATTAAAAAATGGAAAGATTTAAACATTTCATCATGGAAGCTGTAGTGTGACACAGTGAGACACAACATGGACCCATTTGTCCACATATCTTTACTTGCAAGTGTTCATTGCAAAGAATCATTGGTCTGGTTTGAGGCCTCTGCTTTCTACTACCCTATCGATGCTGGGACCTCATTAGGGCTCCTCCTGGATATCATAATATTTTCCTGTGTTGTGGAGATCCTGCAACCTTGGGTCTGCTGGACAGGTCCCTTTACATGCTCCAGTAGATCACAGAAGGGGTGGATGATGGGCGGGCCAAGTACAATTGAAACAGGAATGGAGGATTCATTCTCAGAGCTGCCGACAGTCTTTAACGTGACAATTGCTCATGTGCTCAAGCAGAAGAGGAAAGGTGAGAAACAAGCTGTGTGTGTCACCCAGTACTGTTAATTGAGCAATTTTCCTAATGAAGGCACTGCAGCCCAACAGTGAATGAGCAGAGAGATGCTAATCGTCTTCTCTTGCAAGAATGGAGTTCATGCAGAGGAGCATCAGAGACAAACTACACTCAATCCCATGAACTGGGATGAAGAGGGAGGTGGATGTTTTGCTTTGCATTGTAATGATATCTCAGGATCTGAATCAATAAGTCCTCCATATACCTTTGAGTCATGATTCCAATTAGCAATTCTCCTGGTGCCAGTTTGACAAAGCAAAATATAATTCAAGTTGTATTTATAAATCCCAGCAAGCTTTGTGGGTCAATATAGAATGGTCTAAATGCTACCTGCCCATTAAAAATGCTTTAGTGTATGCCAAGGGATTTATATTATCAAATTTAAATTCTAAGGAAGATTGAATACTTTAAAGAGGGTAAGATGGTACATTGTGCTATTATAAATAATGGGGCATATGACAGATAAGTTCACAAGTAAACAGGGAAAATCTAATCGGTACATATAAACATCTTCAAAATAAAAATTAATAGGACAGAGCCGTGTTAATAAAAGGACAGTGTAGGTGGCATGGCTAATCTAGGAAAAATGTTCAGAAGTACAATCACCCACAGAAATCCCTAGCTTTGCCAAGGTACATTACAAAGCGAACACTCGCCCTGAGCTTTGCCCAAACATTTAGCACATCCACACAAAATTAAAGATAACTTTTTTCCTTCAGCATCCAAGAATCATTTTTATGAAATAGAAGGTTCTATGCAGCCAGTAAAGTTGACTAGGAACCTTTTAGCTGAATATGCAAGTGAGATGGCCAAACTGTGGAGTCAATCAGTCTGATTGGGAGATCTGTGTTCAGGGCTTTACCACTGTGCCTACTCTGTGAGTGACATCTGAGTGAGTGTGTACAATGTCTATCTGCAACTTATTCAGATCACAACAGTGGTTACATAAACAGGATCAGTCTCTTGCCTCGCCTTTGTCAGTCCAGCCTACAGAGGAGAGTAGGTCTCTAAGTTGTATGAATGAAAGAATGACTGAATGAATGAGTTGGTTTGTGTCTCTTTACCCTCCCTCTGTCTTAACTTTCTAATATTAATTTAGGTTTCCTTTTTGAAATTGTCTCCTGAATTTGTTCTAGGATGGTACCTTTTCATGATACCCTCTTCCTTACTCTAGCTTTTGAATGGAAGTCATGAAGAGATCAAAACGTTGATCGATATTTAGTGTTTATTTTTTCTGCTGCTGTTTGAAAAGTAATACAAATTCAGGAGGTGGAGGCGCTCACGCCTTTAATCCCAGCACTTAGGAGGTAAATTGCTGTGAGTTTCAGGCCAGCCTACTCTACAAAGTGAATTCCAGGACAGCCAGGGCTACACAGAGAAACCCTGTCTCAAAAAAAAAAATTTAAAAAAAGAAAAGTAATACAGATTCATGTGGCATACTCCTTTGTTGACATAGGTTTCTGTCCCACCCAGTCCCACAGCTGTCCAATCCCAACAAAACACACAGAGGCCTACATTAATTATAAACTGGTTGGCTTATTAGCTCAGGCTTCTCATTAAGTAACTCTTACATCTTAAATTAACCTATAATTCTTGTCTGTGTTAGTCACACAGCTTGGTACCTTTTATCAGTGAGGCATTCTCATCTTGATTCCTCTGTGTCTGTGTGATGACTGTAGACTGAGCCTTTCCTCTTCCCTGAATTCACCTATTCTGGTTGTCCTGCCTATACTTCATGCCTGGCTACTGGCCAACCAGCATTTAATGAAACCAATACAAATGACAAATCTTAACAAAGTACATGACCATTGTCCCACAGTAATTGTCCCCCTTTTTTTTTCTTTTCAAAACAAGAACTCTGAATCTAATCTCCTTTGTTTAGCTTTTTTCCTGACCATTATCCATAACATCTTGCAACCAATACTCTAAACAAGGACAAATCTCCATAATCCATTTTGGGGGAAAGTGGGCATAGTTTTCTAGGCTACTTCCTGCTGATTGGGGGTACTGATAATCTTATGGGGACCTAAAGAAAATTTAGAATTATGGTCAAATCTTGACTGGAATATTCTGTGAGGCTTGATCATCTTAGTCAGCAGTCTTGATGCTGTTCTGAATGTAGAACTCAGAGGAAATCTGAATCTATCTATACTATATATATCTTTTTCTGACCACATGAGTCTTTAATTTGCTAAGAGATATGGCTAGGATTAAAGCCATGGCTTTGATGACTAGATCCACCCCATTCCTTAGCTTTCGAGAGTCTGCCTTTATGGCAGAGGTACTGACAAAAGCCTTGTTTATTGCTACAACTCTATGAAGTTTCAAAGTCCCTACCACCAAGAACCATGCTGTCAGCTATTCATAAACACCATTTAAGTGTTTGGTGGTTGGGTTTCTCAAAAGAGGTGCAAGGATTTTGCAGCTAAAGCTAAGTCAAGAAGTCTCTCTTAAATGAAGCATGCTTTCCTCTAGCAAATAGAACCCACCTGTTCTTGGTAGCCATGCTTTGCTCTGTTCTTTTGTGTCTAGAATTGCTTCCCAAGCTCTCTCAGGTTTTATGTGGCCCCACACTGGGAACCATTCTTAAGAAGAGATTGTTTGTTTGTTTCCCAACTGTCCAGACCCGAATAATAACACAGAAACTTTATCAATTAAAATAATGTTTGGCCAATAGCTTAGGCATATTTTTACCTAACTCTTACATCTTAAATTAACCCATAATTCTTGTCTGTGTTAGCCATGAGGCTTGGTGTCTTTTATTAGTGAGGCATTCTCATCTTGCTTCCTCTGTGTCTATGTGACAACTGCAGAGTAAGTCTTTCCTTACTCTCCTATTCTGGTTTCCCTGTCTATACTTCCTATCTGGCTACTGGTCAATCAGCAATTTATTAAACCAATACAAGTGACAAATCTTTACAGGGTACAAGACCATTGTTCCACAATACTCGTTTGTAGTAGCCATTTTTATATCATAGTTGATTATATAATTGGACCTATCAGAGCTAAAAATGTAGTGATACAAAAGTGTTTTAAAGCAGGCATGGTAGACCACACATAACCAAAGTGAAGGCTTGTAGTCTCCACTAGACTCGGCAGACTGAGGCAGGAAGATCCCTAAATCCCAGGGTTTAAAGCAGCCTTGGGTAGCATAGGAGATCCTGGAAGAGAGAAAATGGGGTGAGAGGAAATAAGAAAGAAAACTAAAAGAGAGCATGGTTCCTATGTCTTTTGGGTGGAAAGGTATGTTCTTGAATTTCGATACTTCCATGGAATCCCGAAGGGACTAAAAATACCAAACTGAGCCCCCACCTTCTCCTTGTTGAGTGATTTCCCCAGCAGGCGGTAGTACTGTGTCTACCTGCGCTTGATCTGAGGCATTGGAGCCCTAACAGGCTTGAGTTACATAAATGTTTAAGGCATGAAGATTGAGTAGATTGGCTCAAAGAAATCCTCAGAACTGCTGAAGAAGAGGAGAGACACCTCAGCTTCTTTCTTTTTTTAATGTTTTAAGTTTTATTTTTGTTTTATGTCTTTGTCTTCATGTGTGTCTGTGCTCCATGTGTGTGTCTGCTGCCTTCAGAAGCCAGAAGATGCCATGGAACTGAAGTTACAGGTGGTTGTGAGCCACCATGTGAGTACTGAGGCTCTAACCAGAGTCCTTTAGAAGAGCAATCAGTTTATACCCAGTGAGCCATCTGTATTCTTTTAAGAAGTTGCTGCCATTTAAACAGCAGCATAGTTGCCTGGCATCATCACAATCTTTAACATCTTGTCTCAAGAAAGCATATCGGTTTGAGTCCCCCAAAATCCTGTGGTCTAACCCTAGACATTTCATTCTATTATTGCGACAAGGACCCATTATTGTAGTATCCTATCAGTTTAAAGTAAGCAGCTGCAGATATCCTCAACTTCAGGATGTGTCCAGAATGTTAGTGTTGTGTTGTAGTTTTGGGGGAACTACATTTTGTTTTGTTCCCATTCCTCCACTTTACGATTGTCCTTAGAGTCACATATCACAAAAGCATTGGAGTCCTTTGTTACTCATTAACTTTCAACCAACAGCGAGGTGAATCCATTTATTTTAAAAGGGTAAGATAGGTAAAACTTGAAAAAGAACCTTCTAGAAGGTTCTTAACAGCTGTTTCACGGGTCTCAACTACACATGATGCCTTCCATGGCCAGTGTAACTGCAGAACCAAATGTAGCAGTAAGAAGTATACATTTGATCAGCTGTGCTACTTCCCCTGTCTCCTCCTGCTGGTGCAGAAATCTCTGACCCCAAGTCTCTGTCATATCCTAACTTCTGCACTATATATATCGTTTGCTAGTCTGTTGACTTCAGTGTGACCAAGTACATGTTCAAATCCTCATTCTTCATCACGTATTCAGGTGAATTTAAGTAACTATCAACAGCTACTTCCTCCTCTGCTAATTGAGTCATCTAATACCTGAGAGGAGTGGAGCACTTGATAAACAAAAATAGTGCATCCTTTAGATCAGTGACACAGGTATAAGTGACCTCAATGGGGCTAGATTATTTAAATTCCTTATTATTTTCACACACACACCCCCCACACACTTTCTTTGGTCAGGATCACATGTGGTACCCAGGGTGCTTCAAATTCTGAGGCTCAGAAGATCTTCCTTCCTTGGCCTCCTGAGTAGCTGAGACAATAAGCATCCAGGACTGCCATCTACTTATTTTATTATTTTAAAGTATTATTCTTTGCTTTCAAAAGTGCTTCAGTCTTTAAATTTATTATCTGACATAGCACAGCAGCTTTGCCAGAGTTACTATTTTCAGAGCACAGGGCTTTTACCCTTATTCCCTTTTGCATATCATCATCTTCATAGTTAGAGGTTATTTCACGTAAGAGCACATAGCTGGGTCTCATGTTATATAATTCCTTTTGCTTTAGTACCGTTACCCATACACCTCTCACTATGTTGTTCTCAAATTGACACTAAGATTCCATGATCTCCCCCACTTTGCTGTAACCAACTTTCATGGCTTTTTTTTTAACCAACATATTCAAAAGTGTGTTGATTTATGACTTTGTTCAGTTACTATAAAAGAAAATTCGTGCAACATGCTGTGACATTAGAACACAGGATTTGGGAAACCTGAATCAGTGTCCCTGGTCATAGTCAAACATATTTGGATATAGAATAAATAATTCCTTCACCCCTTTCCTGTGAGAGCTGTGTTTTTTGAGCTGATCTGTCTCATTTCCACAGCCAGTTCTTCTGACTGTGGCAGACTTAATAACCTGCCTATCTGTGTTCCAATTTGGTCATTTGCCAGTTATGAAATTGACCATTGTCTGTTTGCCTTAGAAAGGCAGAGTCTTCTCTGGAACATGGTGTTTTTAGATTTCTTTGCAGCCCTGGTGCTGCTGACATTTGAAGATCTGGGCTTCTTTACACATTTGTCATGGCAGGAACAATCACTGTGATGAACTTTTTCATCCTATCCAGCAGATAAAATTTTGACCCAAATCTTCTTGATTAATGTTTTCTCATTCTCTCTCAATGTCCCTCCTGTAACTGGCAAACAGAGATGTTTTACACCTCTTTCTTTCCGATTCCAAATGCCTAGAGAAACACTAGTCATGAATATTGCATTTTCTATATATTTTGAGAGTACTCAATGACCCAAATCCCTGGCTTTACAAATTTTGCCTAAATATAGACACTAGTACCCGAAGAATTTAGTTAATTCCTCCTCTACAAATAGATAAATTTATAATGCAATGATGTTGGCTGCAAAGAACTAATTTGAATATGAAAAGCCTATGCTGTGTCTATTTTTCTCAAAGAAGCCTGAGTTTCTTCTCTGCCCATGCTCTCCTCCCTAGCAGATAGAGGTTGCCAGATAATGAGACCACGTTCACACACTTTAACCACCTTTGACAAGATTATACATTTCAAAACCGTAGTACTGTACAATGTGACCTCATCCAGGACACTCACATCAAGTGGCAGGACCAGGTTTAAATCCAATGAAAGCTCCTTTGTTGCATCACACTGGCCGTCTCAGTTCAGCCAGGTGCCACATGTGAATTCTTCAGTCTATGACAGACCACATAAATGGCTATGTGAGCATGTGACTCAAAGAGGAAAACAAATACAAATGATACATTTTATGACTGTAAAATTGAAACTGGCTATAACCAGTTCTTCCTTTGTTCCCCCCAGATCAACTTTTGTTCCTCTAAGGTATTTGGAACTTGGACTATAACTAAAGATGCCCAAGATAGAATTAAAGAGATTATGGTTCACCCTAATCCCAGTGATTATCATCTTTACAAGATGTCTGAGGCTTGCAGATATATGGAGATACAAAGGAACCGCAGCGGAATGAGGCCACTTAAAGATGGGGCCGAGGGCTGGGTAGATGGTTTAGTGAATAAAGTACTTCCCTTGCAAACATGAGGAACTGAGTTCAGTCTCCAGCTCAACATGAAAGACTCTGGGCTTGATGGTTGTATTTCTATCCCTGGTGCCATAGTGACAGAGGCAATGGATGCTTGGCACCCCCGGCCACTCAGTGCAGCCCAATTAGCAAGCTGCTTATCCTTCCAGAACAGCTAGGTAGATGGCTCTCGAGGAACAACACCAAAAGGTGTACTCTGATCTTTAGATAAGTGTACACACATGCACACATGCATGCACACAGACACACACACCATAATGATTAAAATTAAACTGAAATAAAATTTAAAATGGGCTAGAGATTAGAATGATGTTTCTAAAGCTAAGTAGACATCAAGAATAGCTGCACCTACCAGACTACCAGAGGCTGGCAGAGGTATGGGACAGGTTCTCCTAGAAGGCACCAATTCCAAAGTGTCCATTTCAATTTCCTGCTTTCCGTACTGTGGCAGAATATATTTCTGCTGTTTTAGAGTACCTAGGGTTAGGGAGGGGGCAGAATTTCTATAGCAACCCTGGGAAACTAACACAATAGCTTATCCTTTCTCTTAAAAAAAAAACCAACGTGAAGGAAGCAAGGCAATTTTCTGGTTGATTTTTTTTTCTTTAGCTCTCTGATATTGACGTTGATAGTGACTTGCAAGGTGGGCAAAGATTCCTTGTTTCTTTGCATATTTGTTTATCCCAGATAATTTTAAAGGAGAATCACTTCAAGTGCAGAAAGAAAACAAATCAGTAAATAAATTGTAGAGACACCAAAGGGATAACAAAATTCTTTGCCTGGAAATCTGGGACAATAAGAAAACACTTAATGATATTAAGTAGAGAACTAGCAAGATGGCCCAGTGGTTAGGAGCACTGATTGCTGTTGTAAAGGACGTGGGTTCAATCCTCGGAATTTACTGATGGCTTACCATCTTTTGTAATTCCAGTTACTGAGGATCTGATGTTATCTGGCCCTGATGGGCACTAAGCATGCATTGTATGCTAACATTCATGCATAGAAAACACTTTCACACATAAAATTCATCTTCAAGATACTAAGTAAAGGAATCTTTTTGACAAGGCTATCAGCAGTGATAATGATAGTGAATGGCTGAGCTTACGAGGACAATGCTCACTTAGGCAGAAATAACACAGGTATAAATTACTGTTAATCATAATGATGCCAGTTATTAACCCCACTGATCTTGCATCATCTAAATTATTTTTTTTACATTTATTCTTTCTGTTTTCTTTGGGGAGGGGCATGCACCAGCGCTTACACATGAATACCAGAGGACAATTTGAAAGAGTTGGTTCTCACCTTTTACCAGAGATAAAACTCAGACTGTAAGGCTTGGGGCCATCTCATCCCACCACTGCATCATCTCATTTAAAACAAACTCGTGTGGATGATATTATTATGGCAGGTGCAAACACTGAAGGACTGAGTGTTTAAGCATCTTGTCATGTGTCATACAAGCGAGTGGTACACTGAGAATTTGAATCCAAAGTTCAAGAGATCTTGAAACCTATGTTTTAATATTGTATTATGAAACACAGAAACTTCTGTTTAAGATACAGCTTGCTTTTCTTTTTATGTATGTATGTTTCTGACATTTGTGCATGTGAGTGCAGAGCCCTCGGAAGCCAGAAGAGGGCATTACGTCCCCTAGAGCTGAAGTTACAGGCTGTTGTGAGACACTTGACCAAACCAGCTCTCCGCACACAACACCTTCCCCAATATCACTTGTAAAAGAAAACTTAGAAATCCTATTTTGGGCGGAGGCTATTGTAAATTATTTATATGATGTCTTTATGAATCTTTCCTGAATTGACATTTGACTTGATATTTGATTCTTAATTTATCATTGTCATACAGAAATGAGAAACATCTTATAGGGTAGATGCTTGACGCTGTCCACTCTTAAGATAATTGGAGATTTGGAGACACAAAGTGGAGATTCTTTGGAAAAACGAAATGAGTAACAAATGGATTTAAACAAGCATTTGTTACCATATCTTTTTTACTAGAGAAAATATTTTTCAAGGAAAAAAAAAACTACCTTACTTCAAGACCTGAAAAGGCATGAATTTGATATTTACAAAGTTGCAAATCAGTAACTTGTAACAAATATATATATACATTGTGAGAAATGGATGTCCTCCCAATTTTTATGGTTAGCCTTGATTCTAAATGTCACACAGTCTCAAGTCACCTGCAGAAAATCCTCAATTATAGAATTAGCCAGTTTATATTGGTCTGTGAGAGATTGTCTTGATTATTAATTAGTGCAGGAGTGCCCGCCCACTGTGGGCAGCACTGTTTACAGGCAGATGGACCCTGGCTGTATTAAAGAAAAACCAAGGTGAGTGTGAACCTGTAAGGAGCCCACAAGCAGATTCCTCCACGGTTTCTGCTTCATTTCTGCTTCAGCTCCTGGCCTGACTTCCCTCTCTAGGGACTGTAACCCAGAAGTGTAAGTCTTCTAAAGAATGTTTCCTCCTTAAGTTGGTTTGGTCAGATATTTCATCACAGCAACTGAAAGGAAACTAGATCATCACATTTTTCATTTGACTCATTAGCCTGACAGAAAATACGGAGCCATAGGAAGGCTTGGTAGGGATTTCAAAACGCTTTCCTTTTCTAGAGAGAGACCCGTCCAGGAGAGATATGTAACTTACACAGTACACTTAGAGATCCTCCCAGCCACCACAGGTCTCGAGTCCCCTGGGGCTATTCTTCAAGTGACCCGCATCAGTGACCTCCAGCGCAAATTCCACCCATTTCATCTAATTCCTCACCTCAGTTAAAACCGACCAACATCCAGATCTGACCTAAAGAAACAGCAGCGTGGTGACCTCAGCATGCAAGCAATGCTATTGCCAACATTTCTTTGTTCCGAAACGGTATCCTCCTGCATCACTTTTCACCTTTTCCTCTGAGGCAGGGTATCTTCTTGAGCCCATAATTTGCATCTCAGGCTGCCACTCAGCGAACTACCGCAACCCTGCTGTCTGTCTCCATCCACCTCCACACTAGGGCTGCAGGCACTTCAGGGGCCACATCCAGCTAGCTATGCAGGTCCTGAATGCGAACTTCTATCCTCATGACCGCAAAGCAAGCGCTGTTAACCTTTGAACCCTCTTCTCCGCCCCCAATTAAGTAATGATTTTGGTGTAAAGTTATCCTGTTCTTGTGTTCAAACAGAGGCTATAGTCCTACGTAAGAAGAGTACTCAGCAAGCACTCCACAAAGACCCCTTGTGGTGTTTGTAATGGCGTCCAAAAACAGCGAGTTAAAGAACGTTATCTTGGCTTAGACCGTGTGACAGACCTCCAAAACAACCCTTCTTCCAGGGGATGCAGAATGAGAGCTACATCTGCAGAACAGTAAAATTTCCCAGGACCAAATGATTTGGGCTTTGTTATACTTTTCACCTTCTTACCTACTCACTATTGTTGTAAAAGACGCTTCTCTGTTAGTACATGCTTAGTCTGTTTTATGGCCATAATTAGTTCCAGGAATCCAGTATAAAATAAAGAGTAGTCAAAATTATATGTTTAGTTATGAATGATTATTAATTGCTAATAAAGAAATTTAATTAATATGGGTCTACTTGATTAATATGTATAAGAGAAGGGTTTGGGATTAAGGAAAGAACTATTGGAACTAAGGAGATGGCTCAGTGATTCAAGCGTTTGTCATTTAAGCAACAAGACCAGACTTCAGATTGTCAGAACATCAATGCCAGGTTGTCCTGGCAGCCTGCCTGAAATTCCAGCCTCAGAAGGTGGAGACAGTTATCCCTGAAGCACATTAGCTAGTCAGACTAGCCCCTTCGTTGAGCTCTGAGTTTCAGTGCAGGATTCTGCTTCAAAGAATAAAATGGAAAAACAATTCCTACACCAACCTCGGACTTCCACCTGCACCTGTGTGCCCAAATGCCAACATGCCTATGCATGCATGTACACTTCACACATAGAAATACATAAAAAGAGAAAGTGTGGAGGAAAGACATTTGGGAAGGATAAGGTTCTTCTTAAGAGAGGACCTCCAATTTTGTCAAATTTCACTTAGAATATAATTATTTCTGTATTCGGCATTAAAGATACTTCGACGCTTCATGAAAGAAAACACATCTTCAGGTGAAACAGGTATTGTTGATGTCCGCATATGGACTGATGTCTAAGGGTTGGGCTTCTGCAGAACTGCTTAACTGAGGAGGATGTTTATATGACCCAAGATTTCACTCTCTTTTCTGAGGAAACTCCCTGGGATGTTCTTAGTTTTGATATTCAAACTGCCCTGGGAGCACCTTCATGCCGGACAAAACTGATGGTTGGTCATGAACATGAGTCCTTTCATCCTTTGGGTACTGTGGCTTTTATTCTCAAACCTGTCTTTTCATTGCTAAAAATGACCTCATGCAAATGTATTTGGAGACAGAAAAGGACATTTCTCTTTGTGGACCTCTACTTAAAAGCCATAAAATGTCCCAGATAGTGTCCAGCATGCTTCCAAATATGCAGCATTGGCTAGAATGC
This sequence comes from Microtus oregoni, assembly GCF_018167655.1. Classification (NCBI taxonomy): domain Eukaryota; kingdom Metazoa; phylum Chordata; class Mammalia; order Rodentia; family Cricetidae; genus Microtus; species Microtus oregoni. The sequence continues at coordinate 22,605,356 of NW_024543094.1, forward strand.
TATATCATTTCTCTGTCTCAACCAATCACTGGAAACAGAAAGGAAATGGATGTAACCAGTTCAGTCTAATGAAGATTCAGTCACCTGAGCTGTGACACTCACCTTTCCTTAGCCCGGTACAATAAGAACCCAACAAGGAAAAAAGACCGAGTGCTGCTGGCCTCAAGAATTTCTGTAACGGATGTCCATCAATGTTTCATTTCATCTTCTGCTTACCTCCTCATTCCATATACACACCTTAGAGAAGGCAAGTCCTTCCTGTCCACATTTTCGATACCCAGTGGAAAGAAGGAATGACCCTTTGCAGAATTTAAAAAGCATTCCCAGATGATTCTGAGATTCTTAATCCCTTCACGTTCTGATGAGAAAGAACTCGTGGACACATCTGGGCTGTTGTGCCTGCAGACATTGTAGCCATAACACTTGCAGAGTACCCACTCCTAATGAAAATCAGGCTGCAGCTTGACAGCCCCAAGAGTTATGAGTGATGGGTTTCCTCACATTGCATCCCTCACATTTGCATAGTCAGGGGTGTGTCTACGCACTACCCACCTAGCCCTGGCTAGCTCTGAATGGTACCACTTACCGTGGTGCCAAAGATGTGGTGTGGTGTGCAGCAGAGGCCATTTGTGTGATCTGGTGCTTATGGCGTGAGCCGCTTTAGTGTTCATATCATGGGAAGCGATTCCCTGCAAGAAGCACCAGCGGAATCGCCAATTTATCTACGAAACAGCCCTCATGGGAGGAAATGCTCTACTTTGTCCTCATAAGCCAGCAAGACTCATTTGGAATTCATTTTCAATTTTTCCCCAGATTTTCAAAAGCCAAAACATTGAATTGAAGCTTTGGTATTTTTCAATTCCAGCATTTCAAAGATAGTCTGAAGCAGCATTTGAGCTCTAGGTTAAAAAAAAAAAATTAAACAAAAGTGTCAAACATTAAAGCAGGTCATTTTTCTGCCCAAACCGGTAGATAGCATTGAGAGGTTCTAGAATGACTGAAGTAACACCTTCAATATTTTCAATGGATGGAAGCACGGTGACCCCATTAGTTGCCTTTCCAGGAGATGTGTGCCGGGGAGCTTAATCCGCACTGACTCCCCCTCTCCAGGGTACCCCACATACCATATCGCATCAACAGACCCGAATGCCCTCTACAGATGCAGATATTGGGTGAATATTCTCTGAGTAGGTAGGAACCGAGATGGCCGATGGTTTAAAATAATTAAAAGAGCCCTGTGTGCAAATGTCAAAATAGAAAAAAAAATAATAGCGGGGAACGGGTCAAAGTGACAATACAAATGGCCAGATCGCCCTATTATCACTTGCTGTACGTCTCACAAGACAGCTGATTCCCGCTCTGTATGGGTTTCAGCATTCAGTGATTTATTGGGTAATTCAGCATTTGCCAGTATGTCTTGTGCTAATTAAATGCATCGCACTCTATTCAGAAATGTCACAATTGATTTGTCTTCTGCAAGCACTGACTTTATTTCAATCTCTGGAAAAGATTTTATGAGCCTCAGATAACTTATCCTGGCACATTCATCTCCCAGGATAGCTTCTGCAAGTGAGGGCAGCGAGAGAGGGACCCCTTCCTGAACGTTTACTGCAGATATCTTCTTTATCCACTGTATGCTGTATATCGGAGGAGTGTGGAGGTTTCGTGAATTTACAAACTGCTCCATTAGCCTGGAAATGCATTTAAACATGACAGAAGTTAACTTGAAATGATATTGGCACAACTTATGGGATAATGTTAGATCAATCCCGAGAACATGCGCTTTGAAAGTATGCTGTTTATTAGGGGTGTTTATTCATTCACAAATTGATTTTGACAGGATTTAGCTGTTAACTAAGTTGCATGCAAGAGGAAGTCACCTAATGCCATTGCAGGGGTACGAAGAGGAGGAAGTGAAGCAGAATTCGGGTCTGGGGGGTGAGACTCATCTCATACTCTTACAGAATAATAATGGTGGGGGCTGATCAAGGATTTATTGCCGTTTAAACCCAACGGATTTCCCTCTCTTCCCTGTGCCTCCACATGCTGGAAGCGCTTCCAGGAGGAGCCACTGGGAAAGAGGAGGAAAAATTAATAGAGCCTAGTTCGTAGGAATTTGGAATTTAACCACAAATTGCCACGATTTATGAATTGATAATCCACATTACAGAAAGAACTATGCCCATATCTATCACACTGGAAAAGAGAGGTCACTGTGTCAAAGAGTGAAGAAAAAGATGGTTCAAAGCAGAGTGACTGCAGTCCAGGGGGAAATGCTCAGAGGGTACTTTTCTAGAAATTGGTAACGTGTTAGTGTGCGGTACTCCTTTTATCTCTTCTTTTATGTTACTGTCTGTAATTGAGTGGGGGGTGTGCACTAAACAGGACTAATAGCAATAACGTCTGTCTGATCTTCCGATCAAACCATACTTTTCTTTCAAATTAAGTATGATGTTAGTCATAAGACCAAACTCTCCACTATTAAGTAGGTGTCTATTGCCTTTTGGTTTCTGTCCGATGCAAGGAAAGTCAATTCCACGTGAGACTAATTTGGATATCCAGAAGGACTTCAAATCATCCATCACCTGGCTACTCAAATAATGAAGCCAGGTTTTAAAAGCTATTCTCTGTTGATTTGGTCTCAAAGTATCTAAAATAACCTTCACAGTAGCTGAAAGATTTTTCAACAACACTGCAGAAGAAAGTCATGACCTAAAGTCTGAGATTTCCTATATGGTAAACTTGAAAATACACTCTTCTTTTGAGTTAATAAACTAAGTTATCAGGATAAGGATCCCTTAAGGACAAGTGTACAATGTCAAAGGGGCAGAACGGAAGCCATACAGCACTTTTGGAAGTATAAATTCTGACTCTTCATACTACCATTGACACTGTGTTATAGGATATTCCATAGACAAAGTCCAAGTACTATCAAGAAAGATGGGTTAACCCAGAACGTTGTTCTTGCAACGTTTGGGGACCAACCTAAGCATCCTACACAAGTTTCCATGACTGAGCCACACCCTGCACACTGGAGTATGACAGGCAATGCATTGTGCTATCCAGATCCTTTTTTTAAGTGACTTTCATTCCCCAGGTGCTGGAAATATTGGCAGCTTGTTCTCTAACACAGCCCAATTGCACTGAAGGCTTACTGGAACCTGGATACCTGTCCAGAGGGCAGCCATATGAAGAGTTAACTCTTCATACCTTGCAACAACAGCTTAGCCTTGGAAGTTTCTTTACAAATCACTGAGGGCTCTGCTTTAAGAGAATCACATTTGTATTTCTCTATCTCTCCAGTGTGGTTTCCCTCACTCCCTCACATTTATCTATCCAGTGTGGTTTCCCTCCCTTCCTCACATTTATGACCCCTTGCGTACCTCCTGTGACCTAATCTCCAATGGGAGCCTGTTCTCTAAGCAGTGTAACCTCTTACCATAAATATGACACTGATCCCAAAATCAGAAAGAAACCCGCTGGTGGTGATGCACGCCTTTAATCTCAGCACTCAGGAAGCAGAGGTAGGCAGACCTCTGTGTGTTCAAGGCTAGCCTGGTCTATAAAACAAGTTCCAGGATAGCTAGGGCTGTTACACAGAGAAACCCTGTCTTAGAAGCCAAAGACAAAAAGTCAGAAATAACTTCATCTTTGAGCATATAATAAATAACCCTGCACATGTGGTTTTCTTAGCATTTTTATCCACCATACATCACTGGGTTGGATCACACATACTTTACATTATAATTTTGTTAATTTTATTTATTTTAGAATTAGGTGTGAAATTATTTGTGATATAATTTCACAAGAAATGAAGCAAATTTTTGATATTGTAATAAGTTTAAAAATTAATAAGTATGTGTAAAGTTTAAAACACATGTTTGAGAATAGTCATAAATAGCATGTGCAATGAAATTATCTTTATCAAACTTCATTTGTAAATATATCAATGATACTTAGTGAGCAATAAAATAATGATTATATGTAATTTTTAAAGTTAACTTTCATTTCTTTTTCACAAAAAAAGGAATTATGCTGTAGTGGGATTATTTGTATAACTTTTGTAATTATCCATTAAAAATTACTTAAGGGATTTTTAATTTAGTAATTACTACATTTTCATTGTGCCTAAAACTTTATGTTTTCATACCAAATACAAATTCTTGTAAAAGTGAAAGTTAAAATACTTTCATATATTTTCCTAATAATAGGATCATGAATAAAAAGAAACAAAAATAAATTGTGTAATTAATATATATCCAAAATTTTAATTTAATTCAATTCAAATTTTAAGCAAAATTCTTTAACAACCATTTAGTTTTTGAAATTTTTTAAAAGTTGAGTCTTAAAACTGAAATTAAATCTCAAATCTATTCATAAAATAAAAAAATTTGCAATTTGTTGTATTTCATATATGATTTCTTAATCTACATTGTAAAACACTGCACTCATGCTCAGCACACACAGACCAGTAGATCTAGCATGGGACAGATGTGGTACCTAGGCAAAGGGTGACATGAAAGACAGAGATGGACAAACCGTAAAGGACAAGCACATCTGGTGGCATTTGAATCTAAAGGCAGTTGTAAACACTTTGGGAACCTACCAGGCCCTATGCTCAAGCCAAACCCATTGTCACTGGCTGTTCAAAAGCCGCTTTCAACCGTCCTTTGAAATTGTTGACCTGTGCACACACTCTCTGTTCTGAAGCCCTCTGATTGCCACTGTTCTCGGGCTCAAGGGCAATAAGCAGGAAATAGCAAACTGTCTCTGTCCCAACCTAAAAGCACAACAAAAACCCAATGCTGAAGCTGGATTTTGAGAGAAGTATTCTCTTAGTATTTAATGAATCTCTCATTTTAAAAATTCCTGTTTTAAGGGAGGCTGCAGTGGTCCTTACTCTCTGACTGTCTTCATGCTGCCCAAGAATGACAAGAAGAAGAAAGTTGCTGGGAAGTTGGCCAAAAGTAAAGAACCAGTAAATCAGTCTGGTGGCAAGACCAAAGAGAAGTGGTCCAAAGGCAAAAGTTTGGGTCAAGTTCAACAATCTAGTCCTGTTGGATCAAGCTCCATAGGGCAAACTCTATAAGGAAGTTCCCAACTATAAGCGTATTACTCCAGTTGAGAAGATTCCCGGCTCTTTGGCCAGGGTAGCCCTATAGGAGGAGGTATGCAGTAAAGGACTTATCCAGCTGGTTTGAAAGTACAGAGCCCAAGTAATTTCCACCAGAAACAAAAAGGGCAGAGGTGCCTCAGCTGCTGGTAAAGATGTGTGAACAGATCCAATCAGCTGTACATTTGGAAAAATAACACTTTATTAAATCAAAAAATTTCCTATTTTAAAAATGTAAGAGCTTTTCATTGCTTGGTGAATGTGAGCTTTCTAGAATATTGCCCCAGAAGCTGCTACACTTTCATAGATGCTGTTTCTGACTTTTAGGATTATTGTCGTCAGCTAAGAAATAGCCTCATTTATGAAACCCTGTTTCAAACAACTGAGCATCTGACCAGGATATGTTCTTTTTTTTCCCTTTTGTCATTTGTGGACTGTCTCTTCACTTATTACAGAGTATTATTGGTGCTTGAAAGGTTTTTAATCTGATAAGTCCAGTTGTCTCATTTGGGTTTGTGAGTATCACTTTGTTCCATATCTCAATAGGCCTATCCCAAGGTAACAAAGATTTACAGCCATGTTGTTTTCTATGAATTTAATATTTTAGTTCCTTTACTTGTATAAACAATATCTCTTAAAATTTCAACTTCTCACATTTAAGCTTACCTAGTACAAAATGTATTTAACAATATTTATTATTATAGGCTCAGAGTCAAATAAAAACTAATATATTTTTGAACTGTTATTGAATTTTTAAATATTGACCCTGGTGACATTTTCTGATTTGAGAAAGACAAACTTTTCTAATTTACTCTACAGCTTCCCCATGAAAGACTAATCAAGATTTGACTTACGTTTGACTTAAAGTAGGAAAAACGGTGATTTCTTTATAGCTCAGTCCTGCCTCATGCTATCTTAATTTTTCCCATGCACGGGAACACCTTGAGGTGCATCTCCATCCCCCACTGCACTGCCCTCTGAACAACCAAATGACATTTATCTAGTCTTTAAACATTAACAGAAGCAGAAGATGAGTGACTTCGCATTGAAGGACAGAAGTTTTTAGCACACGCTACGAGCTAAGCGTGTGGTTAAAGTGTTCCACTTGTTTATTCTGCAGAATACACTGAAGACTAGAACACATTTCTACCTCCTTGGATTTAACAAGGAACAATTATAATCCATTAACTCACCTGTCCACGGCCATACAACTGGGCAGTAACTTGGTCAACCCATCCAACTATGTCTGTTAGACAGCAAGGCTCATTATCTTTATCTCTCCCCTTCTTTGATTGTTGTGCACAGCGGTACCTCATAAACTGCTATCTCTGCTATTCACTCCATTCCTACTCAACTCTATATATTCAAGGTGTTCTTTTTGTATTTTTTAAGTTTTACGTACAATGTTTAGACCCATTGAAACCTAATATGGACTTGACAATGATATACTTTTTTAAAAGAAGACAATGAGATATTTCCTCTGTTCTAACATTTAAGCTCACTTCATTAGAAGTTACCAAGGAGTTTAAGCAGATAGAAATTATTTCTTCACAGAGAACGCATAGCATTAGTTCTTATCTCCTATGAAGATCAGGGGATGACTTGAAAGATTAATAGTATTAACTTTAAAAAGTGATGAAATTTTCATAAGGTAGAGTCTCATAAGATGTAAAACAGACTTAAATGCAGTTTAATGAAATTTTCAGTGTCATTTGAAACTGCTTTACCTGAAAAAAATTCTCTGGGAAAGAAATAGGCAAAAATCTATGCAAAAAGAACAAAAACTGAGTGAATAGTGCCGAGGTCTAGAACTATCATAACTAATTTCTACTACATTGATTAACTATTTGATCTTCAAAGTTAATTTCTGGACTTTGACTCAATAATGGTTTAACCTAGATTCGGTGGTTAACCTTTATTTGACAAGTAAACAATGACCCACAGAAGTTGTTCATTTAGAGATGACTCACTGGTGATCATTGTCCATTGCATTGCCCTGTACAAAGGAATAACTGTCTCATGATTAACTGCTTCAGGTCCAATTGGCATAGATACCAAGTAAATGATTAATGAGTCAAGAATTTCATTTCTTGGTTACTTACAGTTTCTGCACCAAAAGAGGATGCTATGGCAACCAGAATGTAGAGAACTGATTGGAGGATGTTGCTGAATTCTGACAAAAACCCCTTTTTAGGAAGTACTAAAGCTATGGGGCAATAATATGAAAGAGAAATTGAGTCTTGAAAGGAAAAAGAGTAACCATAAAAGGAGAGAACCAAAGAAAGTTTATAAATTAGAAAATGAGGAGTTAATTCAGGATGCAGAAGTAACAGTAATTCAAAGGCTCAAAGGATTTTGAAGACACAACTGAATTAGATAGTTTCTCAATCTCAATTTGAGCCCGTGTAATGTGCTAAGTAATTGTCATGAACTATCATCATCACCTTCCAGAAAAGTCTAGGAAATGTTAAGCTCACATTCCTGGGATGTTCTGCCTGATTCTGGTATTACAAGTTTTGGTTTCTGCAAAAATTCCTTACTTCTACTTTCTCCCTACCACATTATTCCCGTACACATTGAGTGCACACGTTTTGTTAGGAAGATCATCTAAATAACAGTAATCAGAAATGGTCTTCAATCTATCACTTAGTTGCTATCCAGAGAAGACATCTTGGTAAATAAGCTGAGATGTTCAAATTCAAGATAGCATGGAGGAAAGTTGCTACCGAACTTAACTGACTTGTGATAAAGAAAATTCATTCTCATCTCTAGGAAGGCATACAGGAAGACACAGGAAATTAGCACACTGCTACAGATGGATGGAAAATGAGCAAGAATAAACAGAAAGATTTGGGCTAGACTCTCACTAGTTTCATGCCACCCTTTGAATATACTAGAGATATGTGGAACCATGACAGAGTTTATGGGAAGACATTGGCCAATAGCAAGGGGACCTGTATATTTCCATGGAAATAAGATTGAGTTGATTCTGAAAACTGACATTTGACAGAGAGCAGAGAGGACTTTGTGGCTTTTAGATTTGAGCATTCCAGAGTGCGGTGATTTCCTGGAATTCCTATTTTCTAAGCATAGAAGTGACAGAAAGGAAGATAGCATTTGAATTTAGGAGTTAGCATAGTTAGGCTGTGGGAGATTAGCTCAGTGAACCTTGAAGTCAGCATCTGAACAGAAAGAAGCAGAAAGAGAAACAAATTCAACCCTATAACCATAATATGTGTTTTATTTAACAAAATATTTTAACCTTAGTCTTACTCCCTCCACTAATGTCCTCAGGGTTAGAGACCCTGACCACTTATGCTTTAGGGTTCTCTAGAAACAGCATAGTGTTGCCTTCCTTAATGGTAGAGAAATTAACCAGTTGAACAAACCTGTAGAAGCGGACCAACCTGTAGAACCACACAAACTCTCATTAATAGCTTGAGTATTTGCTCAACAGCCAACATTTAAAGACCAAAGTAGGAGCCTACAGAGCTTGAACTGAAGAAAGGCTTCCTGGTTCAGAACAGTGCTGATCAGAAAATGCCTACAAACAAAAGACTGGGGTTCCTAAGTTTCAGAAAGGACCCCAAGAATGGCTGGTTTGCCTATGGCAAAATCCCAGCTAGAACTGGGAAAGGAGGAAGCCTGGATATGGTTTCCAACTGGGCTGATGTCTAGTAATTGGTCTAAGAAGCAACTATTACTTTCCAGGTGTCTGGCAATGAAGACCTAAATGCAGGATGCACTCTAAAAATTTCCCAACTATTTGTTATCTGCAAATCTATTACTTGAAAATAGCCTATAGCTTCTGGCCCTAAAACACAGACATTCATCTCCTTCCTGATAAATACCTAAAAAGGGAAGAAGAGGGGATGGAAGAAATATGACTAACCATCACTCAGTTCATTTGGGTGACTATTTCCCTAGACCCTTTGCCGCCTCTCCATGAGTATTAACTACACAGGCCAATTAAGCCTAGCTCGGGTTGGCCACAGGGATTCTTTTCATACAAAAATGCAATTCTTTCCAAGAGTCTCAGTATTACCTAATGGCCTGCATAGAATCAGTGTGATGGTCTCTGGCTACTTCCCAGGAGACAAATTGATTACCATGGTAATAATCAGAGGCTCTCGTCCTATAGAGGGACAAGGTAAAATCTACAGACCCTTGCAAGAAGCATATTTGATTATCTCAAGAGCTGCCTCCTCAGAGTAGGCTGCTGCTGCCGATTAGGCTGTTCCCACACACGCTGTAGGGTCCGTGCCAAAGTGTGGAGAGAGACATATGGTTGGAAACTGAGCTGGGAAAACATGCCAACTTCTACTGCTGCCCAGCTGCCTCTGCTCTGGTGGTCTCGGTCAACGCTGACTGAGACACACGCAGCCCCAGGAAAGGATCCTGATGTATATTACCAGAAATACAACTGGACAGCAATCAGTCAGCTGCTCCCCTGACAATACAGTCAGGAAAAGCCAGGCAAGCAGGTCTTAGAAAAATGCAAGGAAAAACAGCAAGAGTCTAAATCTCAACCTTCCTCTCATTCTGAGGTTACATTTATGATTTTTTGCGACGATCATCACTGCTGAAGAGAAAACTACATTTAATTGAATGTTTTCTGCTATCCTGACCCCAAATAGATTATTGACTTTTATTTGAAGCATCCCCTCTGCAAAGAATAACTAACTAAAATAGAGATAAACAGGAGAAATGTTTAAGGAAACATGCTCCTTTTGTTTAATTGCTATAATAAAACCTAAATACATGCCACACAGGACCAAGGACTTTTTTGCTACTATGGTGTGAAGTCAGTGAGCTCTCAATGAAGAACACTGGACCAGACACAGTAAAGGTGTGCATTCTCGTTACTATCAAAAGGAGTAACACACCCTTCCCTCATGACTCTGAGTACAAAGGCCTTCGGGGCACACACACACACATTTCCTTTCCTTTGTCACTGAAAATTATCTAGGAACACTTTTCTACAGATCAGCCAGGGAGCCAAATATTTTCTAATTTCTCATTGAAACTTCCTACTCTTGTAAGGTCAAAGGTTGACATACAGCCCCATAAGGCATAGGAGATGTGGACCAGCAGTCAGGCCACTTCTCAGGGGGGCTCTGTGCAGTGAGCTCTGGGTAGAAAAATGGTTGCTTGCAGGACTTTAATGAGCTTGTTGGAAGCCGCTGCACTGAACCTAAACACAGAACGGTTTCACAATTAGAAGCTGGGATTGTCTGTTCTCCTACTGCTCTGTCACTTTTTTTGTATTGGGTGTTAATAGGTCTTTCCAACTCTTTCTAACTAACACCTTAAATAGACTGCAGTTAAATAATCCAGCGATGCTATGCTGTGTAGGATAGATCATACTTTATAGTTCCAAAACTAAAATCCACCCCTGTCCTCCTTTGTGTTCCACTAACTTGTACTCAGCTAAGTGTAGAGTTGACAGGGTGATTTACAGATCTGTACTTTGCCTAAAACCATTGCTATTTGAAACACACAGCAGCCACCTTCTTTGATGTGATAGTTGAATGAATTTAATCTACATTCTTGATTTGTGAGTCTCAGCTTCTTCAATGCTCAAAGAAACTGAGGTGTGTGTGTGTGTGTGTGTGTGTGTGTGTGTGTGTATTTCACAGGTTTCTGGTGGGAATTGCATGTTTGCTGGAGTTCTCACTCAGAACCTCAAAGGCATTGCTGCCCTCCTTCTCATTCACTGAGAATCTTTTTATCAAACCTTTGTGTTCAGTGTGCATAAATCATATTGTAAATATATATAGTGACTGTCCTATTTACTAGGTTGTTTTCAAAGTATAGAAAAAGGAGTTTTTAGGCCTTTGGACTTATGCTTTATTGAGTCCTGTAGAAGCTGAAGAAGAATACAACCATTTTCACATCCCTGAGGAGATGCATGTCTTCCACATCTACCAAAAGCATCTGGAAGCCAAGCCAGGATACACGGCCTTTGAAGAAGCTCACTGTTACTGCATGTGGTCTCAGCTCTTGCACACTTGCTGTTTGGTCCCAAGTGTTGAAGCTTATGGGAGTCCCTGACCTTTCAGCAAGCCACAGATAGTGCACACCTGTCCTTTAGAATTTTCAAAGACCTGGTTGGAATTTCAGAAATAATGGGATAATGTGTGAATCTCTTCCAAGGCTCCATAACTAATACCTCTTGGTGCTTTTTATTAAACAAATCTTAATTTGTATAAACTTTAATTCTCATAAATACTGCATATGTACTTGATTGATGGTTAAAAAGAAGAGTAATTACTCCATAAATAGTATTATTGTCAGGAAACTAAACTAATAAACTACATGTTTAAATCTGGTTTTAACTATAGAAAATAGTACCATATAATAATGCCTATAGTCTATGCAATGTTTAAATCATCCTAAAATATACCATACCTCAGGGCAGAAATACAAGAACAAACCTCTAGAAAGTTGTGCATTTAAATTTTAATCTTAAATATGGAACCACTATAATGAGTTAGATAGTGAGATAGATTTTTTTTAAAGGAGAGGTTCAAATGGGAGGGGAAATCTCAGGACGGTTTCAGGAGCATGTTACCAACCTGAGTTTTATTTAACAGACCATGAGACACCATTAATTTAATACTCTTCTTTCTTACTTATACATTCGTTTCCTTGGTTTGGGGAATGAACTAATCCTACTCATTCAATGTTTTGTGCTTTTTAACAGATTTATTTCTGAGCAATATTTTTAAGAAGCTATATTCTCAAATCACCAGTGAGGCAAAATAGACTTATAAAGGCAGTTAAGGAATCTAGAAACTACCTTGCTTAGTTTGGAGGGAAAAAAGTTGTCTTTCTTCAAAATCAGTTGTCTGTAGACTAGCTCTGTGTTCCTTAGTAAGACTACGGACATGCGAGGGTTCTAAGAAGGCTTATTAAGTTAAATATAAGGATAAATAATTGAAGTTAACACTTCAGTCACTCCAAAAATACAACTGAGAATCCTGGATGGAAGTGAATTCCAGGGAGGGGTCATTATCAAGCAGAAATTAAATGGCGATACAGCCAATCCGATTACCAGATGAAATCTCTTTTTTGAGAGTAGAGAATAGAGCAGATAGATCTGAGATTCTTTCGTCACCACAGAAGCCCTTCCATCCTTTCTTTAACTTAGCCAGCTCAGAATTCAGCCAGCAAGTCAAAGCAAGAGAATAAGCAGAATGCAACCACGAGCGAAAAGAAAACTGGAGAGGGGACCATAGACACTCGGCAGACCCGTGTGAGGGACACGGGCTAGACACTCGGCAGACCCGTGTGAGGGACACGGGCTAGACACTCGGCAGACCCGTGTGAGGGACACGGGCTAGACACTCGGCAGACCCGTGTGAGGGACACGGGCTAGACACTCGGCAGACCCGTGTGAGGGACACGGGCTAGACACTCGGCAGATCCGTGTGAGGGACACGGGCTAGACACTCGGCAGATCCGTGTGAGGGACACGGGCTAGACACTCGGCAGATCCCTGTGAGGGACACGGGCTAGACACTCGGCAGATCCGTGTGAGGGACACGGGCTAGACACTCGGCAGATCCCTGTGAGGGACACGGGCTAGACACTCGGCAGATCCGTGTGAGGGACACGGGCTAGACACTCGGCAGATCCGTGTGAGGGACACGGGCTAGACACTCGGCAGATCCGTGTGAGGGACACGGGCTAGACACTCGGCAGATCCGTGTGAGGGACACGGGCTAGACACTCGGCAGATCCGTGTGAGGGACACGGGCTAGACACTCGGCAGATCCGTGTGAGGGACACGGGCTAGACACTCAGCAGATACGTGTGAGAGACACGGGCCAACATGCAGACGCTACTGGATACACTGGAAGCACAGGGAGCAGGAGACTCCATCCAAATCCTCATCTTCATGCTGTTTATTTCCTAGAAGGGAGTTATTATGATAGGTCCTTGTCTCCTGCTGTAAGAATAGAGCATAAAGGAAAAAATATGGGGAGTAAAAAGAAAGCATAATTGTGCCAAGAAGGACTTTGTAGAATGAATGTGATTCAGCCTAAACACATCCCAAGACTACTTATCAGTGAAATTTATTCCACATTAAGATTTCACTGGTTTTCTCCAATGCTCTGCAGTCTGTTCATTCAGAGGGCAGCACCTTTCTGCCCCAGTCCCTCTTTAAGTGCCCCCAAATGACATCTAACTCCATCAATATCGATTACTTCCCAGGGTCACCACTTACCAGATGTTACATCCATCAAGGCAAACAAGTACCCCTTGACATATTGATTATTTCATCTTTCTTGTCTTTTGGCCAGAACCTCCCTTCTAATTAATGTATTGCTCATTCTATCAGTGTGGACACAAGACCATACTGTCTACCCAATTACAAATTCAGCTGCCTGATTCCTGCAGCTGCCGTTTCCAGTGCCTGCTTCAGTGGTCTTGAGCCCTGATTCTTAGGGGCTTACTTTAAGAAAAATGTGACCCCTTTGCAGAGTCGCTGTTACCTTATCTTCCAAGCTCGTACTTATAGTTTTCAAAGCCAGCATTGGTTTCACACATAAGCATCTTTGGCAGTGAACGGCTCTGCCTCCAGGGGCCTTCAGTATCAAATAACCTCTCACTTTCTCTCTGCTTTTCTGCTTAGTTTCTGCTTAGTTCTGCTCACCTCCAAGAATAGTTGCAGGGCTCTGGAGGTCAACTGTATGGGCATTTGTGTTAATAACCTCAGCAAGTCACCACACATTGATCTCTGGTTTCCTAGAACATTCAGATTTCTCTCCCTGGAATTAGAAGCACAGCTATCTGCCAGGGGACCTCTGCACAGATACGCTCTGATTTGAACCAGCTGAGGATTCTTCATCATGTTATTATAAAAGACTAAAACCTCAGTGGCTCATATAGTGCTGTCTTGGTGAGAGTTGCTGCCGTCTTGCCGTCCAATCAAACCAGAACCTCAGCCATAAATTGATACCACCGTACATATCCTTGAAGGGGAAAATTTGTTGTTGGGGTTCTCTCTTTCATAAAGGCTTCAATTCAGTAAGTGGTTAGGATTAAATTATGCAATCACTTCATCTATTCGAAAGCCTGTCATTCCTTTGCCAAATTTGTCAATTTGTCTGTTTCACAGAGGGTCTCAGTACTATGAGGAGTAGAGAAAGGAGCGAGATGATGCTGGGTAATGTAATTCAAAATACCATGAAGCCCGTAAAATGAAGAGTAAGCAATAAATAATTTATATTGATCAGAATGACTGCATCTTATTACAAGTTCGACAATATGATAGCCTCTCTCAAAGCATGCTGGGTTTGGCAAAGGGATGAGAATTTCAATGCCTTACCAGAGATGTGTTGAATTCCTGGTGAAAAAGCTTCCAACTTGATATGAATTTTTACTTCATTCATCCCTAGAATCTGGGGGTGCTTCTCTTACAAAATAGGGGTTGATAAATAGGTAAAAGAAATCTAATGCAATCTGGGGAAGGTAGTGAAGCACAGCAATAAGAAAAACTGATGTTTCTGTTCTTGTCGTGCTCCCAACTGTCCCTAAATAAAGACAAAAACTGTCCCACTTGTTCCTTTGGCTTTAATCTATTTCTTCATCATTTACTGTCCTGTGTCCTAGATCATGTAAGATCCTGGGTGAAGAACTGTGCAAGAGGCAACAGTGAGGACCAACTGCGATTTGCACCTTCAAATAACTTCTTCTCCAACGTAGCACCTACTCTGGACTAATCCTTGGGAAAAAGTTTTACAGAGAAAAAGTGAGTCTAAGGTCAAGCAAAACATTGGTTGACGCATCATCTGTGTTCGAATCCTTTCTTTCTGTCTGTCTAAATCAAACTCAAAAACAGTGAAAAGTCTTCCCATGAAGCAAGGTCTCTGATTCAAAGAGCATTTTTAAAACAATATAACCAGGGGGAAGTCTTTTTTCTCAAATAAAAAATTGTACTTTGCTTTTGTTCTATCTTTGGAAAGAACAGAAGTAACCGGTGACTGCAGCATACCTGTCTGAAAACATACCTGCCTGATCTCTTCTCACATGGCCTAACAAGTTCAGATTCCCTTTCTTGTGCAGGGAATGGCACTAAGAAAATATTTGATGAAGCTAGGCCTGGTAGTGCACTCTGGAGGCTGAGGCAGGATGGCTATCATGAACTTTCAGGCAGCGGGTGCAGAGAAAAACCCTGTCTCATAAGAGGGGTGGGGCTGGCAAGATGACTCAGTCTTAAGGTGCTTATCACACAGATCTGAGGACTTTGGTTCAGTTCCCCAGCACCCACAAAGAAGCCAGGCACAGCAGCGCATGTCTTTAGTTTCAGTGCTGAGATGGCTCAAACAGGAAAGTCGCTGGGGCTTGCTGGCCAGTGGGCATAGCTGAAAAGATGAGCTGCAGGTGCAAAGACCTGGGCTCAAAACACAAGGTAGCAAGCAGAGGAGGAGGACACCTGACACCAACCTCAAGTGATATGCTCAATTAAAAGCAACTGCCATTTTTGTCTTTTGTGTATAAGGGGCAGTGGCCAGCTTCAACAGTAGGTCACTCGGTAAGCACTCTCTAGGCTTGTGGTTGTGTTCCCTCTCTGGGCGAGTGCTGAGGGCTTGTTCCAAAGACGTTATTAAACCAATCACCCTCCAGGCCATGACCGCATAACTTGGAACATTTCCCTCTCTTCCTTCTGCAAGTGCCTTTAAAGAGGTGATCCAAGCAAAAGACTGAGACACAAATGTGCAGGCTCGAGTTACCAGATTCCAGCGGCTCAGCAGAGCTGCTGCCCTGGCCCCTTCTTCCTGTGATTGTGGAGCATTTGGGAAGTGTGTTGTACTGTCTCTATCAAACGTATCGATCACACCAGTGACTTACAGCTTAATCCCTTCTCCCCTGCACAATCTTGTTAGAATTTTTCAATTTAGTCCTGCTTAAGAAAAGCCATACAATGAAAATGTCTCTAAGACTCCCCCAAATCATCAAGCTTTTGTGCCTAGCAAGAAAGAAAAAGAGCAAAGAGTCTTTAATCGTGTTATTATTTGATAAGAAAATAAAATGAATAAACATTTTATCTACATTAATAATATAACAAATTGTTTGAAAAATGAATTTTAAAAAATCTTTTGGGCGTAATGACTCATAGATAATCACAAAATAATATCCAACCCATCCAGATGAAAAGTCAGACTGCGGCTTCTTGTTTTTGTGAATAAGGCTTTACTGGAAACAGCTTCTCTATCCATTTGACTGTGGCTGCCATTACGATATATAATGGAAGAGTTGAACAGTGGCAGCAGAGACAATATGTACTGAAAGCCTGGTTATCTTGCTAACCTGGCCCTTTACTAAATAATACCCGCTCGTCTTTGGCCTAGATACTTAAACTGATGACGTTCTGTTGAAAGTGGTTGGATTAACTGTTCTGAGCGCAGAATTCGGATTTGAATGTCCATTGTTTGTTTAGCTGTCACTTGCCTATTTGATTAGACAGCCTGTCGGTGTTTTAATCCATAGTCACGAAATCATATTGTCTCTCCATTTGTGTGCTTTAAATGTCTTCAGAGCTCAGATAACACCATGGTACATAAGCTTCTTAAGCAATAACCAAGCTTCCCACTCCCTAACTCTTTCATCGTGAATACGGACCAAACTGCCTTGTCAGTACAGAATGGCGGTACCTTTAGAAAATTGCCTACACATTCATGGACTGTCACTTCTACTTCCTGCTTGCCTTGTCTGAATGTATTTGTGAGTATTAGAGAGAAAATAGTCACTTGGTTCTCTCTGATAGACATTAATAATTTGTACGAGGAAATAAAAATGAAGGAGAAAGGAACTCAGGAAGCAGACTTTGCTGATAGAAGTGACACTTTGAGGAGCATGATTGTGCAGTGTGCGAGTCTTTTGTTGGCCAGGTGGTGGTTGTGGTGTTGCGTGGTGATTCAAGGCTGGCTTAGAACGTGCAGTTTTCCTGCCTCTGCCTGAGCACACTCTCCCATGTCAGCTTCTATTGTTTGCTTTTCTTTTTCCTTTTGTTTTAGTTTCACTAGGTTAAGTTGGGTTGCTTGGTTTGAAGTTTTTTCCTTTTTTAAAAAAAAATTGTTTGGCAGTTTCACACTTCTTTGGGAGACAGGGTCTCACTGTGTAACCCTGGCTAACCTGGAACTCACTATGGAGACCAGGCTGTCCTTGAACTCACAGAGATCTGTCTGCCTCTACTTTTGCCTATTGAGTGCTAGGATTAAAGGTGGATGCCACCATATGCAACTGTTTAAATATGTTTACATAATGAATTTACATAATAAAATTAGTCATTTTTTTTTTACTCCATTCCCTTTCCTCAACACTTCCCCCTGGCTCCCTCCTCACCAAGTTCTCTTCTTCCCTCACATGCTTTCCTGGAGGCAGCCCACCCACTGAGTTTAATTAGAGTTGCTTGCCAGAGCATGGGTAGGAGGTTATTCAGCAGAGAAAGGGCAACTTATACATGTCTACACCTCTGAAGAAAGTCACACCCTTTCCCAGCAAGTGTTAATTCTGGGAACATATGATAGTAACGTCCCACTTGGGACAGCTGTAACAGCTCCTCCAAGCCTTGGGGAAACTGAGGAAGAGGGAGCAGAAGGAATGTAAGAGGATGGTGTGGGAGGTCCTTCTGTCTAGGTGTTGCTTTTATTGGTTAATGAATAAAGAAACTGCTTTGGCCTATAGCAAATCAGAACTTAGCTAGGCAGGGAAAACTAAATGGAATGCTGGGAGAAAGAAGGCAGAGTCAGGGAAAAGCCACGAAGCTGCTGCCAGAGACAGACATGCAGAAACTTTGCTGGCCATGTGGCAGTACAGTTTAATGGAAATGGGTTAGTTTAAGATATAAGAGTTAGCCAGAAATACACTTAAGCTATTGGCCAAGCAGTATTGCAAATAATATTGTTTCTGTGTGATTATTTTGGGGCTGAGCAGCCGGGAACAAACAAGTGGCCTCTGACTACAAAAGGAGGAATGAAAGGTGTGTAACAAAACTGGACCTAACCTAGCTGCTGTACTCATGAAGTCACCTGCCCGAGATCTGCACAAGACTGGGCCTTGTCACTATTGCAGCATGAATGCGGGGGTGGGGGTAGGAGTGTGATGGGGGTGGGTATCCTCATCCCAGAAGAACAGTAACTTGCATTTTTCACACCTCTGTTTCATAGTATACACAGAGTCAGAACTTTTAGCATGTTTGAACAGAGAGCAAATATTTATTACCCAAGTTATGTTTTAAATGGCCACTATTTGTTCCTTGATAATTTCACGCTTATATATGATGCATTTTGGTTACATTCAACCCCGTTACCCTTTCTTATGCCCCTTCTCCTTCCCAGCAAATTTAGCTCCTACTTTGTCTTTTGCCAAATCTTTTTACTTAAGACCCCTTTCACTTAAAACAAATGTAACATTGAACCTAACATTCTAAGCCTAGTGACATTTAACATGGCTTCTGATTTGTAAGAACTGGAATTAGAGTATTACATCCTGTCCCAATTTTACTCACTAACTTGCTGTGGAAACTGAAGTCATGTATTTCCACGTTTTTAGCTTGCCCATATGTATAAAATGGTTCCACCAATGTCTTCTCTATTCACTCACAGCCCGATGTCTTGATAAGATAAGGTAATGTTTGTATTTGTCAGGGTGCAATCTAGTGAAAGATAATGTTGCTATATAATTTCACTTTTGACATCTTTCCAAACTATAAATGATATTAAAAACATGACAGTCATGAACATCTACAGTCACACTCCATGGTTAACTCTGAAATTCTCCTTGCAAATTTCAGAATTCAGATTTTATTTTGATGTAATAAATGAGTATAATTAACTTTTATTGTGTGCATTATTTGTGAGAACGTTTTACCACCTTAAGTATGGTCATATTTCTCAATGGTATACAAGGATTATCAAGCTGAGAAGAACTGTCATTAAAAAAAAAAACAAGATGATTTCATTTTGTGATTTGAGTTTGCTTTTATTACCGAGATTAATAAAATGTTGCTGTTCAAAATGAAATTGTTTTCTTTCCAGTACTTTGTATTTTTGCCTGGTTAAAGAAACAGCAATAACATGATTAGATGTCAGTAATTAAATATCTCTGCTGAACAGTTTCTTAATAGCATATATTTAGAACACAACCATACTCCAAACATTCAATTACACGGATACAGCTTTAATATTTAACAGCTTGTTTCTTAACTACCAACCTTCTGGTGAGCCGATGTTGACGGTGGATGAAGGAAAGCAAGCAGTTTAGTGTCAAATTAAGGGAAGTAGAATATATTATGATGGTACTTTTTATGTTTTGCTGTTCTCATATTCGCCTTAGCATAATGTTTTTATTTAATATATCTAACTATCAATTTATCTTTCTTGTTTTTAGCAATAGAAACCTTCAATTTTCTCTAAACAAAATGAAGGCCTACCCAAGGACCATGACATAAATAAAATAAAAGAAGTCATTTTGTGTAAGCATCATGAAAAATGAACAAATGTTAAAAGGCAATAGGGTTAAGTAGGAGAAGTTAGTCCTGTGGTAGTCCATGAACTCTTCACTCGAGGTTGGAGACCCTTGCTGGGTGTAATGAGTGAGCTGAAAAAACTAGAGGATGAGGCTTGGTCTGGTATCATTGTGATGATGACCTGAGACCCCCAACTAGACATCTCCAACCTTTGAAAAACCCACAAGTGAAAAGTGTGTACAGATGCTGATTGGGGGATGAGATAATGAATGAAGGAGTTCTGAAAATCCTGACACTTCCGGTGATGGGACTGGAATACCAACCCAGCAATAAACGCATTCTGCCTGCAAGATGATGCTGGGACTAAGGTGGCTCAGAGCTTGTGAGAGTGGCTGACCAATGACTGGTCTAACTTGAGGCCCCATACTGTGAGAGGGAGCCCATGCTAGATACTTCTGGATAGCCAGGAATAAGAAACTAGAGAGCCCAGCAATCTAGGATAGAATCAAACATGATTAGTAAAATAAATAAATAAATAATAATATTTTTAAGTCAGTGGAATTATTTCTAATGATATTCCTACTATACTAAAAGATTATCATTTAACCAAACTGTCATCAGAGAGGTTTCCTTCAGCAGCTGAGGGAGCAGGTGAAGAGACCTACAGCCAAATATTAGGTGAAGCTCAGGGGAATCCTGCAAAAGAGAAAGAAGGATTGTAGGAACCAGAGCAGTTGAGAACACCAGGAGAACACAGCCCACAGAATCAGCTAAGCAGGGCTCATAGGGACCTATATAGACTGAAGTGACAACCACAATGCCTGCATAGGTCTGCTCTAGGTCCTCTGCTATATGATGTAGTTGTTTATGGTTTTTTGTGGGATTTCCAACAGTGAGAGTCGGGGGGTGTCTCTGCCTCTTTTGCCTTCTTTTGGTACCCTTTCTCTCCTACTGGATTGCTTCATCCAGCCTTGATATGAGGGTTTGTGCCTAGTCTTATTGCATCCTGTTTTGCGTTTATCAGTTGTCATCCCTGGGAGGCCTTATCTTTTCTGAAAGGAAATGGAGAACAGTGAATCTGGAGGATAGAGGAGGTTGGGGTGTGCCAGGGCAAGTGGGAAGGCTGTGGTCAGGATGCATTGTATGAGAGAAGAATGTGTGTGTGTGTGTGTGTGTGTGTGTGTGTGTGTGTGTGTGTGAGCGCGAGTGTATGTGTGTGTATGTGTGTGTGCGTGTGTGTATAAATAGAAAATAGAAAATTCCAACAATAGTAGCGGTATTAGTTAACTAAGCACTGACTTTGTAGAAAACCATAGTGTAAGACATCTTGGAAAAGAGAAATGGTGAATTTACTTGTTTACTTAAGAAAGAATCTGTCTTTTCCTATGGGAAACTAGAACCATCTTTCCTGTCTTTTCTAGTCTCAAACAGGATTACTGGTTTGGAATTGGAGGCCCTGGATTTGGCAATAGAGCAGTGCTACAAAAGAGAGTCTGGCCTTTGCCACTGAGCAGAAAGATGGAGCCTGGGTCCTGAGTCCACTTTCACTGTACGTGTGGGTGGTAGTGTGCATGTGATGTAGAAGGTACATGGGGGAATCTCACAGTCTGAGTGTGTGTGTGTGTGTGTGTGTGTGTGTGTGTGTGTGTGTTACCCATATTCTCAACCTTCAGTCACTGCAGCTTCTTTTTTCCAGAAAATAGAGGAGTTTGGTGTTGCACTTCATGAACGGAAGTTCTGACAATTGATACAGCACATGAGACATGTTTCAAAAAACTAATAAGAGCAATAATAAAGGATGGATGCTCTTTAAGTTTGGTCTGGCTTCATTTTTAATTATTCTAAAGAAAACTTCATGGTCATATCACTAGTCCTAATCTTTTCATCAAGTTGCCTTTTCTGATAATATGGTTCATACTGTGTAGCTGTAGAGAGGAGAGAGAAAAAAAGAAAATTCAGGAGTTAGAGGATATAAAAAAATAAAAGTAAGCTGTTAAAATTAAAAAATACAGTCTCCAAAGACAGAAAAGGCCCTAACCCAAACCAAAATTCAAATGCTTGAAAACTGACAACACAAAAGCAAAGCTCTCTTGTGATTTGTACTGTGGCAGTCTTAATGCCCCCAGAACATTGTATGTACCAAAGAGTGTAGAAAACAAATGACAACGAAAGCAAATTCACAGTCAAAACCACAATTTTTAGGTAACTATTTTGAATTACAAATGGAGAAAATGTAATATTTGAATGATCTGATAAGAAAGACATTTAGAAACTGAAAATAGTAAATAAATAAAATGAAAGCAGTCATTTAATATAAGAGTCATGAAAAACAAATGTTAAAAAGCAATGGGTGTTAACTAGGAGCCCAATAATTGATGTGGAAAGTCCTTTTATATATGTGTTGCTTTAATCGGTTAATGAATAAAGCTGTTTCAGCCAATGGCTTGGCACAGTAAAGCCAGACAGGAAATCCATACAGAGATATAGAGAGAAAGTAGACAGAGTCAAGGAGATGCCATGTAGTTATGAAAGGAAACAGATGCTGTTGGAACCTTTACCAGTAAGCCACAGCCTCATGGTGATACACAAACTAATAGAAATAGGTTAATTTAAGATGTAATTGTTAGCTAGGAATATGCCTGAGTCATTGGCCAAACAATATTGTAATTAACATAGTTTCTATGTGATTATTTTGAATCTGGGCAGCAGGGAAACAAAATACAGCCTCCACCTACAAAATGGCACCCAACATGTGACCATTGGCTGAAACAGCTTTAGTCATTAACCAATAAAAAGAGCACATATACAAAAGGACTTCCCACATCATCTGATGGTGTCTGAAAATCAAATGTTTGGACCACTTGGAAGGACACGAGATATCTTGAAAAGTACAAAACAAAGCCACCCACACTTCTCTTGAAGATGGAAGGAATAAAGAATTCAGAATCAAATCAGAGGTCTATGCCTCCATTCTACAAAGGTAAGTGTGAATGTATAAATACATAAAAATATCCCTAGATTATATATGTTTACCTTGCTTTGAAAAGATTTACACTTTCCCAAAATTTTTATTTTGATTTCAATTTTCATGACTGTTTTTTGTATTCATTAGCCTCTGCCTGGGAAATTCAAGACTTTTTGCTAGCAAATGAAAGAGCTAGGCAGTTACTAGACTCCAGAGAGTGAGGACCTTCAAATATCTATGAAAACAGAAACTATTTCTGGATCCCCATGGTAATCATGATGGGGGGTGTCTAAAGACCAATATGTTCACCAGTTACTGATTCACTTCTGTGATGAAGAGCAATAAATCAGTCTGCTGGGTACAGCACACAACGCTGAGGCCAAGATCAAACCACCAGCCTCAAAGAGGCACTGGTCATTCCTTTCCTGGGTGACTCCAAGGCAGATACCAACTGTCCAGTTTTCAGCCTCTTACTGTAAAGTGACCACAGTTTCTAATTTCTGAAAAAAAAAAGTCACAGTATTTAAGCCCAGAGTGCATTCGGTGTTCAATAAATATAAGAACAAAGTTAAAATGTTGCTGAAGAAGAATTAAGCAGGACTCACATGATAGCTCAGTCGATAAAGTGCTTGCCGTGCAAGTACAAGGACCCAATTTCGATCTACACAACCCACATTTAAAAAGCCAGGTATTTCCATCCATTTGCATGCAAAATTCGAGAAGTCATTGTTTTTTACCGCAGCGTAGTACTCTAGCGTGTATATATTCCATACTTTCTTCATCCATTCTTCCATTGAAGGGCATCTAGGTTGTTTCCAGGTTCTGGCTATTACAAATAGTACTGCTATGAACATAGTTGAACAAATGCTTTTGTCATATGATAGAGCATCTCTTGGGTATATTCCCAGGAGTGGTATTGCTGGGTCCAAGGGTAAGTTGATCCCGAATTTCCTGAGAAACCGAAACACTGACTTCCACAGTGGTTGCACAAGATTGCATTCCCACCAGCAATGGATTAGGGTACCCCTTCCTCCACAGCCTCTCCAGCAAAGGTTATCCTACTTAATGTGCTGGCTTTGTGGGAGCCTAGCCAGTTTGGATGTTCACCTTCCTAGATATGGACGGAGTGGGGAGGACCTAGGACTTACCACAGGGCAGGGAACCCGGACTGCTCTGTGGACTGGAGAGGGAGGGGGAGAGGAGTGGGGGGAGGGAGAGAAGGGTGGGAGGAGGGGGAGAAAGGTGGGAGGAGGGGGAGGGAAATGGGAGGCTGGGAGGAGGTGGAAACTTGATTTTTGTTTATTTTTTTTTCTTTTCTCAATAAAAAAAAGAATTAGAACAAAAAAAAAGAGCTTGGAATTCACAAAAATAAATAAATAAATAAATATAAATAAATAAATAAATAAATAAATAAATAAATAAATAAATAAAAAGCCAGGTATAATTTCTGGGAAGTGGAGACAGCCAGATCCCTGGGGTTCACTCACTAGCCAGCCTAATCTATTTGAAGAGTTTCAGGACTAGGATGACTCTGGTCTTGAGGGAAAAATAAAAGTTGAACAGTCCCAGAAGAAAGACCCTCAAGGTTGTTCTGTTACCTATGCAGATGCACACTTCACCTGCAAACATGCTTATACACACAGACACCTGCACAAACACAGGAAAGGAAATCAAATGGAGAGGAGGCTGTATATGAGAAAAAGGAGGACTGTCTTGTTTAGATTGCTGCAGATCCTGATGAAGTAAGCAAGGAAGAATGTAGAATAGGGGCTTTTATCAAAATTGAGTGAAAGAGCAAAATAAGCTACCCCATGACTGGCAGAGTGGCACTCCTTATATTCATTATAGTAGTGACATGAGCCAGAAATGAGAGGTTCAGTCGACTTCCATTTCACCTTTGAGCTTTCAAGCATCGTTCACAGCTTGTGGCTTTGATTTTGATGACGATGATGATGATGATGATGATGATGATGATGACCATAGATGGTGATCAGAAGCAGTCAGAGTACATTCAATGAGAAAAGTTGTTTTGAGACCTAAATCTTCTTGTTATTAATTAGTGCGTGATGACTATTTGCAAATAGTTGATATTCTGGTGATCCTGTAGCTATTCCAGAGCATCCTCCATGGAACACTGAGCTCCTTGCATGGAGGTTAAGAGAGGCCAGAGGGGAAGTGCTTAATCTTTGAAGCAGATGAAGACACTGAGGCCCCCAAGTGAGATGCCACTGAAAGACTGCATTGTGCAAACTCCAGTTCATCTGACTTAAAATGAGCAACGGAGCAGAGGACGGCTCCCTTCTGCCCCTCAGCTGCATTCTCCAGTCAAGATCATTATCAATATTCCTTATCACTGAATAGCCTATCAATAACTGAAATGGAAAAAAATAGTTTACTTCTGACTTGTCTCTCAAGCTTTGCCCCAGAGCTGGGGATCATGATAAAGAGGAGAAGTAAACATCCTTGCTGTGGTGAGGCTACAAGAAGACAAATACTGTTATTTTTTTTTCCAATCTGTTAGGAGGGAAAACGAAAGCCTATTGCAGAAGCAATGTTTCTGTGCAATCCTCTCTGATCATTTCCGCCAGGGTCTGCTCAGCTCAAAAGGCACACTACTTAAAAAGAAAGAAGAGGGGGACAGCGTTGCTGTGGATAACATGTAAAGGGAAAGGCGCAGGAGAATAAGTCAGAGAGATAGCATTAAAACTCCCTTTCACACCCGACACAGAAGAAACCTTATCTTCCAAAGCAGAACAAAAATGCCTGATGAATATATGAGCTGCTAATGCTACACCAGAGCTGAGATTCCATCTTGGAGGCAAAAGGAATGATCTCATTGTGGTGCTTTGAAAAGAAGCCTCCAGAGAGTGAAGAGCGACTGTCCTCACTCTAAGATGGGCCACCGTGATACCTCACTCTGAGGTATCTCTGTTAGAAGCTCTCCTAGCATCCTAGATTTTCATGGGATTTGACAGAAACAGAAGGAATGTGTGATGATTGCAAGGTGATTGTTGTTTTTATAAACCCCCTACTTGAAGAAAACAAGCAAACAAAAAATGTAGTGGGAAGATGTTACCTCAGAAAGTGGTTAGCTATTTTAAGTCGGTAGTTAGAACCAAGTCATGATGATCAAACAATGCTGAGGGAAGATGGACTACTGAGAAGTCTGGATCTATCATTTAACTAGCTGTCAACTAATTAGAAATAAACAAACTGAAAACTGTTCAACTTTTGCAGAGTATCTTAACTGCAACTCTTTAAAAATACTTTAGTGGGGGCTGGAGAGACGACTCAGTGAGGCATTTACTACCCAAGCTCACAGTATTATGAAAAAGGAGAACCAGCTCTACAAATTGTTCTCTGAACTCCACCCATTAAATGGAGCACTATAGCATATGCACACACACACACATACACACACACACACACACACACACACACACACACTTGTTAAAAATATATGAAGATCCTTGATCCCACAAAGAAATATTATCAGTGTAGTGAAATGAGCCAGCTATCTCTCACTTAGATATCTTAGCATCTCCCTTGCCCAGGGTTTCTTAACCACTAGAAACTTGATGTCACTTCTTACACATGTTACTATAACGATGTCTCTAGAACTGTCAGCTGTTGCCAGGGAAAGGAATATGTAAAATCAGTACAGAACCACTGAGGCCCACTATCCCCTGAGCAGCATAATGCTTTCTAACTGATGGTGATACCATCAACTATCGGAGTATCTCAATACTCACTTCTCCCTAGCTAGTGGTTCTGGTCATTGTGTCCCCTTAGATAGCTCTTGTACATTTTACATCTGTTTTCTTAACCATATGGCTGACTGTAACATGAGCCATTCTGTATCATGAGGGCCTGCTTGTTGGGGTTTCTGCCCTCCCACCAGGTCCCACAGCCGTTAAGTCCCAAAGAATCACACGGAAGGCTCCATAAGATTATAAACTGATTTGCCCATTAGTTCAGGCTTCTTTTTTCTTTTTTAATATTTATTTATTTACTTATTATGTATACAATACTCTGTGTGCGTGTATGCCTGC
The DNA here is from genome assembly GCF_018167655.1 of Microtus oregoni. Lineage (NCBI taxonomy): Eukaryota > Metazoa > Chordata > Mammalia > Rodentia > Cricetidae > Microtus > Microtus oregoni. The sequence goes on from NW_024543094.1 coordinate 22,631,965, forward strand.
AGGCCAGAAGAGGGTACCAGACCTCATTACAGATGGCTGTGAGCCACCATGTGGTTGCCAGGAATTGAACTCAGGACCTTTGGAAGAGCAGGCAATGCTCTTAACTGCTGAGCCATCTCTCCAGCCCCTAGTTCAGGCTTCTCAATAGCTCTTGTAGCTTATATTAACCCATTATTCTTTTTTTATTATTATTGTTGAAAAAAATTTCCGCCTCCTCCCTGCCTCCCATTTCTCTCCCCCTCCCCCCACTCCTTTCCTTCTCCCTCTCCAGTCCAAAGAGCAGTCAGGGTTTCCTGCCCTGTGGGAAGTCCAAGGTCCTCCCCCCTCCATCCAGGTCTAGGAAGGTGAGCATCCAAACAGGCTAGGCTCCCACAAAGCCAGTACATGCAATAGGATCAAAACCCAGTGCCATTATCCTTGACTTCTCAACAGCCCTCATTGTCCGCCATGTTCAGAGAGTCTGGTTTTATCCCATGCTTTTTCAGTCCCAGTCCAGCTGGCCCTGGTGAGCTCCCAATAGATCAGCCGCACTATCTCAGTGGGTGGGTGCACCCCTCAGGGTCCTGACTTTTTGTTCATGTTCTCCCTCCTTCTGCTCCTCATTTGGACCTTGGGAGCTCAGTCTGGTGCTCCAATGTGGGTCTCTGTCTCTATCTCCATCTATCGCCAGATGAAGGTTCTATGGTGATATGCAAGATATTCATCAGTATGGCTATAGAATAGGGCCATTTCAGGTTTCCTCTCCTCAGCTGCCCAAGGAACTAACTGGGGACATCGCTCTGGACACCTGGGAGCCCCTCTAGAGTCAAGTCTCTTGCCAACCCTAAGATGGCTCCCTTAATTAGAATATATACTTCCCTGCTCCCATATCCACCCTTTCTTTATCCCAACCATTCCATTCCCCCAAGTTCCCCCATCCTCCCCTTCTCACTTTTCTCTCCCCATTTCCCCTTACCCCCACCCCACCCCACCCCCAAGTGCCCAATTTTTGCCTGGCAATCTTGTCTGCTTCCAATATCCAGGAGGATAATAATATGTTTTTCTTTGGGTTTACCTTCTTATTTAGCTTCTCTAGGATCACGAATTATAGGCTCAATGTCTTTTATTTATGGCTAGAAACCAATTGTGAGTGAGTACATCCCATGTTCATCTTTTTGGGACTGGGTTACCTCACTCAGGATAGTGTTTTCTATTTCCATCCATTTGCATGCAAAATTCAAGATGTCATTGTTTTTTTACTGCTGAGTAGTACTCTAATATGTATATATTCTACACTTTCTTCATCCATTCTTCCATTGAAGGGCATCTAGGTTGTTTCCAGGTTCTGGCTATTACAAATAATGCTGCTATGAGCATAGTTGAACAAATGCTTTTGTAATATGATAGGGCATCTCTTGGGTATATTCCCAAGAGTGGTATTGCTGGATCCTGGGGTAGGTTGATCCCGAATTTCCTGAGAAATCGCCACACTGCTTTCCAAAGGGGTTGCACAAGTTTGCACTCCCACCAGCAATGGGTGAGTGTACCCCTTTCTCCACAACCTCTCCAGCACAGGCTATCATTGGTGTTTTTGATTTTAGCCATTCTGACAGGTGTAAGATGGTATCTTAAAGTTGTTTTGATTTGCATTTCCCTGATCACTAAGGAGGCTGAGCATGACCTTAAGTGTCTTTTGGTCATTTGAACTTCTTCTGTTGAGAATTCTAACCCATTATTCTTATCTATGTTAGCCACATGGCTTGGTACCTTTCTCAGCGTGGTAGATCACATCCCGATTCTTTGGTGGTCTGGGCAGGACTGGGAGAAATGGGCTTCCTCCTTCCCAGCATTCTCCTGTTCTCATCACCCTGCCTCTACTTCCTGTCTGGTTGACCTGCCTATACTTCCTGCCTGGCCAATCAGCGCTTATTTAAAACATGATTGACAGAATACAGACAATTGTCCCACACTAGCTGACAACTTCAATACCATCCTCTGAGCTTTGGTGTCCCTCTCCAAGTTACATGTTGACGCCTAACTCCCAGGAAATGGTGTTAGGAAGTGGAGTCCTTGAGGACAATCAGGCTGTTAGGAGGGACCCTACATGAATGAGTTTGGTACCTTAAAGGATATCCCCCCCCCCAAAAAAAAACACCTCTTCTGTCAGGTGAGGTAAGAGGGTACTATCCCAAAGGAGGAAATGGGCAATCATCAGACACTAGGTCTGCTATCTTGATCCTGGTCTCCCTGGTTTCCAGAGTAGCAGGACAGGCGTTTCTATTGTGCACAGTGGTAGTTCATTAGAGATACAACACAAACTAAGACATCCAGCTAACTGATGATGCTCTCTAAAGAGAGTGCCCTAGTGGAAAATAGACAGCATTCATTGCAGAGCTGGCTGGCTGGCGTTCCGATTTGACCTTTAGAATTCAAAAGACATGGAATTTTTAGTCATTATTTTTCTTTGAGCCTAGGCTTCTTATACAAATACAGTAGTTTTTAAATCTTTCTCTCTCACACTCCTGTGTGTATTTGTGTGCACTTGTGTGTGCAGGTACCCACAGAGGACAGAGAAGGTGTTATATCCCCTGGAATGGGAGGTACAGGTGATTGTTTACCCAACCTTGAATGCTGGGAATCAAATTCAGGTCCTCTAGGAGAAGCAAGTGTTATCAATTGCTGGTCCATATCTCCCACTTAATTCTTCCTCAATATTTTAACTCTACAAAATGTTCTAGATATAATAATCATAACTACCCTATGGCAACATTAATGACTGCTTAAGGTCAAGAGAGACTAATCTCATGAGGAATCGGAGCATATTGGTTACAGTTCAAAGTTAACATAAAGGTCTGTTTTGAGAATATTTGAAGAACCAAGATGAAAATCAAATCATCTCTGTTGAGAAGTAAGGAGTGGTCAGGAAAGATAAAGTGGAACACAAGTGGACTCAGACTACCTGGACATCTGCAGGTAGCTTAAAGACCTCAGCGAGGGTTGGAGAAATGGCTCTGTGGTTAAGAGAATATATGGCTGAATTTGGACCCCAGGTTGAGTAGTTCATAACTGCTTTTAAGTCCATATCCAAGAAATCTGCTGCTCTCTTCCGGTATCCATGAGTACTTGCACACACACACACACACACACACACACACACACGCACACACACACATATTTCAAAATTCAATTTAAATAGTACAATGGCTTAGTCCAGAAAATAAGTCATGGATGTACAAGGATGGAAATAAAAATGGCTGGGATTGAAAGTGAACTCTCATGAGACCCAAATAGACGTAAATTAATCAAGCAACAATAATCCTTCTTTGTTTCATTGTATTTCCCTGGCCAACTCTTTTTACCTCATTGATTTCTTGCTAAATTTTAATTGTGTATCTTCTTGTAAAAGAACTGTCCATTTTCATTAGATTTTATTTTTTCATTGTTTCACTGATTGGCTTGCTATTTCACAATCAAAACATACTATTGATGAAATTTGACCTTTCCATTGCTCTCATTATTGTAACACATGAAAAGGAAAAGGTGCTTGGAAAATATCTTCACTGGATGGAGAGCTTGTATCACTAAGGGAGAGGAAATGTTAAAACCTCAACTAGTTTTAATAATTAGAAATCCCAAAATATGCATCGCGTCACTAATTTAATTTACAGAGTGCAATTCTTTATGTCTACAATAGCACACTTAAAGTAAGAAGGTAAAAGTTGATAGTGTGCTCTTTTAACACAGTATAAATATAAAATCTGTTATTTAACTGGGGCTGTGGTAGTAGGTGCCCTTACTGTAACAATGGTCATGAAAAATATGATTGTAGGGCATCAAAACTGTAAAGGGGTAGCTGACAACTGCATTTTTCTCCTTCAGGCCTTCCTAATAGTCCTGTACAAGCACTATTAGGCCAAGCTTCCGTGAGGAGTGTTGGGAAGATTAGAGCAGACAGGCATCTCTTTAAGGCACTTGGTGCAATTTAGTTTGACTTAATAGGATCTTTCTCTGGGAGTTGGTCTGGTCGCAGAAACAGTTTCACCATGCTTCAGGATGGGTTAGTGTGAGAAATGTTGGCTGCCTGGGATCGTGTTGGCTGCTGAGCTGTCCGATTTGCTTTGGCACCAGGCAGAGCTCCTACCTGGCAGTATCATGCTCCTCCGCTCGTGAGGGCCTCGCTTTTGTCGGTTTCAGCAAATGGGCATCTGACGGCAACTTCCTCCTCTGTTGGTGCGTCTCTGGTTAGTACTCTGCACAGCTCTCCCTCGCTCCTCTCCTCTGCATCTCTGTGTGTCTCCCACCACATCCATTTTTAGGTGTCACGTATGTTAGCATCTAGTGCCACTCTATTTCCAAACACCTACAAAAGAGAGCTTGTCTCTATAAAAATATGACAAATGGCTCAACATACTTTTCATCTCAATAGACAAGAAATCCTATGCCTTCTGTTTTCAAAGTTCATCATTGCTTAAAATATTCAGAATTATAAAGATTTCATCCACTGTCTATTCAGTCTTTGAAAAAAGATTAAGGTGCATATACACACTGTAAATTGCTCCAAGGCAGCAAGATATAAGTGGGGGGGGGGATATGGCTTTCTTTTGAATTTTCCATGGTAAGTGGTCGTGAGCTTCTTTGATTCTTGTATTTTAAATGCACTTTTTTAACACTCAGAAGACACACACCGAAGTTTATAGTGCACTTCTCAAACCCAAGCAAATGATATCTATTTTAGTGTTGTATTTTTAACTGTTAAGGTTAGGTATTGAATTTTAGAGAGGTAAGTTTCTTTTTCTGTGTGCTAGCATGAGACATGATATTCATTTATTTACAAACTCTTAGGGATAGAGAAGTTACATGTGTAATGAGGGAACTTGGTCACCCAGGCAGAAGCTATATGATCCCCAGGGAGAGTTTTGGTGAAGAAGAAAGTGACTGTATGCTTGTGTATGAGTAAACATGGCACCATTGTTAATGGTGAAACCGCTTAAAGGTAGAAAAAGATTTGCAAGTTCTAAAATCCCAAAGATTATTGCTGTTTTGTTGACTTCCTCACATTCCTGAATATTTTGTCTCCCCTGACTGTCCGGCTTCAGTAAAAGAATCCTTTTATAAAGCCTTGAAACTACCCAGCTACTGGCAGGAGACTGCTAGTTTGAACATTGTAGCCAGAAAATCCGGACTCAACTTAATGTTTTGTTTTGTTTTGTTATTTTTTTTTTCTAGACAGGGTTTCTCTGTGTAGCTTTTGGAGCCTGCCCTGGAACTTGTTCTGTATCCCAGGCTGGCCTCGAACTCACAGAGATCCGCCTGCCTCTGTCTTCCTAGTGCTAGGATTAAAGGTGTGAGGCACCACCATCCAGCTCAACTTTTATACCATCTGGAGATCTTTTGAAAAAGCTTTTGCAAAGCAGTTTGTGGGTAACAATTTGCTTATTATTTTTTTCAGTGCTAAAGATTAAAGTCAAGACCATACAAACATTAAACAGGTGCTCTGCCTCTGAGCTACATCCCAGCCCTGGAACTTTTGAAATAAAGCCGTGTTATGAAGCCCAGAGTGGCAGGCCTTGGGACTTGCTATCTAGCCCACCCTGGCCTCAGATCTGCAATCCTCCTGCCTCATTCTCTTAAGTATCAGGATTGCAGGCACACACCACCATGCCACAACCTAGAAAATGACATTTTTTACTTGAACAATTACATTTATCATCAATAAAAGAGGGAATAAGCCCTAGTTTCTAATAGTGTAAATAAAAAGAATTCATGTCATTTGAACACAGAAACTAATAATAGTTCTTGAAAGTGGAGAGGTGGAAATCTGGTCCTAACATTCACAACCCATGTTTTATGCAGTTCTGCCTTTCTCCAGGAAAGGTGCCCATGATACATTTACTTTACCTTGTGCTGTTCATGTTGTTTTGTTTTGTACAGGAAGAACTGCTAAAGTCAGAGTTTCTCTTCCTGTTTCTCATGCAGTATCTATTAAAGATGGAATGAGGGTCTGGGGAGATGGCTGGGTCAGTAGGGGCTTGCAATGCAAGCACAAAGACCTGAGTTTAGAGCTTAGGAAACCTCATAAGACTCTGGGCACAGCAACACGTGCCTGCAACCCAAGTGCTGGGGAGGTAGGCTAAATGGATCCCTTAAGCTCATTGGCCAGCTAGAGTAGCTGAACTGGTCTGCTTTGGATGTAGTGAGAGACCCCGCCTCAAAACTAAAGGCAATGAGCGTTCGACCTATAACCTCAATATTTGGAAGCAGGATGATCTGCATGTCAAGGCCAACTTTAGCTACATAAATAGCTTGAGACCAGCGTGGGCTATGTGAGACTTTGTCTCAAAAAAAAAAAAAAACAGCAATAAAATAAAGGTCCCGATACTAACCTCTGTTCTCCACACACCTACTTGGACATGTGTACCCTCCAACATAAAGTATATGCATGCACATATAAACTGAATGAAGTGAAAGAATGCTTATAATATGTGTAAGGTATAATAAATTACAAGAAGATTAGGAACCTGTGTCCACCACCCAGGATAGGAAAGTATTTGGGGTACTGCTGACGATAATTTTTGATATATATGATAACATGACATCACTTGGTTCTGCATGATGGCACACTTATCCTCCACAGAAGAAATCACTGCCCTGAAGTTTGGTCTGTTATTTGATTTCCTTGTAGTCTGGCATATATGTTGGATGTTTACAGTCTCTATAAATGGAACCACTATCTGAATTCTTCTACAAGTTGATTCGTTTCACACAATACTTTTCCTTTTTCCTGACTGCATCCATCATGATTTATGTTGTAGCTTTCTTTCACTGTTATGTAGTAGTTTTATGGTTCTAAACATTTAGTGTGTGTGTGTGTGCGTGTGTGTGTGTGTGTGTGTGTGTGTGTGTGTGTGTGATGAGTTGTTTTCACCTTGCACTTTTACATGGACTGTAGATTTCAAACTCAGGTCATTGGGCCTCACAGTCAGTGCTTTCAGCACTGAAGCATCTTTACAGCTTGTATTGTTACATTTCTATTTTAAGAAAAAAAAACATTTAATTGGAAGCAGTCAGATATACAAAGAAAAAGAGAAAGCACATGAAGGTTGGAGGGACCAAGGAGAGAGCAGTTCATCTGAGAGGAGTTAGGGGGAGCAGAGGCAGATGAATATGATCAAAAAACATGGTATGCATGCATAAAATTTTCAAAAATAATAAAAATTGTGTGTTCTGTTTTAAAAGACAAATTGACAAAATGATAGAGATTGGCTGTGTCTTCATTGTTGTTTTAGAAAGTCCCTAACTTCATTTGTTTTCACTTTAACTTCTGACTTAATTGTATGCTTCCACTAGAAAACACAACACGTGTTTATTATCAGTATTAAAAGGAAATTTAATTCTACCAAAAGCAATCTATAGATTCAATGCAATCCCCATCAAAATCCCATCAAAATTCTTCACATATCTGGAGAAGACAATAATCAACTTTATATGGAAAAACAAAAAACCCAGGATAGCCAAAACAATCTTATACAATAAAGGTTTGTCTGGAGGCATTACCATCCCTGACTTCAAACTCTATTACAGAGCTACAGTATTGAAAACAGCTTGGTATTGGCATAAAAACAGAGAAGTCGACCAATGGAATCGAATAGAAGACCCTGACATTAACCCACAAACCTATGAACACCTGATCTTCGATAAAGGAGCTAAAAGTATACAATGGAAAAAAGAGAGCATCTTCAACAAATGGTGCTGGCAAAACTGGATGTCAATCTGTAGAAGAATGAAAATAGATCCATATCTATCACCATGCACAAAACTCAAATCCAAATGGATTAAAGACCTCAATATCAGTCCGAACACACTGAACCTGATAGAAGAGAAAGTGGGAAGTACTCTACAGCACATGGGCACAGGAGACCACTTCCTATGTATAACCCCAGCAGCACAGACACTAAGGGCATCATTGAATAAATGGGACTTCCTGAGGCTGAGAAGCTTCTGTAAAGCAAAGGACACTGTCACTAAAACAAAAAGACAACCCACTGACTGGGAGAAGATCTTCACCAACCCTGCAACTGACAAAGGTTTGATCTCCAAAATATATAAAGAACTCAAGAAACTAGACCGTAAAAGGCTAATCAACCCAATTATAAAATGGGGCACTGATCTGAACAGAGAATTCTCAACAGAAGAACTTCAAATGGTCAAAAGACACTTAAGGTCATGCTCAACTTCCTTAGCGATCAGGGAAATGCAAATCAAGACAACTTTAAGATACCACCTTACACCTGTCAGAATGGCTAAAATAAAAAACACCAATGATAGCCTTTGCTGGAGAGGTTGTGGAGAAAGGGGTACACTCACCCATTGCTGGTGGGAATGCAAACTTGTGCAACCACTCTGGAAAGCAGTGTTTCGGTTTCTCAGGAAATTCGGGATCAACCTACCCCTGGATCCAGCAATACCACTCTTGGGAATATACCCAAGAGAGGCCCTATCATACAACAAAAGTATATGCTCAACTATGTTCATGGCAGCATTGCTTGTAATAGCCAGAACCTGGAAACAACCTAGATGCCCTTCAACGGAAGAATGGATGAAGAAAGTATGGAATATATACATATTAGAGTATTACTCAGCAGTAAAAAACAAGGACTTCATCCATCACCAGATGAAGGTTCTATGATGATATGCAAGATATTCGTCAGTATTGCTCTCGGATAGGGTCATTTCAGGTTCCCAATCCTCAGCTACCCAAGGAACTAACTGGGAACCTCATGTTGGGCACTTGGGAGCCCCTCTAGGGTCAAATCTCTTGCTCACCCTAAAGTGGTTCCCTTAACTAAGAATTGTGGTTCCGTGCTCCCCTATCCACCTTTCCTTTATCCCAATTCTCCTGATTCCCCAAGTCCCCCCTCCTTCCCTTCTACCTTTTCTCTCCCCATCTCCCCTTACCCCCATCCCACCCCACCCCCAAAATCCTAATTTTCTCCCCGGCAATTGGGTCTACTTCCCTTAGCCAAGAGGATAACTATATGTTTTTCCTTGGGTTCACCTTCTTACTTAGCTTCTTTAGGTTCACCTATTGTAGACTCCGTGGCCCTAATTTATGGCTAGAAACCAATTATGAGCGAGTACATCCCATGTTCATCTTTTTGGGTCTGGGACACCTCACTCAGGATAGTGTTTTCTATTTCCATCCATTTGCCTGCAAAATTCGAGAAGTCATTGTTTTTTACCGCAGCGTAGTACTCTAGCGTGTATATATTCCATACTTTCTTCATCCATTCTTCCATTGAAGGGCATCTAGGTTGTTTCCAGGTTCTGGCTATTACAAATAATACTGCTATGAACATAGTTGAACAAATGCTTTTGTCATATGATAGAGCATCTCTTGGGTATATTCCCAGGAGTGGTATTGCTGGGTCCAGGGGTAAGTTGATCCCGAATTTCCTGAGAAACCGAAACACTGACTTCCACAGTGGTTGCACAAGATGGCATTCCCACCAGCAATGGATGAGGGTACCCGTTCCTCCACAGCCTCTCCAGCAAAGGTTATCCTTGGTGTTTTTGACTTTAGCCATTCTGACAGGTGTAAGATGATATCTCAAAGTTGTTTTGATTTGCATTTCCCTGATTGCTAAGGAAGTTGAGCACGACTTTAAGTGTCTTTTGGCCAATTGAACTTCCTCTGCTGAGAATTCTCTGTTCAGTTCAGTGCCCCATTTTTTAATTGGGTTAATTAGCATTTTAAAGTCTAGTTTCTTGAGTTCTCTATATATTTTGGAGATCAGACCTTTGTCTGTTGTGGGGTTGGTGAAGATCTTCTCCCAATCAGTAGGTTGCCTTTGTGTCTTATTGACTATGTCCTTTGCTTTACAGAAGCTTCTCAGTTTAAGTAGGTCCCATTTATTCAGTGTTGCCCTTAATGTCTGTGCTTCTGGGGTTATACATAGGAAGCGATCTCCTGTGCCCAGCTCCTGTAGGGTACTTCCCACTTTCTCTTCTATCAGGTTCAGTGTGTTCGGGCTGATATTGAGGTCTTTAATCCATTTGGACTTGAGTTTTGTGCACGGTGATAGATAAGGGTCTATTTTCATTCTTCTACAAGATGACATCCAGTTGTGCCAGACGAATATCTTGCATATCATCATAGAACCTTCATCTGGTGATGGATGGAGACAGAGACAGAGACCCACACTGGAGCACCGGACTGAGCTCCCAAGGTCCCAATGAGGAGCAGAAGGAGGGAGAACATGAGCAAAGAAGTCGGGACCACGAGGCGTGCACCCACCCACTGAGACAGTGGAGCTGATCTACTGGGAGCTCACCAAGGCCAGCTGGACTGTGACCGAAAAAGCATGGGATAAAGCCAGACTCTCTGAACATGGCGAACAATGAGGGCTGATGAGACGCCAAGGACAATGGCACGGGGTTTTGATCCTACTTAATGTGCTGGCTTTGTGGAAGCCTAGCCAGTTTGGATGTTCACCTTCCTAGATATGGACGGAGGGGGGAGGACCTAGGACTTGCCACAGGGCAGGGAACCTGGACTGCTCGGTGGACTGGAGAGGGAGGGGGAGAGGAGTGGGGGGAGGGGTAGAAGGGTGGGAGGAGGGGGAGAAGGGTGGAAAAAAAATAAAAAAAAAAAAAAAAAAAAAACAAGGACTTCTTGAATTTTGCATACAAATGGATGGAAATAGAAAACACTATCCTGAGTGAGGTAAGCCAGACCCAAAAAGAGGAACATGGGATGTACTCACTCATATTTGGTTTCTAGCCATAAATAAAGGACATTGAGCCTATAATTCATGTTCCTAGAGAAGCTAAATAAGAAGGTGAATCCAAAGACAAACACATAGGCATCCTCAGGAATATTAACCTTCATCAGGCGATGAAAGGAGACAGAGACAGAGACCCACACGGGAGCATCGGACAGATATCTCAAGGTCCAAATCAGGAGCAGAAGGAGACGGAGCACGAGCAAGGAACTCAGGACCACGAGGGGTGCACCCACACACTAAGATAATGGGGATGTTCTATTGGGATCTCACCAAGGCCAGCTGGCCTAGGTCTGAAAAAGCATGGGATAAATCCGGACTAGCTGAACATAGCGGACAATGAGGAATACTGAGAATTCAAGAACAATTGCAGTGGGTTTTTGATCCTACTGCACGTACTGGCTTTGTGGGAGCCTAGGCAGTTTGAATGCTCACCTTACGAGACCTGGATAGAGGTGGGCAGTCCTTGGGCTTCCCACAGGTCAGGGAACCCTGATTGCTCTTCGAGAAGATGAGGGGGGGGGGGGACTTGATTGGGGGAGGGGGAGGGAAATGGGAAGCGGTTGTGGGGACGAGGCAGAAATCCTTAATAAATAAATAAATTAAAAAAAAAAGGAAATTTAGAGATAACTTTGCTCACTGGTTTTCCCCATGTGTGCTAACAAATGCCCTGGTCCCTGGAAAGACTCAGAGAAGGTTCCAGAACAAATAAACTTTGGAGCATCTCCAAGTCCCCGTTCCACAGAGCCTTAAAGGAAAGAACAGCTCATGCTCTGCCAGTCCCTGGCACCTTCCTTATTTTTCAGAAGTAACAGATAAGCACTGTATAAACTTCCTTTAAAGCCGCTTCAGGTCCCAAGTCTTGGGGAAAACAGCAACACAAATCTTCACTGCATAATGCGTTTTCGTGCTTGAAGTTAGTTACTTCATTCTATCATTGTTGTGGATTTCCAACGTTTTCTTCATCCTTTTCTCTGAAAGAAACTAGTGGTAAAGGCTAGTTAAAGAAAGAAAAAGTGGTATTGCATAAAAATCTCCAATACATCCAGACTTGGAAAGCAGACATTCTGGGAGACTGACTTAGAAGGGTTCTGAAGGGGTCAGCATCAGCACTTCCAACAACTACGGGACAGAGGGGAACCAGTCGTTCTGTCTCCTTGGTAGAAACATACAAAGAAAATAAAGTGATTTGTACATTATCATGAGACACTGATGTCCAAGACTGTTCTTAGAAGCCATAAATATGATTTAAAAAATAAACAAGATCCAAGTGTTTTTGTACATGCCTGTGATCTGGGCACTTATAAGACTGACAAAGGAGTATTGAGAGCTCGGGAACAGCCTGGTCTACATAGTGAATTCAGTCACCCTGAATTATATATCAAGACTCTGTCTCAATAAAGAAAGAAAGAGGGGGGAGTGAGGGCTAGAGTGAGTGAGTAGGGGAGATAAAGGGTTCAAGAACAAGAAAGAAGGTGGTAGAGAGAGAAGGAGAGAAAGGGAGAAAGAGAGAGAGAAGGGGAAAGGAAAATAAGAGAATTTTGGAAATAAGGGATCAGTAGTTAAGAGCACTTGTGGTTTTTCCAGAGGACCCAAATTTGTTCCTAGAGTCCATACTTGGTTGCTTACAATCACCTGTGTTCCAGCTCCAGGGGGATCCAACCTCTCTGTCCTCCATAAATATCTGCACTTCTGTGTTCATAACCACACACACACACAGAGAGAGAGAGAGAGAGAGAGAGAGAGAGAGAGAGAGAGAGATACACACACAGCCACACATACACACAGGCATACACAAACACTCATATTTAGTAATAAAGCAAAAAATTAATAAAGAGCAAGAAAATTTTACTCAAAACACACAAAAGGAATGATATGACCAACAAATATGCTGAGGATAGAAAATAGTCAAACATTACAAAATGTTAAATCTGCTTTCAGTGATAACAAACCCAAGTCTTCTGATAAGAGTGTTAAAAGAAAATTATTCAGTACGGAAATACAAACCAATAACTCACATAGCCAGTTCTATTTTTAGAAATGTAGGTGACTACAGGAAAATTGTCTTGACATCTTGCTTTGGCTTACTTTTAACTTACCAACATCTTAACCTTTTCTTGTATTTAGACAGTATTCAGCCAGTGGAAATTGATGCGAATCCAAGTCTATCTTTTACTACTGAAGTTCAAAATACAAAATACTTAACCTCATAGCCTCCCTTGCAGCTAGGAATTGGTCATATGCATCTGTGAGTACATACAATCTTGATTAGAATTGGAAGGAGCAACAATATCTAGCTTCCAGAAACAATATTGTATGAGTAGAACAACACATACAAAAATGCAAAAACAATGAATTCAGAACACACAGTTTTCCTTACTTTTCATGTGTAATTGTAGCAAATACCACATGAAGCCATAGGCATAGAACCTTAATGAACATCAGTAAGAAGATAAAACCAAGCATCCAAAGAGATGCTCAGCATTGAGGAGGAGAGTAATTTCTCTATGGAATAATGCATTGATAGATACTATCTAGCATGGATCCATAAACTAATTCTTCTCTTTTATTTATCCAGTTGCTGCTAAAATTCTTTCTGTGCTTAGAAGTACTGTCCATCTCTAGGTTTGGCAAGGATGTTTCCCACAGATAATCACAGCATTAGCTCTTGTTACCTTCTCCTTTCAAAGGCTCTGAGCAGCAAGAGAGAAGGAGAGGTGTTTTTCTGGGGCTTGAATGTGTTTATCTCTGAAACAGATGCTTATGGTCATAATCATGATATATATGATCATATATCATACCATGCCAGAATTGGTGCCAGAATCCAAATATCAAACATGTCCCAATGTATACGCATGTGGATCCCTCTAAAGAGCAGGACCCAGCACTCTGGCCTAGATATAGGGGCATCAAGGATAGAAAGGTAGCTTGTCCCAGAAGCAGTCATGTCAGTGATTTCTGCTCCAAACTTGTGCTGAGGTCCTGCCACTGTGTGGTCTTCCTTCTGTTTCCCTATCATCTTCTTTCTCCCATTCTTCCAAATAGACCAACCTACTTGACGTTTATTTATGTAAACTGATGCTTTGCTGCTTAGCTTCGACAAATTCCTTAGCCTTCCTTGCACAACACAGGTGCTACAGACATTGCTAATTTGCTAAATCGGAAGACTTAATGACAGACTTGTGTAGGCTAAAGCTTAAATCAGCTAGGAAGTTCCTTTCTTTCTCTTCTTGGTAAATAGCTTTGGATAAATAATTTTTTTGCCTGAGAAATTTCAATGTTTCTGTAAAAACCCTCCATTCCATGGCTGTTTCTGTCCCACTTTGCGGTCCATCAAAAGCTTATTTCTAGATGACACAATGAAAGAGCACCGTGCACTTCACATCCAAGAAGCAAAGATTTAGAAACTTGACAGCCTCTTCTCAAAGGCCATTGCTCCTCTGAATAAATATTCACTAGTTCAAAGTTCTGCTAAATGGCCTTGGTAATTTTTAACAATAAACTGTTGATCAGGGAGAAGACTCTTTTTATTACCATCCTTACTGATGAATATCTTTGTGTAATGCATCAGGTTTTTTCTCAGTTTTTGTGGTTTTCATGTGAAGTGCTCCTTACAGGCTCATGTGTTTGAACAACTGGCCCCTGGTGACAGGCTCATAAGTGGCACTGACTATCTTCACATGGTGGAAGGGACAAGCTAGCTTTCTGTAGCTTCTGTTACAAAAACCACTAAATCTTTTCAAGGGGTTCCTCGTGGCTTAACCACATCCCGTAGACACAAATATTCAAATCATAAAAATTCACAAATACCTTTGTGCGAGCTTGTGTGTCATGGGGGGAGTACAAATATCACAGAATAATTGTGAGTCCATGATTGTGCAAGAATACTTGAGTGTGGATTTTATTTTTTAATAAAAATAAATGGTTTTAAAGAACACAAACTTGAAGCGATGGGGGTTTTCATTTTGGCTTACTGGAACACTGAATGACACGTGGGTGTGCAGAGGATGGCAGAGTACTGGGTGTGCAGAGGATGGCAGGGTACTGGGTGTGCAGAGTACTGGGTGTGCAGAGGATGGCAGAGTACTGGGTGTGCAGAGTACTGGGTGTGCAGAGGATGGGCAGAGTACTGGGTGTGCAGGGTACTGGGTGTGCAGAGTACTGGGTGTGCAGAGGATGGCAGGGTACTGGGTGTGCAGAGTACTGGGTGTGCAGAGGATGGGCAGAGTACTGGGTGTGCAGAGGATGGCAGGGTACTGGGTGTGCAGAGTACTGGGTGTGCAGAGGATGGGCAGAGTACTGGGTGTGCAGAGGATGGCAGGGTACTGGGTGTGCAGAGTACTGGGTGTGCAGAGTACTGGGTGTGCAGGGTACTGGGTGTGCAGAGGACGGCAGGGTACAGTTGGGCGAATGAGCTCAAGAGCAGCACTGTTCAGCCAGTTATGAGAAATCTCCCACTGGGTCTGGACTGACGACTTAGCAGTTAAAATAGCAGTTAAGAGCACCGGCTGTTTTTCTGAAGGACCTGGTTAAATTCCCAGGAGCCCCAAGGTGGCTCACAACATCTGTAACTATAGTTGCAGGGGCTCTAACACCTGTGTGGTGCACAGACAAACATGTAGGTAAACCATCCATTTACATAAAATAATTTAAATTTTTTAAAATAAATCTTATATTAAGGGGGAGAGTATATAATAGGGATTTCCAAGATGGTTCATGAGACAAAGACCAAGATGACGGTGAAAAGCATGAAAGGCAGGAGGCAGTAAAGGTGAATTTAGTTCACAGAGACCTTTTGCCTGTGAACAGCCTAGCCAGGAAAGAAAAATTCCAATACTTATTATTTCTGTGAGCCATTAAATCCCTCACTTATTCATGGAGAGTTACATAAAATATTTCTTCCTCAAGTCCAATGTAAGTGGGCATAATTTCAAGGAATAAAATAGTGGAGATGTTGAAGAAAAGAGTCAGTGCCTATCACAGATGCTCCGTGACTCTCCAAATGTACGTGTGTGTGTGTGTGTGTGTGTGTGTGTGTGTGTGTGTGTGTTTCATGCTCATACATATGCAGGTGTGCACCTCCTTGCATGCCCATGTGGAAGTCAGAACAGGGATGCTCAGTATCATCCATTAATGTCTGATAAGGCATTCCCCCTCTGTATGCTGTGATTATCATTAATGAATTTTAAAAAACTGCTTTGGATCTATAGCAGGGCAGAACTTAGCTAGGCAGAGAAAACTAAGCTGAATGCTGAGAGGAAGAAGGGTGGAGTCAGAGAGAAGCCATGTCACCTGCTGGAGACAGACGCTGGAGACTTTACCTGGTAAGCCGCAGCCACATTGCGATACACAGATGAATGGAGAGGGTTTAAATTAATATGTAAGAGTTAGCTAATAAGAAGCTAGAGCTAATAGACCAAGCAATGATTTAATTAGTACAGTTTCCATGTGATTATAACCAACAAGCGGCCTGCCTATTACAAATGTCCGCATTTATGACCTTGAGGCAGGGTCTCTCTGTGGACCTCAAGCTTGCTATTTTGGTTGCTATTTTGGCTATGCTTCCAACCAGCTGCTGCAGATTGTCTCCATCTGTCCTCATGCTGGGGTGACAGGTACACATAGCCAGGCCCAATTTTTAAGTGGGTGCTTGGGTTCTCGAACTCAGGCCCTCATGTTGCAGAGAATACACTCTTATGTGCTATGCTATCTCCCCAGACCCCACATCAAACAGTATTGTTTCCCTTTTCACCAGAAAACAGATTCATTTTTCTGGTCTTTAAAACCATTGCTGGAAAGTGAACACTTTTAGATTCTCTGTCTGGAGTTTATTCTTTTAACGGGAGTTGAAGAGTTTTCCTCTGAGGAGCACCCTTAGCGGTCCCCACTGTGGAGCAATGATTTGCTCTGCTAAGTAAAGCTTCTATGAAGACTGACGGCATATGTACAAATACCACTGTCATTTTTAAATGCAGTGTGTTTCCGTGAACACACGACTTCTTTAACGCAAATCATGATGTATCTTTTTCGAGCAGACACGGAACAGCCTCCAGGGGTTCCAGGGGTTCACTGGATGCTAAGAACACTTCCAGTATCCCCTTTCTCTAGAACGGGAGCAGCAGCGGGTCCACTTGGGAGGGTAGAGCACGGTAATCTGGACAAAGACCCCTGTGACATTGCAGCGCGTACCTTTCTGACTGAGGGGACAATGGGTCCTGTTCTAACCAGATTTGTGTTTTGTCTTCCTTCTTCCCACCCACAGCCATGTTTTCTGCCCTAACACTCACATTCAATGAAATATCTTTACTAGGAGTTTCCACTACCTGTCAAAAGGTTCAGTCTGCCCATTACAGAATGCGCTAAAATATTTGCACCTCATCAAGTGTTAATTAACACGGCAGCCCTCAGCAACTTCTTCTTTTAATTCACTGAAGCTACTGGTGTTTGGCCTAAGGTTAAAAGCATAGGCTGACATAGCCGTCCTCCTTTACACTTACTCCATGTTCTCTGGATGCTGACAGAAATATTTTTTTTATGCTGAAAAGTCAGGCTGTCTTGTTATCAGAAAGAGGAAAGGAGGCAAGTAAAAGAGTCAGGGAAATGAACATTTCCAAGAGTCTACCCTTGCCAAAAGGAAGCAACAACCCTATTTCTGAGGTGTCTGGTGAAATCTTATTATTGTAAGATCTTGAAGTTGCCCCGGTGTTCAGAAAGTAGAAAGTAGGGTCTTTATTACTCTAACCAATGATGCGAGGGGAAGAAGCTTGTCCTTCCTAATAAGCCCCTGATTCGTCTCAACTGTTGTCTTTTCAACCAAAACCCTCTTTGTCTTTCTGTCTACCCCCCACTGTTGAGGAAGGCATCTTTCGATAAGTCTTTCTGAGGACCCTGAATCTGAACAAGAGTCAGTGTAGGTGTGACCCCTGAAACAGGCATGGACAATGAACAGACACCTAAGGTCATGCTGCAGCTCTACACAGGAGCCTGTGCTCAAGCAAGGCAAGAGACGTTTATCCATCCTGCTGGGCAGGTAGGAGACTGCGGTAGCCGTGAACACACAACTTCTTTAACGCAAATCACGATGTATCTTGTTGGAGTAGACACGGAACAGCTGCCAGCATGTCTACTCTGAAGCTCTGAGTCTAGAACACACAAGCGGAGAGTGAGAACGATGTGTCAAATTTAGCTGCAAAACCAGAGACATTGCTTTCAGACCCTGGATGTCAAAACCTTGCTCCCCTCAAATTAGTAAGGTGAATTACTTAACACTGTTGTCTTTCTTTACTCAGTTTGGAGAAGGAAAGACAAAGGCAGCATTCCCTTACTTCATCCTTTTATCTATTTCATCCCCATTTCACGCTCTGACAAAGTCACCAACCTTCTTATCATGAAATGTGATTGGCTCCAGCAGGTCTCCGGTACCCATGACTGATGTCAACACATTGGTAGAACTCAAATCCTGCAGATGGAGGATTTGATACCAACAGACTTCCTGCATTCCTCAGAAATAACAGAGGCACTAAAGGCCATGTGACAAAGTTATCTCAGCCTTAGTTTTCATGTGTATAGAAAATACTATTAGCTGGTGTGTGTGTGTGTGTGTGTGTGTGTGTGTGTGTGTGTGTACAATACAGGGCTAGAGGAGGGTGACCTGTGTCCTGTCCCATGACCCTCTTACTTGCTTCCTTGAGAAAGGATCTATCACTGAACCTGGAGCTAGGCTGGTGTGGCGTTTAGGGGTTGTTTTCTTTTTCTTTTTTCTTTTTTGTCAACTTGACACAAGATAGAGATAAGAAGGAAACTCAATTGAGAAAATGCCCAAATCAAATTGGCCAGTGGGGCATTGTATTGATAGATGATTAATGTAAAAGGGTCCATACATCTGTGGGTGGTGCCATCCCTAGGCAGGAGGTGTAGAAGAAAGTGAGCTGAATGAGCCAAGAGGAGCAAACCATTAAGCAGTGTTCTTTCTGTAGCCTCTGCTTCAGTTTCTGCTTCCAGATTCCTGCCTTGAATTCAGCCCCCGATTTCCCTTCAGTGATGGACTGCAGGCTATACGACAGAATAAACCCTTTCCTCCCCAAGCTGATTTCAGTCATGGTTTTTATTACAGCAATAGAAAACAGACTATGAAAGATAGCAATTAGCAAGTCCCTGTCCCCCTGTCTCTGTCCCCTGCACAGGGCTAAGCTTACAGATCATGTCTGGTGGTCACACCTGAGAATTTCAACAACTCAGGTCCTACGCTCGCAGGCCGGGTCAGTTACCCACCAGATTGTCTTCTTAGCCCCATTAACAGATTTTAAAAGGACATTAAATAAGGGGGAAGAGGGGGATAAGAACAGAGTAAGGCAGGTTGGGGACAATAAATTTGGCGGAAGCTTCATGTTTCAATTTAATACTGGGATTTGTAACCTATTTCCTGGGCATTTGATATATCATTCTGTCTCATTTCAGAAACAGGATTTCCAATATTCATACATGATTGAATGTTAAAGCATTTACTTATTTATTATATGTCTTATATTAAAAAACAGAATTTTATGAAAATTTTTAAACCATCCTCACATTAAATTACTATCTAAATATCACAATAGCAAAAAATGTTTAAAAAAATCTTAAGAAAAATAATTTTAAAATCTCCCAGTTTCTCCAGCACTCTGGTTACCCTGGCAGGCATCTAAGCTCATTCCTGCACACACGTCCTGATTATGAAGTGCCTCCTGGCTCCCCCTGCTTCTCCAAGGTCAAAACCTTTCCCTGAGACTCCTGGCTCTTTGAGCTAAAAGCCCTGTAGGGTTTGCTTGTTTCTCAGCAGCTGGTGATTTTTTTCTTTTTCAGCTCAGAGACGTCCTTTGCCCACTGACATGAGAAGAGGCCCAGACACTAGGGTTTTCTTTTGCCCTCTTCTTAAAATCATCTCCTGGCTCTGAAAGTGACCAAATCTGGAACAATCAAGGAAAGTATTAGCTTGCCTTCCCAACACCCTTGTTATCAAAGCCTCCAGATTTTTCTCTACACTAGTGGAGAGGAAGAAGAATCCTTGGGATTCTGAATGTCTTGGCCCCTTGACCTCGCACTTCTTAAATGTGAGTCAACCTCACTCACTGATGGATTCCCCCTCATCCTTTGCCTCCCTCCTTCCTCTACACATCTGCCACTCCACACACTGTGTTTCAGGAGCCTGGCCTCAATGTCTCCAGGTTAATTCAGCTCTTATCTTTTGTCTCGTCTTCCCTACCAGATATTCAACCGCTTGTCTAAACACTAACACATTTTTCCCGAACCCTCTGCTGTGCATTGGGCTGAGCACATTATTAGAGTTGCTGACTAGCTCTCGTGGTTTTAATTGTGGCTTCAGCAAATCCCAGATTTGAACCTCAATTTAATTACGAGATTTTAAGCAAAAAACTTTTCATGTCTCTGAGAAACTATAAAATACAGATTTTTTTTTTGATTTGACTCATACATTTATTTTGAAAATCTATGTGATTTGTCTGGAAAAAATATAATGTTGATGCAAGACCTAAGTAACCAAACATTAATCAATAATAAAATAAAAATCCAAACTAAAGCTATTAGATAAAGAAAAACTATATTCATCCTACTTTTGGCTTTCTCAATGAGTTACTTCTCTTTTGGTGAATGAAGTCCACGGTGATGATTTTTGTGCTTGATAAAGATGATTACAGCAAGATTTCTCCGGGATTCAAAACTTCTGTAGACATTTCTAGCATTTCATGTAGTCTCATTTATGACTTTTCACTAACCAATGTTTTATACTGCTGGTTATGTATAAAATGCAGATCTTAAAAGTATTTTATACTATACCTACAAAGGCTATGGCTATTAGAAGAGGGAGTGGCATACCATCAATAAATGATAATTATTTTTGTTACTATTATTGTCATAATGTAGATCCCACTGTCCTGAAACCATATTGGCTACCGTAGTACAGCAATGTTTAGGAGGAGAGGGGAAAATAAATTTAGCAGTCAGGTAGTGACCTGATAAAAATTGCATCATTCTTACAAACTCCAGAAATTTTTAGACAAAAAAATTAAATTCATTTAGTTAGCAAACATATTTATAAATAATGAGACACAATTTAAGATCACGATATTTAAAATACATATTTTGAAATTTTATGTGTGTAATGTTTGTCTTTGTGAATGTATGTACACCAGAAGCATGTATTGCCCTTGGAGACCAGAGAAGGGAGTCTAGAACCCTAGAACTTGAGTCCGAAGCTTTCTTGGGCATGCTGGGCACAGAACCCAGGTCTTCTACAAGAATGGCGCATGCTCAATGGCTGACCTATCTCTGCCAGTAGAGATAAGTTAGGGGAAGTGTTCTAATTCACTCGCTTACGGGTTATCTGCAAACAGCTGTTTGGGGTCTAGTATTTTTTGCTGAAACGAGACAGTATTTCACCACTATAACTTTTTGAAGTGCACGTTCAGTGGCAGTAACGGCATTTATGCTGTTGAGCAGCTATCAACCGTGCTATCTCTGGGTTTCTCATCATCCAAACTGAAACTCTATGCCCAAAGTATTTCTGCCTCTCTCATTCCTTTTATCCTATCACCTGGCAGCTACCATCTATGAGTTTAGCTATTCCAAGAAAATCATACATGTAATATCTGTCCTTGTGTGTCTAGCTTACTTCAGCTTGAACAATATTTTCATAGCTCAAGGTTTAATTTAAGTGTAAATAACATTCTACTGTTTGTACATAACAGTTAGCTATCCACTGTATAAAAATAATAATTTGTTACCCACTCTTTATACATAATAGTTAGCTACTCACTGTGTGCACACAGCAGTTAGCTACCCACTGTGTGTACATAGCAGTTAGCTATCCACTGTATGCACATATTAGTTAGCTATCCACTGTATGCACATAGCAGTTAGCTATCCACTGTGTGTACATAGCAGTTAACTATCCACTGTGTGCACATAGAAGTTTGCTATCCACTGTGTGTATATAGCAGTTAGCTATCCACTATGTGTATATAGCAGTTAGCTATCCCTTGTGTGTACATAGCAGTTAGCTATTCACTGTGTGCACATAACATTGGCTATCCACTGTGTGCACATAACATTAGCTATCCACTGTTTGCACACAGCAGTTAGCTGTCTACTGTGTGCACATAGCAGTTAGCTATTCACTGTGTGTACATAACAGCTATCCACTGTGTGCACATAACATTAGCTATCCACTGCGTTCACATAGTAGTTTTCTATCCACTGTGTATACATAACAGATATCCACTGTGTGTGCACAGCAGTTTGCTAGCCACTGTGTAACATAACAGTTTTCTATCTACAGTGTGTACATACATAACACTTTGTTATTCACTGTGTACATAGCAGTTTGCTGTTCACTGTGTGTACATAGCAGTTTGCTATCTACTGTGTGAACAGGCCCAGTCTCATCTGACCTCGGAAGCTAAACAAGGTCAGGCCTGGTTAGTACTTGGATGAGAGGCCTAAATATCTTTTAAGACAAACTGGTCACTGAACCCTAAGAAAGATTGTATAATTACCTGTATATTTTGCTCAGTAAAAGTTTCACACAACTGTAAGTTTATATGTTTTCAATTTAATTTTTAATAGTCAAGATAATTTTAATTTATTTTCATTACTATGATTATTATTATTTGAAGTGATGGTGATTGAACTCAGGGCCCTGCACACACAGCCTTACTTCATTATTAGAAAGGAAGATAAAATATGTTGAAACTCTGGGATTCATCCTCTAGATCATTTCTATAAACCACATGTGTGCATAATTAAAACAGCTAACTGGGACTGTGGAAAACCTGCACATTTTTTTTGCATTTTAACCCAAACAACAAGGGGCTATGAAGGTCTGGGTTTGATTTCATTCTCTCTCTGCCAATTTAGCATGTCTGAGTACAGGTAGAGTTGAAATTCAAAGACCCTGTGAGAACGAAAAGCAGACGCTGTGGAACTCAGAGTGTGTTTGAACTAAATCCTTAACTAGGAGGTTGATTTAGAAACTGGTTTCTTAATAACGTGATTTTCCAATTCAGCTTTTCATGATTGGCATTGTTACCCCAAGAGTCAAATATATCACCAGACTAAGTTTCCCCAGAAAGATTTAACAGTGAGGTGGAGCACAAGCCTGATGCTAGAGTAGTATTTCTGTCTGTTAAATATCACAACACCACCTTTTCAGTCATGCTTTTGTTTAGTTATATACAGAGCTAATAGATTCTGAGATCAGCAAGAAAGTTGTTTTTTGTTTTTTAATTTGAGATTTTAAAAAAAGATTTAGGGCATCTGCTGTGACATAGTGCCTTCTACACATGACAGGGAAGTTGTACCCACTAAATCTCAACAATATGGCTGCCTAAAACAAGATCCAAAACAGATACTACCAACTGACATGTCAAAGTAGATAGGGGAACTGTAAGCAGAGGCAGTTTTTCTTTTGTCCTGACCACTGGTCTCAAATAATCACACAAAAGCTTCTATTAGATGCAGAATGTTTGACATATAGCTCAGGCTTAGTATTAACTCGCTCTTCTAGCTTAAGTTAACCTATTTCTGTTCATCTTCATTTTGTCACATGACGTTGTGGCTTTACCTATTCTCTAGCGCATCTTGTTCCTCTAGCATCAGCCTTGAATCTTCTGACTCTGCCTTTCTCTTCTCTTTATTTTTAGTTTGGTTTTCATCAAAGGCACTGAGAAGTGAATCTTGGATAGACGAGGTGGGAGGGCTTCTGTCCCAGGATACCTCTTGTTAATGCTAGGCCTTTACAATGTTTGCTGCTGCCATTTTTCTCTGGTATCTGGCATGATGTGAATGGGCATGTGGAGATCCCCACTGCCTTTAATGTACTGTGATTATCTTGTGGAAGTATCCTGCTCCACTGAGCATTTTTACCTGTGGATTATTATGAAGATGATTTCCTCCTAAGTTATACTGTTTAAATGGTGCAATGATTTTCTGCAATAATAGTGTTCATTTAAATAGGATTTTGATGATTGAGGGTCTTTAATAAATATACTAAGGGATTATGATAGAGGTTAGTTTAGTGGAAAAAAATAATATAGGTAAAAGCGAGATATACTGTTGCCTCCACCCCTGATAAAGAAGGGGCTGCAGAAGACAGATAATAAGAACAAAGAAACGTCACACAGCTAGCTTCTCTTGAGGAGCTGATTAGACTGTGGCTTTGGTTAATGATTAAGAAAAAATAATTGTGTCCCAGAAGCTAAATTAGCTCACATTCATTTATTTAATTATTTATTTATTAGTTCTTCGAGACAGGGTTTCTTTGTGTTGCTTTGGAGGCTGTCCTGGAACTAGCTCTTGTAGGCCAGGTTAGCCTTGAACTCACAGAGATCCCCCTGCTTCTGCCTCCGAAGTGCTGGGATTAAAGGCATGTGCCACCACTACTCAGTGCTCAAGTTCTTTTAATCTTAATGTTGAAAGGTATGTTCACAGGATTCAGTGTGCACCGCAGCTAAAACAAAGCTTTAAATAATGACTTACGGTTTGGTTAAGATGCCTTTGTTAGTAACTGTTGTGTCTGAGTCCCGAGACCCCCAAGAAGACCACCACAGAGCCACACTTCCGAATGCAAAAGCAAGGTTTTGTTTATTAAGTTCAGGCTAGCATGGTCCTCTGCCTCACAGTCTGATACAGCAGATGGAGGGAGAAGGACCCCATCTACTTTTGTAAAGGTTTTATAAAGACAAAACCCACAAAGCAGTCACAAGGTTATAGTTTCAAAGTACAAAATTACTTATCCTTTATCATAATTGGCTAAAGGTTAGTAAAACTTAGCTGATGTTCTCTGATAGGCTGTTGTAGTTTAGGTGGGTTTCTTTGCCCCCAGCGACTGTCCCTGGTCATGTACTCAGGACGTCTGTTGACCCCTTGCAAACAGAGAGTCTGCCTGGAGACTTTTCTGATTGGTCCATAATTACTCAATCAGCAGGGAAAGTTAGATGGTCAACATTCTATGTATAACTATAGGTGGGGGAATGGGCTGTACTTTGTGTAACATAGGTTTTCCATTAGCGAATATTTCCCCTAAAGTGAGGGTTCTGTGGCCTTCAGCTTATCCTGGGGGCTAGGATGCAGTTTCAAAGATCCAAAAGGCTATTACAAACAATGCTGCTATGAACATAGTAGAGCATATACTTTTGTTGTATGATAAGGCCTCTCTTGGGTATATTCCCAAGAGTGGTATTGCTGGGTCCAGGGGTAGGTTGATCCCGAATTTCCTGAGAAACCGCCACACTGCTTTCCAAAGTGGTTGCACAAGTTTGAATTCCCACCAGCAATGGATGAATGTACCCCTTACTCCACAACCTCTCCAGCAAAGGCTATCATTGGTGTTTCTGATTTTAGCCATTCTGACAGGTGTAAGATGGTATCTTAAAGTTGTCTTGATTTGCATTTCCCTGATCACTAAGGAAGTTGAGCATGACCTTAAGTGTCTTTTGGCCATTTGAACTTCTTCTGTTGAGAATTCTCTGTTCAGCTCAGTGCCCCATTTTATAATTGGGTTGATTAGCATTTTACAGTCTAGTTTCTTGAGTTCTTTATATATTTTGGAGATCAGACCTTTGTCAGTTGCGGGGTTGGTGAAGATCTTCTCCCAGTCAGTGGGTTGCCTTTTTGGCTTAGTGACAGTGTCCTTTTCTTTACAGGAGCTTCTCAGTTTCAGGAGGTCCCATTTATTCAATGAGGTCCTTAATGTCTGTGCTGCTGGGGTTATACATAGGAAGTGGTTCCCTGTGCCCAAGTGTTGTAGAGTACTTCCCACTTTCTCTTCTATCAGGTTCAGTGTGTTCGGACTGGTATTGAGGTCTTTAATCCATTTGGACTTGAGTTTTGTGCATGGTGATAGATATGGATCTATTTCATTCTTTTACAGATAGACATCCAGTTTTGCCAGCACAATTTGTTGAAGATGCTCTCTTTTTCCCATTGTATACTTTTAGCTACTTTATCGAAAATCAGGTGTTCATAGGTTTGTGGGTTAAAGTCCGGGTCTTCTATGATCGACTTTTCCGTTTTTATGCCAATACCAAGCTGTTTTCAATACTGTAGCTCTGTAATAGATTTTGAAGTCAGGGATGGTAATGCCTCCAGATGATCCTTTATTGTATAAGATTGTTTTGGCTATCCTGGGTTTTGTAATAGCCAGAACCTGGAAACAACTAGATGCCCTTCAATGGAAGAATGGATGAAGAAAGTATGGAATATATACATATTAAAGTACTACTCAGCAGTAAAAAACAATGACTTCTTGAATTTTGCATACAAATGGATGGAAATAGAAAACACTATCCTGAGTGAGGTAAGCCAGACCCAAAAAGAGGAACATGGGATGTACTCACTCATAATTGGTTTCTAGCCATAAATAAAGCACATTGAGCCTATAATTCGTGATCCTAGAGAAGCTAAATAAGAAGGTGAACCCAAAGAAAAACATATAGGCACCCTCCTGAATATTAACCTTCATCAGGCGATGAAAGGAGACAGAGACAGAGACCCACATTGGAGCACTTGACTGAAATCTCAAGGTCCAAATCAGGAGCAGAAGGAGAGAGAACACGAGCAAGGAACTCAGGACCGCGAGGGGTGCCCCTACACACTGAAACAATGGGGATGTTCTATTGGGAACTCAACAAGGCCAGCTGGCCTGGGTCTGAAAAAGCATGGGATAAAACCGGACTAGCTGAACATAGCCGACAATGAGGACTACTGAGAACTCAAGAACAATGGCACTGGGTTTTGATCCTACTGCATGTACTGGCTTTGTGGGAGCCTAAGCAGTTTGGATGCTCACCTTACTAGACCTGGATGGAGGTGGGTGGTCCTATGACTTCCCACAGGGCAGGGAACCCTGATTTCTCTTCGGGCTGACGAGGGAGGGGGATTTGATTGGAGGAGGGGGAGGGAATGGGAGGTGGAGGTGGGGAGGAGGCAGAAATCTTTAATAAATAAATAAATTAATTTAAAAAAAAACAAAGATCCAAAAGGACTCAGCACAGACATGGAATCCTTTCCAACCTTTCTGGCCTTTCAGTAACTTTGAGGTAAAAAAAAAAAATCTTGGAAAACAATTTGAAGGCATGCTTTTAATAGCTGAGCAAGCACTTGTTGAGGTCAGGGAGCAGGAACCATGGTAGTCTGGCTATTACTGACAGGGGCCTCTTTCTTGTCAGTGGGTTGGTGATCAAGGGTGATGATTAATTACTTGAACCTATTTCTGCCCTAAGCTTCCTGATTTCAAAAAAAAAAAAACAAAAAAACAAACAAACAAAAAAAAAAAACCCTGTTTATGAGTGGGTATGTACCCCGAGGAATTTACATGGAGCTGACAATTTTTCATATATAAATTCTTTTATGATTTCTTATAAGATTACCTTTTGAGATAAATAATAAAATGATTGGTTCTTTCTTTGTAACCACAAATGCAGCTTGTCTGTAAAATAACTGGCTGAGTAAAACACCTTGCTTGCTTACACTTTGTTAATCTGTAAGAAGTTGCTTGGGTGTGAAAGCATGTGGGTTCTTGGAACAATTTGTTTTTCACCTGTAATATGTAAAATGTTTAATCATGTAAGGGATATGGAAAACAGGTTGATTTTTTTACTTGTATTAACTGTAATCATTCACTTAAAAAGTAGATTGTAACTACATTGTAACTTTTTTTGTTATTTTGTCTTTTGTTTTTCAAGACAGGGTTTCCCTGGAGCCTGTCCTGGCCCTCGCTCTGTAGATTAAGCTGGCTTCCAACTCACAGCGATACACCTGCCTCTGCCTCTCAAGTGCTAGGATTAAAGGTGTGTGCCACCATCACTCAGCCCTCACTGTAATTTTCATACTACTTGAAATATTTTATTCACTTATATAAGATGTAAGGGAAAAAAATAGAAAGAAACATCAAGAGAGACAAAAGGAAAACACCAGGTAGGAAAAACAAACAAACAAGGAACAGAGTAGAACAAGAAACAAATAAAATAATAGGCGCTAATCTGGGACTCTGAAGGTTTAGACCAGAGCCAGAGACCTTTGCAGGTCTCAGCCCAACCCAGGGACCTCTGTGGGAGTGGGCCCAGACCAGGGACAACTACAGAAACAGGTCTAAGCCAGCGACCTAGGCTGGAGCAGGCCAGAGACAAAGAACTCCACAGGAGCAGTACAAGGGAGCAACCACAGAGGGAGTAGGCAGGAACCAGAGAATTCTGAGGATCCAGGTGCAGAGGTTTTTTGGACCTCCCAAAGAGTAGGCCTGAGCCAGGACTCTGTGATCTGGGTGGGAGTCTGGGATCTTCAAGGGAGTAGACCAGAGACAGAGACCTTCACGGACTGGGCCCAAGCCAGGGACCTACACAGGAGTGGGCCCAGACCAGGGACATTTACAAAAACAGGTCTGAGCCAACAACCTAAGCTGAAGCAGGCCTGAGACAGCAAAACCTACAGGTACAAGGGAGCAACCACTGAGAGAGTAGGCCAGAACCATAAACCTCTGCAGGGCCAGGAACAAGTCTGGGACCTTTGAGAGAGTAGGTAGAAATCAGAGACCTCTGCTGGTCTGGCAGTGAATCTGTAACCTCCAAGGGAGTATATCTGAGCCAGGACCTCTACCAGAGCAGGCCTAAGGCAGCAACCTCAGTAGAAAGAATCTCAAACAGGCCATCTCCATAGGAGCAGGCCCAAATGATTCCTGATATTGCAGAGCAAATCCCAGGAGCACCAAGCAACCTCCAGGAACACAGAATGACCAACGGAATGACTGGAACTGTGGCCCTGACTACACCACGAGAAGAACCATCTGAGCCTTTGGATCCACTGGCACCTGGTAGATTGATCACCAGAGTCACAGGCAACCTCCAATTATACCAATCAGAGGAAAAGATAGGTAGACAAGTTAAGAACACATGCAACACCACAAAGAGCAACACAACACCAGTAAAAACTAGTGGCCCCACAACAAGGCTTGAACAACCAAATATAGGTCAAGAGAAGAAAATGACCTAAAAATAACTGTAGGAGAGTGTTTGAGGCCCTTAAAGAGGAAATGAAAACTTCCCTCAAAGAATTGGAGTAAAAGACAAAAAATTTGGAAGACAACAACAAATCCCTTAAAGAAAAATTTTAAAAAGCAATCAAATGTATGAAAGAAACTATTCAAGACTCGATAATTGAAATAGAGACAATAAAGAAGATACAAGTCAAGGGAATTATAGAAACAGAAATCATGAGAAAACAACCAAGAACCATATATACAAGCATAAACACCAAATACAAGAGATGGAAGAGAAAATCTCCAGTGCTGAAGATACAACAGAGGAAATAGACTTATCGGTCAAAGAAAACATCAAATCTAACAAAAGCTTAACACAAAATATCACCACGAAAAGACCATACCTAAGAATAATGTGTATAGAAGAAGGAGAAGTTCAACTCAAAAGCACAGAAAATATATTTAACAAAATCATAGAAGAAAACTTTGTCAACTAAAGAAAGATATGCCTATGAAGATACTAGAAGCTTATAGAACACCAAATAGACTGGATCAAAAAAAAAGTCCCCTCACCACATAATAATCAAAACAATAAACATACGGAATAAATAAAGAATATTAAGAGCTGCAAAGGAAAAAAGCCAAGTAACATATAAAGGCATACCTATCATAATTACACCTGACTTCTCAGTGGAGACAATGAAAGCCAAAAGATCCTGATCAAGAGTTATGCAGACATTAAGAGATCATGGATGCCAGCCCAGACTACTATACCCAACAAAATTTTCAATCATCATAGACAGACAGAACAAGATATTCCATGACAGAACCAGATTTAACCAATACCTAGCCACAAACCCAGCCCTACACAAAGTAATAGAAGGAAAACTCCAACCCAAGGAAGTTGGCGATATCCACAAAAACACAGACAATAGATGATCTCACAGCAGCAAATCCCAAAGAAGGGAAAAAACACACAAAATAACATACCAACAACAAAAACTAAGATAACAGGAGATAGCAATCACTGGTCATTAATATCCCTTACTATAAATGGACTCAACTCACCTATAAAGAGACACAGGCTAACAGATTGGATATTAAAACAGAATCCATCCTTCTTCTTTATACAAGAAACACACCTCAACCTCAAAGACAGACATCGTCTCAGAGTAAAGGGTTGGGAAAAAATTTTCTACACACCTCAACCTCAAAGACAAACATCGCCTCAGAGTAAAGGGTTGGGAAAAAATTTTCTAATCAAATGGACTTAAGAAACAAGCTGGTATAGCTATTCTAATATCTAACAAAATAGACTTCAAATTAAATTCAATCAAAAGAGGCAAAGAAGGACACATGTTAGTCACAGGAATAATCCATCATGAGTAAATCTCAATACTGAACATCTATGCCCCAAATACAAGGGCATCCTCGTATGTAAAAGAAACACTTCTGAAGTTTAAAGTACACATTAAACTGCACACACTAATAGTGGGAGACTTCAGCATTCCACTCCACCACTGGACAGGTCTGTCAGACAAAAATTAACAGTGAAGTAAGAGAACTAACAGATATTATGACCCAAATGGACTTAACAGACATCTATAGAAGATTCCATCCAAACATAAAAGAATATACCTTCTTCTCAGCACGTCATGGAACCTTCTCAAAAATTGACCACATACTAAGTAACAAAACAAACTTCAAAAGATACAAAAATTTAGGAATAATCACATGTATCTTATCAGAACACCATACCTTAAAAGTAAAATTCAACAAAACGCTAATTCCAACAATTAGCATTCAAACATAAATACATGAAAATTAAACAATGCTCACCTGAAACATCAATGGGTCAAGGTAGAAGTAAAGGAAAAAACTAAAGACTTTCTAAAATTCAGTGAAAATGACCACACAACATACCCAAATTTATGGGACACAATGAAAGCAGTGTTAAGAGGCAAGTCTGTAGCACTAAATGCCTACATAAAAAAGCTGAAAAAAATCCCACACTAGTGAATTAACCAAACATTTTAAAACTTTAGAACAAAAAGAAGCAAACTTACTCAGGAGAACTAGACAACAGGAAATAATCAAATTGAGAGCTAAAATCAGCAAAATAGAAACAAACAAAGAAATACAAAGAACCAATGAGACACAGAGTTGGTTCTTTGAGAAAAATCAACAAAATAAACAAGCCATTATCCAAACTAACCAAAAGCAGAGAGAGAGTATCCAAATTAACAAAATCAAAAATGAATAGGGGGACATAACAACAGACAAGGAGGAAATCCAGAGAATTATCAGGTCATATTTCAAAAACCTGTACTCCACAAAATTGAAAAACTTAAAGGAAATGGTAACTTTCTGAATAAATATCACTTACCAAAATTACATTAAGACCAGGTAAGCAAATTAAATAGACCTATAACTGTTAAAGAAATAGAAACAGTCATCAAAAGTCTCCCAACCAAAAAAAAAAAAAAAAAGTCCAGGACCAGATGATTTCAGCTCAGAATTCTACAAATTTTCAAAGAAGAACTAAGACCAATACTCCTCAAATTGTTCCACACAATAGAAACAGAAGGAACATTGCCAAACTCTTTTTATGAGACTACAATTTCCCTGATACCCAAACCACATAAAGACATTACTAAGAAAGAGAATTACAGATCAATCTCACTCATGAACATTGATGCAAAAATACTAAATAAAATACTGGCAAATCGAATACAAGAACACATAAGAAAAATCGTCCACCGTGATCAAGTCGACTTCATCCCAGAGATGTAGGGATGTCTCAACATATGAAAATTTGTCAGTGTAATCCATCATATAAACAAGCCAAAAAATAAAAACCACATGATTATCTCATTAGATGCTGAAAAAAAAACCTTTGACCAAAAAACCAACATCCCATTATGATAATGGTCTTGGAGAGAGCAGGAATACAAGGAACATACCTAAACATAATAAAGGAAATATGCAGCAAACCAACAGACAACATCAAACTAAGTGGAGAGAAACTCACAGCGATCCCACTGAAATCAGGAAAAAGACAAGGTTGTCCGTTTTCTCCTTATCTATTCAATACAGTTCTTAAGGTCCTAGCTAGAGCAATAAGGCAACAAAAGGAGATCAAGAGAATACAAATCAGAAAAGAGGAAGGTAATCTCTCATTATTTGCTGATGATATGATAGTTTACATAAGTGATTCCAAAAATTCTACCAAGCAACGTCTACAACTCATAAACGTTTTTAGTAATGTAACAGGATACAAGATTAGCTAAAAAAAAAAAAAACCAGTAGCCCTATTTACACAGATATTAAATGGATTGAGAAAAATTCAGAGAAACATCACCCTTCACAATAGCCACAAACAGCATAAAATATTTGATCAGAGTAACTCTAACCAAACAAGTGGAAGACCTGTATGACAAGAATTTTAAATCTTTGAAGAAAGAAAGTGAAGAGGACATCGGAAAATGGAAAGATTTCCCATGCTCTTGGGTAGGTAGAATTAACATAGTAAAAATGGCAATCTTACCAAAAGCAATCTACAGATTCAATGCAATGCCCAGCAAAATCCAAGCAAAATTCTTCACAGACCTCGAAAAAAACAATACTCAACTTAATATGGAAAAACAAAAAACCCAGATAGCCAAAACAATCCTATACAATAAAGGAACTTCTGGAGGCATCATAATTCCTGACTTCAAGCTCTACTACAAAGCTACAGTACTGAAAACAGCCTGGTATTGGCATAAAAACAGACAGGAGGACCAATGGAACTGTATGGAAGTCCCAGATATCAATCCACAAATCAAAAAAAACCTACTTTTTGACAAAATAGCAAAAAATATAAAATGGAAAAAAGAAAGCATATTCAACCAATGGTACTGGTACAACTTGATATCAACATGTAGAAGAATGAAAATAGATCTATCACCATGCACAAAATTCAAGTGCAAATGGACCAAAGACTTCAACATAAAGCCAGCCACACTGAATGTCATAGAAGAGAAAGTGGGAAGTACACTTGAACGCATTGGCACAGGAGAGCTCCTCCTAACTGTAACCCCTGTAGCACAGACACTGAGAGAAACAATTAATAAATGAGACTTCCTGAAACTGTAAAGCAAACGACACAGTCAACAAGACAAAGCGACAGGCTACAGAATGGGTAAAGATCTTCACTAACTCCACATCAGACAGAGGTCTAATCTCCAAAACATACAAAGAACTCAAGACATTGGTCATCAAAAGAACAAATAATCCAATAAAAAAAAAATGGAGTACAGACCTAAACAAAGAACTCTCAACAGAGGAATCTAAAATGGCTGAAAGATACTTAAGGAAATACTCAGCATTCTTAACTATCAGAGAAATGCAAATCAAAACACCCCTGAGATTCCATCTTACACCTGTAATAATGACCAAGATCAAAAACACGGATGACAACTTATGCTGGAGAGGTTGTGGGGAAAAGGGAACACTCCTGCATTGCTGGCGGGAGTGAAAACTGCTACAGCCCTATGGATGTCAGAAAACTGGTGAGTTTTCAGAAAATTAGGAAACAACCTTCCTCAAGACCCAGCAATACCACTTTTGTGTATATATCCAAAGGATGCTCAATCGTACCACAAGAACATGTGTGCAACTATGATCATAGCTGCTTTGTTTGTCATAACCGGAACTTGGAAACAAATGCCCTCGGCTATAGATAAGGAAAATGTGGTATATTTACACAATGGAGTACTACACAGCAGAAAAAAATAATGGCATTTTGAAATTTGCAGGCAAATGAATGGATCTAGAAAACTTCATATTGAGTGAGGTAACCCAGACTCAGAAAGACAAATATCATATGTACTCACTCATTAGTGGCTTTTAGACATAAATCAAAGAAAATTAGCCTGCAATTCAGAATCCCAGAGAAGTTAGACAACAATTAGGACCCTAAGAGAGACATACATGGATCTAATCAACATGGAAAATAGAAAAAGACAAGATCTCCTGAGCAAACTGCGGGCATGGAGGATATGGGAGAGGGTGAAAGGGGAGGGGAAAGGTAGGGAGGGGAGCAAAATGTAGCACTCAATAAAAATCAATAAAAAATAGAATAATAGAATGAAGAACTAAACTTTGGCCCTCAGAAAAGTCCTCCTGTGTCTGTTTGTCTGTCCAGTAGTTCACCTGCTCTGCATCTCTTCAGTTTCTCTGACCTGCGAAAGACTTTCCATTCCTCAGCACCCAAGGTGAGTTCCTGACATGTTGAAGGTGTGTGTGTGTGTGTGCGTGTGTGTGTGTGTGTTGTTTCCCCCCTTCTCACCAGCACCAGAGAATTAAGTTTAACTCCCTCAGATAGAAAAGTCAAACTCTATGGCTCTGCAACTTCTCCCTGAGCTGCTCGAGGCTACAGCAGCGATAGACACAGGAGAAGTTGTAGGGAAGGGCAAGAAGGGGGAAGTAATGCAAATACAATACTTACATATGAAATTGCAATAAATAAAAATCAGTATTTCATCACTTTTGGTTCCATGTGTATGTCCATGTATGGGTCTGTGGAAGTGAGTACAGGTGCTTGTGGAAGCCAGAGAAAGGTCTTGGATCCTCAGAAACTGCAGTTACATGGTGTTGTGAGTTGTCCAACATGGGTGTAAAACTGAACTGGGGTCCTCTGCAAGAACGATAGGTGAACCATCTCTGCAGCCCTTACTTTATGTATTTGTAAAATCTAATGGTATTTGTTATTTAGCTAGCATTAGTATACAAACCACTTCTAGTATACAGCAGGATAACAATACACATCTTGACACAAACATGCTAGGAGTGTGTCCCTATTGTCCTGGTTCACTTTGCTAGGGAAATGTTTTATAGTAAGTAAATATTTTATGTATTAACTGGAAATCTCTTTGTCGTTGTTTCCTTCAAAGATAAATAAAGTACATGGTCACTTTTCTTTAAAACTCTCTTTTTATGGAGGGAAAGGCACAGAAGTAGGAGTCTGCCTGTGAGCCCCAACATGAATACTGCTCTATGGTTTATGTGGGCAACGGAGAATTTAGTAACTTCCATAGAGAAAAAAAAAGGCCAGTTTTTAACATGAACTTGATGCATATTTTCATCTCTGGCAGCATGGACTGATAAAACACATAACATTAAAAAATAATGGGCTTTTAGGCCCATTTAACAACCATGGTCAGGTACGTATTTGGCTTCATAGTTATAGGGCAGGCAATGAAAGTGGCAGCCAGCATTGAAATCACTCCAGAAGGCTCCCTGGGTCCATCTCCTCATTCCAGCGGCTCAGTGTGAGCCCAGCTCATTCCAGCAATGGCCAGCCCTCCCAGTACTCACAGGAGGGCACCCTGCACTTCCTTACCTCCACATTTATTTTTGTTTTTCTTCTTTTGAGGCCCTATGGTTGTTTTTTTTTTCTCATCCCTCCTTCTAGAATTTCCCCAGCCACATTGTTCTCAATGTCTGTCCCTCACTATTCCTTCCTCAAGGGCTTCTCTTACTGTAACGCTGCTTTTAAACGTGAATGGGGACAGAATCAAAAGAGACTCTGTAACCTCTGTGCCTTCTGACTTGAGTAAGTTTATTTCCTGCCCTCCAATCAGGGGGTCCCTATGAAGAGGTGACACTGTGATTGATATCAGTTGATATCAACTAAACTAGATTTTACTCTTGGCCTTGAACTTGAAGACAGCAAGCTGGATAAAAAAAAAAAAAGATAAAAAAATAAAAAAAGAAAAAACAAAGAAAAACATAACAAAATCAGAGCTCTATGTTAAGCAGGGGATACAAAATGCAAAATGACACCAAATTGGAAATGCTCAGGCTCTCTTAAGTAGTTTTGGAGGACACAAAGATGAACTCAAGGAGTTCATCTTCCAGGCTGTTTTA
Organism: Microtus oregoni; assembly: GCF_018167655.1. Classification (NCBI taxonomy): domain Eukaryota; kingdom Metazoa; phylum Chordata; class Mammalia; order Rodentia; family Cricetidae; genus Microtus; species Microtus oregoni. Next base: position 22,667,662 of record NW_024543094.1, read on the forward strand.
TGAAGAACTGAGACCTGGGAAAGTTCTGCTGCTTTCTCTCTCCCCCTTGGGTGGGTGGGTTCCTAGACCAGCCTTCCAGGCAGCTCCTTAGCTGTAAACCTGCCCTCCAGCCAGGGGAGCCCAACCTAGACCTAAATTCCTGCTTGGTAAAGCAGGAACCTAATGGGCGTGTTCTCAGGGCAGGCAAGCGCTCACTGGGCGTGGCTTTGGGAGGCAGTGGGGCGTGACTTAGGGTCAATGGGCGGGGAGAAGGCTAGCGGAAAAGGCGAAGCGGGAGGGAGGGGGACAATTAAGGGGGAGGGGAAAGCCGACCTAGCTCAAGTTCCCAGGGGAGCAGGCAACGCACGGCAGAAGAAAGGAAACTTCGGAGCTGGTGCAGGAGCTGTGGGCCGGGTAAAAAAGGTGGGGACAGAGGCCTGGAAGTCGGGACTCGCCTTGAAAGGAGGCACGTGGAGCCCCGGGCAGAAAAGCTACTCTGTGGCTCCGCCACTTTTCTCTGAAGGTCTCCTGAGAGGTTTCAAAGACTAGGGGGCCTGACTTCAGGTGCCCCGACCTTGGAGAGATGGCCTGGATTTAGAGGGCGCTGATCTCCCCAAGTTTCAAGTCTCCCAAAGTCTTATTTGAAAGCTCACGACCCTCGGCGGGTCCTGCTCTTTGCTTGCTCGGTTCGAGTTGACTGCTGTGCTCTAGGGACCTGCTGGGGCAGTTGTGCCGGAAAGGGAGGGGGAAATGGAAGCTGGAGGCCTCCGTTCCTTGCTCGGGTTTCTTTAACAAGCTTTGACATCAGAACCCTCAGCCTGGAGCCTTTACCTTCTTGTACATACATTCCAGCACTTAAGTGCGTCTCCTTAAATCTCTTAGCGAAGTTTATGCAGCCCTGCTATTGAGTGGTGGTTATAATGATGCCTTGGGCATAGTGATACCTGCCAGGGAGAACATCTTCAAATCTCTACCGACATAGAGGAAGTTGAGAAGCGCTTAATACCTGGCCTTAAGTTTCATTTATTCATTGCTACAGAAAAGGAACCTTTGTAAGAAAAGGTCCGGGACTAGACACTCATTTGGTTCATTCCTTTACAGTTTACATAGAGAAAAAGGATGTCCAGAAGTTATCTTTGAGGTGTGTTAACAGCTCCCTTCAAAGAAAAGAAAAAGAAACAAGGAAGAAAGAGAAATCAGGAAAGGAAGAAAACCACAGTACACATTGAAAAGAAATATTTCTTACAATTTCTGACTGTTAATGGGTCAGATAACGATTTTCAAAAAGATAATTTGAATTCCAGATTCACCAAGTGTGTCTTTATGAAATTATGTTTTCATTTGTGGAGGCTGGATGTTGCTTTAGAGTTATCAAAGTTACAAAAGCCTATATAGTATTGGAATAAAAGAGCAAATGGATTTTTTATTTCTATTCCAGGATTCTGAATCCTAGGGATGTTCAAGTGCTTGGTTTTTTGACATTTAGTGAAAGTTAGCTACTAGGGGTGGTACCTGAATTCTACACTCTGATCCATCACACAGCCTTGTCAGTTAGCTTCTTGAGTATGGATGAGCCGATTGAGCACAGAATGTTCGAGCCGTGCTGCTAGAAGGTGTTAGGAGGGGGTCTGTTTTTCTAAACCAAAGTATATGCTCTCCCTTAGACTGTTTCCACCTTATATATTATAGTCTTGTCCCACCTCCAACAGAGACTTAGGTCATTCATGATCTGGAAGACAGCATAAGAATCAATTCCGGTGGCCTGGTCTGGTGGTATACACCTGCACAAGCTACTCACGAGGCTAAGGTAGGAGGATTTCAAGTTTCAAGCCAGCTTGGGCTACAGAGTAAGGACCTGTGTTAAAATAGAAAAACTAAACAGGGACTGGGACTTAAGCTCAGTGACACAGTGCTTGCCTGGCATGCACAAGGCCTTTTGTCCAACCCTCAACAATAATAAGAAAAATAAATTCATTTCAAAGAGAGAGAAAGTAGCTGCGGGTTGGAAGAACTTGGGCCTAGAATGAGTCTGTCTCCAGCTCTCTAGTCCCAGAGCTTTGTAGAAGTTACTTAGGTTTCCTAGGGGCATCGAGGTCATTGATCTCTGAATCTTGACTCAACCTAACAATCCATGGATTTATGAAAATAAGACACTGCTTTTAGTTAATGATATTTTGGTCACATCTGGTGTTGAAATTACAAGGTGGTCAGGAAGGGTTACTTTATTCAATCAATAAATATGTACTCGGCGCTTGAGTACTCTCGGGAACTGTAATGAGAGCAGGACAAATAAAGACACCAGATTCTTAAGATTATGTTCTGTTTGGGAGTGAAGGAGCCAGCAAGCAAATTAATCTACAGATACAAATTATAAGTGGGGGAGGGGCTGGGATAGATACTGATGGAGAGGGTGCTGGCTGGATTTGGTGATGGAGATGGCTCACCAGTTTAAATCCTGATGTAGGAAGACAAGAAGGACCTAAAGATAAGTGTTTCACTGACACTTTGTAGGGCAGGGGAGACATGAAAGATGCGTTCTAGGGACTTCTGGAAGGTTTCAGTGTCCAGTTCAAGATGAAGTTGGAGATCTGGTTGGGAGAGGTTATGTTGGGATTTCTGCCATTTGGAAAGGACTGTTGCTTTCAGTACAGGAAACAAGATTGACACAAAGATGGGTGTGATGAAACCCAATCACAAGCTGAGAACAAGGCTGTGACATCAGTGGCAGTGGAGGCAGAGAAAGGAAGTCACATAATCAGCGCATCTTTCCGATGTGTACCATTTGACTTAGTATTCGTTGTATTCATACTCTCTTCCCCCCATTGCTAACTCCCAGACAGCACACTGTGTTTATAACTTTGTTATTTATTCCCTCTTATAAGAATGTCTTGTACTTGAGGACTGAAATGTGTCAGAGAGACAGGATCTCCGTATGTAGCCACTGATGGTTTGGTACTTTGCTATGTATCCCAAGCTAGCCTCAAGCTTGAGTCTCCTTCCTGTGTTCTATGAGCTGGAATTTCAGGTATGTGCCACCACAGGGAGCCAAGGTACTGGGTCTTATGCCTGTTGCCTCTGCCACTGTTTCCCCCAGGGCTGATGCTCTGCTGTATGTGAATTAGACTCTTCAGGATTTGCTGAAGGGCTGGGCTTTTTGAGTACCTCAGAGCTGGATTCCATTGACCTTGCTGTTGAATGTAGGTGTGACAGAAAAGGGGAGAATCAAAGGTGAGTCTCAGTTTGCGAGCTTGAAAACTGACAAGTCGGGCTAGGAATTGCTAAAAAAGCAGGAACAATTGGGGAAAAGATAGAAGAGAAGTTCTATGTGGTAATATGTGGGTTTCATCTTTTCTTGTTTGTCCAAATACCTGACAAGAAGCAATGTAAAGGAAGATGCTTTTTTGCGAGTGGGTGGGGGCTCACAGTTTGTGGGTTCAGTCCATCATGACAGCGAAGGCATGGCGGTAGGAGCATGAGGTAACTGGTTATGTTGTGGTCACTGTGAAGAAGTAGGAAGTTGAATGCTGGTGTCAGCTGGCTCTCCCCTTTCTTCCTTTTACCCACACAGTCCAGGATCATAGCCCATGAGATGCTGCTGCCCACACTTGAGGCAGGCTTTCCCATCAGTTATTCTCCTGTGGAGACACCATCCCAGAGCAAGATTAAGATGAAGGAGATTAATTAAGCTCCATTTTGCCTTCTGAGAAGGAGTTAATTTTACCGTTGCTGCAATAAGACACCGTGGCAATGATAGCTGGGGTTCTTTTGGCTCAGAGTTTAGGATAATTTTTTTTTTTGTATCCTGGTGAAGCAGTCATGGCAGCCGGAGCCTGAGGCAGCCGGTTACACCGCAACTACAGTCAGGAAGCAGACAATGATGTCGGTGCTCAACCGGCTTCCTTCTTATATAGCCAGCATCCCAGTCAAGGGAGTGGTAACACTTGTAAGGTGAGTCATCCCACGGCAGTTTACCTAATCCAAATAATTTTGTACAGGCATGGCAGACGACTAATTGGATCAAGATAATTCCTTGTAGGTGTTCCTGAAGCCTTACCTTCTAACCAAGTCTCCATTCTTGTCAAAATGACAATCACACAAACCGTTACATGGTGTGGACATATGAAGTGGTCTAGGAATACACTTTGGTTGCCTTTATTTCAGAGACCGGAGAATTTGTTGGCGCATCCTCACTTGGGCTGCCTTACAGACTCTAGGAGGTCTGAGTACCATGTGTCCAGGAATTTCTGCGTCCTATTCACCAGATAATCTGAGAGCCGCGTGGAAGGTGCTGTACAGGGCTTTTATAATTTTTTTAAGTAGTATCCATTTCGCTGTTGGGGGGATGTCAGGCACACTGTATCCCACAGTGCCCCAGTCAGCTTCACGGTTTTAAACAAAGATAAAAAGAATAGCAGATCGATGATTTTCAACCTGAGGGTCGCAACCCCTTTGGGTCACAGGGGTCATCTAAGACCATCAGAAAACACCGATATTTACATTACAATTCATAACAGTAACAAAATTACAGTTTTGAAGTAGCAGTGAAAGTAATTTTATAGTTGGGGTCACCACAACATGATAAACCCTGTTAAAGCATTATCACAGCATTAACAAGGTTGAGAACCACTGCTTCAGATGCTTAATTACAGTCTGCAAGCACAGCCAGGGGCAAATACATGCAGACTCAATACCCAGAAAGGGTGGCAATCAAGATTCCCATTTTTATTTGGATAAAAAGGGTATGTGCGTATGTGCGCACGTGCGTGTGTGTGCTTGTGTATTGTGTGCTGCCAACTTTTCCAATATGGAGAAATGATCATGGATGAGTTGTGAAAAGACATTCCTTCCCAAATGCAGTTATCAGTGAATGCATTTCCAGAATTGATTTGTCACCAAAGGACGTTTGAAATGAATCATGCCTATTTACCATTGACTAATATTTTTTTCATACGGCTTAAAGGGCATTTAAAATACAATTTCCTGACTATCTTACTTAGCTATCAGAGAATCAGATTTGGGCTTTGCTCACTGAATCCTGTAGGCATCGTGCTCTCTTTGATGGTGACTTAAACGGAAGGAAAGCAAGGAACATTTTGCTTTGGGCAGAACCAGGATACGTTCTGAGGGGTGCGCCAGCTATAAATCCAGCCTCCCTAGAGGTTAACAATCAACGGTCTCCCCTCCTTTTACTCAGACGAGTAATATGATGATGATAAATCGCTTGGGCATGACTGCCCCGAGCACTGGTGTGATGAATTATGTTGTTCAGGGCATGACCAAAGATTCTCGATTGTCAGTCTGTGATACTCAGTATTGACAATATTCATACATAGCCTTCTGCCAATTTTTATCTCTGCTTTGCATATTAAATTCTCTGTCGACAGGCCGTGACTCTTGGCTCTTAGGCAGCTCTGTTCTTTTGAGTTCATGTAGATAGTCAGCCTTTTGTTTTTTCTGCTCCCTCCTCATTAAGATGGTGTGAGGTGTGCTCAGTTATACACAGTAAACACTGTCTTACTTTTCAGTAACTGCTATAATAATTATTATTAGTCTTTTTCACTAAATCCACAGTAATAACAGCTTATCTTACAGTGGCTTAATTGAGTAATTATTTGGTGTTTGAAAAGCATTTTGAACACAATATTGGTAAATATTATTGTTAATTTAATGCTATTTTGTCTAATTAAAAGCCCATGCCTCCACAAAGTCTTCAGTATTATTGAAAAGGCTGCTATCCTGTTATTGTTTACTATTACACAAACTATACATGTATTGATCTTTAAAATATTCTAAATATTTTCATTAACTCTTAAATCTATCTCTTGTTTTCCCCGTCACACTGCTACATGTCCTCTCTGCTACATGGCTCCCATATCTGAAAAGTTAAAGGCTGTCAGTCTTGGTCTCTAAAATCCTACAAGTCCCCACCCCTATTCAGGGAAAGTTCACATACTGTTTCTGCATACACTGGGTGACATCTGTTTAATTTTTCAAGTAGCTCCCTGGTTTACTTGGTCTAAGGCTATGCCCTCAACTGTTACCTGATGTCATCAAAATCTGTCCCATTGTGTTCTGTTGAATTGCACATGCCTGGCCTGTCTTTCCTATAGCTATCATTCTATCTATAGAACCCTGAGACTAAGGGACATTTCTGGGGCTTAGTTTAGATGGCCTCTGTTATTGATTTGCATTTCTTTGTTTGGTCTACTGTAACAAAATACCACAAACTAGGTGACTTAAAAACCAGAAATGAATTCTCTCACGGCCAAGAGATTTAAAATTCAAGACGGAAGTGTCAGCTACCCAGGCTGTCTCTTCCTGAGGCTCCTCCCTTTGACTGGCAGCTGGCCATCTTCTTCCTATGTGGTCTTTTGTCCACCCTTTGTGTGTCCTTGCCCTAACCTCCTCTTCTTACAAAACTATCCAGTCCTGTGTGTTAGCGCTACCTTGGCAACCTCATTTTAACAAAGTTCCTCTGTAAGACCCTTTCAAGAAGCAGTTCTCTTCTGATGTGCTGTTAGGAATCTAAAAGCATAGGTAGTGGGGAGCAGATAATTCCAGTGTACTATGATAATGGTCTCTCAAAATTATCACTTTTCTAGTAATTTTCTTTATCAAATATGAGCTGCTAAGTCATGGATGCAAGTCCCCAGAGCCTGCTTTATTCAAGAATTTCTCTTGAATATTAAAGGAACTTTGTGCCTGTGACTTAACATTGAAATAATTAAATTAAAAATAAAGTGACATCATTCAGTGAATGAGGCAGGATTTATGAAACAACCAAAATATGCATAGTCAACTTTATACCTTACTATCCAAACTGCAACCATTCAAATATCCTAGTAATTTGCACCATTTTTATCCAAGAATAGTCTCTAAATCAAAAATATACTTTTGTCTGTATAGTAAATTCTAGACCAGGTTGGGCTGAAACTAAACAAATAAATAGAAAAGAAAAAGAGGTAAGAAGAAATGAATGATATATACAGCCTATAGTGATGCAACATTTGATGCTTAAGGGCCTGAAGGAGATGAAGTTTGCATGCACATGTTCAGTAATTTTTATATACGAAGAATTGTTTTAGTTGTATGATTGTCAGTTTTTGTTTTGAGCTTGATTGAATTTGGGGTCACCTAGTAGACTTGCATATAAGCTTTTCTCTGAGGGAATTTCCTAAAAAAGTTTAATGAGGAGGGCTCACCCTGGGGTCCTGAGCTGAATAAAAAGAGGAAAGGGAGTAAGTGAACTAAACGTCAGCATTCATCTCTCTCTGCTTCCTGATTGTGATGCCACGTGACCAGCCATGTCTCACTTCCCCTGGTATGCCGGCTCCACTGCCATGAACTGTACCCTCAAACCATGGCCCTGAACAGCTTCTTCCTCTTTTCTATTGTTTCTGGGCAGGCCTCAGCAATGAAGAATGTAACGAATACAAACTACTAGTTGATCTATTGCAAAAGTATTACTGAAACCCTTATGCAAGACTTCTATGGGAATGGCTTTCCTTGCTAAATGTGTTTGCTTATTTTCTGTCGTATGATACGTCTATTACTTCCACAACTCAGCGCTTTTCTACTAATTTTTTGGACTCTTGGGATATGGTTTCTTGAATTAAGCCTTTTATTTGGGAGCCTGTTAATTTACCAGTACACTAACCATTGAACGTCCTGCCCAATGCTGTGTCTAAAAAGTGTCCTCTGCTGTCGCAGGAGCAGTCTTAGAGATTGACATTAGGCAAGAACGTTGATTTTCTAAAGCCCAGTCTCCTTCTGCCCTTGGCAGTGCCTGTTCATTTCTCCCATGTGTAGGGCCGAAAACCCCACTGGTCTTCACTAGTCTCGGCAGCTCTTGGGTCCAGTGTAGGTTTCCATTGATTTCTATGCTGCCTTGAACTTGACTCAACAGCACTCAGCCAAGCGCATTTTTCAAGGGTGGTGCTCTTTCTCCTCTAATGAAATTATCAGTTCCTCAGTAGTACAGCATCTTCTACCTCAGTGACGTCACTGAGACTTTGCCTTGATATTGATGGTGGCCATGAGACACAAAGGGAAGGCTCTTATGTTCGGTGCAGCAATGGCCATCTTAGCCGCCCTTTATTTCTTCTCTGCAGGATCTTTCCACTTTTTGTTTATAAATGTTTTGGGGTAGACAGAGGGAAATGTTTCAAAGTTACAGTTCCAGGTATAGAACACGCTTCTTGAAGGGTCTATACAGTTCTGTTAGTTTATATTTTTCATTGTTAGATGTGTGCCAGATATACGAGCATCCTCAATTTTGTTGCAGTGCAGCTCTTTATGCGTCTATGCTCCCACTCATTCGCTCTGTAGTATGCTCAAAGAATCTATGGGATTTTGCAGTGTATTATTGAAAAATACAATACAGTGTAATGAATGGCATTGTAGGGTACATGTATGTGTATGTATAAGATTGTTTTCATTTTATTACATTTTTGTTTGTAACATCTAACCAAAAAGTTTATGTTATTTATTGTTTTTAATGAAATAGCTACACAGCAATTTTTTGTTTGATTTTTCTGTTTGATTTTTATTTATTTATTTTTTATTGAGAAAAAAAAATTCCTGCCTCTTCCCAGCCTCCCACTCCTCTCCCCCTCCCCCCACTCCTCTCCCCCTCCCCCACTCCTCTCCCCCTCCCCCCACTCCTCTCCCCCTCCCCCCACTCCTCTCCCCCTCCCCCCACTCCTCTCCCCCTCCCCCCACTCCTCTCCCCCTCCCCCCACTCCTCTTTCCCTCCCCCCACTCCTCTTTCCCTCCCCCCACTCCTCTCCCCCTCCCCCCACTCCTCTCCCCCTCCCCCCACTCCTCTCCCCCTCCCCCCACTCCTCTCCCTCTCCCTCTTCAGTCTGAAGAGCAGTCAGGGTTCCCTGCCCTGTGGAAAGTCCAAAGTCCTCCCCCGTCCATCCTGGTCTAGGAAGGAGAACATCCAAACTGGCTAGTCTCCCACAAAGCCAGAACATGAAGTAGGATCAAAACCCAGTGCCATTGTCCTTGGCTTCTCAGCAGCCCTCATTGTCTGCCATATTCAGAGAGTCCAGTTTTATCCCATGCTTTTTCAGTCCCAGTCCAGCTGGCCTTGGTGAGCTCCAATAGATCAGCCCCACTGTCTCCGTGGGTGGGTGCACCCCTTGTGGTCCTGACAAGTTCAGGACTACAGCTACCATTGTGCTAAACTCCCACCCTCGGACATTATGGGGAATTCTTAAATGTTGTTTCTATACAGAGAATAATGCATAAAACTTTGGAGTTTTAGCCTATAAACATTGCGAAGATCACAAAGTGACTTAGTGTGTCTGACTATAATGTCTGCATCCATATTCGTTAAACCATATATCATATCTGTGTCTTTAAACAAACATTGTTTAAAATAATGTCCACAATTATAGGATCAATAAACAGGTCTGAGAGTTGAAATTGGATAATAGCTTTCTCTGCCTAGCAAGAAGTCAAGATTATATTTCTGATGAATTAAGGGCAAGGCTAGTAGTTACTTCTCTAACAAGCTTGAAAATAAAGCCTATAAGATGTTGTAGACAGTTGACAATCCTTTCCATTCTCACAAACAATATAAGTTTTACCCATCCAAGTGAAACTCGGTTCACTGTCCCATCATCTCCAAGAGTATTTTCTATTCCTATATGCTGTTTTTCAGACAACCCACTATTTAACTTAAGCTTTACCTTACTATATATGAACTTGAAACACAATGGTCTTTATTATATTTTTCCTAGAACAGAGTAAAATAAGTACTTGATTAAAACATTGTAAAATGCCCATGTACCACCTAAGATTAATTTGAAAGAGCAATGAGAAATATGTCAACACTTTTAAAACCTTAACAAAACCAAGGTGGATTATTGGCTTTTTAAAACTGTACATCAGTGTCCACTAAATAGTCAAGTGTATATTGGTTGTTTGGTTGACACCAACTCTTCAGAATAGTTTCTGTGTTTCTACTATAGTGATTGGAAATTTCTGTTCATTTATGTGTATACACACATATCATGTATGTAGGCAGATCCTAGGTCACTCTCACAGTTACTTGACAAATGATAGTGTTGAGCTGCTTCAATGGAACATTTATTTGAAGGCTGTGGAAGCCATCATCTCTCCAGGGTTCAATGGCTGACCTGGAACTCTGTAAATCAGGCTGACCTTAAATTTGCAGAGATCTGTCTGCTTGTCTACCTCCTGAGTGCTAAGATTAAAGGTGTGGTTCACCACACCTGGTAATATTCCTATTCCAATTCTCGTAATGTGTAAATATTAAAGTTGCAGAAAAGCTATAGAAGGCACATACACAACTCCTCTTCAGATACCACCTTAGAACTTGAATATGGAAGATACAAGGGAATCACCTTGTTAAACTTTTTCGTTTTGTTAATGAGAAAACTGAGGTCCACAGACTGAGGTCCAAAGACAAGGACCTCATTTAGCATAGTAACTTTCTTTATAATATTTATGGAGTTGTTAAAGTTCCAGATTTTATTCTTCTTGGAAGAAATTATGATGTATTCAGAAGACCATCATTTTCCCAATCTGTGTCTGTTTTCTCATATTGATTGGTTGTGCTTGTTAGTTTTATGTCAGCTTGACACAAGTTAGTTACTGGAGAGAAGCCTCAATTGAGATATCTCCATAAGATTGGGCTGTAGGCAGGCCTATAGCGCATTCTCTGAGTTAGTGATTGATGTTGTACTGACCTGCCCATTGTGGGCGGTGCCACCCCGGGTGGTCCTGGTCTCTATAAGAAAGCAACCTGAGCAAGTCAGTAAGTAGCACCCCTCCATGACCTCTGCATCAGCTCCAGCCTTCAAGTTCCTGCCCTGTCTTGAGTTCCTGTCTTGACTTCCTTTGATGATAAACAAGCCAAATAAATTCTTTTCATCTGACTTTGATCAGGATGTTTCATCACAGGAATTGAAACCCTGACTAAGATATTAAGTATATTAAGTTGACAGTAGCTTTTGCTAACATTCAAGATATTTCATCACTATCATTTAATATATCTTATATACCATAACTTATTGAATTGGGAAATTAATCTAATAAATCAGGAATTATTTCCATTCTAAATGGCAAGATATATTATACATAATAAATGTGATTTCTGTTCTTCTATTGACTATTTATGGGTTTAAACATCCTAAATTATTGATTTAAGGAAATTGCATGTATTTATTTGTCATGTATGTATATTTGTGGGTATGAACATTGCATGGCATGCATGTGGATATCAGAGGATAGCTTCCCATGGTCAGTTCTTCCCCACTATGTGGATTCTAGGGGTCAGATTCAGGTCCTCAGGTTTGGGGGCAAGGACCTTTACTCATTTAGCCATCTCATGAGTCCCCCCAAATTACTGATTTTTTTAACTTGCTGTCATATCTAGTAATAGAGCAAATGCTAAAAATTGATAACCAAGAGTAATAAAAGTACATTTTTATACCAGTACATTATGAAAAATGCATGAGATGAATTTACTGGAAAGAATTAGCCAGGAAATGAGATTAAATTTCACAGGATGCCTATACAAGAACCCAAAGCAGAATAGAGTTGCAAGGGCTATAAAGACTACCTATGAAGTTAAAAATAGCTTCAAAGGAAGGACAGCTAATTCTGTTTATGTAATCGGTTTATATTGCTCTGCAGCTTGTTGGTAAAAGTAACTTTGAGTACTTAGAGAATATATCTTTATCCTTACTGTGTTCCAATTAAAAAAGTGTTACTGCTTTTTTTTTGTTTGTTTGTTTGGTTTTGGAAACTGGAGTCTTAGAGTGATTCTGGGGTCTTCTGGGTGCACACAATCGTAGAAAGGGAAATTAGCCACCACCATCCCTCAGAATGCTGCAATCACTGTCCCTCAGAAGGCTGCAATGTGCCATGACCAAGAAGACAAGCAATAATCTAAGAAGCATTGCCAGTTGGTAACTATTCTACTGTTAATGTCACCAGAGACTACATATCTCAAATCTGTTCCCTGTGTTTTCAGACCCACAGTGGCTCTGAAACCCGCACATTTTTTCCAGTCAAGTTAATTTATTCATGCATCCATAAACATTTATAGAATGCCTGCTTTGGGCCAGGCATGGCGCTAAGTGCCGCTGTGACGTGGTTCCCACTTCAACATCGAGCAGGGAAAATTCCTCATGAGTTATGAGAATCTGTTTGCAATTCTCCTGTGGGGTCCCCTGAGAATACTGGGAGATTAGAGGCCCCTCCAATGAACACAATATCCTGCCAGTCCCTGCCATGTGTGCCATTTGTCATTGACACGATGATAGTCATTTTACACTGTGGTTTCAACTCAGGAAACCAAGGAAACTACGGGGGGATGGGCAGCGTTTTTCTCTATTGGACTCTTCCTCCTGGCTTGATCTGAAGCTGCACGAGGAAAGCTGTGATCTTTCTTCATCAAGCAATCAATCCAGAACAATGCAGCTTCCATTCTCTGCATGGAAAATACTAAAGGAGCATAAAGATAAAATAAAAAAAAAAGTTTATTTGGCTTGTGACACTCATAACTAGAAAGCCCAAACAGCATGGATGCAGAATCTGGAGAGGGCTATGTTACTGTGTGTGTGTGTGTGTGTGTGTGTGTGTGTGTGTAATATAAAAGTGAAAAGGTAGGGAAAGATTAGCTTGCTTGATTTGTTTATTGATTGATTGATTGACTTAATGTGGATTGTGTGACTGGGACTGTTTGTATGTGCACCGCATGTGTGCAGAAGCCTGTGGAGGTCGGAAGAAGGCATTAGATACTCTTGCAGTAGGAGTTACTGTCAGTTGTGAGCTTCCATGTGGGTGCTGAGACCCAAACCTGGGCCCTCTCCAAGAATAGTGAGTGCTTTTCACTATTGGGCCATCTCTCCAGCCCCGCTCACCCCTTTTAAATAACCCACTTTCATAGACACTAACCTACTTCTGGGAGATGCAATTCATCTGTCTTAAACCCATTTCCATATTTTTAAATGAGGGACTATGCCCCAACATGAGTCTTCAACCCACAGCACTGCTTCTAGTCTGTGCTTAGGTGCTACTGGGGCCATGTATTCTGCTAGAGTGCTCTTCTCTTCCCAGAGTTAGTGAATACAAAGAAACCATCCCGATGCTCATTACACCCATTCCATTTCTGCCAAAATGGTCATGTTTGCTCTATTCAACTCCTTTACTAGTTAGTAGATATTCCTTGTAGTTCGGGATGTAGCTAGTGGTGGAGCAGTTGCCTAGCATGCAGAAGGCCTTGGGCTTCATCCTCAACACTGCAAACAACAATCAGTTCTTCAGTAGTACCCAGCCTCTAGGTATTGCCAATCTCTTCAGAGAACATTAATTTTCATGAAAGCATTCAGCGCACACCAGTCAGATAGAAACCATGTCTATTTTCACTTTGACAGCCAGAAAGGTGCTGACCCAGTGCGTCACTATTGTTTGAATCCTCACAAACAAACCCCAACCCTAACATCTTAGGAAAGGACAAATATTGAGTCAAGGTCTGTCTGGTGACCTATTGCAGAAAGCCCTGACCTTTGGAGGAGGTGAGCTCCATATTGCTGAGCCTCACTCTTCCCTTTTGAAGCTCGTATACCACAACGACTTGGCTCCATCACAATTAATCTTGTGTGGCAATGCAGTGACAATGAGATGATTTCTCTAGAGAATCTATGCTAATACTATTAAAATGCTCTTACAATGTCAGAATGATTGCGGCGGAGCATGAGGGGACTGCGCTTATGTGATTATGATATTATAGTGATGGGCGATTACCATAGGAAACTACTAATTTAACCCTGCAGGGACTTGCATTATGAAGCCATTATAACATGAGATTATAATGACACAATAACTTGGATGCATATTCGTGATGTGAAAACTAAAAGCTAATTGGAATGCAAGTACTATTTCCATTAAATTGTAATTAAACACTGAGAGCAATGCTTGTTTAAATTTGAGATGGAGACATGCAATTCAGAAAGGAAAACTGTAGACTTTAAGAAAGAATGCATGTTGAGTATAAGCTTAAAAATGGTTAGAAGCCCATTTCAACCCTGCCTTTTAGTGCTAACTGCATGGAGTGCCCCCCTCCACCCCGAGAGCATCTCCAAGAAGTGGGATCAAGAATCCAATCTAAAGTACTGGCTCCGGTTCCCATGCTGTCACTACCACCAACTCACATTCCCAACTCTCTTGTTTCATTTCTCTTACGAACGTCATACTTTACTTTGCCAAGTAGAAGAGACTGAAGCAAATTATTTCTCACATAAAAATTGCATACGTGCATATATTCATGTATATAGGAAATCAAAAGAAATCGTGTTTGCTTATACTTTTTTTTTTATTTTGAAGTTCTGTGGATTGAACCCAGAATCTCAGGCATACTAGATAGAATACCCCTAACCTCCAAATGATCGATGTTTGAAAAAGATAAAAACAAAGGAAAAAAAGAGTTTCTAAGAAATTGCTTTTACAGGAAAAGCCCATCCCCAGAGATGACCCCCACCTACCCTGGTGCTGGAGATAGAAACAGAGAATTTTGCATGTTAGACATGCATTTTATCACAGACCTTCCCTCATAGACCTATTTTTCCATACTCACCTTTGCTCAAAATTTACATTTACAACACTTTTATAATTATTGATACTTCCTTCTCTTTCCCTTTGCAGAATCAATTTCTTCTCCAAGACAATCTAGTTGGTAAATTTTTGTTTGTCTTTTTTTCAAAACTCAGCTCAGGCTAGACAATCTCGCACGTCACCTGGGAAGTCATATTTTACTGTTAGCAAATGATGCTTGACAGAGCTTCTGCTCTTACAGGAGATGTGCAGGTGGATTCTTCAGGGTATATCAGCAACAACAGAGGCACTTACTTAACACTGCCTCCTGCTTAGGAACTGTGGCTCCTAGGAGGAGGCACTGACTTCTAAATTCGGTCTCAATCCATAATTGTTACGTGGCTTAGGTAAACACAAAACTGGATTATAGAAAAGTAGGAACATTTAGGAGCCACAGAGCCTCTGAGATATGCAACCGTGTTGGCTTGCTCTGGTGTTACAGGGACACGGAGTTGCTCCTCTCTGCTCATTCCTAATTATGACTCCAAGTGGTTATTGCTTCTTGGTTTAAATATAGTCGAGATGGGTTTTGTTATTAAGCATCTAGTTTGCATTTAGCTATGCTGAATGCTTTAGGGTTATTTTTATTATTGCTTCTTATAACAACCAAATTAAATAGGTGACTCTAAATTACTAAAGTCCTTGTTTTTGTAATTAGGAAAAGGGATACACTGCAATCCAGTGGCCACTTTGTTTCGCCCCAAGAACAGTGCAGCTGGGATTAGATTGTTGTAACAGTGTTTCTAAAATAATAAATTGTGTGTTCTTTGGAGTAGCACTTCCATATTAAAGAAGATCATGGGAACTCATTGTGCTATTCATAAGGCTTACTAAAGCAATCATGAGGTTGAGAAGTTAAGAGACTCAGTTCTGGTTTAGATTCCTGGACCTTTGAAAGAGAGAGGAAACAGTTTTCACATCTGTAAAACAAAGACATGGAATTGAAGGACCCTCATGGTTCCTTTCAGCTTAAAAGCTCTTGGGCATATAGCATTTAACATTAATTGAAACTTAAACATCTTCATTGTAAACACAACTTTTTAAATATTTAATAAAATTATCCAATATTGTAGTTGTTTTAAAATCATTGATCTAAATTCAAAACCATACTTTGCTTGGATGGCATTTCAGCATCTGACATGTTTTGGCAGTAGATTTGTGATTTGACTTAAAATGACTTTTTATTCAAGAAACTGAGTAAAATTCTTAAAGTTACAGACAAATCAAATCTCAAAAAAGAGATTAAAATTATAGTCCTTGGGTATTTTGGCAATTTTGATAAACTGGATTTTAATCTGTAATTAAAGGAACTTTCTGCTTTATAATTGTTTAAAAAATGAAGCTAAATAATTATGTCCAGTAATATTAATAGATGAATATATGATTTACAGGGTCTTAGGAGGCAATAATAAAAATGCACAAGATAAAATAATTTGCTCAATAAACCTTTCTTTTAAAGGTGGGGGGGGCGTGCGTGCGTGCACATGCAGGGAGACCAGAAGGGGGTGTTGGATCCCCTGAGCTGGAGTGAGGTACAGGTGGTTGTGAGTCGCCAGGCTCAGGGGCTGGATTTTCTTTAGGATCAGGATGCATTCTGCTGGACCATCTGTAATCCCTGCAAAACCCTAACTCTGGTTTCTCCTCCCTCAGCTTCTCCAAGATCCTTGCCACCTACCCAGCTCCATTTCCTTTCTTTCTCGCTTTCTTGATAAAACAAACACTAGCAGTACATCAAATGCTCGTCTTTCCTCCAAATCCGTTCCTGTATCAGGTGCCATGTTCTCTTAGGATAAACAGATTCTGCCACCTAATTTTTTTCCTGTACAGTTGGTATCATCTTTCTGGAAGCAGATCTTCTTTAAGCTTGTGGTTCCACAAATTCCCAGCCAGGTTTTGGGTTCTGTGTTCTCATTGTTGTGATAACTCTATACAAGCAGTCAGTCTTTAGGATGCTGCATCCATTTGATGTCAAAATGGTGCCATAAAGTTTCATTGCTTGTATTTCTGTTTTTTTTTTTAAAGACCCTGATGGTGAAAAAAAATATTGTCACAAAACAGTAACATTTGTTTTATTTTTGACTGAAGTCTTTATTTCCCTGGAAGCCACAATTTTCTCCTGGGACATTAGGGGGAGTTGGATTGAGTGAATGCTCTCAGTCTGATGAAGCATTTGCGGTTCTTAAGTTTCTTTATGAGAAATCAGTTGATTTATACAAGATTGTATATGACAGTGCACATAAGTTTGCTCTTCATAGACCGAATTAGGATCTATACCAGTATAGCAAGGGAAGAAGTAAAAGGAAGGACTTGTTCCATTTTCTAGTCTGCAATACTCCATTTTCCTGTTATAGCAAAACAACTGAAACTGGGTGATTTGTAAAAGAAATAAATCTACATAGCTTGTAGTTTTGGAAATTCAGGAGCATGACAACATATCCAATTAGTTTGGGCATGAATGTCCATGATGGTCACATCATTTGGGTGACATGACATCATTCTAACAGGGAAAGATCCGTAGTCAGAGAGAAAGCGGAAGAGACTAGGAAGGGGCCAGACTTACTTGGTGACATAACCATCATATACAGATTAACCTGGATCCCAAGAGAACTCCTCACTTGGCCCCAAGGACAGACTCTACAATAAGCCAATTCTATTCACTAGATTCCATCTCTTAAAAGCCATACCACTCCTCACATTTCCATAGTAAGGACTAGGCTCCCAATCCTAGGGGTGTACATTTAAGCCACAACCAAACCATGCCATAGGTTTTTCAACATCTAGTCCTATAATCGGCACGGTATCAACAACATAATTAATCCTACTTCTAACATAGCCCCTAACGACTAGAGAGTACCCACTCATCTCTCTGGAGCTGAAGTTTACAAGAGATAAAGGGAGGATAAGAACTACTCTAGACAGGGAAGTCACACAAGCTGCTTGTACTGGTTAGTCCTGGTTGACAACTTGACTGGATTAAGTATTGCATAGGTGATTGGTGGAACACACTGCTGGGGGTGTCTATGAGGGCCTTCCTGGAGACAGTACGTCTTACGTGCTTTGGCACAGTGAGCGAATTAATCCCTTGTAGGATTCATAATGTAATGATACTAAAGGGTGGTGGGAAAATGTAGGAAGTGAAACTGAGTGAGAAGTAACTTGAAGTTACAGTTTGCCCTGCCTCCTCCAGCCACCCCCCACCACCACCACCATCAATGCACTGTGGTGAAGAGCTACTCTCTGCCACGTACTTCTGCCGCCTTGATGGTCTACCCAAGCATACAGGACCAAGAAGCCATGAAGGGAGTTTTCTGAAATCAGGAGTCAAAATGAATCTCCACTCCTGTATATTCTTCTCCGTTTGGTATTTTGTTATAGGGAAAAGGGGTATTTAAGACCCTTCTCATGAGCAGTTACATGTCATGTTCCACAACATGTTGGGATTCATGTCCTCTATTTCCTTTCCAAGAGCAAAATGATGTATATTTTCTTTGGCACACATTTTAGGTCTTTTTATTTTTTTTTAATAAATGTTGGTCGACTCTGAAAAGACAAACCTCAGAGGTCATGGATGTGATACTATTTTTGAAGGTCTCCCAGGGGATGCTTCCAGAGGTCACAGCAGTGTGTTCTGCCTTCAGTGAAAATAAACTGTAGTTCCTCACCCTTGTCTGAACAAGAGCTCGATTCCCTCATTGCTGAAATGGGAGCAATAGTCAGTGGGTTTCATCTCAGAGCACATCCTGTGGGCTAGTCTTCCACTGCTGGGTCCTTTTCGATGACTCACCTCCGTCCCTTGCCTGCTTGTCCTGGACATTAGGAAACTTAATTAAAGTGTGCAGCGTGTCTTAAGGTCTTCAGGGAAACACCTGAAATTATTATTATTATTATAAGTAACTATTTTTATGCTCAGTGATCTCTTGAAGGTAATGAAACTAGCTCTATAGAAAACTGGAGCTATCTTACAGGGTTTTATGAAAATACCTTCATTTGGACAGTGCTATATTAATAACTGGGTTTTAAGAACTCGGAGTTGGATTGCTGGGGTCTTTTTGGTCTTTCTAAGTGATTTAACTTTTGTCATCACTAAGTGACATTTTCAGAGATCAGCTAAGTATTCAAGTAATGCTGGTTTGAGTCAGCTTGTAAGACTTAGCAGTTTGTTCTCATATGGTAATCTTTTTAACACTTTTCCATACAACAGGAAATGGAAGACCGTGCTTGTCCAAGTTGGCATGTACCCTGAAATGTCCCTGAGGTACAAAGACAGATCCTTTCGTTTCTTTTCCTAACTCCTCACTCTTGAGTTCCTCTCTCCAGTGTTCGGTCCATGCCCTGTACTGCCCGTTCAGTTATCACTCTAACGCAGGGCTCATTTTGGGCCATAACCATGTGTCATTGTGTTTCATAATGATCTAGTCATGTAGTCCATGCATGAGGCTTTCCAGGGTGCATGCAAGTCCTAATATGTCTTTTCTTGCCCATGCCAGGTTCCTTCTCCTCCTCCAGGAAGCCTTCTTGGTGTCTTTCATGTTGGCGATTGTTGCCCAGGCATACAAAACAGGATGTCTGCCTTGCACCTCTTTCCTGGTGTCACCATTATTCATGATCTCATGAATATCTTGTCAATATGGAAAGCCAACTGACCTCTCATTGGTGTTCACCACGTGCTACCACAGTGTCATGGGTGCTGTGGCTTCCTCGTTTGTCACCTTTTCATCTTCATTTTCCTTAATATCTTCCACTGAACGTGGCAAATCCTTGGCAAACATCAACTACATTTGAGTTGAAATGTATTCAGGTAAAAAAAAAATGTGTGGCCCTGGAAATCTTGACTTCCTCATGTTGTTCTTCCTATATCTTCTGAACTTCGATGTCAAGGTATCTGATATAAGTTATAGCACAATTTCCTGTCTTAAGACTAGTAATGATAGGGTCCAAAGCTCCATGGCAGCACAAAACTAAAGAGAGCATATGCCTAAAATGCATTCCATTGCAATGGAACTGAAGGATGGAAAACACGAGATGAAATATTAGTTCTTTGGTTATTGAGTGCCTGTTAGCTGTCAATCACAGTAATAGCTCAGCATTGGCATCTACATCTCTGAGAGCAGAAATCAACTCTTGTAGTTAATAGTAAAACTAGTTTCTCCCCTTCTTCAAGCATGCTATGTTGGTTGTCACACAATTGTCCATTTAGGAAGTAGCCAGGCTACCAGATCAAGAGGACAAGGGCTAGAAGAAGGCTGGCACAATCTTCAATGTGCCCTGCTCTGTCTCTTGGACCTTTTTCTGTATAACTACCCTGTTGTTGTTTTGTTTTGTTTGTATTTGTATTTTTTTTTCCTTTTTACACCAAATAGGCTCAGCCTAACTGTCTAAAACCATGTAGCTGTCACTGGTTGCTTATTAAACTCTAAATTAGCTAAGCAGAGTAGCAAATCTCAAGCCTTTTTAATCTCAACTTCAAATTAAAGGATGTGGGAAGTATCTTTTAATACACAGTTGTGCAATTGAAGCTGTGCTTCAAGGAAGACTTTAAAAATTAAACTGTCTTAAAAAGATACTACCGTGGATGGTCTAGGCTCAATACGTTGAAAACCATGAACTGAGGGGCATTTGGGAGATGGCTCAGTCAGTAATGTGCTTGCCGTGCAAACGTGAGGTCCCAAGTTTACACCCAAGCACCCACATAAAAAAAGTCAGGCAGTAGCATAGACAGGTAGTCACAGTACTGGAGATGTGGGGACAGACAGACCCCCAAGGCATACTTACCAGCCAGTCTAGAGATTCCGTCTCAAAGACGAAGGTAAAACATAATGAAGACCAGCAGAATGCATGTGTGCACATACCCACCCCGTGTGCACATACCCACCCCCGTGTGCACATACCCACCCCTGTGTGCACATACCTACCCCGTGTGCACATACCTACCCCGTGTGCACATACCCACCCCCGTGTGCACATACCTACCCCCGTGTGCACATACCTACCCCGTGTGCACATACCCACCCCCGT
This sequence comes from Microtus oregoni, assembly GCF_018167655.1. NCBI lineage: Eukaryota > Metazoa > Chordata > Mammalia > Rodentia > Cricetidae > Microtus > Microtus oregoni. Next base: position 22,688,287 of record NW_024543094.1, read on the forward strand.
GTGCACATACCCACCCCATCCACATCCACCCAAGAAACATAAGTCTGAGTCACTGCTTCATTTTTCTCTCTGTAAAATCATCACAGTGGCCAGGCGTCGCCACTGTGACTTTGCTTGGTGTTCGTGCTTTTCTGGTTTACAGTTGGCTTTCACCAACTTAGTTGGGAATCAGGATGAAGTCACTTACTGTTATTTTTAAGTGTACAAAAGTCATGTATCCCTATATAGTATTGTGTGGGGCACAGAAGAAGAAGCTAGAAAGTTGTGTCTTCCAAGAGCATGCAGTGTGAAGATATAGGCAAATCGAAGAAACAAGCCTGCTTTTCAAATATGTCACCCAGAAACTGATGGAAAACATTTTTTTTATTTTAAATAATTTTTGACATTATGATTCAGGGAAATAATGTAATTCTCAACAAAGAGAATCTATTACCTGAGATTTCTCTATTGTTCGAGTTATATTAAATACTCATTCTAGGAAAAAGTGTGATGTTTTATTAACAGTTTTTAACATCTGAGGACTATATATTTATGTTGGAGTTTTTGTTTAATTGGTGCTTTTGTTTTGTTTTGTCTTCTTTATTTTGAGATAGGGTGTATTTGTTGCAGGTGTAGCTCAGGCTGACCTAGAGCTAATGATGTTGCCAAGCTGGTCTCAAACTCCAGACCTTGCCTCACCTGACTGTTAGGATTAAAAGCCATAACAGTCAGCTTACAACACCTTTTTTCTGATCCTAAGTCTACATCTATTCATAATTTTCTTATTTGGGCTTTAATAAAATTTTCTTCTTTATGTTTCCTTAATGTAAGCCATTTCTAGACTACAGCTTGGTTATAGCAAAAGCATCTTGATACCAATTGTTCCTGTGTGCAGGCACTGAAAAGAGCTGAGGACAGATAAGATATAGACATGCATGCAGAGGTCAAAGTACAATAGAAAAATAAAACAGAAGTACATTGTCTAGATGCTATCCTAGTACCTAAAACCAGCACACTACCCAGATTGTTTGAACAATGTAAAGAAATATCAGAGAAGCTTTTGATTAGAAACAACGTCCAACCCCTGTTGTAAAGGTCAGGCAGGCTAACCAGGAAGGGTGACGGATATGAATGAGCTGAGTTTACAAATTGATTTGAAAGAGGGAGACAAGCACTCAAAACATCGAACCAGGTGAGAATTTGTGAAGTCCAAAGGCAAGCAGGTAGCTTAGGGAGTTTAGAGCTGGTGACCAGAGCATAGATATGGGCTGCAGGTGGGGAAACTATCAAACTCTAGGTTAGGATTTATTTAGGGGCCGGGAGAGATGGATCAATGGTTAAGAGCACTTGCTGTTCTTTCATGGGACCAGAGTTAAACTCCCAGCACCCGTATTAAGCAACACAGCTGTCTCTAATTCTAGTCTAGGGGACCTGATGTCCTTTTCTGACTTCTGTAAACAACTGCACACACACACACACACACACACACACCCATGCACACACACACACCCATACACACACACACACACACACACACACACACACACACACACACAGTAAAGAAAGTCTGTTTTAAGAGACTTGCTTTTAAAGTTAGTAAGACTCAGGCAGAGAATGGTTTGTGTTTGCGTTCCAGAAAGTTTGACGAGATGGGTTGCAAAGATGGGAGAGCCATCAAAAGCTCTCACTTTAGTCCATGCCTAATGTGACGTGATGCTGGCTCCCACTGGGATAGATTTCCTACGGCAAGATTAGGAGGAAAGGATGAATTAAAACCGGTTACCTGTGCATTCATAGGCGTGGTATCAGAGAGGATGTAGACATGTAAACTGTGTGGGGACTAAATCTGATGTCCACCTAAGTACTAAGGGCTGCATTTGACATGAAGTGATCATTTGATAAGGCTGCTACGGTGTTCACCATAGGCTAACCTCTGGTTAACTATGAGCAAACCTTCCGTGAACTACTCTTCAGAATTAATACCGCCATTCTTCAAAATAGGCCCTAATTCATCTGGCCAGCCCTTTAGCAAATTTCTTAAATTTCTTTGGCCTCAGTTTCCTCTTGTCACACCAACCTGGAAGCATTAGCAATAGTTAATTAAAGAGAAGAGAAGTAATGAGCTCGTAAGGGTGCTTGACTCTTGGAAGGAACTCTGTAAACATGGCAGAGAAAATGGAGAAGAGTCACTGCTGTTGTCTCTTGGCATCTGTGTGAGGGTAGAAGCCCCTCTTGCATTTCATCAAATCTCCTGTTCTCTGTCTGCATAGCACATAATAGATGATAAATATATCTTTATCAACTCTCCAACAACTGCCCCTTTGTCATCCTTTTTGTTTTTCTGCTGATCTACCAAGGATTCCCCATCCTTAGGTAAGGTGCTCTCTGTGGTCCTTGTCTTGACTTGAGATTTCTCTTGCCTGGTTTCTCTTTTTCATTTACACTTGATCTTTTCTAATAATTTTGTTCAAAAATGTCTCCTCAACAGCCCCCATTTCTACTGTTAGGCTCACACAGAAATGTGTTCAAGTAGAATCTTGGCTCCTGATTGAGTTGATTGTGATATAAGAAAAAAATAATGTGGAAATTCAAAAATAGATTCAGAAAAGTGATGGTGGTCTGTATTAGAGTCAGAAATTGATTAAAGTGTATGATAAACAAGTTAAAACTATTTTTTATCATCTGTCCTTTAGAAGAAAAAGAATTCTCACAGCCTTGGATATTTTCCAAATTTGTGATCAGGCTCCAGAATTTCCACCCCGAGTCTCAGACTTTCATGTCAAGCTGATTCCAAGGTCAGTCAACTGACCTTGGAATACTCAGTGAAACCACTTGAGTTTGATCAGACTGACACACAGCCACTGGAAAGGTCTGGATTTGGTGTGAAATATTGCATAAGAGACAATACAGAACATCAGGCAAGAATGGCTCTTGGGATCATTTATCACTGTCGGCCTTTGGTTTATATTGGCGGTTAAACTGTTTGATTTTAACATGTGATTTTAGTACAGGTGTTGATCTTTTCCTGTTTTATTTTCTTTTACTGATTATAAATATAAAAGATAAACATAAAAAGCTAGGGAAAAATTTGTTGTTTTGAGAAAAATATGAACTATCTTTGTTTATTCTACCAGCCTACAATGAACACAGTATTTCAGTATGTCTAGTTTTAAGTTCTCATGCAGATGCATATACTGGGCATGCATTTATCATACTTAGTACCGTTTGTTTTGCCTTTTCATATTACAGTACGATCATCTTTCTAAGTGATTAAGTATTCTTTGAAAATGTGGACTGAGGAGATGTCTCAGTGATGACACTGCTGGTTGTACAAGCATGAGGCTCAGCGTTCAGATCCCTAAGCCCTGTGTAATGCTGGGTGGGCATGGTGGCCCACTTTTTAATTCTGGTCTCAGAAAAAAAAAAGATGGAGCAAGTTAGTTAGTGAGTCTAGCTATATCTGTGAGCTCTGGGTCTGACTGGGAGACCTTGTCTTAGGAAATAAGGTAGAGGAGTAAGAGAGAATGACTATTGTCCTTGAGCCTACACATGTACATGCACATACATTACACAAGTGTGCACTCACACACTTGTGCCACACATATGCATACCTATGCACATACCACACCAAACACACACACACACACACACACACACACACACACACACACGGAAAATATTGTTTGAAAAATTTTTCACTGATTATATAAAGATCCATAGTATATATCACCATTCTCTTCTAAGGTATTTTTTGTTGCTTTTAAAAAATATATTTATTTAATGTGTATGTGTGCCTGACTATGTATCTAATGTTTACACAGTGCCTAGAGAGATAAGAAGAGGCTTAGAAGTTACAAGCAGTTGTGAGTATCCATAGGCTGGAGCTGGGAACAGAGCAGGGTCTTCTGCAAGAATCACTAGTGCACTTAACCACTACTTCATCTCCTCCGCTCCCAAGACCTTGGTGCTGTTCTAGATAATGACAGAATGAAATCTTTGTATGTCAATGTTTTGCATATGCCTAGACATCTCCTTAAAACAGATTCCTAACATCAGAGTAACACATTTCGGACCACGATTTAGTAATATTGCCGAAGTGCTTTTTTTTTGAAGCTGAGGAGCTTTTACTTCTGAGGCATTCAGAAAGCGGGACCATGGCGTTTCTGCCTTCATTGTGGTGGTGTTTATCTTCATAAACTACTCAATGAAACGGCAGATTTGTTGTGACTATCACCCAAGGGGACTTTTTTGAAGGAACCCTGCAGCGTCAGCACTTCTGCCAACTCATAAGGACTAAGTTACCATTTCCAATATACAGCTTTTCCCTGATGAGTGGAGAGAGATTCTACCATGGAAACCACTGGCGGTCATTTGGCGCTAATGCTGCTGATGTAAGTTAGGGTCTTACAATGACAGACTTTTAAACAACTTTGTACGTCACACAGTACGTTTTATTTCTTTGTGTGTACACACATGCATCACAGCGCACAAGTGGAGTTCAGAGGACAGCATTTAGAAATCTGCTATCTCCTATGTCATGAGCCCCATGGATCAGCTGGGGGCCATGGGACTTGGCAGCAAGTGGCTTTCCTTGCTGAGCCTTCTCAGTGATCTGTATCTTTAGAAATGTTCACAGCAAACTGAAATGGCATAGCCTTTCCTCCTGTCATGTTTTGGAGTCTTATCTGGTGGCGACAATCCCAAATAAATGTCTTTATCTGTCAAAGGAACATTGGGACAACTATTTGAAATAAAGAGGGGGATTTACATAGTGTTGTACCCCTCCTTGAAAGTTGTTTGTAATATAGCATGTCTCTTAAAACCTATAACAATATTTTTATATGTTCATACTATTCAAAATTGTCCAGTCAGTGCAACCCCTTTCAAAATAGACATGGATCTTTAAAAAAGGCATCTCTTAAAAAAAAAGACCAATTACCAAAACAGTCCTGAACAAAAAGGACAAAGCAGGAGGCATTACACTGCTTGGTTTCATACAGCACAAAACCACAGTAATTACAGTGGCATGTACTCGCATACAGCAGACAAACAGACCACTCTGAGAGCCTGCCTGGAAGCCCACGCGTCCACAGCCAGCTGCTCTTCCTCAGGGCTGCTGAGAGTGTGTACTGGGGAAAGGAAAGTCTTCTGTAAACGGTGCTGCAAGAACCAGATGCCCATGTGGAGGAGTCACAGTGGATTCCTCTCTCCCCTCGTTCAAAGAGCACCCGGAAATGTAAGGCCTGAAATTAGAAAATACAGGGAAATTCTTCAGGATACTGAAATGGGAGGACATTTTTTTATTACATTCCAAAAGCACAGAACAAACACAAACATTTATGAGTGGGATCACATCATTTTCATAGCAAAGGAAACTTATCAGCATAAGGAAGAGAAAGATTTCCAAAAAGGAGAACATATTTGAAAACTGTGTGTCTGATAGGGGTTGATGCCCAGAATTATAAGGAACTGAACATGGAAAAGATTTGATTGAAAGTGTGTGCTGGAACTCAACTGGTGCTTCTCAAAACATGACGTGCAAGTTGCTAATAGATACATGAAAAATGTCTCCTAATTACTAATCATCAGGGAAATGCAAGTGCATTATAATAAAGTACTACCTCTCTCCAATGAGAATACCTATTATCAAAAAGACAGAACAAGAGCTGACAAGGATGGGGAGGAAAGGCGGCACTTGTTTACTGTTGGTGAAAGAGAAATTAGTCGACCATAATGGAAAACACACAAGTAGACTCAAGACTAGAATGAGCATCCATCTTACCATTGGGCACATATTGAATGGAAGTTAAGTCAAGATGTCAGAGCCATCTCAGCATCCCATCTTTATGGCAGCACTATTTGTAATAAATGAGATACAGAAACAACCTAAGTGATCAATGGGTGGAGGAAAGTCCTAAGTACACAGATGTATGTGGACATTCAGTGAAACTCACACATGCAAGCCCAGAAGAATCAGAGTACTAGCCAGGCATCGAAAGGAGCCAATCCCTGTCCTTTGTGTCAACAGAGGTGGAATCATTATGTTAATGCCAAGAGCAAAGGCAAACGCCACTAGAGCTCACTTGTATATAGGATATAAAGGAATTGATCTTGTGGCAGTTGAGATTAGAAGGGTGGTCACCATAGACTCGGGAGACTAGAGGGGAGGAGAGAGATGGGAAACACTGATACTGAAGTCTAGGCCACTGTGAGATGGGATCCAGAAGCTGTGGGTGCCATTGCATAACAGTGTGATTGAGACAGCAGAATCTAATGTGTGTTTTAAGAACTTGAAAAAAGGATCTTGACATTTTCACCACAAAGAAATTAGAAAGTGTTACTGATTTAGATACTAAACTGATTTTAGATAGTATACAATGGACATATCTCTCAAATTCTTATATGGCACTGCATTGATGTTTTATTTTATGGTTTTTTAATTTTAAAAATATTTTATGTATATGAGTGTTTTGTTTGCATGGATGTATGTGTGGCACACGTGTACCTGGTGCCCAAGAAGATCAGAAGAGGGCACCAAATTTCCTGGAAGTAGAGTTACAGATGATCATGAGCATCATACAGGTGCTTAGAACTAAACCCAGGCTCTCTGCAAGACTAAAGTGGTCTTAATTGCTGAAATATGTTTGCAGTCCCCCATTTTTATTTTTAATGTAATTTGAAATTTTTAAAATTGATAGAACACAAGCAAAACTGTACGAAGCTAACCTTTTTCATCAATGGGATGGCATAAGAATTGAATATCACAAATACTTATCAGAAAAGATACCCCACCTCTTTTTCACATCCAGCATTCAACTAATCTTTATTAGTAGGAAAAATTTATAATTATGACTTAATTTGAATAACATTTTTATTCTTCTGATTTGAAATATTTTTCAACTCTTTCATTGATTTGCTTCGGTTTTTGCAACAAGCTTTTGTTGTGCAACCCAGGTTGTCCTCAGTCTCCCCAGAGCTGGAATTCTGCATATGTAGCTTGATTAAACCTTTTTAAAATTTACTCATTCAACATTGCCCTTTACATATGTTGTCTCTTGCAGAATGATATACTGCCTGTCTCCAACTGTGTGGTGTACAGGAACAAAGTATCACAGACTTTCTGTATTATACGACAGACATACAGTTTCACATGCGACTTCATAGAACTAGAAGCCTAAAGTATAAAACAGTCCTTGCGGATTTTTATCTTCTTTGTGGATCATAAAAAGCCTGTCATCTTGTTCTGTCTCTACTTAATAATGGGGCAACGAAGCTCGGAAATCAACTGGTCTCATTGCAGAGGGCTCCACTTCCATGATCTCACAGTTTCTCCAAAGCTCACAATTTCATACCGCCACCGCTAGTGGCCGAGGATTCCATTTTATCGATAGAGCCTGGGGACAGATGCAAGGTTCAGTCCACAGTGATACCTTAAACCAGAGGCTTCAAAGAATAGCCGCTTTATAATCTCCCACAACTCTCTAGGTGTACCGTGCTCTACTGAGTCACGTGGAGCTGAGCTTGCAGTCCTTTGGGATCTCTGTGGAACAAAAACATTGAAGGTGGCCATGCAGCTTCCTGGTACTTCCACAGGGCTGAGTTCACAGGGACTGCATGGCTGGGAACCTCCTCTTTCCACATACTTTGAGGACCCCTCCTTTACATACAAGCATAGACTCCTTACACTGGAGCTCGGGTCCCCAAAGCCCAAAGGGAGCGGCTGCTGGGGAAAATTTTGTCTCAGATTGCCATCCCATTGGTCCATCACTTCGCCACATTGTTTTGGTTGCAGTGGGTGGCAGGTGAGCTCTGGTTCAGGGGGCCTGGGGATCGCACAGGAGTGGTGATGTCGAAAGGCATGCTCACTAAAGGCCATCTGTGAAGACTAACACACTGTATTATGTCCATTCATTTTAAGCGGCGTTCCTAGTCGCAGTTCCGGGTGGCTAATGAGGACCTCCCGCAGCTCTAATCGCTTTGGTGGGCATTTCCAAAAACCTAATGAGCTCTGATGTCAATCGCAGTAGTCAATCTACTTTTAACAATCCCGGGTCTCAAGTGCAGGGATTCATTTATAAGCAAATTAGAGCCTCGCTTTGATTCATAAACTTCAACCCCCTATTGTTAGTTTTTAAAAAGAACAAGTTCAGGTTCATTTGGCTGTGGGTACTAAGCAAATATTTGGGAAATAATTCGAAGTTTGTAATAATTCCAAACATTTAGACGGTGCTTTGGGGTATTCTCTTCCTTGTCTTTCCCTTTTGATCTTTGTGGTAGTTCAGGGGAATGTTGGAGTTTTCAAGTGAGGAAAAAAGCTCATCAGAAGCTCATCTGTTCCTCAGAGAAAAAACATCAGAGCCGGGCCCCATTGTCCTGGTGTTCTCTTAAATGTTGAAGGGCCTGAACCTGAACCCATCTTCCTACACTGTGTGTGTGTGTAAATACATATATTTTAAGGTATTTCCCCTTAATGAATAAACTGGAACTTGAACTGCATTGGGAATCCATCTTTCCAACACTTCATTTTACAGTTAGAAAAACAGATTCAGATTGGTCACACCGCTAACCTGAAGTGATACCGTTACTTAGTGGAACAGCCGAGAAGGGCAGACTCTGAGATCTGCTCTTCTTCCAGCTTCATTTGCGCCCTTCAAGGATAGATTTCCCAGTAAAATTGTGGAAAGATGCTGGTCGTGATGGATAATTTCTGTGATCCTAGCACTCAGGACACTGAGACAGGAAGATACCCATGAGTTCAGGAGCAGCCTAGGATTCATAATGAGTTTCAGGTTTCAGGCAAGCCTGGGGTACTAGGATTCTGTCTTGGAAAACAAAAGAAAGAAGAGCAAAAAAGAAAGCAAGGGAGGAAGAAGGGATAGATAGATAGATAGATAGATAGATAGATAGATATGAACACATTTCAGATACTAATTTGTGGTTTCTAGGAATTAAATATAAACACTTTAGTTCTCCATTGACTGAATACAAGTCAGAACTGGCTTTAATATTTGTTCAGATTATTTCAACTTCTGGGCAACAACCTCTTGCTGCAGAAGGCACCTCTATATATAAAAATCTGAGGGCTAAATTTAATGCAGAGATTTTTTTCTTTCCTTCTTTTGTGTGTGTGTATAGTGTGCGCATATGCACGTGCACGGGTGTGCACACACACTAGGGAAACACAGCAAGAGCCTTATGGCCTTCTGTGTGCAGCTCCCAGTATGAAATATGCTCCATGATGTAAATAAAGGTGTGACTGGCCTGTCTGGTGACTGGTGCATGTTTTGCTTTCAGGACTGTAGTTAGTATTGAAATCCAAGCATTTCCCCAGTGTCCTCCCAGTATCCATGGTGGGGCCTGCTTCTGAAGGAAGGCCGTAAGTTGAGACTGTTAGGCGGTATGGATCGTTCCATCTCCCCAGACTCTAGGATGTCACTGGTGCACATTACACTTCGTTTTGAATTAAGTAAAGACACCACTTTTTTCCCCTTTCCTCCTCTCCTCTTCTATTGCCCTCCCCACCCCACTTCTCCCCTTTTCATTTTGTCTTCTTCATAATAAGAGCATGGTTTTAGTTGTTTCACTAAGCAGCGAGCTAACAAAAACAAGGCAGTTACCAGAGTCTGCACAGACTGTGATAGGAAGAGTTGGCCCAGTGGCCTACTTTGATGAACCTAGGGTCAATCAGGCCCCAAGCCACATCCTCAGCCATGCACCCTGATATGGTTCCAGCTTTCAAATATTTCTACATTGTTTGTCAACTTTTTAAGTCTAAAGGTTGCCAAAAGATGAGCTCATGAGTGAAATCATTTTTGCCCAGTTATTACAGATGCGCTGTCCTTTTGTCCCTGAACCATTTTGTTTCATGTGTCTCATAAGCTGAAGAATGTACTGACTTCCACTTACATCCTTGTATGACTGATAGCATCTCTTTCCCTTCCCCGCCTCCCACCTCCCATACTGAACGTGATACCCAGGCCCCATTCTTCTGCATGTTAAGTAAGGGCCCTACCATTGAGCTACCTCTCTAGCCTCTTTTGATTGTTAGTTTGAGACAGAGTCTCACTAAACAAGCTGGCCTCGAACTCACGCTGCAGTCCAGACAGGCCTTGAACTTAGAATCCTCTTGCCTCAGCCTCCTGAGTAGCTGAGATAGCAGGCTCGTGTCTCCATGCCCTGCTCCATCTCTCCTTATTCGAGCATCACTACGTGGGCTAGAGAAAAGGCAGGGGTTATGTACAAGATGGACTCCTGGGGTCGTCATTATACAACAGCCAGATCCGCACTGTTTGGGAAAGGCTGTGTCACAGATCTGAACCTTTAAATGATGGAAGTATTCAAACAAGCTTTAAAAAATATTATATAGCTGTTAAAATATTTTTATCACAAATCAAATGTCAGCTTTAAGTGCAGTGTTTATAGAGTACTGCTGTACTGTGATGTAACACATAAAAAATAGAAGTGTTGATATATTTGGGCCATTTATTTGCAGGGTATTTTTTTAGTCCCAGCAAGTCCAGTTAGAAAGTCCCATCTGCTCTTCTGCTTTTTTGCCATCTCAACTGGTGTCACTTCAGACCGAGCCACCGTCTGATTTTTTTTTTCTTTCAGCATTATAGCAATACATACAGGTCTCTTCAGGGACATGGCCTTGGTTCCATCTCTTCTACCTCATCAGTAAGGGCTTATTCATGAGAAAAATGAGGGAAATGCAGCAAAGGGGTTTATAAAAGGCACCAGACCTTTCACTGTTGTGGGGGAGCTCGGGACAGGAAGTTTTAAATCATCTCAGTAAAAAAGGCAGTTTGCCAATTTGACCATTATATCTCAGTTGAAGTACTAGTGGCTTCAGTCAGCTCTAGGGCCGGCACACCAGTGTAAAAAAGGGCAAGGTATGATGCCTACAGCGTGCAGAGGGTGTGTGTTTAGAGTTCCCACTTGTCTGTACGAAGTTTCTAGACTTCTGGATGTCCTTTCTCCTCTGAAGTGTGAGATTACCAGTGCTCATCACTTTTCTCACCAATGTGGCAAACTAAGGCATAAATCACCCAAAAGGCCAAGGAAAGCATTAGTTGGGACTCACTGTTTCAGAGAGCTCAATCCACATAGCCCCTGGACTCTTGATTTGGCTCCAAATTAGTGCTGACCATCATGGCTGAGGGAAAAGCGTGCCAGAGGAGGCTGTTCGTCTTATTGTGGCCGGGAAGCACACAGGTCCAGTTATGGGGACAGGATAAGCTATGGCCTTGAAGAACATATAGGCAGTAACCTGTTTCTTCCATGTTGGCCCCACCTCTACCAACTCCCCCAAATGCCGTCATTTATGAATCCTTCAGGGCTTAATCTGTTCACTGGGTCAAAACCCTTCTGATCTAATTGGCTCTGAAACATCCTCACAGACACACCCAGGTGTGTGACTTGCCAATATCCTCGGTGCATGGAAGTCCAATTAGAGTCATTGACCATTACAGTAACTGAAAATGATATTCAACTTAGGTAAACAGAATATGCTTAATCATAGTGGCCAGATCAAAATAACCGTCAAAATTCCAGTGAAACTGAATGGAAACCAAAGTTATGTCCAGACTTCTTTCTCCCCACCAGATCGTTGGTCATGAAGTAAATTTTTATATATCTTATAAAAGGTAGTGTATGCATATATTTCTAAGAAATTAAATTCCACATACTGTCTCTGGTTTCAGCTGTGGTATGGCAGTTTTGTTCCATTCTCTTACTCTCTTCTTGTGTTCATTTTTTTGCTCGGTGTTCTCTTTTTATTCAATGCCCGGCGAGACTAGATGGGTTGACAGACATGGCGGCTCACACCTGTATTTCCAGGATGTAGGCATCTGAGGCAGGAAGACCATCATGAGTTCAGGCTTATGTAAGCTACAGAGTGAGACCTGGTCTCAGAAAACAAAAACAAAGTATTAGAATGGTTGAACGGGTTCTGTATTAGTTACTTGCCGTGTTGCTCAGACCAAGGACATGTTGAAAGCGATCTGAGGAAGGAAGGACTTATTTGGGTTAGAGTGACACCATTCATCAAGGCAGAAGCACCTGGGCTGTGCATCCCCAGCCAAGGAGATAAAGATGAATGGTGGTGTCCAGCTAGCTGTCCTCTGTCCCATGAGGTAACCCAGGTAGTGTCCAGCTAGCTTTCCTCTGTCCCATGTGCTAGCCCAGCCCATGGCATGTGGCTGCTCGCATCTGGGCTTGGGCTTCTCACCTCAGCTAACCTAATCTAGGTAATGCTTTAGCTGCATGCCTGGACCTCGACCCTTCCATGATTCCAGATCCTGTCAAGGTGAAGAGCGGTATGAACTCTCATAGGCCGTTGGTTCACCCTTGCAGACTAGCCTTTTACAAATATTCAGATCTCACAGGTGATGTGGAACAAAGCTTTTGTCAAATGCGTTTATAGATGCAGCTATCCGTTTGCAGTGCAGGTGTGTGTGATACTGAACTTCCTGTGAGAAGCTCTGGAAAATGCTGGAAGCCTCCTTTGGTGTGGGCGGTCATTCCCCTCTGCACAGATGTGCACTGCCACTACCAGCCTTTGTCTGCCATTCCTGCTTCTACGAGTGCCAAGTGCTCATCCTTATGATGAAAGACCCCGAGAGCCCTCTGCCTGTGTGCTGGGAGTGACATCCAGACAGAATACAGGTGAAAAGGGGCTTGGCCACACTGGAACCACGAATTCCTAGTCTGTGCCTTGCTCCATTCAAAGCCGCATCCCTGCTTAAAGCACTGCTGCCTCCTTTTTGTTCCTTAATCTTTTCTTATCCTCGGCGAGTGCGTTCCATTGTATGTGATCACAGAAGAAGCAGCCAGCTCTGTTTGAGAGCATTAGAGGAGTTTCCCAGAGGGAATGACATTTCTTAAGTCATTTTTTTTCTACAAAGACTCACAGCTTGTAAACTTGAAGCATACCAAGTTGCTCTTTCAAAGACGCATCAATTAAGCATGGAATTTGGTCCTTTTCTAGTAGACGTGGTAGTGTTTTATCAGTTTAGCCTAATTTCTGCCCCCTCTGTGATGTTCCCAAACTATCTGTAATGCTGTCAGCCAGAAGGAAGGACCCAGAAAATGAACCCATATGGAGGACTGAATGTATTATTAAATGGTGCTGTGATCTTATCAACCAAAGGAGTAACTACGTACTGTTTATTTTTAGTAGCAAAGAAAAAGGCTTTGAACAGTAACTTCCAGTCTATAGTCAAACCACCTTCCATGCACCTCTCTTCAGAACAGTGAGATCACCAATGAAAACCACGGCCTGTGTGGAGCCTGGCCATCGAATAGTGACTCTCTGAGCAGATCCCACGCGTTCCTCATGGCCTCCGTGTGTGCAATCTAATGTCGGGAGCATGGCTTATCAGTCACATTGGTCACAGCCCTGAAGTGCCCTGTGAAAAGTAGAAATTAGTCACTTATGGCTGTCAGCAAATTTTCCCAAATGATTAAGTTCATCTGCCGTGTTTCAAGGTCACTGAGGTGCCTAGATAAAAACTGACCCATTATTTGTCCGACCTCTGACTTTATCTTCAAAGTCTGCCCTGTACCCATTGTATTTTTAAAGTTTTCTTCTTTTATTGAAAATACGTTTTTTCATATCATAAAATATATTCTGATTATGGTTTCCCCTCCCCCAACTGCTCCCACCCAGCTCTGTCCCCACAACCAGATCCATACCCTTTCTTCTGCAGAAGGAAGTTATCTCGTCAAAGTGCAAAATAACTCGACTCTTTGCTGACCACAGACTGCGTGCCCCTTGTCCCAGTGTTTCGTGTGTAGTATCCTGTCGCATCTCCTGTAGCATCTGACTTGATTCCTGTGCAATGCGGAGTCTCTGATTTACTTATGAGAAGCAAGACTCCCAGATAATCATAGAATGGATCTAGAAGATGCTTCAGTGGATAAAGTCCTTTCCTTGTAGACATGAAGACCCAAGTTCAATCTCCAGAGCCCAAATAAAGTATCCGGGTGTGTTAGTAGGCCTTAGTGATCTTATAGTCAGGCTTTGTCATAGGAGGATCGCTGGAGCTTACTATCTAGTTCTTATGTGAGCTCCAGGCCAGGGAGAGACTCTGTCTTTATGAACATGGCACATGGCTTCAGAGGAATGACGCTTGAGTTTGACCTCTGACCTCCACAGGCTCAAACTTGTGTTCTACCCCCACACGTACAGGGAAGGCTGCCAAAGATATGGTGGGGGTGGGGGATAATTTTAGAATGTCTGTTGAAACACTTTGAAAGCTTTAAAAGCTAGTCTGTTCTCAGTTTTCAGCCTGTTTCTTCGAGTCCGGTGAGCATGGCTGGCCCATCCTCTGATTGAAGCTTCGCTTTAGGCAGCGCCGCATTGCTCCTCCCCTCAGCTGTGGGGTCACTGTTCACCAGTTTCAGTGCTTTCTTCCTCTTCATCCAGTTCCTTCCGTTAGGGATGTACACAGAACACAGAAGTGCTGAAATTGGAGTTCTTGCTGTCACTTAGAGCAGCTTGGGCGAATACTTCATCTGTGTACGAAAGGAAAGTACGTTGGGGACAAAGTTGTCTTTGCTCTTTCAGGGACGGCAGCTGATTGCTGTCTCTGTTGTGTATCTAGCTTCATGTCTGTTGCTGTGACAAATACCTCGGCACAGCAGCTTAGGGGAACAAAAGCTTCCTTTAGCTCTGGTTCCAGGTGACAGGCCATCACTGCAGAGAAGTCACAGGGGTGGGCACTGAGACCGTTGTCACATTACACCTGGTCAAGCACAGAGAGAAATGAACACATACACATTTGTTGCTTGCTTGTGCCTGCCTCAATTTCTCCACTCTGTTATGGTTCAGGATTCCTCTGCCTGGGGAATGAATGTTGCCACTCATGATGGGCTGGCTCTTCCTTTGTCAATGGACGTAATTAAGAAAATTCCCTACAGGGAGCTGGAGAGATGGCTCAGTGGTTAAGAGCATTGCCTGCCCTTCCAAAGGTCCTGAGTTCAATTCCCAGCAACCACATGGTGGCTCACAACCATCTGTAATGAGGTCTGGCACCCTCTTCTGGCCTGTAGGCATACAGACAGAACATTGTATACTAAATAAATAAATATTAAAAAAAGAAAGAAAGAAAATTCCCTACAGACAAACACACAGACTAAGCCAGTGTAGACAGTTCCTCCTTGAGACTCTCTTTCCAAGTGATTCTAGGTTGGGTCAAGCTGACATTTAGCTTCTAACCATCACAGATAACCTTGTAGTCACTTTCGTTATAACAATGACGTTTTGCTTTTAAGTATTTTGAAGGGTTACTTTCTATGTGCACTAGACAATAAACTCTTGAAAGTGAAATGGTTTGTTTCTTCTTACTTTTAATATTGAAAAAAAAGGCAGTTATGTATTTCTCCCTTCCCCACTTATTTTGGGGTCATCCCCAATGAAGCCATGCAGGTTAGGGATTTGATGTCATGCTTCTGGCTCACAGCAGGTCATCAACAGTAGTCCATCCAGTATGGTAACAAATGGGTAGCACCATGAGTAGAGGCCCCCGTATATTTCATCTAAGTTAAAAGTGATGACATAATATTAATATTAATATATAGCTCAATTTAATGGAAGTTATCGATTATGAAGGAGAATGGTTTTTGTTGATGTATCCAAGAAGCATAGCTATAACTGGGACAAAAAAATAGTAAAATATAAATATGACTGGATATCAAGAAATTTCTCCATTAAATAAAGTTGGAATTGCTCTATCAGAGGAGACCTGGCAGAAGCACTGGGGACATACATCTAATCCAGGCATTCCCCCTTGGGGCAGATGATAAATGAGGTCTTATCTCTACTGTCATTGATCCTCCAGACTGTCACATTCACAACCCTCCCCTCACAGACAGATTGCATGTTTGTGTTAAATGTTCTAATTCGGTTTTCCTATTTCCTTTTTAGAGCAAATCCTTGTGCCACTGTCAGGAATGTCTTCCCTAACTGGGAAAGTGCAAACTGTGTTGGGCCTGGTAGAACCAAGCAAACTGGGCCGCACCTTGACCCATGAGCATTTAACAATGACCTTCGACAATTTTTACTGCCCGCCTCCTCCATGCCATGAAGCTACTTCCAAGGAGCCCATCATGCTGAAAAATTTATTTTGGATTCAGAAAAATCCTTATTCCCATCAAGAGAACCTCCAGCTGAATCAAGAGACAGAAGCCATAAAGGAAGAACTGTTGTATTTCAAGGCTAAGGGAGGAGGAGCCTTGGTGGAGAACACAACCACTGGGCTCAGCAGGGATGTGCAGACACTGAAGTGGCTAGCTGAGCAAACTGGAGTCCACATCATAGCAGGAGCTGGGTTCTACGTTGATGCAACTCACTCTGCAACAACAAGGGCCATGTCAGTGGAGCAGGTAAACAGTACTACTTACGACGTTTTGTGTAAATTCAGGACAGTCTGAACCCTGGAAATGCCATTGGCTCAGAAGGAACTGCATATGTGACTATAGTTAGCTCACAAAGACAGCTGCCGACTAGGACCCAAATTAGTGAGATTCCTTGTCTTTCAAATGTTGAGGAAGGGGCTCTCGACACACTGGTCATTGGCAGCTTTGATGAGTTAATGCTTGGTTTGTACAAATTCTATCAGAGCTCAGTGGTTCCCCTCAGTCTGCTTGTAAACCTCATTTTTCCATAAGCTTCAGTCATGCAGCTTTGGCTTTCCCCTCAGGTTTTATAATAACCAGCAATGAAAATTCACAGTAGGGTGAGACTTGGCAGGCATAGACTTGGTACGTTTGCAAATACAGCGTCTTCTCTTATTACAAGCCGGGAGGGGTGGGAGAAGGTCTGTTCTCTTGTTTATAATATTAAGTAAGAATGGGCAGAATAGAAGGAAGCTAAGCTTGCAAGGCTCTGTTGTACATGTGTGTGTTCTCTTGTGAAACACGTGCCAGTTTACATGTGTTTACATACAGAATATATTCTACATAGTTTCCATAGCCTGTACAGAATGTCAGGTAGACTCTTGCTGAAACATCTATTGATATTTAAAATGGTTTAATTTAAATTTTCATGTGCATTATGTTCCAATAAGCTTTGAAATGTCTACATCTGTGGTAGTTGAAGACTAAGCTAATGACTTAAATGCTACTGGACGTAGGAACCAAGTAATGTACACATTGTGGGAATAAAGGAGAGTGTTAAAGAACTTGATAGAGTTGACAGATTCAATGGCATCCATAGCTGTTGTATCCAGATTAAAATAAGGACGCCTCTTCTCAGGCTGAACAGTCTTTCTCTTCTTGTCCCTACAGAGTGTTTAAGCTATGAGTTTCTCAATAGTCTCAGTAAGACACTTAGAATAACTAGTTGAATTAGTCAAAAATGTGTGATTCATTACCCAATCTTAACTAAAAGAATGTTGGTGTGTGTGTGTGTGTGTGTGTGTGTGTGTGTGTGTGTGTGTGTTTGTGAGAGAGAGAGAGAGAGAGAGAGAGAGACAGAGACAGAGACAGAGAGACAGAGAGAGGTGAGAGAGGGAAGAAGGAAGGTAAGAAGAAAGAAAGAAAGAAAAGAAAAGAAAGAGAGGTTAATATATGTGCAAATACATGTCAGGGAACATGTGTGTAGAAGTTGGAGGACAACCTCAGATGTCATCCTTAAGAAAACTGTACCTCTCCTTTGAGATTGGGTTTCTCATTGACCTGGAGCTAATTGGTGATATTAGGCTAGACCAGCTGGCCAGTGAGCCTCTAGGATCCATCCATCTCTGTCTCAGCAGTGCCGGGGTCACAAGAATGCAGCACCTCACCCAGACTTCATATATGAGTGGGGGTGGAACACAGATCTTCATGATTGTGAGACACACTCTTTTCTGACTGAGCCATCCTTCCTGATCCCTGACACTGAATACAGTTTTGAAAGAATACAGTTCTAAATAAATACCTCTGTATAGTATGAGTTTGTTTGGACGTATTTCACAGTCTATAAAATAGACTCATTCTCATTCTTCCTCAGCTTACAGATGTCCTTGTCAATGAAATTCTGCATGGAGCTGATGGAACCAGTATCAAGTGTGGAGTTATTGGGGAAATTGGCTGCTCCTGGCCTTTGACGGACAGCGAGAGAAAGGTACTTCAGGCTACAGCTCATGCCCAGGCTCAGCTGGGCTGTCCAGTCATCATCCACCCTGGAAGGAACCCAGGCGCACCGTTTCAGATCATCCGTATATTGCAAGAAGCAGGTGCAGACATCTCTAAAACAGTTATGTCCCACCTTGACAGGTAAGTGGGGTACTTCACAAATCACTGTAAACCACTGTACAACTCAGGGGTTATTAGAGAAATCACCGGTGATGTGATAAATGAAATACTAATAAGGAGATGCAGTGGCTACCTGGAAGGTTTTTTTTTTTTCCAGTTCTGAGTATTGAGCATAGGGCCTCACACACACTAGCACTGAATCATACCCACAGTCCCTGGAAGGCGGTATTTATGAAATCTTGTAATGAGCATACACTAAAAAGTGTAGCAGTGTGCATATCCCTCTTGCGTGCCACCTTCTGTCTGAGACATTTTGTAAAGGGACTTCCTTGGTCTTGCATAACTCGTCAGAACAGGTCACTGCTGACTGCGCCATTTCTTTCTCTTATGATACGATATCATGCACATGCCAATTCGACGTGTTCAGTATTTGCCAACAGCTGGGGTGATAAATGCCTCTATAAATACAAATAAAGAGAAAACAAATGGTTTCGCCCTAAAAGAAAAACCAAAAATGTTTCTGCCACCTGTTTTTTTCTTTTCAACACCTGAATTACGGAAACTGAAATTATTAAGATAATGTCAAATATGGTGTTTCTAATTTTGGCATACTAGAATTTATGGCTGCTGTAACAATTATAACACAGCAACCAACCCAACATGGTGGGCTTTGATTCATGGTTCTGAAGAAGGGAGTCTGAAATCCCAGTGTCACAAAGACTGTGGGTGCTCAGAGGCTGCAGGAAGAACCCTCTCTTGCTTATTCCATTGTCTGGCAGACCTTGCTGTTCCTCAGCTTGTGGCTGGAAACCTAGTTTCTGCTTCTGCCTTTCCAAGGCCTTGGGTTTATATCTGTTTTCTCTTCAATCTCTAAGGATATTTGATATTGAATTTAGGACCCACTTGTAATAGCATGAACTCAAGTTAAGATCCTTAATTATTATCTACAAATCCTTTTTTTCTGAAATAAGGTCACGTTCAGAGATTCCTAGGGTTAAAACCAGACATGTTTTCAGAATGTGCTACTCAACCTATTACATGTCTTATGAGAGGCTTGACTTTATAAACAGATGCTTGGCCACTGTTAATACAAAAACATGTAACCAATGCTAATCCTAAACCTTTAGAGTAGCCGTATTGAAATTAGCATTAGATTGACAAGATTTATAATATAATTCTTCCTCTTTTTAAATTATTGTATTTCTTCTTTGAAAATGTCATACATGTCTACAGCCAATCTTGATCACACCCATCCATCACTCCCCCTCCAACACCCACTCCCAAGGACATTATTTTTAATTCCTCCAGTAAATGTCTGTGTTATAATGTTTAGCTTTTGTTTGTCTAAAAAGAGCCTTATTCTGTTTTCGTGTGTGTGTTTGTGTGTTATGGATAATATGATAGAATCAATCATTTCCAATACTCTACTTGCAAGTTACTTTCCTAAGCCCTCAGTGATCATCCATCGTACACTTCTATTGACAACCAGCTGAAACAAGGTGTCCTTCCTTTAAAATACTTTGGTTTTAGTTTGTTTGTTCCTTTGCTTATTTGCTGAAATCTTTTACAGCTGTTATTTTTATTATTCTGCATTTTTCTATGACCTGACTCATTGTGGGTTTTGGTTATTTGTTTGATTTGACTTTGGGTTTTTTTTTTGAGACCAGGTTTCTTTG
Organism: Microtus oregoni; assembly: GCF_018167655.1. Taxonomy (NCBI): domain Eukaryota; kingdom Metazoa; phylum Chordata; class Mammalia; order Rodentia; family Cricetidae; genus Microtus; species Microtus oregoni. The sequence continues at coordinate 22,708,179 of NW_024543094.1, forward strand.
TGTAGCCCAGGCTGTCTTCAAACTCAGAAATTCACCTGCCTCTGCCTCCCAAGTGCAAGGGTATAGAGTGTGCACCACCACTACTCTGCTTCATTGTGTCTTTTCTTATTGTGTACTTAGAAGTCCTTGATATTTTTAGTATAAAGATGTATCTTCCATTACTTCTGAGAAGCTCCACACATTGTCTCTCCAAATATTGCTTATTGTTCATAGTGTAAGTTCCAACCAAATACCAGCAGGACCTTCGTACCTGTCCTTCTTATCTCTGATTGTTCCTCCACTTCTCTCTCTGAGCCGTAATTTCTTCAGTTCTATCTATTCACTGTGGTCTTCCCAGCAGAATCCATTGCCCTTTGTGTATTTTTCTTATAATATTAACATAAAGTTTTCTTATTAAATTTCACTTCATTACCTTTCAAATCTGTGTGGTTAAATTTAAGAACTTTTATTTCCTTCAACACATTTGCAGTTTCTTCTTGTTGAAAAATAACGGTGAGCATCAAGCCAGGTATGGTGGTGTGTGCCTTCAGTCTTAGCAGAGGTGGGTGTATCTCTGTGTGTTCATGGCCAGCCTGGTCTACATAACAAGTTGCAGGCCAGCCAAGGCTATGCAGTGAGATACTGTCTCAGAAAAAATTAAGGTTGCAATATCTCTTTCATAACTGATAAACACAGTTTATTGTGTTTTTTATTGGTGTAGTTTGCTATTGACCCACTGTAGAAGGGTCCTGCATAGGAAGTGCTTTTGTGTGTCCTAAAGTAAAATGTTTTACTGTGAGCATATCCCACACTCCTAGAAAATTAATATAACAGCTAAATTATCTTTCCTCTTCTTTAAGTGCTTTATTTATTTACTTATTTTTGAGGCAGAGTCTTAATGTGTAGTTAGGCTGACCTAAATCCAGACCCCCCCCCCACCTTGACCTTCCAAGCATTAGGCTGCACCTCCATTCTTGGCTCTTCCTTTTTGGTTTTGCTGAGATTTTTTTTTCTTGCTTTTGTTGTTGTTGTTTGTTTGTTTTGATTGTTTCTGGCAGGGAGTTAGGTGTCATTGTCAACTTAATTCAACTTTAAATTAAATTTAAAGATGTTTCCTTTTATTTATTATGATAAAACACATGGAACATAAAATTTACCATCTTAAATATTTGAAGCATTCCCTTCAGTGGTGTTCCAAACATTTCTCCCCCATTCTGCTTTTCCTCCCTGTGAATCTGAACGCCACATACTTCAAATGGATGGAAACACCACAGCTTTTGATGGTTGTGTGCATCTCTGACAGGAGAACCTGTCACACATCACACAGCCACTGTGAGTTCTCACCCTTCCAACAGTTGTGGCTATAGATCCTCAGGATTTCTCTCCCATCTTTCCCACTCGTCAGCTGAGATGAAGACATGCACAGACTCCCGAGAACTCTGTGCCTCAGGTTTCTCCCAACTCCCTATTCCTGGTGGGGAGGGATCTTATTTCTGATGGTGGGGCAGCTTTCCCTGCAGCTCCAGACTGATCTTGCTGCCAGTTTAGTCCCCAAGTCTGCCATACAGAGCTTACATTGCTCAACCTTATTGCCCATTTTCTCACCTCCTTGTTGCTTCTGCCCCTGAAAAGGTCCTAGCTCTGCTGCAGCCCCAACCAGGCATTTAAAAACATGAGGCTTTTTTTCTGTTAAGTTTTTTTCAGTGTTTTACATGGACTCTGTTGGAAAGGTTTCTGTGAACGTTTAGTCTGCCACACTGCTTGAAACTAGATCAAGATTCTCCTTAAAGCAGGATCTTACCATCCTTCTTCATTCACAGTTAGACATTAAGTTAGAAAAATTATGCTTGGCACATATAAAAAATAAGTTTTCATTGTAAATTGCAAAATAAACCTGAACTAGCACAATATTTCTTGGTTCATAAAAATGAAACAATATAAAAAAAAAGACTAGTATTTATTTCCTAGTGGTTGGACTATGTTTTTTTACTAGCATATAACATATATATATATATATATACTATTATATATATTATATAATATATATAACAATAAAAATGTATGAACTGATTTCCATTGGCTACAAGTTCATTACTTCCCTCTTGGATCGCTCATGCCTGAATGGATTTGTTGACCTGACACCACACAAGCCCCAAGTAACCGGCACATCCTGAGGCAGTTGCTAGAGCAGTCACCCACTCTGCTCCCATGGTATGGATAATCTGAGATTCTAGTGCAAGACAAAGAAATACATGGGAATATTCCTATGGGGAAGCAACCAGGGAAAATGGCTTTTGAAAACAAACCAAATAAAGTAACAGAAAAAAGTCAGGAGGCAGATGTAGGAAGAGGTGGCTATTTGAAGTGACTGCTCACAGCAGACCAGTTGCTGGGCTGGAGTTTGCTAGGTCAGCTTCCACAGGCTGCCTGAGCTCTGCTGGGCAGTACGTACAGTCTGATCTGTGCTGGAGGAGCAGGGACTTCAGCTCTTTGTAATGGGGACAGCACACAAAAGAGCTGGACACAATGTGGAAGACATAAAAAAGGAGAGCATTTCCTAAAACACAGCCTTTAAAGCTTCCCAAAGCAAACCTAATGCCATTTCATTCTCCCACCGTGTTTCTGGGCATAGTACAGAAAAGGTTCTAAAGCTGTGCTTTGTTAAGTTTGGGAAGGAGTAGCTTGAGGTGGCCGCTGTGTCTTTTACCTCACTTAAGAACACAGAGGTTTGGGACTGAGCAGGGTGATCTTCAGCCTTGACTACATGCAAAATTACTTTAGGTTTTCCCTTCAAATGTAGATTTCATTTGGGAGAGCATAAACACAAAATATTTTAGTGTGCTCGCAAAACTATGGAAGCAGTGAAATATTCCTGAAGCTTTATGAAATCTGCATGAAGATTTATCCAAGACAGGCAGCCAGCGAAGTGTGTGTGCGCGCATACACACACACACACACACACACACACACAGACACACACACACACACACACACACACACACACACCCCACTGCAACAATAAGAACTCTTCTCATCGTTATCCAAAGGGGGCAATTGAAATGCTGAAAAGAAAGAGTTAATGGATGACCATCTCCTTGAAGACCTCCAAACCACACTGTTACCATGTGACCATTGCTTATCAGCTTAAGGTCATTAAATAGGCAACAACTTGATAAAATAAATCGGCCATGTTCCAAGCTCTCCTCCAACCATCTGTTTCCCTAAGGCCCATGAGTCTGTGGAAGAGCAGTTTGACTGCTATGAATTTAACCCTTAGGGACATCAAAGGGGGCTGTCCTTGACAGTGGCTACCCAAAGTCAACATCTATTAGACAATAGCAGTATCCCTGTGTTCTTGTATGGGATTTTAATGGGGGAATTCTTTGCACCATTAAACATTTAATAATAGTTTGACCACCTGCAGAAACTGTAGCCACACTTCCAGGTAGAGCCTAGGAGCATCACCACCTTGGGTCAGGTCTAATATGGGCTATGTGTGTTTCAAGAATGCCCCCCACAGTTCTTCTTTTTGTCAAGCCTGTTCAAACAGGATTTACTGTCAATGCCCTATTAGAGTGCTTGTAACCATGCATACACAACAGAATTATTTCTTTACCAGAGAGAGCTCAATGGGGAAAAAAGTAAAAAACATCGTCCAAATAACAAATACTTGGGAACAATTTGCCAATTCAAATGTTGAGCTTCCTGGAGGGCAACAGACAGGTGCTATGCCTAAATCTTTCCTCATCTTGGATATCTATTTAACAAGCCAGAGAGTTTTGATGAACGTCCAGGGTCTGATTAGGGGCTGTATAATTAAGTGTAGGCAGATAGCTCATCATTCTCTTGGAAAACTGATCCCTGGGGAAGGGAAAGGAATTTGACCCAAGGGTATCTGAAAGACCGGAAGGAAAAACTCAGGAGTGCTCCAAAAACATTTTGTTCTCTTTGCCTTTGATCACGCACGCCAAATTGGCCGAGCCCTTGGAAGGATACAAATCTGACACTTTTTTCCCATGCTGCTAATTAAATGAAAGGAGTGGAATATCACTTCATCCATCCAGCAAATATTTGAGTGACTAATTACCATATGTATGTATCAAACATTGCGCTGCAGTTCTGTCAAAGTGATTATTGAATTATAATTATGGTGACTTTTCAACTTAAGATTTTCTTTGAAAAGGCACAAAAAAATAATTCTGCAGGATTCTTGGAGCTGTACACTTTTAATTCCTACAAATTCTAATGAATTAATTTGAAATCATTCAGAACCAGTTCCAAGCAAATGTCTGGCAAATAGGAACTGAACAAAACATCTTTGTATTGCTAAATAGTACAGTAGCATTCTTGCAGAAGAATAACCGGAGCACTGTGCACCTACAGTGGTGTGCAGTGTTCTGAGGCCTGTAAATACAGCTCCATTTCTTAACAGTTTATAGTTAGGAGGAGGCATGTACATGCATTGCAGACATGACATACAAAATGCATCCAGACAAATGAGGGTGCATTGTGTAGCATGTGCAGCCCATGCATTTAATATACAGGAAAAACAATGTCAGTCTGTTTGGCTGAGATCCAACCAGAGTGAGAAATTAAAGAAATTGGTGAAGGCAACAAAGGAGGAGCAAGTGAGAACTTTTAATAAAAAATACTTATGAATAACACTTTCTTTCCTACAATGACTAATACTCACTGGCATGGCCTCTGTTTTCATTAGAACAGACAATTCACTGTGTAGTATGTGTACATCACATACATGATAACCTAGGTACTTTTAGACATGGCATCTTTGTTGCTTTTGTGTACATGTGGATTCTGATAATGCATTTCATATAAAATATACATTTTAATAGAGTCCTTACTGATGCAAACCTTGAATATATTTTGAGTTAAAGTTATGTGATGACATTGGCTACAGTGATTCTTTCACTCATGCAGCACAGATGGGAACTAGAGAGAGGGGATGAAGTTGAGTTCCCTGGTTTCATGTTTTGTATACATGCTGTGACTTTCGAAAGTGTTTTTAAGCCTCCAAATTTGTTTGTTCAAAGGGGTTAAAGAAAAACATTTGTGTATGTGAGCATGCCGTGTGCACATGGAGGCCTGAGGAAGACATCAGGTACTCCTTGAGACAGGGTCTTTCATTCAATCTGCCACCAGGCTGGTGGCCAGTAAATCTTAGCAAGTCTCTTGTCTCTAGTTCCCACAGCACTAGAGATTGAGGTGTGTTGCCACACCTTGCTTTTACATTGGTTCTGGGGATCTGAAGTCAGGCCCTCTTGCTCACATAGCAAGTACTCTTTCCCACTGAACCAACTCCCTAGCCAAGAAACATATTTTTAGCCCTTATAGTGCCATATAACTGCCCTTCTATTATTGCTTACCATGGGTTTCCCTGCAAGATGGAGCCTAATTAAAAGACAGACCCAGAGATGGAAAGAAGAAAGAAATCCAGCCAAGCCTCACACAAACTGAAAGACAACTTAACGTCTATGTACAGATCCTGTCCAATAAAATAAAATTATGCTATAATGGTATTTGATATGTTCATGCACCCCAAATTGCTGTTTGTGGAACTGCTGGTATCACGGCAAAGGCTGCCCTGTTCATATGTTCTTCTCGGCCCGTTCTAGCCACCCAAACCTTGCACTATTAATTTTTTTCCTGAAGCAATTTGTCATGACTCTGACACCATTCACATGAAAGGTGACATTTTAACAAATAGGATTGTCGTGTCTATGAGATTTATCTTCGCTGTCCTCAACACTGTCATCCCCTGAACTGTGGACTGGCGAACATGAAAAGTGTAGCCTCTTTTGTGCTGTGTGACAGCTGGAGAGTTCACCGGCAAAAAGCCCTTCCTGGGGTATATAATCTGTGAAGTGCCTTCCTGGGGTGTACAAACTGTGAAGTGCCTTTTCAAATAAAGGTTTAATTACACTTTGCAGTTCGGAGCCACCTTCTGGTTTTAGTCTAATTTAAACAAGTGTTTTTCTTCCTTGTGCCCTCTGTTCCTTTTACTGAAACCTTTTAAGTCATAATATTTAAAAGTGTGACTCAGATCTACCTATGATGTCATCAAACAGGGACTTGCCCAGCCAGGACTGGGAAGTGTGGAAGATGTTTATCAAAATGTAGAAAAATGGCAGTTGAAATTATTTTCTTCTTAGCTTTTATTCCCAGTTAATCACTAACATTGAAATGCTGGTCCATAAAAAGATGTCAAAAAGAATCTTACAAAATATGTACATTGATATTTAAACACCTCAAATACAGTCATGAGAAATACATTATTCTAATAACGTGCCATTCTAAGTGAGAAACTCAAGTGAAAATCAAATGCTTGGTAAACATTTAATTGAAATACAAAATTGTCTTAAGATCTGTTGGCAATATTTACTCCTCATATTTTTGACATTTACTTTTAATTAATTAAAATTCATTAACTAGTATCTTCCATCCCCATGGTTACAAAAGTAGAATACAGACCACATGTGAGGCCCTTGCTTCAATACCCAGAACCTTGTCCAAAATTAGAGGTTTTTTTAATCTTTTTATTGAGTTAAGGCTGCCGTGAGCAGTGTAGAGCATAAGGAGAGTATTTGGTAATTATTTCCATTTCTTGAGCCTGGGCTCATGCTGTAACCCACCGGAGCTACCCTGAAATCAACAGTGTATCCCAGAGTAGCCTTGAAATCCTGAACCTCTTGCCGTAGCCTTCAGGGTTCTGGAATTGTAGACATGAGCCACCAGGCCTGACTTCAGTATTAGTTTATTAGATTATTTTCATTGGACTATAATGAGTTATATATTTTTGTAAAATGTCATCCAAGTTGTTAAAAATATATTTTAGGTTATTAAATGAAGAATTCTAGTTGAGTTTTGTAATTTAAAGTAGTTATTGAAATTTTTGTTGTATAATTAAACATTCCACATTATCTGTGAAAATATTTCTTAACTTTAAAGTGAAAAATTCAAGGGATCAGGGGAATAAATAAATTACTTTTTTGGTATTTAGTTTTTATAGTGGGCATTTATCAAAATTCAGTTTTTACTAAAGCAGCTGCATGTATGAATGTCTATCTTTGACCGTATGCACCAACATTTAAAATTTCACTTGATCAAGAATATATGACTTGGGGGGAGGAGGAGAAGGGTGGGAGGAGGGGGAGGGAAATGGGAGGCTGGGAGGAGGCAGAAACTTGTTTTTTTTTTTCTTTTCTCAATAAAAAAAATAATAACAAAAAAAAGAATATACGACTTTGTCGGCTTTCTGGGGGTAGCATTGTTGGTGCCTTCTAACTTTTATCCGTGGTGATCTGATAAGACACAGGTGTACACTGATATTTTTTTTTTGTATCTGTGGAGGTTTCCTTTGTTTCCGAGTATGTGGTCAATTTTCTAGAAGGTTCCATGAGCTGCAGAGAAGAAGGTATATTCTTTCCTATTTGGGTGGAGTGTTCTATAGATGTCTGTTAAGTCCATTTGCTTCATTACCTCCAATAATTCTCTATTAGGTTTCTCTCTGATTGACCTGTTCATTGGAGAGAGAGGTGTATTGAAGTCTCCTACTATTAGTGTGTGTGGTTTGATGTCTGCCTTGAGTTCTAGTAATATTTCTTTTACATAAGTGGGTGCTTTTATATTAGGGGCGTAGATGTTCAGGATTGAGACGTCATCCTGTTATGAGTATAAAGTGTTAGGAGTATAAAGTGTCCATCTTGATCTCTTCTGATTGATTTTAGTTTAAAGTCAGTTTTGTTAGAAATTAGTATGGCCACACCTGCTTTTTTCTTAGGACCATTTGCTTGAAACACCTTTTCCCAAACCTTTACTCTGAGTAGATGCCTGTCTTTGTGGTTGAGATGTGTTTCTTGCAAACAGCAGAATGTTGGATCCTGTTTTCGTATCCAATCTCTTAGCCTGTGCCTTTTTATAGGTGAATTGAGACCAGAACCTCCAGGAAGAGCTAATACCTATACTCCTTAATGTATTTCACAATATAAAAACAGAAGAGTCATTGCCAAATTCCTTTTATGAAGCTACAGTTACCCTGATACCAAAACCACACAAAGACCCAACCAAGAAAGAGAATTACAGGCCTATCTCACTCATGAATATCGATGCAAAAATTCTCAATTAAACACTGGCAAACCGAATCCAAGAACACTTTAGAAAAATTATTCATTATGATCAAGTAGGCTTCATCCCAGAGATGCAGGGCTTGTTCAACATACGCAAATCTATCAATGTAATCCACCATATAAATAAACTGAAAGAAAAAAACCATATGATCATTTCATTAGATGCTGAAAAAGTATTCGACAAAATTCAACACCCCTTTATGATAAAAGTCTTAGAGAGATTAGGGATACAAGGGTCATACCTAAATATAATAAAAGCTATTTACAGCAAGCCAACAGCTAACATCAAATTAAACAGAGAAAAACTCAAAGCCATCCCACTAAAATCAGGAACACGACAGGATGTCCACTCTCTCCATACCTTTTCAATATAGTGCTTGAAGTTCCAGCAATAGCAATAAGACAACATAGGGGATCAAGGGGATTCGTATTGGACAGGAAGAAGTTAAGCTTTCGTTATTTGCAGATGATATGATAGTGTACATAAGCGACCCCAAAAACTCTACCAAAGAACTCTTACAGCTGATAAACAGCTTTAGTAATGTGGCAGGATACAAGATCAACTCCAAAAAATCGATGGTCTTCCTAAACACTAAAGATAAGGAAACAGAGAGGGAAATCAGAGAAGCATCACCTTTCATGATAGCCACAAACAGCATAAAATATCTTGGGGTAACTCTGACCAAGGAAGTGAAGGATCTATATGACAAGAACTTTAAGTCTTTGAAGAAAGAAATTGAAGAGGACACCAGAAAATGGAAGGATCTCCCCTGCTCTTGGATTGGGAGGATCAACACAGTAAAAATGGCAATTCTACCAAAAGCAATCTATTGATTCAATGCAATCCCCATCAAAATTCTTCACAGATCTGGAGAAGACAATAATCAACTTTATATGGAAAAACAAAAAACCTAGGATAGCCAAAACAATCTTATACAATAAAGGATTGTCTGGAGGCATTACCATCCCTGACTTCAAACTCTATTACAGAGCTACAGTATTAAAAACAGCTTGGTATTGGCATAAAAACAGAGAAGCCGACCAACGGAATCAAATAGAAGACCAGGACTTTAACCCACAAACCTATGAACACCTGATTTTCGATAAAGGAACTAAAAGTATACAATGGAAAAAAGAAAGCATCTTCAACAAATTGTGCTGGCAAAACTGGATGTCAACCTGTAGAAGAATGAAAATAGATTCATATCTATCACCATGCACAAAACTCAAGTCCAAATGGATTAAAGACCTCAATATCAGTCCGAACACACTGAACCTGATAGAAGAGAAAGTGGGAAGTACTCTACAACACATGGGCACAGGAGACCACTTCCTACGTATAACCCCAGCAGCATAGACATTAAGGGCCTCATTGAATAAATGGGACCTCCTGAGACTGAGAAGCTTCTGTAAAGCAAAGGACACTGTCACTAAGACAGAAAGGCTACCCACTGACTGGGAGAAGATCTTCACCAACTCTGCAACTGACAAAGGTCTGATCTCCAAAATATATAAAGAACTCAAGAAACTAGACCGTAAAAGGCTAATCAACCCAATTATAAAATGGGGCACTGAGCTGAACAGAGAATTCTCAACAGAAGAAGTTCAAATGGCCAAAAGACACTTAAGGTCATGCTCAACTTCTTTAGCGATCAGGGAAATGCAAATCAAGACAACTTTAAGATACCATATTACACCTGTCAGAATGGCTAAAATAAAAAAACACCAATGACAGCCTTTGCTGGAGAGGTTGTGGAGTAAGGGGTACCCTCATCCATTGCTGGTGGGAATGCAAACTTGTGCAACCACTTTGGAAAGCAGTGTGGCGGTTTCTCAGGAAATTCGGGATCAACCTACCCCTGGACCCAGCAATACCACTCTTGGGAATATACCCAAGAGATGCCCTATCATATGACAAAAGTATATGCTCTACTATGTTTATAGCAGCATTGTTTGTAATAGCCAGAACCTGGAAACAACCTAGATGCCCTTAAATGGAAGAATGGATGAAGAAAGTATGGAATATATACATATTAGAGTACTACTCAGCAGTAAAAAACAAGGACTTTGTGAATTTTGCATACAAATGGATGGAAATAGAAAACACTATCCTGAGTGAGGTAAGCCAGACCCAAAAAGAGGAACATGGGATGTACTCACTCGTGTTTGGTTTCTAGCCATAAACAAAGGACATTGAGCCTTTAATTATTGATCCTAGAGACGCTAAATAAGGAGAACCCAAAGAAAAACATATAGGCATCCTCCTGAATATTAACCTTCATCAGGCGATGAAAGGAGACAAAGACAGAGTCCCACATTGGAGCACCAGACTACAACCCCAAGGTCCAAATCAGGAGCAGAAGGAGAGAGAACACGAGCAAGGAACTCAGGACCGCGAGGGGTGCACCCACACACTGAGACAATGGGGATGTTCTATCGGGAACTCACCAAGGCCAGCTGGCCTGGGTCTGAAAAAGCATGGGATAAATCCGGACTTGCTGAACATAGCGGACAATGAGGACTACTGAGAACTCAGGATCAATAGCAATGGGTTTTTGATCCTACTGCACATACTGGCTTTGTGGGAGCCTAGGCAGTTTGGATGCTCACCTTACTAGGCCTGGATGGAGGTGGGTGGTCCTTGGACTTCCCACAGGGCAGGGAACCCTGATTGCTCTTTGTGCTGAGGAGGGAGGGGGACTTGATTGGGGGAGGGGGAGGGAAATGGGAAGCGGTGGCAGGGAAGAGACAGAAATCTTTAATAAATAAATAAATTTAAAAAAATAAAAAGAAGCACACCATAAAAAAAAAAAAGAATATACGACTTTGTGGGAAATGCAGTCCGTACTTCCCCCTGTGCTGGTTCAGTGAGCGAGCGAGGCAGAGCTCTCTCTCCACAGTTCCCAGCCTCTGCCTCGGGAGTCCATAGATCTAAATGCCTGCTGACTTATGCACAACAGAAGGGGAGAACACTGGACCAGGTACTGGAAGACCAGGCTTGCCTATGCTTCCTTTGCAGGAGCCATCTTCGGTTTCCGACTTCAGTAATGACATTTCGTGTGCCGTAATTATATATTCAGTGCATGGTGTGCTTCGGAACCTGCTCCTCCCATGTTCTTGGAGTCACTTACTTCACCTAATTAGTTGCCCCGCGTTCATCCCCCGTCCCTGTCACTGTACTGAGGGCCCCAATGGTTCACCCCAGCTGCTTGCTGCTCTTCCTATTCTCACCGGTGGCGGTGCTATTCGCACCAAGGCTTTCTCTCTTTGAAGTCCAGCCACACTACCATGTACCTGCCCCACAGAGATCTGCAAAAACAGCTTTTCCTATCCACTCTACTCTTATTGCCAGAAACCAGTCCTTCACTTGTCACCTGAATGAACTACTGTGAGTCTCCCAAAAAGGACTCGATTCCTTGGCCTTCCTGCAGAATCTGGTCTCTAGAATCAACTAAACGCATCTTCCCAAATACATCCCTGACTATAACCCTTCCTCTGACCTCAAGCCCTTCAGTTAGTACCCTCTGCTTAGACACAAAATCCAAATATTTTGGTTCAAATGCTTTAGTGCCTACTTCGTGCTCTACTCGATCTCCCATAATTCTCGAGAAACTGTTTCAGGTGTCCTGTGCCTCCAGACTCTCATACAAATGTGACAGTCTACTGTAATATTATTATATTTCTTGTATCTGTTTGGAAGAGTATTCCGTCAGTATGCAACTCACCAAAGTTTTTCCTGAACCAGACAAGATGCCTTTTTTGCCTTTTTCTATTTGCTAGCCTCATTCTTAGAAGTACTTTTATCATGATACTTGGTAATTCTGTTTAGGTGTCTCTTTTCCTTAGTAGATTCTAATTTTTCTGAAGGACAGGACTATTTGCTATTTGTCTTTTGTTTTCTAGCTCATGGGTTATGCTAATAGAAGGCCAACAATATCTTACTAATTTGAGAGATGAGTGGATGCTTTATTGGGTATATGGATAGATGGATAAATGGGTGGGTGGGTGGATGGATGGATGGATGGATATATGAATGGGTGGGTGAGTGGATGAATGGATGGATGTTTTCTCTCTCATGTACTTCATCTTTGATAAGCTATTGCCTTACATCCAAGAGCAATAAGCTCCTTTCTTAACTCTCAACAGGTGTTCCTCCGGATTGAGTACCTCTTATGCAACACCTGAATCCTACCTAACTTTGTGTAAATGAGATACTTCAAGACTCAAGCGAATCCCTTCATTCACTGTTCTTTCATGATATCTTGTACTTATTTGCACTACAAAAACTCTGGAACTTTTAATTGTAATTATTGCTTTAAAACATCTGTCTTCTTCCACAGACTTTGTTACTATGGAGGACTGAAGGTTTTTATTCATATTTACATTCCCAACATAAAGGATAACAAAAGACAGGTGACAGTAAATGTCTGCTAAGTTAATTCACAGAGCATAACTGGACCATGAAATGACAGTGTGCTTGGGAGTTCTGTGACCTGGGAGCCTCCAGACAAAGAGCAGATGCTGCTGCCTTCTTTGTGGCACTCATGATTCACAACCTTTTTTTCTGACTCTTCGCTCTTCTACACAAAGGCCCCAAACCTTGTCCAAATTGTCATTTTATGCAGGGTACATTTTGACATTAAATTAAACCCCTCATGACATGACAAGAACTAGAATAAGAGAGGGAACAGGAAGAATAACAAAATCAGTGTTCACATGCATGTTGACTCCAGCCTTGGAAGGCTAGGTAAACTGTAAGTCTGCTCTGAAAATGAAGACAGATCACTCCAGATGCCATCTCCTAGGAGGATGACAATACATTCTTTATTTAATATATATTTTCATTAAGTTAATGTGTGTTTCTTCTATAGATTTGTTATTTTATAACTTATAGTATCTATCTACTAGCTGAAGAACAAAGTTTAAAGTATGCAGAAGATGAAATTATATCATAGGAGTGACAAGAACAAATACTTAGGTCTGATTTTCATGCTGGGATTCCTGAGACACTTCATAAATGGCAAAGAAATCATTTCTTTCATCAAAAGATCTTGACTATTGAATTTAAGAACTCTTTTAACAATTTTTATTTTACATATACAGAAATATATATGTGTGTGTACATATGTAGGTATATATATTTATAGACATGTGCATACCATGATCTATGTGAGTAGGTTAGAGGATAATTTGTGGGAGCCACTCATTTCTATAATGTGGGTCCTTGGTATGAGGTTGTCAGGCTTGGTGACAAGTGCCTCTACCCAGGAAGCAACCTTGGAAGACCAGAAGTTCTTTTATATGTCATAGATAAACCTTTATCTTAAAATCTATGGATTCTTGGAGTAGATAAGAATAGAGTTCTTCATGGATATGAAATATGGAAGGCAGAGGACTCTGAGGTTAGCACCTTCACTTCTATAAGGTGTCCTCTGAAGTCACTGATGGCTGGAAGATTTGAGATCTCACCTGACAGATTTCAAGTAGAATCCATTTTTTTCCATATTGACATTTGAGAACAACTCTTCTCAAAGCAAAATCATTTGTGTAAACAAAGCCGCAATGGTCTGACTGCAGTCTCTGTAAATAATCCAAATGAGTGTCAGTTTCACGTAGGTAAGTGACCCTGTTAAAGTTTAAGGAGCTGTGGGTGGGTGAGTCTTTTAGATGTCAATGTCAGGAAGTCTGTTTCTCCACAGAGAAAGAGTCAATGGCATTGAACAGAGCTTCTCTGGTGAGCAGGTATTCTCAGCATGGATGAGGCTGGTAGACGTGGATGCCTCCTGAGCACAGACCAGTCTGTGTTTCATGACAACACCACTGGGAGCTGGGTATTTATCTCTTCTGAGATTTACCTTTTCCATCTGTAAAATGGAGATATGCATATTATATATATTTTATTAAATACCAAGTGTTCTCCCTTCCTTACCCACATACTCCCACTTGGTCCCCATTTTTTCACACATAGTTTCAAGATAGTGCAGGAGGAGAATTAGGTGCCAAGCTTTAAAATGACATATACTATACCTGTATTCAGTCCATATAGTTTTTTCATTGAGCGAAGAGAGGGTAACAGGGCAAGTTGTGTGTTGTGATGATGACTAAAATAACGGCTTCCAACTTCAAAATGAGTTTAGCACATTACCTTGATATCAGTTCTCTAGTTCATCAACGAAATCAAGAACCTATGGGATTGTGGAAAACATTAAATGAGATTTAAAAAAAAAAAAACAGCACAACGGCTAGGAGTGCATGTGTGAGTTTGCATGTACATGCATTTAGAGGCCAGAAGTCAATCCTGGGAGCTGGCCCTCAGGGGCTGCTTGCCTTGCTTTTTGAGCCTGGTCTCTCACTAAGACTTGGGACTTGCCAGTTAGACCAGATGGCCTGGATGGCCAGCTCCATCCCCTTCCTCGGCACTGAGATTACCAGCTTCTGCCACAGTGCATGGTTTTTGATGTGGTGTCGGGCATCAGTTCCAGGTTCTCATGTTTGCACAGCAGACACTTCACCAGCTTGAGCTGCCCTCACCCAGTCTCTAGTTTTTCTTTCAATTGAAACTAAGACTAAAGATTTTCCTGTGGCTTGATACCTACTGTATTTTCTGTTGTTACCTACCGTGCATGCCTTAATACATTATTTAAAATGTAGAAAACTTAATTTGGGGGCATTGGGCCAAAATAAGAAAGGAAAATAATCTAATCTGGCCTGTCAGTATCTCCAGCCTTTCTTGTCTAGTGGCTTGCCTGTATTGGGTAATCAACAATTCAAATTTGACTCAAAAGAGAAAATACTAATCTTAATCTCTTCTCCCTCCTGTTATTTTAATTGTGTATATTTTGTTTCTAAACATGGTTCTTTGGGAAAAACAGAATATGTTTACTACAGAAAAACACATCCTTTTAGCTCAGTAAGTTTGGAAGCAGAAGTCTGTCGCCACGGTGAAAAGGTAGAGAAGGAGGGGTGTTAATAGACCTTAGCACAGTGGTGATTCGGGTTTTAAAGTATGAAAGAAAACCTCCTTAGTCTCCCCCTAAAACAGCACCCTGAGCTCTAAGTTGGGTTAAATTGGTGAAAGAGAAAGGAGCCAACCATACCATGATCGCTCAGAATGGCCCAGAAGCATGGGAAGTAGGCACCTCTTACCTTCACAGCACATGGGAGCCTAATTAGTTCTCCACTGTTTGGGAGAAAAACTTTGAAATACTTCTGAATGCTTAGTAGCAGAATCACAGACATGTAATCATGCGCTAATCCTTGGCCCCTGACGTTGCCAAAGTGGTACAGCATCAGTGTGCGTAAGAACCTCCAAGGTAAGAATGAGCTGTCATTTCTATTTCTTCTCCAGGCTAATTTTGGGCCCCAAGCAATCACTTCCTCTCTAGACCTTCATGCCATGTCTGAGTTTCTCTCCCTGGATTATTTTCCACACTGTATTCTGGCAGGGTCTATTTATTCTTTCCTGTTCCTCCATACCTATTAATCTGACAAGAGATTGATAAATATTAAATTTTATTTTAAGAATACATATATATGTATATTAGTGGTATATTGCATGTTCATATGAGTATGTAAGTGTAAGCTCATACATGGGCATGTGCCTCTGATGCCAGAGGTTGATGTTGAGTGTCATAGATGTTCATGAGTATGGGCACATATGTGTGTAAGCTCATGTATGGACATGTGCCTCTGGATGCCAGAGGTTAATGTTGAGTGTCATCTTCAGTTACTCTTCACCTTAATTTTGAGTCATGTGTTTTGTTTCTGTCCAAGAAAGAATGATAATTCTAAGAGATTAATACACACTTTACGTATAATACAGCACACAGAGTTTTTCTATGAATGCCTGGTACTGCTTATGGAAATATTCAGTGAATGTTCACACAAAAATGTCTGGGAAGATAAGAAATGTAGAGTCAGGTGCTTAAGGAGGCAAATAGGTGGAATTTGGGGAGTGAGGTGAACATTATTTGAGAGAGTATTTCTCCTCTGAATTGGAAAAGCAGGACACAAACAATAATGTTGATAAGATAAGTGTCTTAGCAAGAATATCCAGAACTGAAGCCAAATACTTTTTGGTATATGAGGGTCTTCTTTCTATGTGTTGCTTTCATTGGTCAAAAAAAGAAACTGCCTTGGCTTTTTGATAGGGCAGAATTTAGATTGGTGGAGTAGACTGAACAGAATGCTGGGAGAGCCATGGCTTTTCTCTTCAAGACAGACGCTGGTTAGACTCATGCCAGTAAGCCACAGTCAAGTGGCAATACACATTAATGGAAATGGGTCAAACTAATATGTGAGAGTTAGCCAATAAGGGGCTGGAGATAATGGGCCAGGCAGCATTTAAATGAATACAATTTGTGTGGTGTTATTTCAGGGTATAAGCTAGCCGGGCGGCCAGGAGCCAGGCGGGAAGCCGCCTGTCGCTGCTTTTACTACAACCTTTGTGTTCTCCAGTCTTGGTGGGAGGCAGACATGATTTTCTCCTGAGAAAGAAGGGTAGATTAAAGGCAAGGTCCTCTGGGGCACAGGGAAGAGTAGGAATGGGTACTGGTTTGCGTGCATATTCTGAGACCCATTCGACCCTGGAAATCATGATGCATGACTGTGTGTTGGCACAAGTGCTCATGGTTTGCTGATTGCTTTCCCAAATGAGGTTTTCAATATTGATAATAGTGTAAGTGGAGCACTGTAGGTAGAAGCATTAAATGTGCACACATAAAGAAATCTAGATTGGAATTCTTTTCTGAAGGCTGCAGTTGGTAGCAAAGGAAAGGATGAAAAATGAGGGGCAGGGAGTCAAAGCTGGAGGTAAGATATGAAGAAATATGTACATATTTAGAAATAATGTAACAGAAAAGTTAAGCTGTAGACTTTAAAGAAGTGGGTGAGCACATGCAGTAGGGCAGGGTGAGTGGAGACAGTACCAAGAGGCTGAGTGGCCAGCATGGGAAGCTGAAGATTAAGATTCAGAGAGAGAGAGGGGTCCTGTGATAACAAGGACCAAAGTATGGGTTTTGAGTAGAAACCTGCTGGAATGGGAAGTGTAGAAGGAGTGTGGGCTGCATTCCCGGTGCCTGGCCACCCGCATGGCTAGCTTTATACCCGAAATAACAACACACAAATTGTATTCTTTTAAACACTGCTTGGCCCATTAGTTCTAGCCTCTTATTGGCCAATTCTCACATCTTGATTAACCCATTTCTAATAATCTGTGTAGCACCACGAGGTGATGGCTTACCAGGAAGGATTTTAACCTACGTCCATCTTGGAGAGGAAAGCTATAGCATCTGCCTCACTTCCCTTCTTCCCAGCATTCTGTTCAGTCTACTCCGCCTATCTAAATTCTGCCTTATCAGGCCAAGCAGTTTTCTTTATTAATTAACCAATGAAAGCAATAGATAGACAGATGACCCACCTACATCAGGGAATGAGCAAAACTAGAAGTAAGAAATAATGTCCATAAACTGAGATATATCAACAGTTGAACATGTACACCATCTGGCTAAATAGAATATCTCAACCCCATGTTCATTCCAAACAAGCTGAAGATTGCTCTCTCAGGAGAGCGACCTTTATGTCTACATAAAGTGGTCCTAGACTACTGTATATTGGCATTTGTCTACAGTGATCCCAGTAACAGTAAGATATGCTTCCATTTCAATATCATTAGGTAGAGACAGCTAGTTGATGTGTTTTACATAGTTGTGTACAGTGAAGACTATTCCACATGAATCAAGTACTTTCTGCAACCGCATCAATGAAACTGTCATTTTTGTTTTATGCTCAATTAGTTCTTTGGCAAACAAATTCATGGCCTCTTTTGGTTCCTTTTTTGTGTGCCTGTGTCTTATGCATGCACCTTTGAGGCAAAGGGTGCACATGAACATATATGCATGAGTATGTGGCTGTCAGAAGTTAATGGCAAGTGTCTTCCTCATGGCTCTCGGTCCTATGAACTGAAACAGGTCGCTTGTTGATCCCAAAGTCTGCTTATTCAGCTAGTCTAGCTAGCCAGCATGCTCCCGGGATCCCCTGACTCCACAAGCCAGGGCTGGCATTACAAGTAGGCTACTATATCGCATATTTTCTTATGTGATCTTCATTCTTATGCAGCATTATCTCAAGACAAGACAAACTTGGGGCTAGCGAGATGACTCAGCAATTAACACTACTTCTGTCTCGTGGGGCTGGAGTTTGGTTCCCAGCACCCATTTCAGGGACTTACAACCACCTGTAACTATAGTTCCAGGGAATCTGATGCCCTTTTTAGCCTCCACAGGCACCTGCATGCATATGGTGTGCTTCACACACACACACACACACACACACACACACACACACACGCACACACACACATGCACACACACACACAAATTCTTTTTCAAATAGATCTTCAATAACTCTTTCATGATGAATGTCAACATATTTTAAATTCGGTTTGGAAAGAGAGGTTTCCACTCTGCATCTGACATTTCTTTCTAAAGCTCTTCGGCCAATGGGGTGTGGCCTGTGCCTTTGTGAGGTTCCCAGGCCTTCTGGAACAAGAAGGGAGGGGTGATAAGGGGGATATGATAATGACTGACTTCCCAATTAATCCTTCTTAACTGTGTTGGGCTATTAATTCAAGAACAAAAAATCTAATTTTGGGTATCTCTTATTGTGCCAGTGTAAGCATTCTTTATGTATTAAACATTGAATAATGTGTATATGTGTGTATGTAAAAATATCTGTATGTGCTATACATATGCTTGTGTATTTCTTGCTTATTTGTTCTTAAATTAATACTGTGTATTTGTTCAGTCTACCCAGCTAGTGATGATGACTGGGTGACCTTTGGGGTTGTGTGCATCCCCGGCCCCCACTGTCCCCATGGGCTGAGCACTTGCTTTGCGACACTCAGGGACAGTCTTTTCTCAGCCGGGGGAATCTGGAGCTTCCCGAGTGCAGGAATGTCGGCACACGCTTCTGCCTACCTCTGGTTCTCAGAACCAGAAATTCTGTGTCTAACACCTGTTTTCAATCTTATGCTCCATTTCTCAAATCTTATTATATCTCTGCCTTTTCACACTTTGTAGTCTCTCTCTAATATTTGTTTGCAAAACATGGACTCATTTGTATTGCTATAATTACTGTGATTTTTTTTTTTTTTTGTCTTCTCATCTGTAGTGGTTCCTCCCTTCTGGCAGCTTCTTTGTAATGCCTGTTCTTCTGCACGGTGCCGCACCATCAGAGTTGAACTCTCAGGGTAGGCATGTCCAGGCGCATTCCGCTCCTGATCGACATGATTGTGTTTCTGGAACCAGAACGTTTTTGTGCCCATGAGATAACACAGCTCTGGCGCAGTGACTGCATTGTGCTTTCTACGCGTTTCCTCTGCCCCGCCCCCGAAAATGAATTTATTCATAGTTTAACCAAAATAGGAAGAGAAGGTCTCCAAGTTTCTCTTCTCCTTTTCTGGGGTGGTGTTACAATTTTGTATGGCTCTCATTTTTAATTACATGCATTTAATCTATCTATTATTCTCTCTTATAACTTTCCAATTTAAGAACCTTGTGTTTCAAGGTGGGATACAGGTATGTAATAGGAATTTTTCGTTGTATGTTGTCATAGTAATGACACATCAAAATTCTCGGAGAAGCAACGACTCTACCGCTGAACCACAGCCTCAGCTTGAGGAGGAATGACCCAGCTTTTCTTTTGTTGTTTTGGGGAAACCGAAGTCTGAAATAGGTCAGGTGTACAACCCTGACGTGGCCTGAGGCCAGGTAATCCTGAAGCCTCGCTCCAGCTCCCCAACTTCAGCCTCTGGGTGGGATTCCATTACAGACCTGTGTGTCTCTACCCCATCCTTATAGGCAGTGCTGGGGACTGAGCCCAGAGCCTGTCATGCATTAGGCCTAAGCTCGCTACACCTGCAACAGGAGATACAGTTCTCAGATAATAAGGAAATATGTACAACCCTGAGAACTGCTCAGGAAAATCAGTCAGGCAGCAAGTGCACCTGAAAAGCTCCCATTACTGCGACATTCCATTCTGATCAGTGTCACCCTGGGCTCTGTATTGCACGTGTATTCTATCAAATGTCTCCCTGTGTATGATAAATGGCCACACAAATGATCTTAGCGAATCCCCCTGAACTACAGTTTTGTTTTTTTTTTTCAAAAAGTACCTGCAGATCAGGACTTCAGGACCAATTTTAGCAAGCCAAATAGCGTTAGTGGCCTAAATGAGATTACGGGTTGTGCCTGCTGAATGCTGGTTTCTTCCCTGAGTACCCAGACTGGTTCTTCACTATGGTGCCTACATTCCTTTGACCTTCAGATAGGTCTAGTATTCAATTGTAACTTATTTTAAAGGTTCTCCGAGGGCAGGCTTTTGTGCCATGGATTTTTGTGTGTAGTGTCCCTTGGGTACCACAGTAGTTATTAAACAGGACTCATGCCTGAGAAAGCCAAGAAATGATCCTATCTAGCCACCAAAACAAGAGTTTTCAGCCAAGCCCCAGAGGAAGAGCGAGATCCATCCACCTACATCCATTTGATAGGCGATCCTCACAAGCCTGCACAGAATCCCAGAGAAAAGCCATTGTTCACAAGTTGCACCTCTGACGTCAAAGGCCCACGGCAGTTGGGGACAGACACTGCCCAGAGTGCAGACACGTACAGATGGTGGCTGTCAGGGGGTGACTCATGCTTCAGATTGCAGCTCTTAACTAGGCAAAGAGGATTACTTTTATTTTATTATTTATTTTTTACAGCCAGGAAGCTGTCTTTTAGTCAACCGACTATGGATTTAAAGGGGCAGCTTGTTATTTTAGCTTCCTTGTTGACAAGGAAGATAGACTAAAAAACTTTAGGTCAGTTTCTGCTAACGCTCAGAGGCTACCACTAAGTCAGAATTCCTGTGTTCAGAGGACCAGATGGCTCAAATACAGAGGACTTGGCCAGCCCATCTGCATTGACTGCATAACCACATGGCACGGGCCTTGCACTTGACAATCAGCTGATCTTACTCGCAGGATTTTATTCACATGAAGAATCCTTTTGTTTTTCTATTTCAATCACAAACGCCCACTGGCTTTAAAAGGGGAGAGAGAGAATGGTATTTCAGAATTGAGACTAAGACAAGCATTTGAGGGAGGAGAGCTGAATATAAAATTATTCAATGAACTGCTTTTGTGGCCATTCATTCAAACGGCCTGACCACTGTAAGCTGTCTTCAGCGCAGCATTGCCAGACACTGTCAGAAATCTCATTGGGTAGAAATGGCTGTGTGCTCAGAATGAGGATCTCATTCATGTTGGCGTGAAGTAACACCTGCATCTTCGCCACGCAGTGTTCATTTAGAAATCTCCTGGTCCATATGCCGCAGCGAAAGGCAGAATCTTTACGAGCACAGTGTGTTCCGGAGTGAAAGGTTAGCGTCTGAGATGTGAGCCTGGTGGCCTGTCACAAGTTAACGTATTTTTCCTAGGGTCCGCTTCCTGGTGGATGAGGGCTATGAAGATCGGATTCTCATGGCACATGACATACACACGAAGCACCGACTGATGAAGTATGGAGGTCATGGCTACTCACATATTCTCACCAACATTGTTCCTAAGATGCTCCTTAGAGGAGTAGCTGAGAGGGCTGTCGATAAGATCCTCATAGAAAACCCTAGGCGATGGCTAACTTTTAAATAGGATGGCTGTTTCTGAACACAGACCTCCGGGGTAAGATTTGCAGTGGATATTCGGTGATTTCAAATCTACTCTGAGACGTTAATCCAAGCTCTATGGGACCAGTGATTGATCACTTCCCTCCTATGAGAAACTGGATACCTATCACAGGGAAAGCTTTGGTGGGGGCTACAGGGCTCAAGTGAGTCCTATTGCTTTACCTTAATAAAACAAATACAAAAGACTATGTTCCCAAGAGTCATTGTGGATGTCTCCCCCCCCCCCCCGACTCTCACTACACTACTTGAGAAAAATTAAAGTGTTTCTAGTTAAGTTGCCCCCTTCTGGAGCAATCTAATGTTTCTTGTAATATTGATGATCCTACTAATTATCATGCTGTTCTTTAATTAATGCTTAATGAATAATATGGCATTTTAAAATCACTTTTGCAACAAGGGAAGTTAAATTCTGAGGCTCTCTTTCCCAAAGGAGATGGCAAGAAAATTACCAGTTTACAACAATAAAAATATTTTTGAAAAGTTAACTGTGTTTTCCATCTATCTATGTAAACTTATAATAAATCAGTTTTGCTGACTCTGGCTTTCCCGTCTCCATTTTTGCTGTTAATTGTGTTGTGTTTTGCAAAGTCTGTCTGAGGATGCATAACCACAATGCGTTATAAAAATGAAATCATAAAAATAAAAATATATTACATAATATAGTTTAATGGATCATTACAGTAATAATAACAAAGGCCACGATTTAATCAATTCATAAGGTATAATGCAAAGAAAAAGAGAAATGCTTGCCTTAGATATAGTCCCTTTATTTCATTTACTTTTTATTTCTTTTTCCTCAGGCCTAAACAGAGAAAATAATGCTTATTTATCTAAGAAAAGGTCAGGTCTATTGGAAATGACAGTCTGTTTGTAAATACTCCTCTTTAGAAGAGCTCCAGCTATGAAGTTCTTTGCAAAGGAAGCCTTTCAAAATGTTAGTTAAAAAGTTTAATTGATGTACACTGTTGTGTGTAAGTTATCCCTTGAATCCTCGCTATATGATTTGATACCTAAGACAAATCTAATTCCTTGCCGCCAATCCATCTTTGATAAATATATGCTGTTAAATAGAAATTAAAACTGTGGCAAGTCATTTGTGAGTTACCATACATATTAGAAGGGCCAAATCGAATTAGTCACTACTCTCGATGAGTGATCTAAGTGGTTTGTTTTAATCATATAAATCATGACAGTTACTCAGACCAAGGCATTTAAACACAGCAAACACCACCTTTAGATGGGAACACCATGCATATCTCTTGGAAAGTTGAGATTTGCTAAACTAAAGCGATTTCGGTTGATCATAGTTGACCAAGCGCTCTGTGGATTAGAACAAAAAGTGCTGAAGTGAAATGAGTCAGGGGAGCAACCCAATTCCTTCAAAGGGAAAAATGTAAATGTCCTTCACCAGGAAAGCAAGCAGACTTTCAAATCTCTGGGTTTGAAATCTACTTGTCAAAGAGTGTTTAAAGGCAATGAAAAGGGAAACAGATTTTCCATGTTACAGGGGAAGTTGTGTGCTAGGAGGAAGTATTCTCATGCATTTTGATCTTTTCCTTAGATAAGAGCTAGCGCTTGGCAGTGTGTTTTAACTAGAGAGGATGGGTTTGCTCTACAATCCTCCAGAAAGAAAAGAACTGACCGCTCACATGCATGTGTTCCATAAACATCGTGAAGGAGCTCTGCTTGCTTCCTGAAGTCCCTTATTAATGGCCTGCCAGAGACGGCCATTAAAATATCGATTGCACATGGAATCCAGTAATCATGGGATCAACTAACTCACACATTTGTCATGGGGGGGGGGCATTTGAATCTACTGAGATTTCATTTTCTGGATAACTCTTAAAGAGAACTCACTTTTATTATTTTGCTACTCTATATATTTGTATCATCTAAAATATAGTTCGATCTAAAATAAGTCAAATAATTTGTGCATGGTTCTGTGTGTATACATATATACTTTTTAAATTAGCTTTTTGAGCTGTACAGCCACTGTACCTAGTGGACTGAAGCAATGTATATATAATATTTCATCTAACATATATGTATATAAATAAGTGTGTGACAGATATTTATATAAAATATATACACTTTGCTGTCATGTTGGTTCTATGTGAAACTGTTAATTTTGAAATAACCTCAGGCCACAGATTTTTCACTAACTGTTTGAGGCCTTACTTACTGTCCCCTTGATGACGCATGCAGCAGCTCAAATCAAACCTTGATGCCTTAGGTTACGAACAATCCTTTGTTCCAGAGAAGGCAAAAGCCTCTATCTGACTTCATACCAAAGAATAAATTTCTGTGACTGTCCAAGTGAGTCTAAATGTATCCTAGCGACGAAATGGACACGTGGAATTTTCTAAGTACCATACATAACTACACATTTTCACACTTAGAGGGTAATCCTATGATACAATTTCAATCTCTATTTTCTTAAGACTATCACCAGAAGAGAGAAAAAAGAAAATTCACATGAAAAGAAAAACTGTGAAAATGATCACAAGCTTGGGAATTCCCACAAATCCAGAAAATTCCAGGTTAAGGCTTGAAGTTGAATCATTCCCAGGTCTAACTCTAAAGTTAACGAGAGTACAAGGCAAACAATATCTTTGGGGACAAGCAGCATTACTTCAATGAGACCTTCTCCTGCAGGGTAAAATGACTCCTCCCCACACTACAGATAGACGCCAGGTATCTTAATAAGCAGGTAAACTCACAAGAACCAAAGCTGACACATGGGTAAAAGCAGCAAGATCACAGTACACCAAAGTATTAGAGATATTGAAGAAATAATTCAGTGTCTTAGATTTTTCTATAAAAATTTGTGGTCTATATAGGACTTCATTCACACGGACACTAACAATAAGGAATATTTGCTTTGGCGGTAGTGGATCACACATCTGCTTATCTTGCCTTAAATACTTTTTTACATAATGTGTGTGAGTGATACAGATGTGAGTCAGGTAGCATTTGATCTCCCCACATTTACACAGCCGAGATGCCCTGCAATCGGCATCCCCTGGGATCCTTGATTCACTGACGTTAGCCATACGAATCCAGCGTCCAAACTCAGAACAGCAAGCTCAGTTTCTGCATTATCAGTCAGCATAAATAATAAATCCAGAAAATGTGCTGTATTTGTTGTTGTTTCCTCCATGGGCTTTCCCACCATCTAATTTGATATAGACTTCATCTCCTGGTTCCAGGTGAAGGACCACACTGTTACTGGCATAGTCGTAATTCTGATCAGCATCTTGGGCAATTGCACTAGCACGCACCTATGTGAAACAGACAAGAATTAGAGTTTGTAAAAGAGAATCCTCAAGTTGCCCCTTTTGCATAACAGCAGACTTGCTACCATAGAGTAGAATGTAGAATAGTGATGTTGCCTTTGGTCCCACAGTTTTAGAAAGAATTTCTGCAACAACTATGTTATGTATCAACTCTGTTACTAGAGAAGAGAAAATGTTACTTTAATAAAGGACATTGCAGCAATCTTTTCTATCCTTGTAAATAAAGCATACCAATCCAATTTTCTCTTTGATTACTGCTTTTTCTAATTCCTTGAATCTCCACTTTCAGTCATTTTTTGAAATGGAAATGGCAGCATTGTTTTGCATTTTAATTTAAGCCAAGTAACAACATTCCAACCAGCTGTGTACTTCAATGGCTCGTCACAATTATTAGAAAACTGATATCTCAAGTGGCAAAAGACCTAGGGAAATACCACTCTGTTGCTATATAGATGGGGCAGGGGAGATTTTTTGTTTAGAGCTTTGGAAATCTGATACAAGCAAAGCCCCCTTTAACCATGCTCTTAAGAGCAGCTTAACTCATGTAAACGTCTTTGTTCATATATCCCACATTTCCAAACTTCCTTTTTTTATGTTTTTTGACATTTAATTACATATTCCTTTAAATCAACAATATAATCTCATGAGATCCAAAAGTTTTAGAAAGAATTAAATTTGTGACCCACGATTGCTCAGTTCTCTAGGATTTCTGTCTGTATTGCTGCCTGGCTTTTCCTAACTGTGTGACTCTAAATGCGGCTGGCTCCGAGGCTGGGAGCTAACTATAATCTGCTTATGTTCTGCCTTTAGTCTCATTAGAGAGTGATCAACATTAGCAAACAGTCAAATTGCCCATCCTATCGTGTCAAACAGACATTCTGTCACACTCTGTCCTTCAGCTTCCTTTAGACATATTTTGATTCCACCATGGGGAAAAAAATCTTTCAAAAGGCAGGCTTGTGTGTGATTTATTTCAGTAACACATCTTCTACTCCGTGGCTTGTTTCGGTTCTGCTATAATGGTATTTCCCTGAATAACATAGCAAGTGATTTAGTGGTTTTTGTAAACCTGCACTATGTAATAATGTATGACTTGGGGTATAATATGCGAGGTTTTATCACTTGGCAAAATGAGAGAAATGAGACATAAGTCAAGAATTTCCATGCATGTCTTTCAAAATCTAACTGATGGATTTTCAAATTAAATTTTCATGGGACGATATGTTCTCACATCAATGCTGAAATGCCATAAGAGGAGAAGGCTCGTGGACACCACTGAACTTAGAAAGTAATTTGAGTAGTACTCTAATTTTTCTCTCTTTCTGAGTATCATATAGCAAAAGGAGTGAAGGGCTTAAAGGATTTAGAATTACTTATCACTATGCTAACTGGCATTAATATAATGAAACCAATATGTTGTGTGATTATACTAAAAAGCCTTGATTCAAATGTGTGCACCACTAGTGAGGTGATCCATTTTAACCATTACATAATAATGTATTTGGAGTTCATAATATTTCCTAGGAATTAATCTTCCGTTTGTAGAAGCTGAAGGCTTTAGTTCATTTATTTTATCTAGTTATTAAATCCCAGTGAAGAAAAACTACACAATGAGAATATCATCATTATGGCTTGACTTTTAGAACATGGGGACTTTTAATGACTGTGAAAAATTAAAATACAAACTTTAAATTATCTGTATTAGCAATATGTTAATTAATCATCAAACTATTATACTTCTCAGCTATTATTAATGAGAATATGGTTTGTTCAGCATTTTGAATATTTAGTATATGTTCTATGAATGTTATCCATTATCATTGTTTTCTACATGAAACCTTTAGGAACCAGGACTCATTGAATTCTTTAATTTAGAGACCATAATCTTTTAAAAACATACAATACAGTTTTTGTTCTATAGAAGATAGCCACAAAACCAAGTAGCGTTACCATTTTTAATTCAGTAGGTAAAACCACAGAATCCTACTAATGCATTAGTGTGATTCCACAGACAAGAAGGTTATCCTTAGCACATTTTATTTCCTTTGTTGGAAAAGGCCAATATTGTGGCTTAATAATAAAGAGCAATTCCCTAAGAATTTAACCTATGCAGCGCTAAAGGACTTTTTCAATTAAATACCCACCATCTGCCAGTGTCCATGATGTCAGGAAGCCTGCCCACCCGTCACACTGTCAGAGTATAATGGGACTTGGAATTTCAAGCTCTGATATGTATCCCACTGACTTCAGCAATTCTTCCTTGAAGCCATCAAACTATTGAGGGAGGTAATGTGTTCACCCTGAAGGCTATTTTCGGATTCCGAAATGTGCACCTATTTCAGCATTTTATCAGGGAGTATAATGCATCCTTTTCTCAGCCCGGTATATCTACTTCTTCCTAAATTCTCTTTAATGTCTTTTTCTTAGTATGTTAACTGTATCATTTCTGCTTTATCTTTAGTGTGTGTTTCTCTGCTTCTCAAGAGAGAACAAATTTGGCATGGCATATCATCACTCTTTCTGACAAATGTGTATAAAACCACACAGTATTCACTCTTTCCGATGAAGTCCATGGCCATTGTTACCATAACTAATAAATTCTTGTGAGTGAAAGTCGTATCTCTAATTATTTTATATGACTAATCTTCTGCCAATTTAGTTTTTATTATGGTGGCTTACGATAATGACATGATAGTAACAATACTCAGAAACTATTTTTTCCAGGTCTTTAACTATAAGAATGCAAGCATTAAGAATTCTTCCTGAATCTATATAAAGCTGTTTAAGCTCCATTTTTTTTTACCTTTAATAGGCAATGTGATGGCCTCTGAACAATTGATACCATTAAGTGTAAGCTAATGGTTTCATGGGGAATATGAAAACTATGATCCTTTATAGGGAGTGATAGGCTTGTGAGAATCTAATAGACTGTATAGTTTTAGCATTGTCTTATTCTGGAGGGATTATCATTCTACAAAATATTTACAGTAACATTTGCTAATTTAATTAATTGCAACTGATGTTCTGGTGATTTCATTTTCATTGCACTCCCGTGGAACCATAAACAAAAGGTTAAGTGGCACATCAGGTTAATGTATTGACCTTTGATGTTTCCATCTGTGACCCTACATTCAGCACAAAGCATAAATAAGACAGCCCTCGTATGGCTACGATCCAGACACTGCCCCCTCCTACAGTGAAAAACCGCATTCTTCTTGTGGCGCTGCCTCTCTGTGCTTCTCACAACCCACTCAATCCACAGAACACCTCTCTGACATGGAGCTCTAAGTTTCTGTTTTTATCAAAACAAATGAGTTCAGCTCAGAGGGGGGAACTGTCGTTGTAAGAAACAACCATACAGACTATAATTGAAAATCAAGAATAAAATATTTATTTAAAATTAATAAAAAGGAGATTTTACAAGATTTCCCACTTGGCCATGGCTGCAGCCCAGACTTTACAAAGCAGTTTTATTCTAAAGACAAAACTCCTTAGCTGTAATATTGCAATAACCTTTTTCTAAGACGGCCCACACTGACCTAAGGATGCTGTATGCCACTAGTCATATGCTTTTCTGAAGTACCTGGTACCCACTTTTGGAAGTAGCAGCAACTGGATAAGCAGCCAATGAAGGGCATTAGAGGTGCTCAACCCCCTTGCTTCCCCAATCCCAAGAGAATCTGTATGCTCACGGGCCACAGAGAGCAGCTCACGCCCCAGTGGTTTAGAGACCAAAACATGTGTATGTTTTCACGTGAGAATCCGTATACAGAGTGCTATCCTTTGCTTCATGGATGTATGCCAGACTCTACCCTCTAAGCACCAGGGTCTCAACTAACTCCACAGTGCTTCTTCCTAGGACTTCCTGCCTTTGCAATCTCCAGATATTTTAAAAATTACCATTTCTATATTTGTTGACCAAACAGGGATTCTATTACATTTCAGTGGGTGACTCTAAAAATACCTCCCCGATAGAGTAGTGTTTTATGGACCCAACTTTTAAGTGAGACAGAGTCAATTTATAAATAAAAAAAAAATGGACCCTATGGCTACCTGCAGGAGGGTGAGGAGGGTTGGCATTCGCGAGCCGTTTGGTCAGCCAGATACAACACTTCTATTTTGGTATAGTGATCTTTGTAACCACATACCTGCAACTACCGAGCTCACTGTTCCAGGAACAATTTTTATTTATCTTAGTGTTACTCTCATGCATAATAGCTGTAACGAACAACCCTGTCAGTGCCTCCTGGTGGCCATGTTTCTTTTTGTTGTTGTTGTTCCTAGTATCTTGGGGGTTCTTTAAGGGGTTTGCAGGAAAGAGGAAGCAAGGGACTTTTAAAAAGTGTATCGTACATTTAGGACATTCATCTTTTACTTTTGAAAAATTTCTGGCACTAAATTGGGTCTTGAGAGGGGATAAAATGAACAAACAAACAAACAAAACAAAGCGGTCCTCAAGGTGCTCAGGAGAAGACTGGGATTTAGCTAAAATCCGGGTTTCCGGGGGACCCAAGACCTGCAGCACACCAGTTCTTGTTAAGTTAAAATTACTGCCTGAAATGAGGCACCTTGAGGGCTAGGTGGGGTCTTTCTTCCTCTCAGTCGGGAAGCAAAGTTTAAAAGCTCAGGAACTATGTTCACACAGCAGGCTTACAAGTGCCAAGGCCTCACCCTGGTGTCAGTGAGTTGGACTGTGCAGAAAATCCGATTACACTTTTAGATGGAAATGTATTTTCCTCCTGTGGCTAAAAGATCAAGAATGCTTCCGTTTTGCACTGACTTGCCTTTGACTCTAGCAAAGGCAGAGTATCCTGGGCCAGCACTGCAGACCAGTGGCCTCTGTGGCACCACCCACCAGCTCTGAAGAGCAGCTCCGGGTTGGGGCTCATCTGATGCTATTTGACAGCCAAGGCAAGGCGGCTGTGATTAAGAAGGTTAGGGTTAGAAAGCGTCTACCAGAGTATCCCGGGGGCTCCAGGGTAGTGAAAAGGTTGCGCCCCGCCACCTTCCCAACCACCTCCCTGTGTATTTTCCTACTCCAAACAGTGGAATGGGGTTTTCGTGTCTGGGTGTGAGCTGCTGTACTTCTACCGCGTAAACCCAACTTTTCCTTTTCCCAGCAGTCGTTCCTTGGGAAACTAACTGGAGTGTAAAGTGACTCTGAGTTTCACTGCCTAAGAGCTCCGGAGGACCAAACCTTTGTGCGCGCGCGGCAAAGTGCTGTCTGGGCCCCGGAGTGCTATCTCAGACTCACTCTAAGGGGTCCTTCCTTTCTCCCTGGGGTCCAGGTCTATCTCCCCTGGCTCTGGAGCCCAGACACGCCCATTTCGGGTTCCGAAAGCCTTCAACATTCTCAGGGAAAGCTGTAAACGACTTTAAGCCACTCTAAGCCCCTGAGGATTTCACCGGCCAGGAATTTTGCCCAGCTCCAGGACTCCCCTTTTACACAAGCTGTCCCAGAGACAAGTTCCCACTTTCTCACCCTTCGAGGGTCGTGCTCACAATTTCGCGCACCGAGCACGGATCTGACACCCTAGAACCACCCTCCTCGGGCTCCTTCGCGTACGACTCCCACCTCTCCAGCTTGTCACAGAGTCCCACTTGCCCTCGCTCCCCGGAGCCGGGTTGCCGCGCCCTTCCTCAGCGGCCTCCCACCCCCATTTCCGGGGTCTCCTCCCTCTGGCTAGCACCTTCCCGCACTCGCTCCCAGCCCTCCCCACTGCCTGCTCGCGCTCACCTGGTTGTTTTTGCAGAGATCAGCCCACATGCTGGTGCCGTCCCCTCCGCGCATCAGGACGTGGTAGGTGAAGAAGTAGATACCCGGGATAGAGCAGGTGAACTTGCCTGTAGTGGGATCATAGTGGTTTCCGAGGTTTGTGACCACGTCGTCGAACTTGAGCACCTCGTAGCCTTCGTGTTGCCTTTTGAGGCCAGCGTAAAAGGCGATCTTGGGCACTGTGCTGTAGGTGGCCGCGCTGATAGCCCCAGCCGCATTCAGGCCGGGCGCTCCAGGCGGGCCCGGCAGGCCTTGGCGGCCAGGTTCGCCCTTCTCGCCCGGGGGGCCCACAGGGCCAGGTGGTCCGGGCTCTCCGGGGGGCCCACGCGGGCCTGCCTTCCCCGGCCTACCGGCCTCTCCTTTGGGACCCTGGATGAAGGTGGGGAGGGACTGCATGAGGCCGCGGTCCGGGGTGGCGGCGGTGCTGGGAGCCTTGGTGCCCCCGTAGGGGTCGCAGACCATGCGGCAGGTGCCCAGCATCTCGTAGTGCGCCGACGTGCCGGCCGAGCTCACCAGCACCGGGATGAGGATGACCAGCAGAAGCACCATCACCACCCCCAGCGCCCCGGCGGCGATTAGGCGCCTCCTGCTGCCCACGAGCCGGCTCAGCGCGGGCCGATCCTCTTGTCTGCTTTTGGACAAAATTTTGAAGGTTGGGCGGGGACCTCCTCAGAGCCGAAAACAATCCCCCTTCGAACCCCAACTCCCCTGGGCGGGCGCGCGCCGGTCGCTCTTCTCCGGCTCTTGCTCCCCCCGCTGAGGCTGCGGCTGGGGAGGGAGCTGGGGCGCCAAGTGACTTGATCTGAAGTCCCGAGAGGGGGGTGAGGGCTGGGGGAGGGGTGCTCAGGGCGCCCTCTCGCCTCCAGCCAGCCCCTTAGCACCTGTGGCTGCGGCGGGTGCCGGCACGGCCACCCCACCCGAAGGGCAGAGCCAGCCGCTGCCTCCTGAGCTCGCCCCGGGCGTCTCACACTTTTATGGTGCTGTTGCCGGTGATCGACTTTTCCTTTTTTGCAGACTGCGCCAGTTCTCACCAACTTTCCGTCTGAAGTTGCCTTTTTTTTCCTGGACCTTGTTTCTTTTCTTTCTCTGGCTGGATTTGTCCCTTGCCTCTTTTCTTTCTTTCTTTTTTTCTTCCTCTTTTGCAGCCACCACAACTCTAATAGAAGTGCAACCCCAAAGCCCCTAGTGGGCTGAGGGAGCTCAGGTCGGGCGCCCCCCGATATGTGCGGAGCGGTGCTGGTGTGCTCGATCAGCGGCTCAGAGAAGCTCAGGGTTGGAGGTAGGAGCTAGCCAGCAGCAGCGAGAGCCGAACGAGAGAGGCTGAACGCAGAATTCTGCCTGGGTACCACCTGCCAGGAGAAGAGGAGGCTGACAAACGCGCGCCGGAGCAATTTATAGGAACCCAAGGCACAGAGGAAGGGGAGCCGCTTTGGCATCTCTCTGCAGCATCTGCTCTGCTCATCCCACTCACACAGAGTTTGGCATTACTCTGACAATGTGGGATTTTTTTTTTTTTTTCGGCCTCTCTCTCTCTCTCTCTTTTTTCCCTCTCTGCAAGGGATGAACAGTGAAATCCTGAATACTCCCTCATCTAACCCAGGCGATGGCAGCGCCCTAGCTGGACATACTAAGGGAGTGAGACAGCTGTGCAACAGCTCTCGGGACTCAAGGGTCACACCTAAATCTATTTCCCAAGAGCCAGCAGCCCTTGTTGGAGATGGAACTGAAGGTTGAAAGGCGGGAGGTTTGGTGACAATATTTCTCTCCTGGCTCATCCACAATCAGTGTTTCAGGTGTTTTTCAAATGCCACTTTTAACATAAGGACGGCCCTTTCCAATTTTTCCAGACAGTAGATGTGCGGGTTTTTTTTTAAGCTTAGCATTTGCTTCCACAGCCTCCTAAATGAAATAAGATGTTACCCTGAGAACAGTAAAGTATGTATTTAAAAACCAAGGGACATTTCCTGATTTAAATGAACATGTCCACTGCCCCAAAGGAGGAGGGCTGGTTTTTCTTATGCATGCCACACAATGGTGCCAAACAATGAGCATTTTGACTTACGGCTTCCAATCGCAGCTGCCCTTCAGAATATTCCGTCAAACCGTCATTGAACTTGAAGTTGCATTTGCCTAAAGATGCAATATGCAGGAGAAATAATCACTTTCCATATGCCTTGGAAGGTCTTACAATAAAGCAAATGGCGTTTGCAAAAGTGCCAGGTTTCAGAAGACACAGAGTTCTGTAGGTGCAATAGCCATTCCCCAGATGTGAATTGGGGGAGGGGAAGTAGAAAATTATGACAAAGAAAAGCTATCACCCCTAACAGTGAAAGCTCTGGATGAAGAAACCATCTGAATTTAGAATATCAATAGAAGACCCCCCAGAGTGGGTATTAGGAGGGGTATACGACCAACAAATACATTTGACACATAAGAATGGTTTTAAATAAATAAGTAGAATTGATTCCTAAATCATATTTCTGCATTCAGGAGCAATAGATGTCAATCAAACATGGGTGACATTTGCTTGTCAATATGGAATGATGGCTGGGAAGACAGTTACTTATTACAACAGGGTGAGAATCTGAAATGAGAAACAGGCACAAATAATAATATAACAAACAAGTAATAAATCCGGGGTGCCTATCAGCAAATGGTGGTTTCGCACGTAGATTCCCCAGCACAGCATCTCCTTCAAGATTCTGCTGGCTCTCCTCATGTTCCCCTTCCCAACAGTTAATTCCCTTCTTCTCTGATTCAAAACAAAGTAAGGTCAAGGGAGCAGACAGATAGAAATGGATTCATTGATTCCTTGGAGAGGAATGTCAGCAGCTCCTTGAGGGTTTCCTGGGAGAGTCAACACTAAAGAACTGGGCTTTCTTTCCCATGGTAGGGCTGCCTTGTGCTCTCTCACCGCCAACCAGGCTGCCTATAGGGCTCTAGCTACTGGTAATGAGAAATGGCCTTTCAACTCTCATTTTAGGATAATGGTTTTTATAAATGTGCATCAATACCTTTGACATATATATTCTGTAAGTTTTCGTTCATGTGAGCTACCCGATTTCTATATTTTTTTTAAGTAGCAAACACAGAGACCAATCATTCCAGGCCGTAATACCAACACCGATCTCCCTAACACCTTTTTGGTTGCTTCTTCTCAAAGCTCTTTCTCTGGGATGAGAAGCTGGTAAGCTATGATGCATGTCCACTGTGTAAAGAAATATACTAATGAAACAAACTCTTCTTTCATGTTCCAAAACATCCCCAATACATAAAGTTTCTTAATTACCAAAGGAGTTTGATAGAGAGGATGTTTGAAATAAAAAAGGAGTTTTTAAAAGATAGAGATAAAGAAATGCTCATCAAAAGCCTGGGATGAGACACAAAGGGCTTTTCCATTAAAGATGCTCATTTTATAAGAGAATTCACCAAGGAGAAGGTGACATACTAGAGTCAAGATCAGCCCTGAGAAAAGAGTCTTCATCTTCTCCTGCAGATGGGAAGACCCAGATCTGTGCAGAGTCAGGGCCTTTGGGTGAGCTTACTAGGATGATCTCTACAAATTATTAGTACATCTAGCCCAGCCTGAGCAGGGTGGTAACATGGGCCATTTCTTTGCCGACGTCTTTTTAAGACAATGCAGAATTTGATATTGCAGGCAAGTGCTCTGGCATCCTAGAACTCGGCTGAGGTTTCCAGAAGACGTCCAGTGCTGCTCGTTCAGAATGTAGGCACGGTCTCCTAAGTCCCAAGGCGGACAGACTCTATCAAAGGAACGTTTCTGAGCTCACACATGAGCATGTGACCTTTTCTTTTCTTTGTGAAGTAAGTTGAAGTCATTGTCCTCCTCCTTCTCTTCTAAAAATACCCCCACCATGTATTTTGGAAGAAAACAGCTTTTTTTTTTTTTTTAGAAAACAGCTTTTGTTTCTTCATGATTTTCAGGGATGACTCGGTAATAAATGAACGTATGGCTGCTTACTGTCATTTTCTACTGCTCTAGTTCACAACAGCTTCTCTGGAGAGCTACTTCTGCTTCATCTCTCGTTCTGACAGTTTGGGAAAAAAAAACATCTGATGTAGCTTATTACTCATCATATATATATGTATGTATATGCAATAATAGGAAACTGTCAATTACAAATATTTAGTTTTCTCCAATGCTCATCAGGAAAGCAAATTTTCTCTGATATTTGATATTAGTCTTCAAAATGGCTGTGGCGTCTCATTTTCACAACATCCTTCACTGTTTCCGAAGAGAGGGAAAAACGCGAGTGATATTCTCACTGGTGCAGCTGAGCCTTTGGGATGCTTCAGCTGACAGTGCAGTCCGGAAACCCATCGTCGTAGTGGGGTGGTAATTTGCGATGTTCATCTTTCCGCATCCTTTGTGCTGCTTTCGAGGAGCTGGGCAGATCCTAAGTTCAAGACTCCCACATAGACCTACACAGCCATCCATTAATATTTACTGAGCACCTACTGGCAGCAGAGCCCTGGCCTGGGCTCTTACAGGCGAACAAACATTTAGTCATAAGAATGACTTCCAAATCAGCAGCACTTAAACAGAAATAGCACTTCTTATAATAAGGAAAAATAACAAATTAGTAGATCCAAGCTAGAAAAGCAGACATGAGAAATCATTGTTTGAATTTGGGACTAGATCAGCCGTTTACTTTGGGTGTGTTTCACAACATATGTTCTTTTGACTGAAAAATATTAAGTTTCTAGGTTTAAAGGGTCTGTTTGGAAATATGTGGGGAAACAGTATATCCTTATGGTTTGAGAAGTAGGCAGCTCTTAGTTTGTTCCCTAGATGTCTTCTGTAGCTGTAACGGGCGCTTAGTGGCTCTGAGCTTCAACTCCCTAATATTTCAATCACAGAGTTGTGTAGTGATTTTCATTTATATTTTAATAAATAAAGCTTGCCTGAAGATCAGAGAGTTAAACAGCCCCACTGGTCAGTCTTACAGACCAGGCAGTGGTAACACACACATTTAATCCCAGTAGCGACACTAGTTGCCATAGAAACCGGGCAGTGTATACTTTTTAATCCCAGTGGTGCACGCCTTTAATCCTAGCCCTAGAGAGGATTATAAAACGGAAGGAGATAGTTTACAGACACAGTCTCATTCTGAGATTTCTGGAGGCAGGATCACCATTTCAGACTGAAGTTGAGGTAAGAACTAGTGGCTGGCTGCTTTGCTTTTCGGATGTTCAAGATGAACCCCAATATTACTCTTTGAGTTTTTATCAGTCATGCTTCAGGGTTGCAGAGATTGAAGAATTAATACAGATATTCACAATGGTACCCAGTTTGTGAGAATTTAACAAGTATTGGTTTGCATACTGTGTATTGCAGGGTTGTTGAGCAGTGCACACATCTATGAACTGGGTGGTAGAACACAGTGTGGGGTGGAATTTAAAGGCAGCTTAAGAGAAGTGGGATATAATAAACAATCAGTGTTGCAGAATTAGATATAGAAAGGACATGAAAACTGTCCAGGAGGGTTGTTTGTCACGTGCCATCTTCTATCATCTAAGACACTGGCTCTCAACGTGTGGGTCACGACCCCTTGACGATCTAACAACCCTTTCACAGGGGTCCCAGATCAGATATCCTGTATATCAAATATTGATATTACAATTCATAACAGTATCAAAATTAAAGTTAGGAAGTAGCAATAAAAATAATTGTATGGTTAGGTATCACCACAGTATGAGAAACTGTATTAAAGGGTCACAGCACTAGGAAGGTTGAGAACTGTTGATCTAAGAAAAAGCTAAACAACTTAAAATTAGGATGACTTCTCCAAGGTAAGAAAAAAGAGTTTCACATCAAGGTCATTTAGATTCATTGCAGATTTTGGACGGAGGATCGAAGAGGATGTACTTTTTCCCCATAGGAAGGGCCTCCCTGAAGTTGACATGGCATGGTCATACTTTAAAATAATTGAGGTAGTCATTTGGAAACTACTGTTTATGACCACACTCAAATAAGGAAACCTGAGAGCTGGGGCTGCCTGTGCATTAGCCAGAAGATCCGTCACTTTGAAGGACTTCTAAATCAGCACCATATCATCAGGTTGAGAATTTGTAATGCACGAGAGAATGGGGTGGAAGGTCGTCAGGCAGACCAGTTGTGAGCAAGCTAGTGAATGGCTGGCTGGAGGTGGCAAGCAGTTCATTACGGAAGACTAGGCTGTAACACATGTATTTAAACAGATATGTAGTAATATCGGGCGGCAGGGCTGCGTCCCCCACACCCGGCCGCCCACATGGCTAGCTTATGCCCCAAAATAATTACACAGACACTGTATTCTTTTAAGCACTGCTTGGCCCTTTAGCTCTAGCACTTACAGGCTAATTCTCACATCCCGATCAACCCATCTCTAATAATCTGTGAGAACCGGTCTTACCGGGAAGATTCTAGCCTAGTCCATCCTGGGTCGGAGCTTCATGCCGGGAGCGGGGCATGGCGTCTCTGCTGAGGCGTCTGCTCCCGAGAGCAGAGCTGTTGAATCTCTGACCTCACTTCCTCTTCCTCCCAGCATTTTGTTCTGTTTACTCCTCCCACCTATCCTCTAACCAATAAAATGGGCCAGGGCAGTGCCTTTATTAGCCTATGACCTTCCTCCATCACAGATATAACTGCATCAATAAAGGATACAATCTCCATGATGAGTATGATGTTTTGTGCTTGTCATGAACATTGTGCTTGGTCCCTATTGCTCTGATGATGTAGAATAAAGGGCAAGTTACCAGGATTGAGGTATGAATCAGTCTTCTGTAATTTCTGATTTTCATTGTTGGCTTGGCTAGATTTAAAATCACAGAGAATATGGTAAGGTACATCTCTGGGTGTGTCTGTGTTAGCAGAAAGAATAGCTGAGCAGAGAGATCAATCCTGAACATAGGTGGCACGATCCTGTGCGTTATGAGCCCAGAAGTAATAAAGGTGGCAAAAGGATCAAGCTGGCATAGCACCTCTATTTCCCTGTCCTCTGTTCCCTGACTCAATGGGAAGTGAACAGCTTCTGTCACACAATCCCTCTGTGTTCACAGACAGAGCCACTCTGCCATGCCTTCCCTGCTATGCTGGGCTGAAACCAAGATGCGAAATAAATCACTCTTCCTCTTTTGTTATTCTCAGGTATTTTGAATTGAGCAATTCAAAAGCAACTAAGACATCCTCTTAAGCCATGGTCACATGAACACAGTCATCCAAAGACAAGAGTTAGATTCAAGAAAGTAAAATTAGCTGACTGTCCAGCAGGAAAAACAAATAGCATCCACAGACTGGTCTAGCGATGAAAATTGTAGTGGTCTTATTGTTTTGTTTAATAATCCAGAGATGTCGTACGTTTTGGGAAAAGAGGTCATAGAAGGCTTTCAACAGAGCTCCATCATGGTAAGAGCAGCTGATATTCTAGAATGTGGTCCTAAGAGTGGTCAACCCAGAGAAAGTGTGAACTACAAAGGCAGATGTGCTCAGTTTCTCACCTACATGAATGAACAAGGCATGTTCCTATGCAAACAACATGACCTGTGAACAGATGATATGCTTGGTAGTACCCATGTGCCAAATAGACACAACGGGTTTCCTAATACAGGGAGAGTTCTCAGCAATATACGAGTGGTCTACTTTTAAACCTCAGTCTTAAAACATTCATTTTCAAGGTATTTTTTTATTATTTATTTATTTATTAAAGATTTCTGCCTCCTCCCCGCCACCTCCTCCCATTTCCCTCCCCCTCCCCCTCCCCCAATCAAGTACCCCCCTCGTCAGCCCAAAGAGTAATCAGGGTTCCCTGCCCTGTGGGAAGTCCAAGGACCACCCACCTCCATCCAGGTCTAGTATGGTGAGCATCCAAACTGCCTAGGCTCCCACAAAGCCAGTACGTGCAGTAGGATCAGAAACCCATTGCCATTGTTCTTGAGTTCTCAGTAGTCCTCATTGTCCGCTATGTTCAGCTAGTCCGGTTTTATCCCATGCTTTTTCAGACCTAGGCCAGCTGGCCTTGGTGAGTTCCCGATAGAACATCCCCATTGTCTCAGTGTGTGGGTGTACCCCTCGAGATCCTGAGTAAATATGTAAATAATTCAAGGTATTTTAGAACTTTAAGAAGATGTGGAGGAAAGTGGGTACAAAAGTGACCCATGTAAGCAGCTCTGCTTTCAAGATAAACAGTTACAACTTCAGTGGGGTATTTACCATTGGAAGTAGTTACACAGTTCATAATTCAATTAATTAGTGAATAACTATTTTAAGCTCTTAATTATGGAAAAAGTCCATATGAATCATACTTAAATCACAACTTTGTGATTTTCTTTGCTTTTTTTTTTCTTTTAACTCAAGAACAAAATGGAAATAAACTTCCCTTGATCAGTAGCCACAGAAGAGAATGGATCTCACTCGGACACTTCTAACAAGATGTCTGCAGCTTAGGTTTCCAGGATGAGCCTTGCCTGATATGCAAATGGTCCTAGGTGTTTCTGTCTGGTTTTGCATATGTATCTGTGCGGTATATGTGCATCTGTACATGCTTGCATGTATGTGGACACATGCATGAACATGCATGTGTTGGATGCCAGAAGTTGACATGGTGTCTTCTTTTATATATTGAATTAGTTTCTGACTTAACTCAGAACTTGCTATTTTGTCTAGCCTATCTAGCCATCTTATTTAGAGATCTCCTTGTTTCTGCTTCCTTTTTGCTGGGATTACAGGTGGGCCACCATGCCCTTTCAGTTTTTGTGTGTGTTTAGGGGATCTGAACTAGGGTTCCCAAAGCTTGCGTACTAAGCACTTAACCCAATGAAGCATCTCCGAAGCCCTATTTTTGCTCTCTCTAGCTTGCTATTGCTATGTTCGAACCATTCCTGTGAAACAGCAACTTCCCAAAGGAAGAGGCAGAAGTTTGTGTCATCAATAGATGCTTCCGTGAAAAACTATTAAAATCGTCTCCTAAATTAGGGGTTGTCTAAACATGTCTGTTACACAGTCGCTTCTATTATTTATACGTAATAAATAATAGAAATACATAAATAAATATGTATTTATTTATGGCTCCCATTATATACTATCTAATCACACTGATCAATATGCAAACATTTATATATATATATATACACATATGTGATTTTTATAGTTAATCTTATTTGTTTTTACAAATGGACAGAGGTCCATAATTGGGCATGTCCCCCCTAGAATTGAGCATACGTCTGCCATGACAACATAGACTACTGACTAGCCCTTCCTGTCCATTGTCCCATAGCCAAGCATGGTGTCCATATGCCTCTTGGTTTAAAGTCCTAGAATGGAACAAAGGATAGGGGGAGGCGCCAATTAAAAGGAATTTTACCAAAAGTATATTTCTCAGGAAAAAAAATTACATGTTGCTTCAGGATAACACGTTGGCTTTTTCTTCTGAAATTCCAGCTGGTTCAGGCCATAGTCTAATGTCTTATCCAGTGTTTGGCTGCACCGGTGAGAATGACTTCTCTGGACAAATCAGTTCTATTATTTTCTCATTAATACATTCCATTTAATCCAATTCAATTTCGTAGAAAGCATGCGAGAAGAGAAGTGAGCACGTCCACGCCACCCTCCACCCGTCTTTCTCATCAGCTTCTGCAATTGTTCAACGCCTACGGCCACGGTTCAGAAATGAGGACTTGTTCCCTCTTTGTCCTTGAGGTCAGAGATTCTAAGTCCCTAAGCCTCAGTGTCTGGTGCAAAGCTTCTTTAAATTCCCAGGCTTGATTTGCATAACTGGCCCTGTCTTCCACATCATTGGCCAATTATCAGCTAATCATTCCTGAAATAGCCTTACCATTTCCAGGCTTTCTTGAGCACCCTTTCAACACCTTCCTCTCCTTTCTCCTCCTCTGGGCACCTGTTCCCTCTGCTGTTGCCCTGAGCTCCTTCCCTCACAGCCCTTCCTCTGCATTTCTCAGTCTGTGGTCCTCACTGAGCTCTGTTCCAAACCTTGTCCTCTTCTACTGCTACCTGGGGACACACCAGGTCTTTTGATCTCTGGCCTCCTGCCATGTTTTTGTCACTTTGTGAGAAAGGATATGAGAAAGGAATGCTAAATATTAGGTGATATAGAGAAGAGAAATGTATTTAATCGCAGCTCTAAAAGCTGGCAGGCCAAGGTATGATGCTGCCATCTGGTTGGCATCTAGTGAACGTCTTTCTGCAGCATTATCCCGTGGTAGAAGACAGGAGAGAAAAAAGAAGGAAGTCAAGTTTGAATTTTTAGGAATGAAGGTGTGGAGGAAGTCAGTTAAAGCGTTGGCAAATTTATTCTCATACCATGCCTGCAATATCTGAACCTGCTAATCGCTACAGGTATGGGTATCTTACTACTTGTATTTTGTTTTTGTTTTTAATGTTGAGTAAATTAGATGCTAACTGGTCATACCAAAATATCCAATTTTTAAAACAGAAAGGAAGGGCTGGGGAGGTTTCTCGGTGGGTAGTGATTGTTACAGAAGCCCAGGACCTGCCCCCAAGCACTGAGGTATGAGGCTTCCAATGCCACCAGGACTAATAAAGAGGTGTTGGAGAGCCAGAAAGATGGAGGAGTGGGGAGGTCTTTGTTGTTGCTGTTGTTTTGCTTTTGTTCTTTTGTTTCTTTTCCTCTTTGTGTTTGTTTGCTTGCTTATTTTGTTTTGATTTTTAAAACTTTCATTTGGGTGCGTACTTAGGGGGGAAGATATGAGGGACTGGGAGGTGAGTAGAATTGGGGTGCATGATGTGAAATTCCCAAAGATTCAATAAAAAATATGTTTTAAGAAAAAGTTGACCTGGTACTATGTTAACCTCATAGAATGGATAGAGACAGTAGATCCCTGGGGCTCCTTAGCTGGTTGCCTAGTCAGTTAGTGAGTGCTAGGTTCAATGAGACATCTTGTTTTATTCAAAAACATTAAGATTACATGGGGATGACTTTCTTTTATTTAAAAAATATTTTATGATTTTATGTGCATGTGTGTTTTGGCATATGCATATGCTTCTGAACCACACATGTGTCTGGTACCCAAAAAAAGACAGAAAGGGGCATCATATTCCCTGGAACTATAGTTACATGTAATTATGAGCAACCGTGTGGGTGCTAGGACTTGAACCCAGGTCCTCTGGAAGAGCAATAAAAGCTCTTAACTGCTGAGGCACCTCTCTAGGCCCATGATGGTAAGTTTCAATAGCCAACTTGGTAGAATCTAGACTCTAGTGACAGTGAGGAACTGTCTGAATAGTGTGGGTCTGTGGGCATGCTCATAAGACATTTTCTTAAGTGGGTTAATTAAGGTGAGAAAACTCACTGTGCATATGGGCATTGTTTCCAAGGCTGGGCATAGTACTGAATAAAAAGGAGAGAATCACCTGAGCACAGGCATACGTGAGTCCATTCACTCTGCTCTTGACTGCAGATGTGACCAGCCGCCTCAAGTCCTTGCCACCTCGATTTTTCTATAAAGATGGACTGAACTTGGAACAAACCCCTAAAATAAACTAAATAAAATAATCACTTTCTCTATCTTGCTTTTTCTAGGGCATTGTGTCATTGGAACAGGAAAGGAAACTACAACAGACGGAGAGTAAAGGGGGCCTGACATGAGCCTCTGGCCTCCATAGGCATGCACACACACCATCAAGAGCTTGTCCATACTTCTTTCTCCCTCTCCTTTCATTCTCTCTTTCCCCCCCTCTCTTTCTTCTCCCTCCCCCACAAATGGCTTCATCCTTTATTTGTTATCAATATTCCCAAACACATAACTACCCAGTTACCCAAAGTCCTAACTGTGCATCTGTAAGCACAGATTTACTCGCTACAGATACGAATGTCACATTTTTGATTTGTTATTTGTAATTAGAGATTTTATTTTAACCCCTTTGACTTCATCAGTTAGGCTACTCACCAGTTCCAGAAACACAGACAATGCATTCCAGGTAAGACACCACAGTACACTTGAGACAGTAAATGAATTTTCTGAAGTTTTAAGCATGAAGTACAGTTTGAATTTTAATGAGTTTCGGCTCGTCTTAAATCCATACAAATACAGAAATACATATTGTACGATGCAAATGAACTTGAAGTGGCTTCAGTGGATGATAATGCCATTCCTGTGATGGCTGCATTAATACTCACGGCCAGAAACCACTCAAAAGGGAGCACTTTCCCACCCATGCAAGATAACAGGCAAGCTGCTCTTCCCAAGCAATCAAGAGGACATAATTCAGCTGCAGAAATAAATACTCTTACAAAACACAAAAAAAGAATGGAACTGGGGAGATAAAAATGCAAGAATAAATACAGGTGGTTAAACCAGTGAAAAGGGAATCTCAATGAGAGAAAATGATTGGCCGATTTCTTTTCTTTGAGTGCCTCACATACCGTAAGCTTTCTTGGAATAACTCAAGTTTTAAATATGGCGCTGCTTTTAAGTTCAGCCTTCAAATAGCCCTAGCATCATGGAATGGTTCTGAAGCACTGTGCAGATAACTAAAGAACTGGATTCTCTTTGAAGCAACATTTACCTCTTTGTCAGTGCAATTAGAGATGACCAGGGGGCAATGCTGTGGCTGCAGTTCCCTCTACCTGGTGGGAACATGCTGTTAGCCTCACTCAGGGCTCAGCTGGCATGC
This sequence comes from Microtus oregoni, assembly GCF_018167655.1. Lineage (NCBI taxonomy): Eukaryota > Metazoa > Chordata > Mammalia > Rodentia > Cricetidae > Microtus > Microtus oregoni. The sequence goes on from NW_024543094.1 coordinate 22,751,748, forward strand.
TAAACCCGCATTGCATTGCATCTCCTTTGGAAATTTGGTGGATGCATGCCATCGCTGAAGACCTGGGTGGGACTCAATGCCAAATTAAAACCTGCACTCTTCTGTTGTCCAAGAGATTCATTTGAGACTCTTATGCCCTCCATGTACTCCGCCCTTTGTTTCCTGACTATTGGTAACTTATGTTTTTAGCCATGAAAGTGATCATTGTAATTATTCATTTGTGAAACTTTTTAAATTTTAACATAGAAGAAACTTTAATTGAAACTGAGTTTCCTGAGATAAAATGGCCTCTTTGTGGGAGATGGAGGATTTGAAAGGGATTTCAGGTCTTTGTGTGGCATTTACCTTCAGTCACCAGAGCTTGGGGTTAGGGGATGATTGAGGTGTATATACACTGACTCAAATAGAATGTGCGAGATTGAAATTGGAAAACTCCTTTTAGATGAACTGTTCATGAAAGTGGAAAATTACAGGATTTGTCTCCATAATATAATATTTGGGGCTATGAAAAGACATGTTCATATTTTATCTTGGCAGTAAGAGCTTGTTACAGAAAATAAGATGGCTGGTTTGAAGGGGGGCCTCAAATTTGAAAGCTATTGGTTTTGTTTTGTCCTCTTTAATGCTAACGCAGGAAAATTATCTTCTGAAAGTATTAAGAAGACTAAAGTAAGGATCTAGAATCTAGAGAACCCCACTGTCTTCAGTTTTCAGGTTGCTCTTTTGGAAGGGCAGACTTGATTACGGGGCTGGGTACTGTAAACAGAGTAGATCTTTTTTTCTACCATCTGCCAGAGTCTAGAACCAGCATCTGTACACCCAAGAAGTCTTTAGGAACAACTTTTTTAGCGAGTAAAGAGAAAGGCACTTGCTGGCTGTGCCACTCTAAAAGTAAAGATAAAAACATGTTCAGTGGTTATTGTTCAATGGAACACTCTGGGCCAACCAAAGCAACATCATTGTTAGCCGTAACAGAGGAACTTGTAGAGGTAGACCACTCACGGTCACTCTTCGTTGGGAAGATTCTGTGAAGGCAAACCTCTGGCGGTTTGTCCCTGAGACTCTAACTGCCACCTTTCCTTCCATCCCATACGGCCAGGCAGTTCTTCGTGGGTCAGTCACGTTGGGTTCTCTTTCTTCAGTTTAAAATTTAAATATAAAAGTCACGGGCTATCCATTTACTCTTACATTCGGGAGGCAGAGACAGAAGGATCACTGTGAGTTTAGGACTAACCAGGTCTCTGCATGGCAAGTGCCAGGCTGGCCATAGCTACAAAGTGAGACCATGTCTTTAAAAGTAATAATAATAAATTAAAGTACATACCATTGGCAGGTCCAAAGAGAAATGTCCCCAGAGAGCTTCTGCTGAAGCTCTGGAAGCTCTGACCAGTCCCAGAGACCCTGTAGGATATACCAACAGGGCTCACTACCACCTTGCTGAAGCTCTGGAAGCCCTGACCAGTCCCACAGACCCTGTAGGATATACCAACAGGGCTCACTACCCCCTTCTTCTCTGACTTCCTTTCTTATTATGCCACCTAAAATGGCTTTATGCTGCTTACAAATGTAGACCCTAACAATCAACCATGATTGGACTTTAAGGGCTTTACGGGGATTTTATGCTTTCTTCTCCACCTGTGCAGTGCTGTCTACTAGAACCTTCTGGCAGATATGATGGGGATGCTCTGCACTTGCTGTGACCATTAAGGTAGCCACCTCTTGTCACAACAGACTGTCGCGTAGCATACATCAGATATAACTAGAACAAACAGGAAAATCCATCTATCATTTCATTAAATTCTGTTAGGTTGACATAGGCAACTAGGAGCTCTGTGTTCAGAGGTCTGGTGTGTTCCGATGGTAAGGTTTCTTTTTCTCCGGGAAGGACAGAATAAGAGAAATGTGCAAAAACTGAAAGAGTGAGTCATGAGTTGGCTGCAGGCAAAATCTCATAAAATGAGGATCCAGAAGGCCTCCTGGAAACACCGTGCTCAAAAGTGGCCGTGAGTGAGGCAGTCTATTGTTTCGTTGAGGACTGTATAACCAAGTGTCTTGCACACAGTAGCTTAGTTCTAGAAGCTAGAAGTCTCACACCCAAATAACAGCAGAGTATTTTGTGTCTGTCTTTCTCCTTGACTTGTAAATGGTTGCTGTGATAGTTTAAATCCAGAAGGCTGCCCTAAGGCCCGTGTGCTAAAGGCTTAGTCCCCAGCTTGGTACTGTTGAGAATGGGAGCTTTTAAGGTGTGGGCTGTGAGGGGAGGTTTAAATCTTAGGAGAATGCCAACAGAGGAGGAAATTGTAGTATCCTGTCCCCAACCCCCTCTCTCTCCGGGTGTTGGCCATAACGTGAATGGCTTTCCATCATGGAGGATGCGGTGGTCTGGATAAGATAACATGTTCCTAGTCTCTGCCATTTGAACACTTGGTCCCCAGTTGATGGTACTGTTTAGGCGGTTAAGGAGGTGTGACCTTATTGGAGGAATTACATCACTTTGAGGTGGGATTTGAGAGTAAAAAGAATGGCTCCACCATCCAGTGTGCCTTCTCTGATTGGCACGTTTGGTTCAAGATGTGAGTCCTCAGCTTCCACTCCATGGGCTATGCTGCTGCTTGCTGCCACCTACCACAATGGACTTTTGTTCTTCTGGGACCAGATGTCAAATAAAGCCCTTTTTCTGGAAGTTGCATTAGTCATCGTGGTTCATCACAGCAACAGAAAAATTAGTACTACCGTGGGTGAATCTCTTTTTCCATGATCTGCTACCTCACCATACACCTAAAGCAGTAGGGCCAATCAGCTATAGTCTGGAACTCCAAAATTATGAGCCAAAATAAGCTTTGCCATTTTAAAAGATGTCCACCTCAGTTATTTCGTCACAGGAAAGGAAAACTAACACAACTTTCTTCTCCTTCTGTCTTCTCATAGTTTCCCTCCATGTCGGTATCCTAATCTCCCCCTTTACAGACTACCAGATCTATCCAATGAGGGCCCACCTGTATTTGTACCTTAGCTACTTTAAGTGTGGTCATATTTGATGAATTGGGGTTAGAGTTTCAACATGTGGATTTGTGGGGACAGACTACAACTGAGCTAAAAGAAACAGGGGCTTAGACATGGATATGCCTGACAGATGAAAGCAAAGAAGAATGTTCTAGTTGCTAGCACAGCTAGAAATGTGCCGTCCACAGGGACCAGGGCGTTCAGTCAGGATTCCCGATGCAAGTTTGCAGCATCTCATGCATGTTAATTGCAGTGTCAGAGAGCTGTGGATGTGACATAGCTCTCCTCCCGGTTACCATGTCCAGGGAGTTTAATGAGTGTGACTTACTTCTTGTAACTAAGAGATTTCAATGGGGATTTTTGGCTCTTTCAGATTCTCCCTTTGAAATCATTTCTACTTTGCCTTTTTCTCCTTCAAATTGGTTTCCAGAGCAAGGCTTTATGGCTACATAACAGGGCCTGCGTCACAGCTTTCTGCCTGTCGGTCTCCTGGCCGCCAGCTTATTCCAGTTCTCATCTCACATACCAAACTGAGATTCCTCACCCCTAGAGATGGTGACCATCATTCCTCCATTTCTGGAGATTTTAAAGCCCCATCGTCTCAAAGTCTCAAAATGAATCTCTGATTCATAATGTTACACTAATTATAATTTTTGCCTACTTAAGACGTTAATTTCTATTTACCACTGAAAATCCATCAGTCATCACTAGTTCAATTTCTATTCCTTCCACTGACATATCTATGTTTCCAGGTGTGGTTCCTGCTAGCGTTTCCCCTTCTTAGCATGCCTGGGCATATAATCCCACCTACTCAGAAGGCTGAGTCAGGATGGTCAAGTTCAAGATCAGCCTGGGCAACTTAATCATCTACTGTCTGAAAAGTAAAAAAGCAGAGCCAGCAAGATGACTCAGTAGACCCAGGAGCCTGCCACTGAGCCCAGTGACCTGAGTTCAATCCCCAGGTCTTACATGGTAGAAGGAGAGAAAAAAAATTGTAAGTTGCCCTCCATTTCTGCTCTCATGCACACACACACACACGCACGCACGCACGCACAAAAAATAAATTTTAATATAAAATTAAATAAAAAATGTAGACAAAAGTTTCTGTCCTGCCCTGTCCTGCAGCTTTTCTCAGTGAGGTTTTCTCATCTTGCTTCCTCTGTGTCTGGCTGTTTTTTGGCTATGTATTCATTCATTCTGGGTTAAGAAAAGAAGATTTAATTGAAAAAGACCACCTAAAAAAATCTCCAGTGGGAACAGATGTCCCAGATGATATAATGTTTCAGAGTACCTCTGTGGCAGTTTCTTCTGAGTTCAGCATCCAGAACAGCTTCAAGACTGCTGGCTAAGATGATCCAGCCTCACAGAATACTCCAGTCAGGACTTGATCATAACCCTAAATTTTCTTTGGGTCCCCATAATATTACCAGCACCCCCAATCATCAGGAAGTAGTTTAAAAAACTATTCTTACATTCCAAAAAAATGGATTTATTTAGTGTGTTGGTTACAAGTTGTTATGGACAATGGTCAGGAAAAAAAGCTCAACAAATAAGATTAGATTCAGGGTCTTGTTTTTGAAAAGAAATAAAAAGGAGAATTGCTGTGCGATAATGCTTTTGTACACTGTAATGATTGGTCATTCGTATTGGTTTAATAAAACACTGATTGGCCGGCAATCAGGCAGGAATTATAGGCAGGGTAATCAGACTAAGAAAATTCCAAAAAGAAAAAAAGCAGAGACACAGTCACTAGCCAAACACAGGACAAACAAGATAAAAATGCCTCACTGAGAAAGGGTACCAAGCCATGTTGCTAAACATAGGTAAAAAATATGAGTTAAGTTGTAAGAGCTAGTTAATAATAAGTCTGTACAATAGGCCAAAAAGTTTATAATTTTTTTAAAAAAGAGGAAGCAAGATGAGAATGCTGTACTGAGAAAAGGCACCAACCCACATGGTTAAATATAGATAAGAATTATGTGTTAATTTAAGTTATAAGAGCTAGTTAATAATAAGCCTGAGCAATAGACCAAATAGTTTATAATTAATATAAGCCTCTGTATGTTTCTTTGGGACTGAATGGCTGTGGGACCAGGAAGGACAGAAATTTCTGTTTACAAAAAAACAAGAATTATAGCTACCTGGTAGAGTGCTTGCTTAGCATATGAGGCACTAGGCCCAAGACTCAACATTAGGAAAAAAAGGGGGTGGAGGCTCCTGTATCTTCCCTTTAGATGGTGTTACTGTCTGTAGTGAATTTTCATATGTTGAAGTATTAATTCCAGTTCTTGGAAATGCTTCCTTTTTTACAGATTCTTTAGAAAATTCATTAAGTTAAAATGGGTCATTTTGATGAATCCTAATCCAGTATTATCAGTGAGTGTCCTTATGAAGAAAAAAAGATTAGGGAACACAAATATACTTGAGAATTGAAGGACACACACCATAACGACCACTGGGAAGAGGTCATATATACTCCAAAAGAAAGATTTAGAACAGATCCTTCTCTACCATCCCAGAAAAATTTTTGTTCTTCTGACACCCTCATCCCAGATTCCCTGCTTCTTAAACTGTGAGAAAACCAACTTCTATTGTTTTTAAACCACATGATCTACTTTGTTATGGCAAACATAGGCAAGTAACACAGGTAAGAGTCAGTATTTCTTTCTCTGTGTGACTAGTTCCCCTGCAGGCAGATGGGTAGTTCTGTATCTCGTGAGTAGAACAGTACCTGTCACATGAAAGGTTTTAATAGTTGGGATGCCATTCTAATGTTCTTGACTCCATTAATATTAGTGCCAGTTCTTCAGTATAATAATTTTTACAATTTGTTTGCATATAAAATTTGCAGCCCAGAATCCAGACTTTGCTGGCAATGAAGGTAGTACTTTGGTCTCTCTTACTTTTTCTTATTTCTCAGTTGACTCCAAACTTCACCAAGGCAGAATCCATGCTTTGTTTTCTGATATCACTCTGCCTCTTGGAAGTGGTAGGGACCCTGCCAGTATTTTACTAAATAAGATTTTATTTATATGTTTTCTGAAATTGGCATGGTGCACTTTTTAAAGTTATACTTGTTCCTTCAAGAATTTCTATGTGTGTATGGTCACTTTTACTCCCCATGCTCTCAGATCCGCCTTACAGCTCTACTAACCTCCTCCTCTATATAGCTCCACCTCCCACATTCATGTCTTTTGGGTTTTGTCTTGTGACGCACTGAGTTTAGCCCTCTGTGTAACCCTAGGTATGAAATTGTCCAATGCAGCCTGAGGGAGTTCACTGGTGGATACTCATAGGAAGACATGACTTTCCCTCCTTCAAAATCCACCAAGAAGTCTTTAGTTCAGCCATCACCGTAAGGTCCATGAGCTTCTCCTTCATCCACACCTGGCTATTGCCAGGTCCCGTCAACTGCTGTGTGCTCTTGCTTACAAAATGCATATTGCAATCTCCAGCTGGAGTCCAGGGCTCTAAAGGGCAGGGATTTTCCTAAATGATTGAAATTCTGCCCTCTCCTAGTAGAGGTTTAATAAATTTACGCATGTGCCCTTCTTTACTTAAATTGGTTCGATTACACTTAATTTTTAAGAACTAAAGTCACATAGAAACAAAACAGACAAAACCCAAACACAAAACCGTAGCTTTTCTCACTTCTTTGTGTTTTCTGTTTGTTTATTTGGGTTTTTCTTAGAAATTGTGGTGATTTCCTTCTGAAAAAGAAACATTAAAGCCTTAGCCATGTTTCCACTCTTGAGTCGTCAATTAAGCCTGTTTAGTTTGAGATAATTGAAGAGCCATCTCCTGTATTAACTCATCTGCAACTTTGGACAGCATTTCTTTGCAATTCTTTCCAAATGGAAGGTTCTACACCTGTGCTCCAAACCCCACCAGGACCTCTCAACGCTTTCAAACCTCTCTCTTCTAAATTGCCTCCTAAATTCTCGCTGTTTTCAGGATCACTTTTTCTCCACTCTCCCAACTGAGATGAACTCAGCTGGTTACCCTACCAGTTCCAGGATAAAGAACAGGTCTTTCTGGGAAGAGGGCATTTATATTTCCCCCATGTTTAAAGCAACATTTCTCAGGAAGAGATGTCAGTGGAAAAAGATAGCATGCCCATGCTGTTTGAAGTTTAGCTAGAGCTTCTGTTTGCTGCCATTCACTTCATCCACTGTGGCTTCCTCTGTCTGACTGTCAAGACGAAGTCAACTGGCAGAAGAGCCCAGGACTCAGTGGAGGTGGCAAGAGCTAGTGTGGACCTGGTGAGATTGGGGCTTCACAAAAGGAAGAAACTGAAAATGGGAATGGAATCTCCACATAGCAATGAGAAGCTGTGGGAAGAGCCTAAAAGAGGGTGCCAATATATCATCTTCTCTGTGGATGAGTTTTATAAACTGAAAACTTGGGAAAATCGAGAAGGGGAAAAAAGGATTCTAGACCGAAGGAGCAACTTGCACACTACTCCTGACTGTGAAGGAGAGAAGATGGCCCTAAATTCAAAAGGAAGGTCAGAGTGACTGGCATAGGGCAGGGCCAGGGAATGAGTCCTCAGAGGCAGACAGATGGGGGACTTCTCTAGGTTCTGGCTATGTGCAGACAGCAAAGGTCTTTTATCTTGTTCATATACGATACCTTTCTAAAAATGAAAATAAAAACTTTACTGTGTTGTTACAAGGATGACTCCATTGGTGAAGTGTGTCCTCGCAAGCATGAGGACATGTTTCAACCAGTACCACAAGGTAAACAAAGGCTGTATGGTGGCGTGTGTTTGTCGTCCTAGGTAGGGGAAGCAGAGGCAGGGGATTCCTGCGGCTCCATGCTGTCAGCATCGTCTAATTCTTAAGTTCTGGGCTAGTCCCACCCAAAAAGGATGACACTTGAGAATGATACCTAAGCTTGTCTTTTGTTCTCTACATACAGATGCTCATGTGTGTACGTGTGTGTGCACGCGCACTTGCACATGAACAAACACACAAACACACATGTATGTACACACACAGGATAAAAGAACAGTTTTAGGAAAAATTTACGCAACAAGATAGAACAGAAAACATAGACTTCCAATATACTTCTTGTTCCTCACACAGTTTCCCTGTTACTAACATCTTGCCATTTGTGTGTTACATTTGTTATAATATCAACATCGGTGAATCATTACACTAATTGGACAAAGGAGACTGTGCTGTGTGTGTGTGTGTTTTGTCTGTGTATGTGTGTGAAAACAATAATAGTTACAGAAGAGAGCAATGCGTTTGAGAAGGGAATGTGACAGAGGGGACATGGAGAGAGTTGGGAGTAGAGGGTTAGAAATTATGCAAACACAGTGTTCTCACTACAACGTTCTCAAAAATGGCTCATGAACTAAAGTATGAAAATATGAGGTCTTACTGGAGTAGGGTCCTGACTCAGCTTGAATAGTGGCCTTACAAAAGTGGAAATGTGAACAGAGGAAGAAGGTTAAGTAAGCCTGAAGGTCACATCAAGCCAACGACAGAGTTCAGAACAGACTCCTCGCTTAGTGCTTCAGTAGCAGCCAACCCAGTTGTCACTTGTACTTCTGGTCTTGACACTGGAGAAAAACAAGTTTAGGTCAGTCTTCATGGTGGTCTGTGACTGTGTGTGTGGTCTGTGACATTGTGTGTGGTCTGTGACAGTGTGTGTGTGTGGTCTGTGACATTGTGTGTGGTCTGTGACAGTGTGTGTGTGTGGTCTGTGACAGCGTGTGTGGTCTGTGACAGTGTGTGTGTGTGGTCTGTGACAATCTATGTGTGGTCTGTGACATTGTGTGTGTGGTCTGTGACAGTGTGTGTGTGGTCTGTGACAGTGTGTGTGTGGTCTGTGACAGGGTGTGTGGTCTGTGACAGTGTGTGTGTGGTCTGTGACAGTGTGTGTGTGGTCTGTGACAGTGTGTGTGTGGTCTGTGACAGTGTGTGTGGTCTTTGACAACAGTGCTTGGAAACTGCTAAACATGCTGTACACAATAATTTCATTCACCAGTTTTCAAAAATTAAAATCAGGAGGGTTCTCTTATCTTCTAACTATGGATTTTTTTTTTTTTTGGTTTGATGTTCTTTCATTTTATTTTTTTTTCTTTTTTTTTTAATTTATTTACTTATTAAAGATTTCTGTCTCTTCCCAGCCACCGCCTCCCATTTCCCTCCCCCTCCCCCAATTAAGTCCCCCCCCTCTCAGCCCGAAAAGCAATCAGGGTTCCCTGTCCTGTGGGAAGTCCAAGGAACCCCCACCTCCATCCAGGTCTAGTAAGTTGAGCATCCAAACTGCCTAGGCTCCCACAAAGCCAGTACGTGCAGTAGGATCAGAAACCCAGTGCCATTGTTCTTGAGTTCTCAGTAGTCCTCATTGTCCGTTATGTTCAGAGAGTCCGGTTTTATCCCAGGCTTTTCCAGACCCAGGCCAGCTGGTCTTGGTGAGTTCCCAGTAGAACATCCCCATTGTCTCAGTGTGTGGGTGCACCCCTCATGGTCCTGAGTTCCTTGCTCGTGCTCTCTCTCCTTCTGCTCCTGATTTGGACCTTGAGAATTCAGTCCTGTGCTCCAATGTGGGTCTCTGTCTCTGTCTCCTTTCATCGCTTGCTGAAGGTTAATATTCAGGAGGATGCCTATATGTTTTTCTTTGGGTTCTCCTTATTTAGCTTCTCTAGGATCACTAATTATAGGCTCAATGTCCTTGGTTTATGGCTAGAAACCAAATATGAGTGAGTACATACCATGTTCCTCTTTTTGTGTCTGGCTTACCTCACTGAGGATAGTGTTTTCTATTTCCATCCATTTGTATGCAAAATTCAAGAAGTCCTTGTTTCTTACTGCTGAATAATACTCTAATATGTATATATTCCATACTTTCTTCATCCATTCTTCCATTGAAGGGCATCTAGGTTGTTTCCAGGTTCTGGCTATGACAAACAATGCTGCTATGAACATAGTAGAGCATATACTTTTGATGTATGATAAGGCCTCTCTTGGGTATATTCCCAAGAGTGGTATTGCGGGGTCCAGGGGTAAGTTGATCCCAAATTTCCTGAGAAACCGCCACACTGCTTTCCAAAGTGGTTGCACAAGTTTGCATTCCCACCAGCAATGGATGAGTGTACCCCTTTCTCCACAACCTCTCCAACAAAGGCTATCATTGGTGTTTTTGATTTTCGCCATTCTGACAGGTGTAAGATGGTATCTTAAAGTTGTCTTGATTTGCATTTCCCTGATCGCTAAGGAAGTTGAGCATGACCTTAAGTGTCTTTTGGCCATTTGAAGTTCTTCTGTTGAGAATTCTCTGTTCAGCTCAATGCCCCATTTTATAATTGGGTTGGTTAGCCTTTTACAGTCTAGTTTCTTGAGTTCTTTATATATTTTGGAGATCAGACCTTTGTCAGTTGCGGGGTTGGTGAAGATCTTCTCCCAGTTAGTGGGTTGCCTTTGTGTCTTAGTGACAGTGTCCTTTGCTTTACAGAAGCTTCTCAGTCTCAGGAGGTCCCATTTATTCAATGAGGTCCTTAATGTCTGTGCTGCTGGGGTTGTATGTAAGAAGTGGTCTCCTGTGCCCATGTGTTGTAGAGTACTTCCCACTTTCTCTTCTATCAGGTTTAGTGTGTTCAGACTGATATTGAGGTCTTTAATCCATTTGGATTTGAGTTTTGTGCATGGTGATAGATATGGATCTATTTTCATTCTTCTACAGGTTGACATCCAGTTTTGCCAGCACAATTTGTTGAAGATGCTCTCTTTTTTCCATTGTATACTTTTAGCTCCTTTATCAAAAATCAGGTGTTCATAGGTTTGTGGGTTAATGTCAGGGTCTTCTATTCGATTCCATTGGTCGACTTCTCTGTTTTTATGCCAATACCAAGCTGTTTTCAATACTGTAGCTCTGTAATAGAGTTTGAAGTCAGGGATGGTAATGCCTCCAGACGCTCCTTTGTTGTATAAGATTGTTTTGGCTATCCTGGGTTTTTTGTTTTTCCATATAAAGTTGATTATTGTCTTCTCCAGATCTGTGAAGAATTTTGATGGGATCTTGATGGGGATTGCATTGAATCTATAGATTGCTTTTGGTAGAATTGCCATTTTTACTATGTTGATCCTCCCAATCCAGGAGCAAGGAAGATCTTTCCATTTTCTGGTGTCCTCTTCAATTTCTTTCTTCAAAGACTTAAAGTTCTTGTCAAATAGATCTTTCACATCCTTGGTCAGAGTTACCCCAAGATATTTTATGCTATTTGTGGCTATCGTGAAAGGTGATGCTTCTCTAATTTCCCTCTCTGTTTCCTTATCCTTAGTGTATAGGAAGGCCACTGATTTTTTGGAGTTGATCTTGTATCCTGCCACATTACTAAAGGTGTTTATCAGCTGTAGGAGTTCTTTGGTAGAGTTTTTGGGGTCGCTTATGTATACTATCATATCATCTGCAAATAACGAGAGCTTAACTTCTTCTTTTCCGATATGAATCCCCTTGATCGATTTATGTTGTCTTATTGCTATTGCTAGAACTTCAAGCACTATATTGAAGAGGTATGGAGAGAGTGGACATCCTTGTCGTGTTCCTGATTTTAGTGGGATGGCTTTGAGTTTTTCTCCATTTAATTTAATGTTAGCTGACGGCTTGCTGTAAATAGCTTTTATTATATTTAGGTATGACCCTTGTATCCCTAATCTCTCCAAGACTTTTATCATAAAGGGGTGTTGAATTTTGTCAAATGCTTTTTCAGCATCTAATGAAATGATCATATGGTTTTTTTCTTTCAGTTGATTTATATGCTGGATTACATTGATAGATTTGCGTATGTTGAACCAGCCCTGCATCTCTGGGATGAAGCCTACTTGATCATAATGGATAATTTTTCTAATGTGTTCTTGGATTCGGTTTGCCAGTATTTTATTGAGAATTTTTGCGTCGATATTCATGAGTGAGATAGGCCTGTAATTTTCTTTCTTGGTTGGGTCTTTGTGTGGTTTTGGTATCAGGGTAACTGTAGCTTCATAAAAGGAATTTGGCAATGACTCTTCTGTTTCTATATTGTGAAATACATTAAGGAGTATAGGTATTAGGTCTTCTTGGAAGTTCTGGTAGAATTCTGCATTGAAACCATCTGGTCCTGGGCTTTTTTTGGAAGGTAGATTTTTGATAACGGTTTCTAGTTCTTCGCGACTAACAGGTCTATTTAGATCGTTCACCTGGTTTTGGTTTAGCTTTGGTATGTGGCACTTATCTAAAAACATGTCCATTTCTTTTGCATTTTCTAGTTTTGCGGCATACAGGCTTTTGTAGTAAGATCTAATGAGTCTCTGAATTTCCTCTGTGTCTGTGGTTATGTCCCCCTTTTCATTTCTGATCTTATTTATTTGCGTGTTCTCTCTGTCGTTTAATTAGTTTGGATACGGGTTTGTCGATCTTGTTGATTTTCTCCAAGAACCAACTTTTTGTTTCATTGATTCTTTGGACTGTTTTCTGCGTTTCTATTTTGTTGATTTCCGCCCTCAGTTTGATTATTTCCAGTCTTCTGCTCCTCCTGGGCGTGTCTGCTTCTTTTTTTTCTAATGCTTTCAGGTGTGCTGTTAAGTCTCCGATGTATGCTTTCTCTGTTTTCTTTAAGTGGGCACTTAGTGGTATGAACTTTCCTCTTAGCACTGCTTTCATAGTGTCCCATAGGTTTGAGTATGTTGTTTCTCTATTTTCATTGAATTCCAGGAAGACTTTAATTTCCTTCTTGATTTCTTCCTTTACCCAGGTTGGTTCAGTAGTTGACTGTTCAGTTTCCATGAGTTTGTCGGCTTTCTGGAGGTAGGATTGTTGTTGAAGTCTAACTTTAATCCGTGGTGATCTGATAAGACGCAGGTGGACACTGATATTTTTTTGTATCTGTGGAGGTTTCCTTTGTTTCCGAGTATGTGGTCAATTTTCGAGAAGGTTCCATGGGCTGCAGAGAAGAAGGTATATTCTTTCCTATTTGGGTGGAATGTTCTATAGATGTCTGTTAAGTCCATTTGCTTCATTACCTCCAGTAGTTCTCTTACTTCTCTATTAGGTTTCTGTCTGATTGACCTGTCCATTGCTGAGAGGGGTGTATTGAAGTCTCCTACTACTAGTGTGTGTGGTTTGATATCTGCCTTGAGTTTTAGTAATATTTCTTTTACATACATGGGTGCTTTTATATTAGGGGCATAAATATTCAGGATTGAGACATCATCCTGACAAATTGTTCCTGTTATGAGTATAAAGTGTCCATCTCGATCTCTTCTGATTGATTTTAGTTTGAAGTCAGTTTTGTTAGAAATTAATATGGCCACACCTGCTTTTTTCTTAGGACCATTTGCTTGAAAGACCTTTTCCCAACCCTTTACTCTGAGTAGATGCCTGTCTTTGTGGTTGAGATGTGTTTCTTGCAAACAGCAGAATGTTGGATCCTGTTTTCATATCCAATCTCTTAGCCTGTGCCTTTTTATAGGTGAGTTGAGACCATTAATATTAAGTGATATTAATGACCAGTGGTTGTTCATGCCGGATATTCTTGTTGTTTTTGGGAGTAGAATTTGTGTGTCTCCCTTCTTTGAGTTGTGCTAGTGCAGGGTCGCTAGATGCCTGAGTTATTGTAGGCAGTGTTGGCAATGTTGGATTCCTTGGGTTGCGGTTTTCCTTCTATTACTTTCTGTAGGGCTGGATTCGTGTCTACGTATTGCTTAAATTTGTTCTTATCCTGGAATGTCTTGGTTTCTCCATTTATAGTGAACGAAAGCTTGGCTGGGTATAGTAGTCTGGGCTTGCATCCATGGTCTCTTAGCTTCTGCAGTACTTCTATCCAGGACCTTCTGGCTTTCATTGTTTCCATAGAGAAATCAGGTGTAAGTCTGATCGGTTTACCTTTATAAGTTACTTGGCCTTTTTCCTTTGCAGCTCTTAGTATTCTTTCTTTAACCTGTATATTTTGTGTTTTGATTATTATATGGCGAGGGGATGTTTTCCTTTGATCCAGTCTGTTTGGTGTTCTGTATGCTTCTTGAATATTCAAAGGAATATCTTTCTTTAAGTTGGGAAAGTTTTCTTCCATAATTTTGTTCAAAATATTTTCTGGGCCTTTGAGCTGTGACTCTTCTCCTTCTTCTATTCCTATTATTCTTATATTTGGTCTTTTTATTGTGTCCCATAATTCCTGAATGTTTTGTGATGAGAATTTGTTGGCTTTGCAGTTTTCTTTGATCAGAGTGTTTATTTTCTCTTTGGTGTCCTCAGAATCTGAGCTTCTTTCTTCTATTTCTTGTATTCTATTGATTATTCTTGTTTCTGTAGGCTGTGCTCGTTGACCTAGATTTTCCATATCCAGCTGGTCCTCAGTTTGTGTTTTCTTCCTTGCTTCCATTTCAGTTTTCAATTCTTGAACTGTTTCCATCACCTGTTTGATCGTTCTTTCTTGGTTTCCCAGGGTATTATGTACATATTTACTCATTTCTTCAAATTTTTGGTTATACTTCTCATCCATTTCTATAAGGGCATTTTTCACATGTTGTTTAAGGGACTCTACTGCTTTCAAAAAGTCAATTTTTTCCACTTCTTCTGTGTTAGGGTGTTGGAGACCTTCTGTTGTAAGATCATTGGGTTCTGGTGTTTTCATGCTGATTTTCAGATTATTGGGTGAATTCTTTCCTTGACGCCTGCCCATCTCCTCCTATCGATGCTATCTAAGGGGTCTGTTAAAACTGGTTCAGGTTTCCCTGCTGGCCAGGGGCTCCTCTTACAAAATGCCCTTGCTCTGTTTTCTGGTTCCTGCGGGGGGGGGGGGGGGGGGGGGGGGGGGGGGGGGGGGGGGATTGTAGTGGGGCGATCTGTTCTCGGTGTTTCGCGCAGTCCCTGCAGCCTGCTTCTGCTGCTGGGATGGTTCCCGCCACCAGCAGCCTGTGTCCTCTGCTGCCGCTCTGGTCCCCGCTGGTTCCAGCCTGTCCCAGTTGGTCCCCGCGGGCTGTGCTGGGCGTCCTCCGGCCGCCTTCCACCGCCCGGTGTTCCGGCCGCCTTCCGCCGCCCGGCCTGGTGTTCCGGCCTAACGATGAATTTTATAGCATTTAAAGGATCTTTAGAAATCCTCAGCCATAATGCAATGTCCAAGGAAGAGGAAGGAATTTGTTTTATCAATTGAAAAAGTCACAGTCAGTAAGTGTTTGCCAAATAAATACACTAAGCATGTGACTGTGTGCTGTTATCTCTACGTATGTTTTATCCATGTTCCATGTCAGGTTCCCATCAGAAAACCTGAGATTATCTTTCCTAAAGTTAAAAGTGAGAATTGCTTCCCAGCCTCTCTTCCTTCCTTCCTTCCTTCCTTCCTTCCTTCCTTTCTTCCTTTTTTCCTTCCTTCCTTCCTTCCTTCCTTTTTCCTTCCTTCCTTCTTTCCTTCTTCCTTCCTTCCTTTTTTCTTTCTTTCCCTCTCTATCCTCTCCATCCTTCCTTTCTTTTTCATCATTGTTTGTTTTTCTATTTACTTGTATTGTTAATGATTTATTAAAACTTGTTTATTTCATTTCCTATGCAGCCAGAATGACCTGTAACTCACTAAAGTAGCCCAATTGGATTTGTATTCCCGATCTTCCTGCCTTGACCTTCTGAGTTCTGGGATTATGAAAATATGCCATCTTGCCCTGCTCCTTAATTTTTGTGAATAAAAAACCCTCATGATGGGTAATGTTATAAACCTTTCACTACAGCACTCTGGATGGTGAGACAGGAGTATTGTGAATTCAAGGCCAGCCCAGGCTGAGTAGCAAAACTGTGTCTCAAAACAAACAAACAAACAAACCAGAAAAAATACCAGGGGGTACAGGGGTCAGTATAATCTAAAGTGAGTCCTATGTGGATGCTCACATCTTCAATAGGTATGAAAAATGCCATGTGTTCTTTGGTGTTTTGCCAAATTACACATTCTCCAGAGTTGTGAAGAAAAAACAAAACGAGAAGCTACATTAAGAGTAAACACATCCCAGCTTCCTTTCCCTCACCATCACCTCTAGAGAAATCCCCAGTGCGCCTGATCCTCAAGAAGGGGACATACCAGGTAATGTATTCCCTAGATATCTGTTTAATCATCTGTGACATGCTTATTGGCAGGCAGACTCTGCTCCTAGAATCTAGCCTACAGAGTGTGAAGGGGCAATGAAAAGTGATCATTTTTATTCTGCATCATTTAAAAGCATATTTATGAGATATTTAAAGACAACAATATTTCTCCTTGGGTGTGTGTGTGTGTGTGTGTGTGTGTGTGTGTGTGTGTGTGTGTAGTCCTTGACAAGAGGAACCCTGAGACTTGTAATATGCTAAACAAGTGTTCTACCTCTAAGCCACAACAACAGCTCTATTCTTTTTTTTCTATTTCCCATAGTCCTTTTATTCTATCCAGAATTACAACACATCAGCATGGCACTGCCCACATTCAGAGAGGTATCTTCCAACCCATGTAATCTCTTGAAATGAGTTTATAGAAACAACCAGAAGTGTCCCTTTCCTAATTTCCACACCTACAAAATTTTATTTTTATATTGTGTACTATTTCATGATAATTCCCAAAAACATACAGCAACTTGTACAGAGAGTTTATTCTGGCTCATGGTTCCAGCGGGATAGAAGCTCATCATGGCATGGAGGGGTGGCACAGGTGTCAGCCATGGCAGCTCAAGTAGGAAGCCTTACATTCTCAACTGTGAGCATGAAAGAGAGACAACAATCTAGAAGTGACATGTGGATTTCAACTCTCTCATTCCCAACCCCCATGATATATTTCCTCCATCAAGGCCATATCGCCTAACTGTCTCCAAAAAGACTCATCACCATGAGACCAAGTGTTTAAATATCTGCACTTATGTGATGGGACATTATAATTCAAACCGTTACAATTTCCAGAATTAAATCTCAATAAAATCACTTTCAAACATAACACTCTTTAGCTTTCTTCATTCTTTTTATTCAAAAATGGTTGCTATTTTTAATGACATGCATTAATGATCAATGAAATGAAAATAAGAGGCTTACATTAAGCCTTATCTATAACTGGGTACTGAAATTTGACAAAATATTTCTCCCACAGTAAATTGCAGTCTGATTTGATGTGAAAACAATTTATAGCATTACCAAAGAGTCGATGAAGTCAGAGTCGCTGAGTCTCAGCCTGGTGTAGCAGCTGAATATCTAGCTACTCATTAACTGAAGATGGTGATAATAGGAACACAAAATACCAAAATTATGAAAGCCTACTAGTTTTTATCTGGATGTCACATATGTTTCTCTGGGAACAAATAAAGTGAACACATTCTCAGTCACCACCAGCTCTATTCTTGACCTTAACTTAGACTATTTTATTGTCCATTTCTGGTCCTAGAATTTTTGAGAAACAGTCTCTCTCAAGCACTGTAAGTAAAAGGCTGTGTGTATCTTAAATACTTACATGTTGCAAAGAAAGCCTTCAGGAACACGGGTGTCTTTAGAGACCTGCTGGCTTTGTTGGTGAATCTGCATAGTCATTCTTTCTACCTTTTAAAAGTTTTTCAAGGATCTCAATATATAGTTCTGGCTGTCTTGAAACCCACTCTGTAGACCAAGCTGTCCTCAAACTCACAGAGATCCACCTGCCTCTACCTCCCGAGTGCTGGGATTAAAGGCGTGTGCCACCACCACCTGGCTTACATATTTGTTCTTAAAGTGTAGTTGACCCGGCTTTTGCTTTGTTCTCTGACTTCTCAGTTACCACAAAGTTAGACTGAAAAAAATATTAAGTAGAAAATTCTAAGAGTGAACAATTCATAAATATTAAATAACATTATAGTGTAGAGTTAAATTACTCTATTTTAGTGTTAATTATTATTAATTTAAAAGTATAGCTAATTAATCTTTATCACATGTATGCATATAAAGGGAAGATACGTTGATTTCTCTACATTTAATACTCCATAATATCAGGTATCAGATGGCACCTGGGAAAGTATACACACACAAAGGAGAGAGAGAGAGACAGAGAGAAAGAGGGACAGAGACTGTTCACTTTCTCATTCCAGGATTCTGTCCAGATGAGGGGGGCTGCTTTCTGCTCTGAGTCCTAAGTGACCCTGTATTTACATATGCTCAGGTTCTCAAGATAATAAGTCTTCTTTGGTTAGTGAATTACACTGGTGCTTGGGGTAGGATCCTTCCCATGGGGTCAGTAGACAGACTTAGGATTGGGTTGCCTGGGACTTTCCTGGAGCTCCATAGGGTGTTCTCGGGACTTTGAGGCTGCCTGTTGACAGCCTCACCTTGTCGAAGTGTTCTTAACTGTGGTAGTCACAGGCAGGCTGTCAGTTCTTTGCGGTCCATTTACCTGATTCTCAGTGATCCCAGAAGACTGATGTTGGAGCTTGTCAGTGAAATAACATGAGAGAGAAATGGGTGTAAACTTAGGGCCACCGTGGTGCTCTCATTGGGGGTTCTTTTGATGCCTGTTCCTTTTCAGTTCACTTTGAAGACTATCTTTCATTGGCATACAATATTTATTACATAAAATGAAATTTTATAAGAAACTTCATAGTTGGTAACTAAAAGTATCTAAATAACTTGAATGTAATATACTGAGTATGATTTTTAAACAGGATTTCTTGTAAATGAAAGTCAGATAGTAATTATAAAATGTAACAGGAAGCACATGGGTAAAGCATTGTGAGGAAAATCACCTTCTAAGAAATTAGAATGAGGACTAACGCCCCTATTTCCCTTGCCACATCAGGGAGAGCTCTATGGTGGCTCACAGGGCTGAAAGTGATGGAAAGCTTCTCAAACAATAAGCAGGACTCTCTGGTCCTATCCTGTCCTTTCTACTGCAGAAAGATGTACTGTCACCATCATTGTACCTCAGACAAACGTCCATGTCCCAATCTTTTGATAGAGAAGGAGGAATAAGCTTGTCTCCTGATAAACAAAGGCCGAGAATTTCCAAAGATATCTCAAAGCAATGAATCTATTTCCCCACCACATTTCTTAAACCCAGGGGCTCCCCAAAGCACAGCAAAGATATTGTACAAAGCATGGGGATTTCTTAAAAATGTAAAATATTTCATATTTCATATTTAGAAAAACCGACTCTGACAGTATTCTACAGATACACACGTGCCTTCTACATGAGATCATCTTGGTTACTGGAAAGAAAAAAGGTGGCAAGCTTGGGAAATGGCAGCTTCCACCAAATGTGTGAACAAGAGAAAAGCTGGTTTCTTCTCCCTCCTCTCTGGATCCTGTTTCCACCGGGGAAAAGGCTGTCCTGTTTCTCTTTTCACTGAACACTTAACAGTTCCTGCAGCCAGATTTCTTACAGAGGAATGAGGGAGAAGGGTGAGAGGCAAATTGTGGGATTTCCAGTCATATGGTTGGCACTGTGCTTGTTAAAATGGATGGTTATGTTACTTCTTTTCCCAACCTCCTGCATCAACTGTTTAAAAAGAACGAAAGATAAGATGGCAACCAAGTATTTGTTTTTATTCCTGGGGGACTCTTAGTAAACATACCATAAAGTATCCCTAAGGGACTCTTGGTAAATATACCATGAAGTATCCCTAAGAGACTCTCAGTAAACATATGATAAAGGGCTTGTTTCCCCACGTTTATTACAGCAGGTTTCACAGTGCCAAGTCATGGAATTGGTCTAGGTATGCCTCAACAGATGGATGAAGAACATGTGGGGGGGGTTTCAGGCATAATGAATAAATGTATCAGGACTAGTGGCACACATCTGTAATCCCAATACCTGGAGACAAAGGGGACTTAAGTCATTCAGGTACACACCAAGTTCAAGACCATCCTGGCTTTCATAAGACACTGCAAACAGCCAAATGAACAACAAAAAATGGGATTATGTCATTTGCTAGAAAACAGAAGGAGCTAAAGATGATATTAAACAAAGTAAGTCAGAAAGACAAATAATATATTTTCTCTCATTTGTATATTTTAAACACATATGCCATGCTCACCCCTAGCATGAAATTTAACGACCTGTAGAAGGAAAAGGGACTGTGGGGAAGGAAGAGAGGTTATGAGTATGAGTGTTTATAAAACTCAGCACTGTGTCAAGGGATTATACATCAATATAAAGCAGTAAATAAACAACCCAGTTCGGCAAGGGATTTGACTGTCAAACTTAGTAAGCTGAATTTGATCTCTAGATGCCATGTAAAGGTGGAAGGAGGGAGCCAGTCCTACAAAGTTGTCTTCTCACCTTCACACACACCATGACATATGTGTATATGTATGCATCCTACACAGAGGGGAGGGAAGGAGGGAGAGCAGGAAGTAGAGAGGAAAGGAGAAGGAGATAGGGGAAAAGAGACACAGGGAGACAGAGACTCCAACGTTTAATAACCAATGAAAAAAACATTTAAAATAAATGGAACAATTCTCATTTAATTAAAAGACCAACAATAAGAAGCTTTCATCTTTAAGTCTTGGGCTTTGATCTTAGACATTCTTTACTGGCACTAGGAACTGAACATTGGGCCTTATACATTACTAGGGTAGTTTTATTGTTTTGTTTTTACCACTGAGATACACCTTTCACCCATGATGGACAGAGATTTATTATGTTGCTAAGGTACTTCTCAAACTTGCTTTCTCCTCTTCCTCTGTCTCCCCTCAAGTACTGGAATTGCAGGCATACATCAAGATATTTTAAGGTCATTCTCCAGGTTGAAGTGCTAGGGATCAAACCCACAACCCTCATCACAACCATACAGTGCTGTGGGAGAAATTCACTAACTCAGCTACAGTTCCTAGTTAAATAATCTGTGCTTCTTACATCTCAAAATTTTAAAATAAAAGCCACCCAGTAAAAGTGAGGAGCATGGTTTTGTCTCCTCTCTTTCCTCTTCAGCCTGAGTCCCTTTGGCAAACACTTCTCTGTTTCCCTTGGATCCTGTAACAACATATGCCTAGTATGGTTTTCCCAGTGTATCCCCTGGCGGTCAGAAGCTAAACTGGTAGATGGTATCTTCAAGCAGAAGTGCCCTGTTAAAAAAAGGGGGGGGGGGTTGTTGATGGCAAAAGGAAGCTCCCTCTGCCAGGTGTGGGCTTCTTCTGCAGGAAGGAAATACTGAATATCCACTTAGTGTCTGGATACTTTACTACCCTGCTCCAGAAGTCTTTCTTACAGTGGACAAGCTGATCTTGGGGTCTAAGACCTCAGAGAACTCAGTTAGGAAATGCTGGATCAGAGCCCTTTGTGGATGCTCTCTGAGGCTAAATACCCAAAGCCTAGGACTCAGGACAGAGTTAAATTACAGTGCTCATCACTAAGAAAGGGACAGATGGCAGACCTACCCTGAAATAGCTTTTCTGGAAGGCTAACACATGCTAAATTGCATTAATTGTAATAATTGCTTTTCATGCCTTGATGAAACACTGGCAAAGACCTTCGGAGATCTTCTAATCATGGCAAATTAGCAGAGTACCCTCAACAGACAGAGCCCTGGAGCTGTGTTTTGACTTTTGTTAAGAGACTAAAAAGACCATAGGAAGCACTTGCTTGTGAAAGAGGTGGACAGCTGAGGCCCTGGATATAGCACACGCTAGAGAAGCACCCAGTGCTTCTGCAGTCAAGTTGTGAGCATTTCTTTAGTGACTAACTTAACTGATTCAGTAATGAACAGTTGGAGGTTTAGATACTTCTCCCTATAACAGGCTTCATTCCTTTCAACTCAGAGGAGCAGAGACACTGGAGGGTCAGACTTGCTACAAAAATGTTCATGATTTTCTTCTGATAAACAAAGCTGCGTTAGAGTTTGGATAGTGGTTTGCCCCTGAAGACCTATGTTGTAGGCTCCAAACCCAGCCTGGTGTGCTGTTAGGGTTAGGGTGAACATCTAAGGGGCAGGGACAGAGTGGAATGGGAGGAAGCTGGGTTGTTAGGAGCTATTTTCTGGAGGGGTACATGGCCCCTTCCTTTCTTTTTTGTCTCCTGGATGCAGTAAGAACAGCCCCATGTCTATCACATACTTCTGTCGGGATGATCTGAACTGCTCAGACCCAAATCAGCAAACTCGAGGGAACTGGAATGAACTCTCTAAACTTGAACCAAAACTCAACGGATCCTCCTTTATTTTAGTTGAATATCTCAGGCATTTTGCTACAGTAATGGAAAGATGACTAACACAGAGACCATGCAACACAGGGGGGATTTACATTACCTAAAAAAAGCTTTCCAGTCTTTCCTTTTCCCACTTTTCTACGGTGATGTTTATGTTTTGCTTTATTGTACCTCCTGTAAGTATGTTGAGCCAAACTTTTGCTTTAAGCATGGTATCAGTGTACAACTTTGGATCCTTGCCATTACTTTAATCTTCGAGGAATATGCATTTTCTTTCTACTTCAGCTATTCTGCCAACAAATGCAAGGAACCTTTCTGGAGAATGCAGTAGACTCCCAGGTACTGTGATAGTACAGAGGAGTTTATGGAACATCAGATGGAAAACTTGCTAGTAGCTAACATTATTTGATCCAAACACTACTGTAAGCTCTTTTGTAATAACTCATTTAAGCCCCATGAACTTAGAAGTCATTGTTATCCCAAGTTATACAAATGAGAAGCCTACTGTGCTGACATAATTGATTTTCTCAAGATCATACAGTTATGAGTAACAGAATTGAACCTCGTAACTTGGGAATCTGCCACCAGAGGCCTTGCTTCTTGTAGTCCATATCACGAAGAACTAGTGGTGATTTTGCAGGTGCCTTAATTAGAACTTATATGGCCATGACAAGGCAACTTGAGGAAGAGAGGATTTATTTTAGCTTTCAGCTCTCAGGTTACTCTGTCTCACCAAGGAAAGTCAGGGCAGAGATTCAAGGAAGGAATCTAGAAGCAGAAGCTGAAACAGAAGCTATAGATGAATACTGCCTACTAGCTTTCTCTCCAGGGCTTGCTCAGCCTGCTTGCTTATACAGTCTCCCCAGGGGTGCCACAACCCACAGTGAGCTCGACCCTTCCTGTGACCTTTCACCAGTCAAGAAAATGCCCCACTAGCCTGGTATTTGGCATTATCTTTATGAAATTTTCACTTCTTAAATAACTCTAGCTTGTGTTCAGTTGATGAAAAAATAGCCAGGTCAGTGAGTGAACAAGTCAGTAAGCATAGTCTCAACCCAACATCCAGGACCCATTAAACAGGAGTACTTGCTCTTGGGCAGTTGTTGGCAAAGTTTTTATGCCAGATAATAAATAACTTGACTTTGTGAACCAAAGACTCTGCATAGCAACTACTCTACACATTATCAAGAAAGGCCTATAGACAATGTGCCAATAAACAAGAAGGCTATGTTCCAATAAAACTTTATTCATAAGAATAGATGTTCTTTGTTTTCTGACAACTTGGTTTCTTCTGGGAGACTGTGGTTTGGTGTCAGCCATAAAGAGTAACCTAATATCAGGTCAAAATAAAGACTCGAGGTTAGACATTTGCACTAAAATTTGGATAGCAGGCAGCAGGGAAGAGAGTCAGTGTACTAAAAAGATAAGTACTTAGGAATTATGAAAGTAGGTAGCACATGGATAGTTGGGAAAATGCAAACATGGTGAGAGGTTCATATGACTTTGGCAAACTGAGAATTTGTGCCTAGTTTAAAAAAACTAGTGTCTTGTAAAGTAACTGCTTTCTAAGTTACTCATTTAAGAACTTCTAATTTTTCTCTGTGAACAACTAGTTTAGCTTCAATGTTTTCCTCTTAACTTAAAGCCTGGAAAATGTTTCTCCACAAACCAGGCATGGTGTCACAAACAGGTACTCACAGGACTCCAAATGCTGAGGCAAGACGATTATGGGTTTGAGGTTATCCAGAAACATGTAGCAAAATCCTACCTCGTAAAATGCATAACAAAAACAAATAGTTAAATAAATAAAATGTATCCATATGCAACTTTATCAACAAAATAGGAAGAAATTATAGAGGGTCTACTAAGCATTGCAAGAAAGTCACAAAGAAATGTGGAATTTCAGAGATAATACACTGTAACATTCTAGAAGATACACTGGAGATGAGAACAAATTTTTGTCTTTTGCAAAACCCTGCGGGTGTAATTTTGCCATTAGTTAAGATGGATGTGTCCATGGTGAGACATGAGAAATCTTCGCAACTCCAGCGGCATAACAAGAATGCTGCAGGGAAACATCATTGCTGGCGCCATTCTTTCTCTTGGTCTGTAAGTCAACTAAGGGTGCTCTTGACAGCTTACTGATGACAAAGGATTTATTTATAATGTCCACAGACACTTGTTTAGGTTATCAAGTTTATTGGGAAGGCTACATAGATATGAGGGATACTGGGTGTATTGCTAGATTTTATTCCCCAGAGTTATGCAACATTCCCAGAGGCATGTCTAGAACTGGAGGAGAAAGTGGGGTAGAAGACTCACCAGATTCCCTCAAAGCATGATTAGTTCTCTATGCGATTAGGCCATCATCTTAATTTAAGGACCCCTATATAAAAGAAAAAGATTGAAGTTTCACATCAACTTTTTAGGTAAAATTCTTAAGACAAGTTCCAAGCCAAGATGTGTGTGTGTGTGTGTGTGTGTGTGTGTGTGTGTGTGAGAGAGAGAGAGAGAGAGAGAGAGAGAGAGAGAGAGAGAGAGAAGAGAAAGGGAGAGGGAGAAAAGGGTGGGAGGGAGAGGAAGAGAGACAGAGACAGAGACAGAGACAGAGAGAGAGAAGGTACGTGTGTGCACAGCGCATATGAATGTGCCAGGCTAGAGGACAACCTCAGCTGGATCACATGTGTCCCTTTGGCACTGTTCACCTACTTTTTTGAGGCAGGGTCTCTCTCACTCATCAGATAGGTTAGTCTGGCTGGCCAGCAAGTCCCAGGGATCTGTCTCTACTCCCCCAGTGCTGGGATTAAAAATGTTTGTTATCATGATAGGCTTTGCTTACATGAGTTCTAGGGATTAAACTCTGGTCCACCTATTTGAAAGGTAAGTTCCTTATAATTAGCACCTCCCCCGCCTAAGCTGTTTGAGTTTAAAAAGAGGAAGGCAAAAGTACTGTGTGATTTTTTTAAGCAACTTACTCCGTGGGAAATAAATGGACAATAGCAGGGTTCTTGGAATTTTATTTTACTGTATTCACCCAAGAGTGCAGAGTAAGGAGGCTTTCTCTTGTTCTTCAAGCCTGTTGGGCTTGAACTCATGTCAGATAGAATTGTAAGGCCCTACAAACTGGAATCTGACTTCTAAGGGTGGAAAGAGACCAGGCAGTTAAGGAGACACCAAAGCTAGGGACCACCCTATTCTTTGGCAACTTTGAGAGCAATGATGTGCAAGAATCTCTTTTAGATTGAAAATGGGTCATGTGGGAAGGTGCTGATGGTGTGGTCATGTGTGTGTGGGGGTGCTGATGGTGTGGTCATGTGTGTGGGGGGGTGCTGATGGTGTGGTCATGTGTGTGGGGGGGTGCTGATGGTGTGGTCATGCCGGGGGCATGGTGCTGATGGTGTGGTCATGTGTGTGTGGGGAGGGGTGCTGATGGTGTGGTCATGCAGGGGGCATGGTGCTGATGGTGTGGTCATGTGTGTGGGGGGATGCTGATAGTGTGGTCATGCCGGGGGCATGGTGCTGATGGTGTGCAAATTTCTTCATCCAGTTTAAGACAGACACACAGAAATAGAAGGGACTTCCATGGAAAGAGGCCAGAGTTCCAAAGCCACAAATGAGACAGCAGGGAAAGGTACTCATTAAGGGTACCATAGGGATATCACCAGCCCCAAAGACCTCCCCAATGCATCCACAGAACTGTCAATAAAATGATAAAGCATTATATCAGTCAAGATGAAAAATGTGGATATATCACGAACAGCACGAAACAAAACCTTTTTTTGCCCCATCACCCACCTGCCTGCTCTTTGTGGCTGTTCCTTCCCTCTGCTCCAATGGTGGAGGTATCAGAACCAGCATTTAGCACAGCAACCTGGGTTAGGAGGAGGAGTAATGAAGTAGTAATTGGGACAGAAAAAATACCACACCTTCTTCCCCCGTGGAAGGTTCTGACTCCATTGAGTCTGAATTAGGAGAAGGAGAAGGAGAATCAGTTTGGATCAGGTTTAAAATATTCATGCAACTTGGAAACTAGCCTTTCAGCTCACATGGTCTGTTATGGCCAGAGAAGAACAGAGATGGCACAAGCCCTTCCTACATTGTCATCCAACATTTGTAGGACCGAGTTGGAGTCAAGTAGTTCTTTTTTTTTTTTTAATTTTTTTTATTGCGAAAAGAAGAAAAAAAACATAACCAAAAAACAAGTTTCCACCTCCTCCCAGCCTCCCATTTCCCTTCCCCTCCTCCTACCCCTCTCCCCCTCCTCCCACCCCTCTCCCCCTCCCCCCCACTCCTCTCCCCCCCCTCCCTCTCCAGTCCACAGAGCAGTCCGGGCTCCCCACCCTGTGGCAAGTCCTAGGTCCTCCCCCCTCCGTCCATATCTAGGAAGGTGAACATGCAAACTGGCTAGGCTCCCACAAAGCCAGCACATTAAGTAGGATCAAAACCCCCTGCCATTGTCCTTAGCGTCTCATCAGCCCTCATTGTTCGCCATGTTCAGAGAGTCCGGTTCTATCCCATGCTTTCTCGGTCACAGTCCAGCTGGCCTTGGTGAGCTCCCCGTAGATCAGCTCCACTGTCTCAGTGGGTGGATGCACGCCTCGTGGTCCCGAATTCTTTGCTCATGTTCTCCCTCCTTCTGCTCCTCCTTGGGACCTTGGGAGCTCAGTCCAGTGCTCCTGTGTGGGTCTCTGTCTCTATCTCTATCCATCACCAGATGAAGATTCTATGATGATATGCAAGATATTCGTCAGTATTGCTCTAGGATAGGGTCATTTCAGGTTCCCAATCCTCAGCTGCCCAAGGAACTAACTGGGAACCTCATCTTGGGCACTAGGGAGCCCCTCTAGGGTCAAGTCTCTTGCCCACCCTAAACTGGCTCCCTTAACTAAGAATTGTGGTTCCGTGCTCCCCTATCCACCTTTCTTTTATCCCAAATCTCCTGTTTCCCAGGTCCCCCCTCCTTCCCTTCTACCTTTTCTCTCCCCATCTCCCTTTACCCCCATCCCACCCCATCCCCAAGATCCCATTTTCTCCCCGGAAATTTGGTCGACTTCCCTTAGCCAAGAGGACAACTATATGTTTTTCCTTGGGTTCACCTTCTTACTTAGCTTCTTTAGGTTCACCTCTTGTAGACTCCGTGGTCCTTATTTATGGCTAGAAACCAATTATGAGTGAGTACATCCGATATTCATCTTTTTGGGTCTGGGACACCTCACTCAGGATAGTGTTTTCTATTTCCATCCATTTGCATGCAAAATTCGAGAAGTCATTGTTTTTTACCGCAGCGTAGTACTCTAGCGTGTATATATTCCATACTTTCTTCATCCATTATTCCATTGAAGGGCATCTAGGTTGTTTCCAGGTTCTGGCTATTACAAATAATACTGCTATGAACATAGTTGAACAAATGCTTTTGTCATTTGATAAAGCATCTCTTGGGTATATTCCCAAGAGTGGTATTGCTGGGTCCAGGGGTAAATTGATCCCTAATTTCCTGAGAAACCGAAACACTGACTTCCACAGTGGTTGCACAAGATTGCATTCCCACCAGCAATGGATGAGGGTACCCGTTCCTCCACAGCCTCTCCAGCAAAGGTTATCCTTGGTGTTTTTGACTTTAGCCATTCTGACAGGTGTAAGATGATATCTCAAAGTTGTTTTGATTTGCATTTCCCTGATTGCTAAGGAAGTTGAACACGACCTTAAGTGTCTTTTGGCCATTTGAACTTCTTCTGTTGAGAATTCTCTGTTCAGTTCAGTGCCCCATTTTTTAATTGGGTTAATTAGCATTTTAAAGTCTAGTTTCTTGAGTTCTCTATATATTTTGGAGATCAGACCTTTGTCTGTTGTGGGGTTGGTGAAAATCTTCTCCCAGTCAGTAGGTTGCCTTTGTGTCTTAGTGACCATGTCCTTTGCTTTACAGAAGCTTCTCAGTTTAAGTAGGTCCCATTTATTCAATGTTGCCCTTAATGTCTGTGCTTCTGGGGTTATACATAGGAAGCGATCTCCTGTGCCCATCTGTTGTAGGGTATTTCCCACTTTCTCTTCTATCAGGTTCAGTGTGTTCGGGCTGATATTGAGGTCTTTAATCCATTTGGACTTGAGTTTTCTGCACAGTGAGAGATATGGGTCTATTTTCATTCTTCTACAGGTTGACATCCAGTTGTGCCTGCACCATTTGTTGAAGATGCTTTCTTTCTTCCATTGTATACTTTTAGCTCCTTTATCGAAAATGAGGTGTTCATAGGTTTGTGGGATAAAATCCGGGTCTTCTATACGATTCCATTGGTCGACTTCTCTGTTTTTATGCCAGTACCACACTGTTTTCATTACTGTAGCTCTGTAATAGAGTTTGAAGTCAGGGATGGTAATGCCTCCAGAAGATCTTTTATTGTATAGAATTGTTTTGGCTATCCTGGGTTTTTTGTTTTTCCATATAAAGTTGATTATTGTCTTCTCCAGATCTGTGAAGAATTTTGATGGGATCTTGATGGGGATTGCATTGAATCTATAAATTGCCTTAGGTAGAATTGCCATTTTTACTATGTTGATCCTCCCAATCCAAGAGCAAGGGAGGTCCATCCATTTTTTGGTATCCTCTTCAATTTCTTTCTTCAATGCCTTAAAGTTCTTGTCAAATAGATCTTTCACTTCCTTGGTTAGATTTACCCCAAGATATTTTATGCTGTTTGTGGCTATCGTGAATGGTGAAGCTTCTCTGATTTCCCTCTCTGCTTCCATATCCTTTGTGTATAAGAGGGCGACTGATTTTTTGGAGTTGATCTTGTATCCTGCCACATTACTAAAGGTGTTTATCAGCTGTAAAAGTTCTTTGGTGGAGTTTTTGGGGTCGCTTATGTATACTATCATATCATCTGCAAATAACAAAAGTTTAACTTCTCCCTTTCCAATTTGAATCCCCTTGATCCCATTATGTTGTCTTATTGCTATTGCTAGAACTTCAAGCACTATATTGAAAGGTATGGCGAGAGTGGACAGCCTTGCCGTGTTCCTGAGTTAAGTGGGATGGCTTTGAGTTTCTCTCCATTTAATTTGATGTTAGCTGTCGGCTTGCTGTATATAGCTTTTATTATATTTAGGTATGACCCTTGTATCCCTAATCTCTCCAAGACTTTTAACATAAATGGATGTTGAATTTTGTCAAATGCTTTTTCAGCATCTAATGAAATGATCATATGGTTTTTTTCTTTCAGTTTATTTATATGCTGGATTACATTGATAGATTTTCGTATGTTGAACCAGCCCTGCATCTGAGGAATGAAGCCTACTTGATCATAATGGATAATTTTTCGGATGTGTTCTTGGATTCGATTTGCCAGTATTTTGTTGAGGATTTTTGCGTCGATATTCATGAGTGAGATTGGCCTGTAGTTCTCTTTCCTGGTTGAGTCTTTGAGTGGTTTTGGTATCAGAGTAATTGTGGCTTCATAAAAGGAATTTGGTAATGACCCTTCTGTTTCTATATTGTGGAATACATTAAGGAGTATAGGTATTAGGTCTTCTTGGAAGTTCTGGTAGAATTCTGCATTGAAACCATCTGGTCCTGGGCTTTTTTGGTAGGGAGGTTTTTGATAACAGCTTCTAATTCTTCGCGACTTACAGGTCTGTTTAGATTGTTCACCTGGTCCTGGTTTAGTTTTGGTAAATGGTATTTATCTAAAAAAGCGTCCATTTCTTTTACATTTTCCAGTTTTGTGGCATACAGGCTTTTGTAGTAAGATCTAATGACTCTCTGAATTTCCTCTGTGTCTGTGGTTATGTCCCCCTTTTCATTTCTGATCTTATTAATTTGCGTGTTCTCTCTCTGTCATTTGATTAGTTTGGATAGGGGTTTATCAATCTTGTTGATTTTCTCTAGGAACCAGCTTTTTGTTTCATTGATTCTTTGGATTGTTTTCTGTGTTTCTATTTTGTTGATTTCAGCCCTCAATTTGATTATTTCCAGTCTTCTACTCCTCCTAGGTGAGTCTGCTTCTTTTTTTTCTAGAGCTTTCAAGTGGGCTGTTAAGTCTCCAGTATGTGCTTTCTCTGTTTTCTTTAGGTGGGTACTTAGTGCTATGAACTTTCCTCTCAGGACTGCTTTCATAGTGTCCCATAAGTTCGAGTATGTTGTTTCTTTATTTTCATTGAATTCAAGGAAGACTTTAATTTCTTTCTTTATTTCTTCCTTAATCCAGGTATGGTTCAGTAGTTGACTGTTCAGTTTCCATGAGTTTGTAGGCTTTCTGGGGGTAGCATTGTTGTTGAATTCTAACTTTAATCCATGGTGATCTGATAAGACACAGGTGGTTACTAATATTTTTTTGTAACTGTGTAAGTTAGCTTTGTTTCCGAGTATGTGGTCAATTTTCGAGAAGGTTCCATGAGCTGCAGAGAAGAAGGTATATTCTTTCCTCTTTGGGTGGAATAATCTATAGATATCTGTTAAGTCCATTTGCTTCATTACCTCCATTAATTCTCTAATTTCTCTGTTAGGTTTCTGTCTGATTGACCTGTCCATTGGTGAGAGAGGAGTGTTGAAGTCTCCTACTATTAGTGTGTGCGGTTTGATGGCTGCCTTGAATTTTAGCAATGTTTCTTTTATGTACGTGGGTGCTTTTATATTAGGGGCATAGATGTTCAGGATTGAGACTTCATCCTGATGAACTGTTCCTGTTATGAGTATAAAATGCCCCTCTCCATCTCTTCTGATTGATTTAAGTTTAAAGTCAACTTTGTTAGAGATTAGTATGGCCACACCTGCCTGTTTCTTAGGTCCATTTGCTTGATAGGCCTTTTCCCAGCCCTTTACTCTGAGTAGGTGCCTGTCTTTGTGGTTGAGGTGTGTTTCTTGTAGACAGCAGAATGTTGGATCCTGTTTTCTTATCCAATCTCTTAGCCTGTGCCTTTTTATAGGTGAGTTGAGCCCATTGATATTAAGTGATATTAATGACCAGTGGTTGTTAACTCCGGTCACTTTTTTAGTATTAGGGTTTGTGTGTTTTCCTTCTTTGATTTGCGCTGGTGAAGAGTCTCTAGATGTCTGAGTTATTGTGGTCATTGTTGGACTCCTTGGTTAGTGATTTTCCTTCTATTATTTTCTGTAAGGCTGGATTTGTGGCTACGTATTGTTTAAATTTGTTTTTATCCTGGAAATTTTTGTTTTCTCCATTTATAGTGAATGAAAGTTTGGCTGGATATAGTAGTCTGGGCTTGCATCCGTGGTCTCTTTGTTTTTGGAGAACATCTATCCAGGACCTTCTGGCTTTCATGGTTTCCATAGAGAAGTCAGGTGTAAGTCTGATAGGTTTACCTTTATAAGTAACTTGGCCTTTTTCCTTTGCGGCTCTTAATATTCTTTCTTTATTCTGTATGTTTTTTGTTTTGATTATTATATGGCGAGGGGATGTTTTCTTTTGATCCAGCCTATTTGGTGTTCTGTATGCTTCTTGAACCTTCATAGGTACATCTGTCTTCAGTTTGGGAAAGTTTTCTTCTATAATTTTATTAAGTATATTTTCTGTACCATTGAGCTGCACTTCTTCTCCTTCTTCTACTCCAATTATTCTTAGGTTTGGTCTTTTTATTGTGTCCCATATTTCCTGAATGTTTTGTGATGAGAGTTTGTTGGACTTGCTGTTTTCTTTGATCAGAGTGTTTATTTTCTCTATGTTATCCTCAGAATCTGAGATTCTTTCTTCTATCTCTTGTATTCTGCTGGTTATGCTTGATTCTGTAGTCTCTATTCGTTTACCTAGATTTTCCATGTCCAGCCGGCCCTCTGTTTGTGTTTTCTTCTTTGCCTCCATTTCAGTTTTCAAGTCATGAACTGTTTCCTTTATCTGCTTGATTGTTTTTCCTTGTTTTCCTAGGGTATCATTCACTGATTTACTCAATTCCTCGAACTTTCTATTATACTTCTCATCCATTTCCATAAGGGCGTTTTTTATATGCTGTTTAAGGGTGTCAATCACTTTCATGAAGTCAGTTTTTTCTACTTCTTCTTGATTAAGGTGTTCATGTCCTCCTGCTGTGGGGTCACTGGCTTCTGGTGGTTTCGTGTTGTTTTTCAGATTGTTGGGAGAATTCCTGCATTGGCGTCTGCCCATCTCTTCCTCCCAATACTCCCCTTTGGATCTTCTTTTACAGGATCAGGTCTTCTTGCCCACTGATGTACCTTCCCAGTGATGTCACTCCCCAGAGATGTTTCTCCACAATGATGTTTCACTCGGTGCCCAGATCGAAACTCTGTGCTGCCTGGTTAGCTCTCGAACAAAGGGCCCACCCTGCTCGCTGCGGGCAGGCTATGGGAACAAAGGAGCTACAGGCCACCCCTTTGTCCTCCCGGTTCGGTCCCAGCGTCCTAGCAGGCTGGGAAGGGAGGCGCTATGCCCCAAAGGAGGGAGAGAGGGAGGGAGACAGGAGGTGTGGGGATCTGGATGTAAGCTGAATGGGATAGAAATAGAGAGGCGGTTTGGGCAGTATAGCCCCTGTAGGATGGCCTGGAAGTGTGGGCGGGCTGAGGTATGTTCCCAGCTGCCGCAGCACTCACTCACCACAATGATGTTTCACTCGGTGCCCAGATCGAAACTCCGTGCTGCTCGGTTAGCTCGCGAACCTCAAGTAGTTCTACTAATAAAACTTAAGCTAAAGGGAAGTAAAATATGGTTGCTTTGCTTCTTTGTTTGTGCTGGCTACTCTGGATCCTGCTACCTCCAGATCACTTGTCAACCTCCACCTTTTTGATTGGTGCCTTAGGATAGTGGTAGCACAATTCTAAACTGAATCCCTAAAATTTAGTCCCTTCCCACTGCATGCACTGATGTATAATCTCTTCCCCTTGAATGTTGCCAGGCTTTATAAATTCAGGAGAGTCAGCCCTGTGGTTATGTGACTCTATGTAAAGCTGTCTTGGAAGTCCAGAGAGGGAGAGTTGCCTACTGGTTTTAAAGAAGTCAGAGGTCATGCTGAGATGGCCAAGCAAATAGACCCTGGAGCTGGTTTCTGGAGAACCCTCTAGATCCCACAGCCAAGAAGACAACTGGTTCTTACAAATTCGGGAACAGGAATTCTGTTAATAACATATTGTTATTATTGAATAATCATGGGGAAAAGCCAAAATATTTCATGAGGTCACTGTCCTGGCTGAGACCTTGATTTTGCTATGGGAATCCCAGTACAGAAGCAGCTCTCCCATGTCTGGACTCCCATCTAGGGTAAGCATGAAAGAGTAAATATGTATCTGTCTGTGTAGTAACCTGCTATAGGATAAAGCTAACACACAAGGTTTGTTTTTGAGGGCTGCTTTCCAAATTTCCCATGTCAGGTGGTTTCCAGCTTCATTCAGCTAGAGCAGAAGTTCTCATCCCTTAGGGGTTGAATGACCCTATCGCAGGGGTTACATATCAGGTATCTTGTATATCAGATATTTACATTATGATTCATAACAATGGCAAAATCACAGTTATGAAGTAGCAACAAAATAATTTTGTGGTTGAGGGGGTCACTACAACATGAGGAACTGTATTAAGGGGTCACAGCATTAGGGAGGATGAGAACCACTGAGCTAGTGTGAGGTGTTCCAGAAAAACAGAGAGAGAAAGAGAGAAACCAAGGCCTCTCTCTCTCTCTCTCTCTCTCTCTCTCTCTCTCTCTCCCATGGATAATAATTTCACAGACAGTCAGAGACCAATACATCGGGTAGGCACTGTGTCTTAGTCTGGGTTACGATTGCTATGATGAAACAGAGCAAGACTAAAAGCAAGTTGAGGAGGAGAGGGTTTATTGGGCTTACACTTCCACATAACTATTTATCAATAAGGGAAGTCAGGACAGGAATTTAAACAGGGCAGGAACCTGGAGGCAGGAGCTGAAGCAGAAGTCATGGAGGTGCTGCTGTTTGTTCCCTATGGCTTGCTCAGCCAGATTTCCTTTTTCCCTCCCCTCCTCCCACTTCCCACCCCTTCCCCCCACCCCCTCCCCCACTCCCTCCAGTCCTAAGAGAGGGCAGGGTACCCTGCCCTGTGGGAAGTCCAAGGCCCTCCCCCCACCACATACAGGCTTAGGAAGGTATACATCTGAAGAGAATAGGATCCCCAAAAGCCAGTACATGCAGTAGAGACAAATCCCAGTGCCATTATCATTGGCTTCTCAGTCAGCCCCCATTGTCAGCCACATTCAGAGGGTCTAATTTGATCTCATGCTCATTCAGTCCCATTCCAGCTGGATTTGGTGAGCTTCCGTTAGCTCAGGCACATTGTCTCTGTGGAAGAACCAACCCCTTGTGGTCCTGACTTCCTTGCTGATATTCTCCCTTCTTTCGCTCTTCAAGTGAAACTTGGGAGCTCAGTCCAGTGCTCCAATGTAGGTCGCTGTCTCTATTTCCATCCGTAGCCAGACGAAGGTTCTATAGTGATATTCAAGATAGTCATCAGTCTGACTACAGGACAAGGCCAGTTCAAGCACCTTCTCCTCTACTGCCCAGGGTCCTAGCTGGGGTCATTCCCATGGATTCCTGGGAACCCCTCCAGAGCCAAGCCTCTTGCCAACCCCAAAATGGCTCCCTTAATTAAGATATCTCCTTCCCTGATTTCCTCCATCACAACCATCCTACTCCCCAAAGCTCTCCCCAACCATCCCCTGTGCCCCTCTCTCCCCCTCTCCCCTTCCCCTACCCTACCTCCATCCCCAATGCTCCCAAGTTTTTCCTGGCGATCTTGTCTGCTTTCAATTTCCAGGAAGATCTATATGTTTTTCTTTGAGTTCACCTTATTACTTAGCTTCTCTAGGATCACAAACTATAGGCTATTACCCATAGTGCTTAGCACATTCAGGTTAGTAATGAATTTCTGAGATATGCTTATGTTTAGTAGAATAATGCATTGAAAGCTTTGGCATTTGGAACTTCCAGCAAAAGTTTACTATTTAATCTATAACACCATGAATCTTAGGTGTCTAATGCTCAGCACTGGATGCCAGGCTAGTTTGAGGACCCTGAAGGAGAAGTCTACACCTTCTCAACCAGTCTACCCTCTCTCTGGAAGGAACTGCACCACCGGCCTGAATTCCCCACTCCCAGCATGAACAAGCAGTGACACAGGAGTGTCCTACTTACCTTACAATGGAAGTAAAACATTTCAGAAAGCCACACATCTGTCCATGCTGGAGACTCCTGCACTAAAGTGGAGGCATTTCCTCAAAGGAACTACATTCTAAGACTGCTAGAAAAATGTCAGCTTCGTTGTCCGTTGATGGTGGGCTTTGAGGACAGCCTTAAGCTCACAAATAAAAATGTTCAGGTGTAGAAGCTCGATAATCCAGCAAAAAGGAAGATGTTGTCTTGACCTTTTATTTAACATTTCTATGTATATAAGAAAACAATCAGCCAATGGTCTGAACTTTAGGTTAATAAAGGTGGGCTCTTGGCTCCTTACAAAGCAAACTGCTTGGAATGTGACAGGATCACCAGAGGTAGCCGGATGCTTTGCTCATCAGTAGCTGTGGGCAGACAGAGGAGGTGAGACCCATTAGTGTGATGGACCTTATACTACGGAGTGGATCCATGTAAACCAGTCCTCCCATGAGTTCTACGGTACATTAACTGCCTTGCTTGGTGTTGCTTCTTTACACAACAGTGCAATTCTGTTGTGGCTCACCTTTGGGCAGGAACAAGATTGTCACTTGAGAAAATGTTCAATTACATGTCAATATGTGATGTAAAACATCTGCCATTTGATTCTGAACTCATGATGATTCTGTAAGGGGAAAGAATTCAAACTTAGGTCAAATGATTCTCTATGATGTCATTGAAGGAGCCCTCTGTCAATGCCAAGAAATGGGTGTGATAGGTGAATGAGCATACTCCTGATACAAATGCCAGTTAATACTTTCATTCACAATAAGTGAAACAGAAAACAAAAGATGTGTCAGAGTTTCATCAAGTTGTCAATGGCATGAGTGACTTGCTTGCTCAATCAGTTCATAATTTCTGAATACTACAACATTCCTTCAACTTTTTGAAATGTTTGGAATGTGCAATGTAGTAGACACACATTTTTAAAACACAGTGAGCATAATTCACATAGTCTAGAGTTGCTTAGTCTGGAGGAACTAAAAAGTGAGCAAATCAAATTCCAACAGTAGTGTCAGCCCATTCCTGTGGTGTAAGCTTTGGCATTCTCAAACGTTAGACCTGACATGGAGAAAAAAATAACTTTATCTATTACACTCAACACAGCACCTTCAGACCCTGGAGAGTTCAGGACATAGGAGATGAGTGGTTTTAATCAAGAGAATTAGGGGGCTGGGGAAATGGCACAGCCAGTAAGGGTTGGATGTGAAACCATGAGTACCCGAGTTCTATGCTCAGCATGAATGTTGAAAATAAAAAGACAAAAACAAAAGGACAAAACGAACAAATAAATATACAAAAAGAAAACCAATCAAAACAAAATCAGATTTGCCAGGATGTGCCAAGCCTGGTGCTGAGGAGGCTTCCTGGCCAACCAGCCTAGCATCAAGCTCCAGGTTCAGTGAGAGACCCTGTCTTAAAATATAAGGTGCACAGCAATTAAGGAAGAAACTTGACATCACACACACATGCGCACACACATGCATGCACACATGTGCATGCACACATATGTGCATAAATAGGTTCTTCCCATTCTGAAATAAATGAAGAAGAAAATGGAATATCCTTTCCTGTCAAGGACCAATCTTGACAAAAATACCTCTTGCCAGGGTTGGGGCATGGGAATCTAGAAATATAAGTAAAGAATACAGAGACACATAAAAAAACAAGACAAAAAGCATAGAATAATACCTGGAGGGCATTCCAGTGATTACTGAAAATCATCTGCGTTTATTTTTCCATAGTTTTTATAGCCAATGTAATGGTGGGGAGGGGGGAGAAAATAACAAAAGACGTTGTTATTAACATGATACAAAGGACAACTCAAACAGTCAATTGCTCTAACACTCTGGGACATCAAATTATTATGAAGTGGAGCAAAAACAAAGGCAGAGGTATTTAGGGTTTATAAATATTACATTTTGTCCCCACAGTGGCAGCATATCTACCACTGCCTTTCCGGGACTTGAAGAGGCCAAAATAAGGCCTCGCCTTTGTCCTTTAAGCAGAGGTGCTATGGTCACCTAGCCTCAGCCTCTATTGCTGTTGAACCCAAGGGAAGAGTGAAGGGAATGTGGGGGTTAGCCTAGGTTACTGTTGAGATTGTGGCAGTCCACTACACACGCTGTAGCCAACTAAATCTGACCCACATGATGTGGTGGATCCAGAAACTTCAGACAGGAAAGCTTACAGGGCTATACCTCCCACAGTCAGCACACAGAGCCAGTCAACAGAAATGCCTAGAGGCTGTTTGACCCACGAGCCAAGGAGCCTATATGGATAAATCTATGGCTTTTAACAGAGGAGAGGATTTAAGAATTCTCCCAATTTTATGGTTACAAGATTTAAAATAAATAAACAAGGGTAATAAGAACCCACGTCGCTATACCCGCCTAAGCTTGTGGTCTCACATGGGAGTCTCAGAGCCACTATAATGGCGGACACCTGAGAGCCTGTAAATTTGTCAGCTGCCTCTAACACTAGCCTGTGATGGGACTGTTAAATGTTAAAAGCATGGCCTATGTCCAGGCACAGCTGGGTTCTAGGGTCACGCATGTGCGGACAAACCCTCAGGCAGAAGTGCCTAATGGTCCTAGGGATCTTAAAGGACTCCTCATGACCCACATGCCACATGGTTGCATCATCTACGGATGACACTGCTGTGTGAGCCCTTGTGCACAAGCGTGATCTCCATCATCTGTGTATGGCATAGTCACGTGACCCCTCTGTGTGCATGTGCTAGGCAGCCTTTAAAAGCTGGATGCACCATCTTCAGCTCTCTCTGCACACCAACCTCACCAGGCCTGTACACCCCACCCCCTAATAAACTCCTAAGCGGGTTTGTTGCATGTTCCGTGTTTCCTTCTCACTCATGCCAATGTAATTTCACCTACTCATCAAGCACATGCGGTTTCTGATGGATCAGTTCATGTTTCCCAGAGTTTTGATTGGTTAAATTGCAGGTTGTGCTCTTTCTTGGTTTTCTGGCCTGGCTGATTCAATTAGCATGTTTATCTTGTGTTATGGCAAAGGTTGGTTTACTCTTTTTCTTCTTCTCTCCCACTATTCCCCTGCATCTATGTGCAGAATCTGTTTATCATGACTGTAGGTGCTTGTTGAATTGTTTTAAGACCAGACCTGGAGAAAATATATACAAAGCAGATATTTGATTAAAAAAAGGCTTCATCAAGAATATATAGATATTTCCTAAAATTCAGTAGGAAAACAGCTATCCTAACTTTTTTGTTTTCAGCAGAGCTTGGTAACTGTTTGCTGTCCATGAGGGAGTTAGCATTTAGTCATGCTCCTATGCTATGCATATAAACATGATGTGTATATCTTTTCTCTCAATAGTGTTCATGGCTATTTCTTCTTCCATACCATTTCTATTTTTACACCTTAAAATTTTTGTTATTCATCACCTGCCGAATTCTTTTCAGCAATCAACTTTGCTTGAGAAGGGCTCACAATACTCTGTTCTCTAAATTTTTTCCTGCTTAATCATAGCTTCCAGGAACCATTATTCTTTTGCAGGTATGGCACTGGATACTGAATCCTGGGTCTCACACATAAGAGGCAAGCACTCTATCACTGAGCAACATCCCAGTCCCCTCTCCCCTCCTTTTTCCTTGGATTCTTTTGAAACTGGCTCTTGATAAGTTGCTCAGCTACCCATGAACTTCCTGTAGCCCAGCTAGGCTTGAACTTATGATCTGTCTGTCTACGCCTCTTGACTAGTTAGGATTTCAGGTGTGTGCCACTGGGTCCAGCTCATTATTCTTTATATTTAGTTCTGTGCATCTATCTTCTATCAAATCTCAGCCAGGTATGTAGTGTTTTGAAAGTTAATCCTTTGTGAGCTTTAAGTTTAGATTTCTTAACTCTTGCTTTTCATTGAAATGGCACACAATTGTATAGCTATTATCATTTGATAATTATTTCTATGATTTTTTTTATGATCTTTGCAAAAGCTTTCACTCTTGAAGGTTGGTGTCCTTCCTGTCTAGGCTTCAGTAGCTCCTAGCACAATCATGGTTCAGATATTTCTTTAATACATTTGATTATTTGTTTAATAAACACCTGTTAAGCAGTAAATATAATTGACAGCAGCAACAAAAAGTCCCCCTCTTATGAAACTTATATTCTGATGGAGAGAGACAAGAAATAAATGCACAGCATACATAGGGTGCTTTAGAAAAACATCATACAGTTTTATATATCTCTGCATTTGTGAATATTTTATTAAAATACATGTAAGAATTTTTGAAAAAGTATAAAACTTCATATGCTTATAAAATATACCTTTTCTAGAGTATTTTAAAGATAAATAGGTAAGGATTCTAGTCTAACAAAATCACACCATTCATTTACTAATTGTAATAATCATGTGATTTCAACGAAATGGGAAGGTTGATTAACACAATCCTAAAGTCCTAGAAAAACTCTCCTTTAAAGGCTGAGATCTGGTGGAAGGTCAGGCAGTACTGTTGGGGATTAGGGTCTGCTAATATGGTGGTTGGAAATGTTTTACCTGCAAAATAACATTTAAGAAAATGGCTTGGGTTGTAGTAATAAGAGCGGCGGGGCTGCGTCCTCAGCACCCCCTAGCCGCCTGCTAGCTTATGCCCAGAAATAATTACACGGACACTGTATTCTTTTAAACACTGCTTGGCCCATTATATCTAGCCTCTTCTTGGCTAACTCTCGCACCTGGACTAGCCCATTTCTAATAATGTGTAGCACCGAGGTGCGCTTACCGGGAAGATTCTAGCCTATGTCCATCCTGGGTCGGAGCTTCATCATGTGTGTCTGCCCAGGAGCGGGGAGCATGGCGTCTCTCTGAGCTCACTTCCTCTTCCTCCCAGCATTCTTTTCTGTTTACTCCTCCCACCTATGTTTTAACCTATCAGGGCCAAGCAGTTTCTTTATTGCTTAACCAATGAAATCAACAGATTGATCTATGACACTCCCACATCATTGGGTTTTTTTTTTCTCACACTACTGGGCATCAAACAAAAACACTCTACATCTAACCATTTTCTGAGTTTTATGTCTCCATGCCATGATGTGCATGAGGACAATCCACCTCCCATTGTCCTTCCCTATGGCATCTTGGATAAGATCTCACAGGACCAAAGTGAGGATTAAGGCATGCTCGGGCTCAATGACCAGTTCTACCACATTTGAAACATGGGCCTTGTGGTTCTCGAGTCCCAGGGGGCAAGGGAGCAGCACAAACATCACGGATTGGGCAGTCTGTCACTTCGGTGGTCAGGGGGCTGTGGCTAGCATGTGACAGTGATGGTTATGGGCTTTGTCATTCTTTGCATGATACACCTTAAAAGCCAACTCTAAGACTTCTGCCAGTGGGGTCAAAGGCCTTTCTCCAAATGTCTAAATTCAGCCTTAATTTCAGGGTAGCACTGAGAAAAAGAATGAGTCATGAGTAACTGTCTGCCTTCCGTGTTTCTGGATCTAAGTTAGTAAATTGTAACAGAGTTTTAGTGAGGTGTTCCAAAAATGCAGACGGATTTTCCTTCATATCCTGATTAACCTTTGAGAGCTTAGTATAGTTTACTGGCTTGAGGGCCAGACCTGCCAGAAGGAAAGTCAAAAACCGGTACCTATCTAAAATTCCACCTGGGGTGTTATAATCCCAGTGTCATTTCTGCTCAAAGACTTCCTCTGCCCCCAGTGGGTATGTTGCATGAGTTTGGTGAACCACATCAGCATGTAGTCTGGCCTGCTCCCAAACTTGCCTGCGCTCTTCAGTCTCACAGCACCAGTGAAATTACCTGACAAGAGTAAGAAGGAAACACAAAACAAGCAACAAACCCGCTTAGGAGTTTATTGGGGAGTGTACAGGCCTGGTGAGGTCAGTGTGCAGAGAGAGAGAGAGGAAGATGGCACTTCCAGCTTTTAAAGGCTGCCTAGTACAGTTGTACAGGGGGATGACGTGGCTTATGTTATTTGCAGATGACAGAGCTCACACGTGTGTGCAAGGATTCACACAGCAGTGTCATACATAGATGATGCAACC
Source organism: Microtus oregoni (assembly GCF_018167655.1). Classification (NCBI taxonomy): domain Eukaryota; kingdom Metazoa; phylum Chordata; class Mammalia; order Rodentia; family Cricetidae; genus Microtus; species Microtus oregoni. Next base: position 22,793,010 of record NW_024543094.1, read on the forward strand.
ATTCACACATAAGTCATGTGGGGTCCTTTAAGATCTCCAGGGCCATTAGGCACTTCTGCCTGTAGGTTTGTTTGTCTGCACATGCGTGGCTCTAGAACCCAGGAGTGTCAGCCATGCTGTGGCTGAACCACAACACTAGGAGACAGGGAGATGGAGGAAGATGGATTTGCAAAGGCACCTGAAGGGACTGTAGGGAGAGCAGGGTAAGTTCATGGTCTTGAGTGTGGCCAAGTTTTATAGGTATTTGAAATACAAAATACCAATGTGATGTTTTCACACTTAGAGAATTTACAGATTAGTGTAGGCATACTAAAGCTCAATAAAACTGCTACCCTTGTCTGTGGGCATTGAGCAAATGTTTACAACTGCAGTTAGACATTATGCTGGTTTAGTAAATTAGAGGTTGTTGCTTCTCCTCCAAACCATGGCTTCACTACCACTGATACTTAGCTAGGTTTCTAGTACCAGCCATTGTCTACCTCTTATTAAGGGGGGGGGGGAGCTTATGTCGAATTAGAGAGCTGTTGGTTACCATAGAGGTATGTGTGCCACCTCTATACCTTTAGGCCATTTTGCCCAGGTTTTTACAACAAAATGAAACATGTAAGACATTTAGACAGTATATAATATAATACCATGTTAAAGCAGTTTTAAATGACCAGATGCCATTTCTGTGAAAATATATGTATAAAAAACATAGTCATAAATACTTTTTTTAAAAACAGACCCTTTCTCATTACCGCACACGCATACAAGTCTTGAACTCACCATGTAACCCATGCTGGCCTCAAACTTATCAATCTTCTGACTAATTTTCTGAAGTGCTGGGATAACATGTGCATATACCACACTTGGCTACATGTACTTTTACATATGTATATGTATTAAATGAAATATAACAGATACATATATAAATGTACAGAAATACATAGTTACATGTATGTATGTAAATTTATTTGTAGCCATATAAAATATGGGTACCTTTCATTGTATGTAACGATAGATTTTGTAGATGCTTATGTGTGTTTATATAAACAAGATTTGAAGTAATGTTAAATGTGTTGGATATTATTTCTTAGTTTTAGGCTAGTTTCTTTTAAATTGGGTTTTAAGCTCTATATATTTGAGTTTATTTCAAGCATCTGTTCATTGTTTTTCTTTTGGTAAATGAAATGGTTGTGATGTTATAACTAAGAAGGAGGAGGATGGGGAGTCAGCGGAAGAACAGAATAAAGTATTTCCAGTGGTGGAACTACCTGATGTGGGAGGGGCTTGATGGGACAACAAACAGGAGACAACAATGAAAGGAAGCCCAAGTAGCTAAGCTAGGAGTGGTCCAGGAAAGTGGGGAGGAGGGCAGACTTCTCTTACAGGTTCTCACAGGTGCCCTAAGGCTTTGGCATTTCATCTACTTTAGAAACAGGATGCGCATATTTTTTATGTGATTTTTATGAGTCAGTACTTTAGATCTACTAAGGCAGCTGCTGTCTTATTGAGGTTTTAGTAGTAACAGAATAATCATTCCTAGTAAATTAAATATAATAGAAAAATATTGAAAACAATATGAGTTTCCCTGACATGAGCAGGATATTTTCAGCTGTGGACACCACTCTATAGCTAAAACCTCAACCTTGACCAGGACCTGCAGTACTGAAGTGAATGCTGGTCTTTGCTTTTCGTTCTACCATAGTCAAGAGACTGTACAGACCTAAGCAACTGCACCTTACATGCACCACATGAAAATCAACTTCAGTTAGTAATGAAAGAAACGGAGCGGAGGCGGGGGAGGAGGAAGAAGGGGGAGGAAGAACAGGAGGAAGAGGAAAGAGGAAATGGAGAGAGGAAGGACTGCAAATCAAACACACCTGGATGAAGACACACATAAAAAGACAAAGAAGTCAGGAAGGGAGAGCAGATTTAAAAAGAAGCAAAAAGAAATGTAGAGAATCCCTGGCAGCAGACCTGGGTTGATCCCTTCAGGCTCCAGTCTTGCTGTAATCATTTAGCTCAGTGGGCTTGAGCCCGAGGCATGGCCCCCAAAGGGCTTGGACCCATCACTGTGAGCAATTAGTCTCACTGTGTTTCCTTCCCTGCCCTGGCCATTTTCATTGCCTCAGGCCACAGTCTTAGTGGGTTTTTTTTTTTTTCTGACCCCTCAGATTATTTACCTATAAAATGGGAAAAACAATTTTTTTTTCTAATATGCTTTTTACCTCATGACCTGTTTTTTAACATTTGCATAATTTACTTGAAGGGATCAGAATGTCAATGTTTAAAAGAGCTTTGAATTTAGAGCTAATGTGTTTTCCCCCTCTTTTTGGCTTGTCAATAAAATGAAGACTCACTATGGGGTTGACTTTTGTCCTCAAAAAACTGTGTTCCAAGTTTGACGCTGTGGAAGAAACAAAGAGATAGACATTATATTTTTTAAAAAAATGAAGGAAAAATCTTTTTCCTCCAAATGCACAAACATTAGCTTGCAAATGACAATGATAAAAAAAAGACAAGATTCAACATAAAGAAAAAAATTGTAATATATAAAATATAGTTGGCATATTTGACTATGCCTATTCTTTAAAGAATAAAGATAGGAACACTTAGCAAGGTGTATGCACAATAAATAAGAACATGAAAGGATGCTCAAAATCATTCATTGTCGCCCATGACTAGGTACCATTACACTGCCCTGAGAATGACCAAAATAAAATAAATATGGCAACACCAAGTATATGCAAATATACATGAACTAACTGGGATTCTGTTCACTGCTGATAGGTATATAAAATTGTTCAACTTCTTTTTAAGACAATTTTAAAGTTTCTTATGAAATTAAATTCATGATCATGCTGTACCCCACTCTGTTCATTGCTTTTGTATCTCTGTGACCAAACTACTTGACAGAAACAATTTGAGGACAGAAAGCTTATTTGAACTCATTGTTTCAAAGCTAGAGTTCAGTACATCCCCAGAAGGAAGGCATGGTAAAAGAAGATGACCTGACATGGCCTGATGGCAGGGGATGAAGCAGAGTCTGTCTCTAGACCTCGACTGAAAGTAGAGAAAATTGGAACCATTCTAAGTCTGCCTCAAGTAACCTGGTTTTCATCAGCCAGAACCATCCTCCAAAGACTCCCCAACTTCCCCAAAGAAGGACAAGTGTTTAAATTGTGAAGCATTTTAGGAAAATAGGAAGCGTTCTGGGTTCAATATGTAATTTTGCTGCACTATTTCTATGCATGGAGAGATAGAAACATGCGCCTATGCCAAAACTTACTCATCGTAAGTAAGATAAAACTTGCCTGAGCCCCAGTACTTGTGGGGCTGATGTGAGGGTGTCACAGGTTCAAGGCCAGCCTAGGCTACTTAGGAAGACACTTCCTCAAACTAACAAAAAAATTTCTGGTCACATAAGACTTATTGACAAATATTTAAAGTAGTTTCATTTATAATAACCTCCATACGTAAACAAATCAAGTGTTTCGACAGTTAAAAAAGGCACACATAGTATAGACCCTACTAAACTATTAAAAGCCCCTCACGGTAAGAAAACCCTACTGATGATACATTTCATAATATGGGTGAGTCTCGAGAGGATTGTGTTGCCCAAAACAGTCTAGATATCTTTATATAAAACTCCAGAAAAGAAAAACCAAATTTATGGTGACCAAAAAAATAGTTTAATACTTGGTTGGTTATGGCTAAGGGAGAGTGGGAGTTGGAACTAAAGAGAACTTTTGGGGTAATAAAATGTTTCATACTTTGATTGTGATGGTAGTTACATGGGCACATAAATTTGTCTACAGTTATTGATATGTATACTTAAAATGGCCACATTTTATTGTATATGAAGAATACTTCAATAAAACTGATTTAACTTTTTATTTTTTGAAAGAATGCTTACATCAAGTGGGTTAGCGAGTCTCAGAAGCATTGCATCCTCAAGGCATTTTATTCCACATTATAGCAATTTGAGGAGGGGGAGAATCCTCTGGTAGCGAATCTTAAAGCCTGTTCTAATATTAACATACTTTCTATATTAATGCTGTCATCAATCAAATATCAATCTATAAAGTGACAAAGCTGCTAAGTAAATCAAGCAGCACACAAGTCCCTCTTCTGACATCCTGACTATGCTTTATAATGTCACCTGCCTTCAAACAAATCAAGTTCTGTCCTGAGAGGCACTACTCATAATGTTTGTGCCATGAGTTTTACATTTACTGTGCGGACCGACTGATGGCAAGGTTTTTTAAGCTTAAGAGGTTTAAGTGACATTTGAAAAATATCTGAGATGAAAAATATAGTAGATAAATAATTTCTTTAATCAGTATAATCACCAAGAAATTGATGATCACAGTTTATAGCCTGCTCATGGGGATATTTTAAAAGTCTCAGGCTACTATAAAAATACTCCTGTGTTATAAGTGATCATTTACAATACAAAAAGATGAAAATTAATAATAAAAGATACTTTTTCATATCCCTTCTACTCAAGTTACCTCCAGTTATGTTCATTTATTCTACGGCAGAATTTCTTGCCATTTCCTTTTTAGGACCTACAAATGCTTGGAGTACTCACAGGTACAGGAGTAGTATTGTTGCAAAGTGTGCTGGGGAATAGCCAACCACTGTATTCTTTGTTTATCTAAAAATGACAATATATTTGTTGCCTTAATCCTTGCAAAATGCTCCCTATCTACTCTATTCTAAGGCATGTTGGAACAATGTAAATCAACACTTTGTTGAAAGGTCCCCTTCTGTCTCCACATATACCTGGTTGCTATGCAAGGGAATCCAGAAATCTCATTTCCACTTGTTTTCAGATGCAGCTAGGGAAATGTCTTAGTCATTGTTCTATTGCTGTGAAAAGTTACCATGACCAAGGGAACTCCTATAAAAGAAAATATTTAATTGGGAGCTTGCTTGCTGTTTCAGAGGTTTAGTTGATGGTGGGGAGCTTGGCAGTGGAGCAGTCATTGAGAGTTACATCCTGATCAGCAGGCAGAGAGAGAGAGATTCCAGGCTTGGCATGGGCTTTTGAAACCCCAAATCCAGTAACACTCTTTCCTACAAGGCCACACCTCTTAATCCTTCTAATCCTCTCAGTGTCATTCCCTGTTGACTATGAATTCAAATACATGAGTGTATGGGGAGCATTCATATTTAGATTATCACAGAAATCATGGTCAGAATGCAATGAAAGTCTTCTGTTCTTAACCAAAGTCAAAGGTGGCAGAGGTCAGAGGACATAGTTCAGGAGTTTGTTCTCTCCTTTTGTAGATCACAGGGATTTAATTTAGGCCATCAGACTTGGTGGCACATGTTTCCACCCACTGAACCACCTCAACAGTCTTAATTTTGATAACATGGCTTCACAGGACAAAACTAAAGAAAGAGATTTATAGGGCATAGGAAATAATTTATATTATGTCACATGAGAACATATGATATGTAAGATTATGCAACTTTTTTGTAAAAATGTGTGTGTATATATATTAAATACATGCACAGAAAGATAGAAAGATGCATGCTAATTGTCATCTGTAGAAAAAAATTAAAGGAGGTGAATATGATGAGTGAAGGTAATCTTTTCTTTTTCATTTTATGTCATCTTAGATGTTTGCAAAATAAGTGCATATTAAATAAAAGTATTTAAACTTATAGTATCCTTAGTTTCTGCAGCATTTGATTATTTTATAATATTTAGGTATGTTGACAGAGGTTTCTGTCCTGCCCGGTCCCCCAACCATTCAGTCCCAAAGAAATACACAGAGGTCTACATTAATCATAAACTGTTTGGTCTATTAGCTCAGGCTTCTTATTAACTCTTATATCCTACATTAACCCATAATTCTTGTCTGTGTTAGTCACGTGACTTGGTATCTTTTATCAGCAAGGCATTCTCATCTTGCTTCCTCTGCATCTGGGTGACGATTGTAGACTGAGTCTTTCCTCTTCCCAGAATTTTCCTGTTCTCGTTGCTCCACCTATATTTCCTGCCTGGCTACTGGCCAATCAGCACTTTATTAAAGCAATACAACTGACAAATCTTTACAGGGTACAAGATCATTGTCCCACAAGATGGATATGTTGCTGGGCAGTGGTTGTGCATGGCTTTAACCCCATCACTCGGGAGACAGAAGTAGATGGATCTCTATGAGTTCTAGGCTTCTCTGCTCTATAAATAGAGCTCCAAGACAGTCAGGGCTATTACACAGAAAAACCCTGTCTCAAAAAGACAAAACAACAAAACCAAAAAATTTATATGTATATGCTTATTTAAAAATGAGAAGTGCAATTCATCAAGGAGTGCAGAAGGCTGTGTAGTGCGGAGATGTGGCCACGGGCTCCATTGCTCCACTGACTCACTGTGTGATCTTCAGCAAATCTTTCCAGCTCATGGAGTTGTCGTCTCTCCATCTGTTAAATGTCACTTGTATCGGTTAGAGAGAGATTCACCTATTTGCTTATCCAACAAACACTGGTTGAAGTTTTACCTCCATATGTCTGTCCCCATGGCTAGATCTACAAATGCAAAACTGAAAGTGATACATCTTTACTTTCTGAGGAAGTTGTTCAGAAACAACAGCAGACATTAATAGGAAGTGAACGTGTTGATTAGTATCTCACTGACTGCAAGTCACTAAACTTCTAATCAAACATGGCTTAATCATACGACGGTATTTTAAGGAACATTTCACAAGAGAAGTTCCTAGGGTCGGTTAAATGCAGTGGTTAGCCTATCATTCTGATGTTGGCTCCATACTTTTTCTTTCAGATCTGATAAACTCAGTATGTTGGTTTTATATCCCAGGTTTGTCTCCACTCATGGATAAAGATGACAGCTATAGCTCTAGACATCCCATCTTGATACAAATAAAGATAGGGAGGGACCATGTAGAACAGGAGAGATAGACAGCTCAGTTGTTAAAATGCTTGTCTTCACCCTGTAGAGTTCTCTGGGCAAGGTGGCGCACACATTCCCAGTGTTGGGAATGCAGACTAGCTTACATGCAGAGTTCCAGAAGCAAGAGATCTTGACTTGAAGAAAAGGTGAAGAATGATTCTTGAGGTTGACCTCTGGCCTCTTTTTGGATTCCCATCCAAACATACATGTGCAGCTACTCCTGCACACATGATGGAAACTGTGATGATTGGGGAAGAAGGTGTGTTGGACTCTGGTACACAGAACCAGCTCAGTGGACATTAGCTTTAATTAATTTTTTTTAAAAATATCATACACTGCTAACTTGTTCCAAAGAAAGTGCTTGTGTTTGCTAGAGGTGCCAAAAAAGTTATTACACATTGGGGGATTTAAACAACAAATTTATTGTCTCACAACTCTGGAGGCCACAAGTCTGAAATTAAGGTAACAGATGGCAGGACTGGTTTCTTCTGTAGGCTGAGAAGATTCTCTTCCAATGGAATCTTTGGACATCTCCCGATGTGTCTTCACTGTATATTCTCTCTCTAGCTCTCTCTCAGTCTCTCTCTCTCTCTCTCTCTCTCTCTCTCTCTCTCTCTCTCCCTTCTCTCCCCTCCTGTCACACACACACACACACACACACACACACACACACTCTCACCTCTCCTCATACACACACACACACTCTCCCCTCCCATCATACACACACACACACACACACACACACACACACTCCTTCACTGTCTTTTGGTTGATAAGGATGACAGTAATGTTGGATTGTGACCTGATCCTTCATGATAGATGTCAACTCCCCTGGTGATAACTGCATGTGCCTAGTTTCCAAATAAGGTGACAGCAAGGGATCTCATTGTAGAAGGAGCTGCGGGCCACTTCCCACCACCCGGCCACTGGCTAGCTTTACCCAAAATAATTACACGGAAACTGTATTTATTGAAAAAAACTGCCTGGCCCAATAGTTTCAGCCTCTTATTGGCTAATTCTCACATCTTACTCTAATCCATATTTAGTAATCTGTGTAGCACTACTAGGTGGTGGCTTATTGAAAAAGATCCTAACCTGCGTCTGTCTCGGGTCGGAGGATCATGGCATCTAACTCACTTCCTTTCTTCCCAGCATTCTGTTCTGTCTACTCCACCCACCTATGTTCTGACCTATCAGGCCAAAAAGTTTCTTTATTAATTAATCAATGAAAGCAACAGATAGATAGAAGACACTTCTACATCATCTCATGGTCAAGACATCAACTTATGAATTTTGAGTGGTGGTTAGGACTTTAACCAAGAAAGTTTACCCATGGCACTGCCCATTACTGATTGAGTGTCTTCATTAAAAATCTTTCCAGGGTATGAAAGTAAAAGAGGAAACACAAATTTCTGGCTGCATGTTCAGTGCCTTCACGTTTAGATGTCCCCTGCAGGTAGCAAACTCCTTCCTCTAACAATTTTTGGGGAGATTTATGAGCACATGGAGGGGAAGCTAGAGTAGAAACTTTGCACATGCTCAACTCTCTCCATAAAGAATAACCTCTGCTCCCAATTTTGCTTTCATTGGCCCCCCACCCCATCATTTATTTTCTTGTTCCTTTTAGCAAGAGGAAAAAAAATCTCCTGCTGCAATCATTTGCATTTTTGTCCCACCATGGGGGAGAGTTGCAGTGCCCAACAGCTTGGGAGTTTCTTCTTGTCTTGTCGCCATCCTTTAGACGTTGGGTATTGGCCATGGTTTATATAGAGCACAGCACAACAACGCATGGTGCCTTTCACCCACTCACAGTTGCTCCTAACTGCAGATGGACTTTGTAAGCTTCTCCAAGTCAAATGCGTGTGGTCAGCTGCTTGGAGGAAGCACAGAGACCACCCTGGTGATGCTCTTCCGCCTACAGCCACAGTCACTCTGCCCTTAGCTTGGAGAGGGACTGGATGGAAAGAAGGCAACTCTGAGTTTCATCTCTGGAAAGAGATGGAAGCTGAGAGGGGACAAAACAGGAACTGTCCTCCGCCACTGCTAATCAGCAGGCTTGCTGGCTCCCTTCCTCACGCTAAGCTGAGTTTTCTGTTCTCAGCTCCTCTTTACCTCTGTCTGCTTCTCTCTTCCTCTTTCTCACCCACCAGACACCAGACCTCCTTCTGTTTGAGAGCTGCAGTTTTTAGTTTTGTCAGTCTGAGCCATCCCACCTAAAGCCTATGGCACTTGTGCAGGGTGGCACTTGCTTTGCACCCACTCCGTGGGATGGAGAGCCTGGCACCTACCCTGCCACTCACTGCGGCTCTGTCCCTGCCTTCAGTCACAGAGACAGGTGCAACAGTTAATTTCTAACTACACTTCCTGAACACCAAATGAGATGTATTTTCTTTCTTTTTAATGCTTACCGTTAATATTTTTAAGGAGAAAATGGGGGAAATTTTTCAGCATCTCCGACAGTGTGTTCCATGGGTTTCCTGGTGGGAGGTGATGAAGGCATTTTTTAACTGACTAAAAATGGTTAGCCACAACACCATGAAAATATCTCAGAATGTTTTAAAATGAAGGGAAAAAAATTCCTCTGTGACATGAAAATAGCAATTGAGAGGGGGTCCTTGGGCTGCTGCTAGCTTTGGGTGGCTGATTTTATTCTTCTCTGGACCTCTCTAGTGATTACCACACCAATTTCCATCTACTTCAAAAAAAAATCCAGCCTCCCAAGGTTCAGGGAGAAAAAAGTATTGGCCATTTGTTATTTTGGACACAGATAATTCCAGCTGAGGGAGGACATTAAAATGTTTCAGGAAACACAGCCTTTGAACTATCGCTATAGTTCTCATCTCTCACCAATTCTTCCCAAATGTGAACCCCTCCATCCAGAGCAGAGCCCTTTTGTGGCTCTGCAGGCTTCAGAGTGCCCTCCCTGGGTACCTTTTTAAGTAGTGGGATTTAGCCAGGGCTTGTACCGATGCTGAAGAACGACTTTATGCCACACACGGTTCTACGCTTCAAATTATGGCAGACAGCACCATTCCAAAACCTTCCACCCTTTCCAACTTTTCTGCCTCAAAGAGGGTGGAGAAAGTCCACTGCTTTGCTCTGTGTTTCTGACCAGAGGGGTTGAGGTGAGGGGTGGGGATCAGTACCATGATTGTCACCATGTTTTGTGTCTCTTAAGAGAGGGAGACTTCAGATGGTATATGTGGAGGCCAATGCACATACTCCGAATGGAAGTATGAAAGAAATGTCAGCATTATTAATAATGCCTTCAAATAACACAAGGTGCACATGTTCCAGTTGCAAATGACTGGAGCTATTGCATTGACTTATCTCTGCAGGAGTTTCTGCTACTCCACCCTTTTTCCTAGCCATTCTACACTTGGATGCTCCTGAAGTGGCCTAGTCTAGATCTTCCTCTACGACCTCTTAGGGTGGCTCTCTGTTTGTCATTTATTCAAGAGTCCTCCTACCTAGGGAGAGGCTCCTGGAGGAGCCTGTAACTTTGACTTAGAAATTGAGGGTGTCAAGAACGGAAAGAGACAGCATAGGAGGGAACACGAAATTCAGCCCAAATCTGGAGAATGGAAATGGACCAGGGGGCAGTAGGCTGAGTCTTATAAAGCCACAGTTCAGCATTTCCACATTGTGCTGGGAGTGAATAATGATGGAAAGGCACATCAGAGCCAAGCACAGATGCAGGACCAGGCAATAACACACCCGCATCCTTGGTCTTCTCCTCACTGTTAGCTTGTCAGGGAGATCTTGTTTCAAACACGCAGGGACTTGATTTAGGGAGATCCACTGAGTCTGGGTTTTTGTTACATTAGTTGAGATGAATTTTAAAAACTCAAATGTAGATCTCTGCTGTCTCTGAGACTCATATAAAACAAATCAGTCCCAGTTGGGCTGTGGTGGTGCATGCCTTTAATCGCAGCACTTGGGAGGCAGAGGAAGGTGGATCTCTGTGAGTTTGAGGCCAGCCTGGTCTACAAGAGTTAGTTCCAGGACAGACTCCAAAGCTACAGAGAAACACTGTCTCAAAAAACAAACAAACAAAATACCCCCCCCCCCCCAACAACAACAAACCAAACTAGTCCCATTTCACCAGACTTGGGTTTGTTTGATCTTTTCCAGGTAGTTTAGTTTGCTCAGATAACTAAAAAAAAGGGTGTAGGTTTTGCTTCTGGGCATCAGATTCCTTTCCCCCTCTTATTACCCCCTTGTGCGCATCCAAAAAAGTCTCTTTTGTAGCACATTCCAGTCAAGAGATTCTGCTTTTGTGAGCCAGTTTGAAGCGATGCTGGCCATCTGCTTCCTCCTCCTAATGGTGAGGCTAATTGGTTGGTTTACACTATGGTTTAGTAACCATTATACACATTATTGGGCTGTGACACTTATCTTTGTGTCACAAAGTGATTATGGCTTTAATCACTCTCCAAATATCAGATTTCCTAAATCACTTAATTCTTCATCAAACAGAGAGGAGAGCCAGATATTATCTCCTCTCACTTTGGATGAGGAGCCAGAGACACATGTATGATTTATGAGGTTTGGACAACGTCTGTACACATTGTGCTGGTCTCTCTTGTCTTCTCTAGTGTTTTATTTAAATGATCATTGATATCAAGTCCTAGAACCTAGATTCTAGTCCTGAACTTGTCATTCATGTGTGGTATGACTCTTGGATGTGAAAGAATCCCTCTATCTCTTGGAGCTTTTCTTATCCACCAAATGAATGGGTTGATCAAGATATGCCAGAACAATTCTTCAATATTCCCCAGCATTTGGCTTTCATACTGACCTTTGCAGAATAGAATAGGGGACAATGATGAGATAGTGACGCTATTTCATTTCTCAAAGTTTTGCCTAAAGTGGATTGGCTGAAGAGGTAACTTGTGTTTACTTACAGAATGCACATCTACTAATGCGGCATGAAAGCTTGATATCAACGTTCATTTCAGTCTTATTGGACAGCCTGATTTGAAAAAAATGTCTCTCTGTGTGTATGTGTCATTTGTGAGTAACCAGAGAGGCGCAAAGAGGGCAATGGATCCCCTGGAGCTGGCGTTAGAGGTACTTGTGTGTTGCCCAACATGGATGGTTGGAAACAAATCTGTGTCCTGGAAGAGCAAGCAGCAAGAGCTCTTATCTGCCGAGCCACCTCTTTAGCCCTGATAGTCCTGATCTTGTAAGTTTCTCAGTGTTGGCACAAAGGTGAACTTGATCTGTGTCACTTAGTCTTCATGGAGAAATGCAGTTTATTACCTTTTCCAGAGCTAGAGGTTAGGAGGCTGGAGAGGACCTGGGCCCCTAACAACCACATGACAGTTCATAGCCTGCTTTAACTCCAGTTCCAGGGCATCCAATGTGCTCTTCTGTCTTTTGTGGGCACCAGGCGCATGCATGAGATGCACAGACATACGTGAAGACAAAATACCCATATGCATAAAATACAAATAAAGAAATCTTTAAAAAAATAAAAGCGGTAAAAACAAAGAATCCCTTCCAAAAATCAAATTAAAGACTGCTCTTCTGGTTCTTGAATTTGCTCAAGGTCCTTCAGTATGAATATATCATTGCTGTGAGCTACAATGGGCATCATTTCACTATCAGAGTAAACACTGGAACTGTTGACTGAGGTAACCACATAGCAGTTTTACAGTCTACATGTTGCCAAGGCCATTAGATCCTCCTCTGCTCCACATCTCCCAATGGCCTTTAACCATAGACCTGGGATCTCATTCCTCTTATTCTGTGGATGCTTCGAGGGATTCCTTTTGGATTTGTGGTAAACCCCAAACTTTGTAGGGTTGTTGAGTCTATTCTTCACTGTTCTCTAGACCCGAGAACAGCACCAGGGATGCTGATGGCCTTTATGTCCCCCTCTCCCTCTCTGTAGGCTCCATCCTTTCCAGTCTCCCCTCTGCTTGGACGTCTCTCTCTCTCTCTTTCTCTCTCTCTCTCTCTCTCTCTCTCTCTCTCTCTCTCTCACACACACACACACACACGTATGTATGTATGTATATCAGAGAGAGGAGGGAGGAGGAAAGAAGATGGAGATAAAGAGAAATTCATATATTTACATAAAATCTAGGATTCACGAATGAAAGAAATCATGCAGTATTTGTCTTTCTGAGTCTGGTTTAATTTGCTTATTATGATGATCTCAAGTTACATGATATTCTAATCTTACTTAGTCCTTCTTGTTATTGCTCGTTACACTACCAAAGTTTTCCCTTTAGGAGGATTCAGAATTTGTAATTCCATAATTATTTGTGTGAATATTAGTCTTTGGATGGTTTCCTTCACTGGACTAGATTTTATGTTACAAAGGGCAAGGCTGCTCTTGCTTCATTTAAATGGCCTTCCCCATAGTTAGGATAGTCTGTATATGAGTGTTCAGTAAGAATTCATTTTAAAAATTGTTTAGAGAAAGCATTGACAATGTAGGAGTAGGTTTCTGACTGTTGACTAAACTGACAGAGCACACACTGTCTTAAACACCTATGCTTTTACCCATAGCCAAAGGGAAGTCTGTCTTTATAGACTGTGACAATGCATTATGATAAAAACATCTCTTATAGTCTAAGACTGGAACTTTTGCTGGATCATATAGCCAGAGTTAACAATAACACACCTTGAGGTTACTTAAGACTGCTGCCCTTCTGTGGACCCAACTTGTTTGTTTAACCTGCCTTTATGAGAATAGTAACAGCCAACCTTACTTGCCTTGGATTTCCTATGTAGTCAACTTTTACAACCTAAGCTAATACATAGATTTAACGGGAAGTTATGTACTCTTCTGTGACCCCGACCCAGGAGTAATGTATGCTTGTTGTGATAATTATTTTCTGGAATTAGAAACTAGATAAAAATAGCCTTATAAATGAGTACACAACATAAATGCTGAAAGCAGCATATGGCTATTGTTTGATAAACAATGATGCTCGTAATACTGTTGGTTATTTGGGTAAGCTGGGCTTAGTTTGGGTCAGTGACTTAAAGACCTTTAAAACTCAAAGATTTCTGTAAAGTGTCCCTCATTACTTTCTCTGTGATGCTTTCTGTGTTGTTCAATAGAAGAGAGGGCAACACAGCTGAGGCACAGACTCATGAGGACAGAGACAGGCACAGGGACAGATCTGCAAGACAGCCCTTAGGCAGGCACACATAACACACAGTCACAAGGATGGAAGACACAGGGAGAGTGAAGTAGATAATTCAAATCTGGACGTAGTCTTGGTTAATGACACCATGGAACATGCTTTGACTTCTTAATGTGACACCCACACATTCCTGGTGATTCTGAGTTTATTATTCACATCCACAGCAAAAACTAACAATGGTGGAATCAGACACTCATGGCTGCCTAAAATATAGAAAAGTAAGCAATGATACAGGGTCACCCTTTAACAAGTCACTAATACTGCTCAGGAAATTCCGTGGGAGAGGGGGCTGGGACTATGTGAGAGCCAGAAGGCAGGAGGAAGGACTAGGAATGCAATTATTAAAAAGGAAATTGAAGTTTTATGTGCTTATGTATTCAAAATACTTCATGTCCCCTTCTAAAGAGGGCACAATACTATGTATTCACTTATCCTAAATGCTTCATTCATGTCAATCCTAAAAAGGGAATATCACTGAAAAGCAAGTCCCCAGCCTCTGTGCCCAGGATCAATTTCTGCCGTACTGACATACAGTACACTGTATACTTGTTGAGATAATCTGAGAATATATAAATACATATTTAGCATATATTCAACAAATATTCTTCAGGTGAACAAGATAATAGACTGCACCTATTATTGTAAACTTGTAAAAACTTGAGGGGGCAACAAGATAGGAACTTCTTAGTCTGTTCATAAAAGTATATAAAATAAGCCTTTCCTAGCTGACAACAAAAATAATTTAGGCAGCTTAGAAACAAATTTCGTATTGATTCTTTTTGTCTTCGTTTATAGCTGTGGATCAGAAAATTAATATGAATACACACCGTCATCCCCACCTATAAAGAAATGAGGGTTCTTTAATCTAGGAAATAGGAAAGTTATTATTTTCTTGAAACATGCAATTCCATTCTTGGAATTTGCTGTAGCAATGGAAGCCACCCAGAGAAACAGGAATTCTTCAGGTTCTTAATTGGGGAGCTAGATGCCTGAACCTGTAGCTAGGTGAGGCATTTCCTAGAGGTGCTGCCAGGCAACACCATCTCGACTGATAGACCCCATGGAAGTTGACCACACACAACAGAATGAAAACTTCCGGAAGTTTTGGGCGGTTCTGCTTCTCTATTCTGAGCACAGGGGTGGTCACTTCTGGCTACACATATTTCTCTGTGCTGAATACATCTGCTTGTGTTTGTTTCCCATGGGCACCAAGTACCACAGACACAGCAGTTTAAAACAGCGGATACTTATTCTCTGGCTTTTGGAGATAATTTTACCTTTTGGATCTGAAGTGTCCCCCTGAAAGACCCATGTGCTGGAAATTTGGTCCCAGCTGGTCCATCCAATCACTGATGGGTAGCAGTACCAGGAGAAATTTAATTAATCCATGGATGGATTAATAATATAATAGTGCTACTGGGAGGTGTCATAATTAGCCTTAGCTGTCGTGACACAACCCAGAGTCACTTGGGAAGAGGAAACCCAAAGTGAAGAATTGTCTAGATAAGTCTGGGCTGTAGCCATGTCTGTGGGTTTGGTTCATAGCTAACTGATGTAGGAGAGCTCAGCCCACTGTGGGCAGGGCCATCCCTAAGTAGGTGGGTCTGAGCTGTAGAAGAAATATGGCTGAGCAAACTGGAAGCAGTGTTCATCCCTAGTTTCTGCTTCAAGCTCCTGCCTGAGTTCCTGCCTTGGCTGTTTTGACGTTGGATCCTAACTTGTAAGCCAAATAAACCCTTCCCTCCTCTAAACTACTTTTGGTAATGGTGTTTTATCACAACAATAGAAAAGTAAACTAGAGTAGAAAGTTATAGAAATATAACTAGGTGGGGCCTAGTTAGAGGAAATAAGCAACTGGGGGTGTTTGGAGAGTATATCACCCATTTATCTGTCTGTCTGTCTATCCATCTACTCATCACCAATCTTGCTACATCTTTTTTCTCACTTTCTTGCTGCCACAGGTTGAACAGCTTTGCTCTCCATGTTGTTTTGCCTCCCTACATCTCAGAAACAAGAGAGCCAGCTGAGCACAGGCCTAAGTCTCTGAACGTGTGAGCCACAATAAATCGTTCTTCCTTGTAAACTGTGTTCTTCTCAGTACTTTGTGCCAGCAAAGAAAGACTGTATAACCAAGTTTCCTCTGAAGTTTCTAGAAGATCCTTCCTTGCCTTTTCAACCTAAAGATGCTGCTGAGCATTCTGAGGTTTGTAACATCATCACTCCAGGCTCTGCCCTGGCCTTCACTGTCACATGACCTTCTTTCCTGGGTCTCTGTCATCACAGATTGCTTGTGAAGATACCAGTCACTGGTTGTGGCTTAATCTAATCCAGTAGGTACTCATTTCCCTTGCCTGATTATATAGCAAAGAGTATTTCCCCATAAAATAACATTCTCAAGTGCTAGGTGAACTTGAATCATGTAGGGTAGGGAAGGATACTCAATCCAGGACAGTGCCCAAGGCGAACTTGAATCATATAGGGTAGGGTTGGATACTCAATCCAGGACAGTGCCCAAGACGGACTGGAATCATATAGGGTAGGGATAGATACTCAATCCAGGACAGTGCCCAAGGCAAGTGAAATGCTACCAAGAAAAGCCAAAGCCTGCAGCTATCTAACCATCTCTAGCCCCACTAATGTTGACTTCCTCTGGAGCCTGCAGCCATCTAACCATCTCTAGCCACACTAATGTTGACTTCCTCTGGAGGCTCTTCCACCCAGCAGACCCAGTGTCTGCATCTCTGGGCTTCCTCACACCTCCAGTGAAAACAACTACCCTTCCAGACTCTCAGGTCTTACATGAACTGTCCTGTCACTGAAAACTACATGATGAAGGACCTTCGCCCACACCACCATCAATGCTGGAGCAGCTGAATGGTGAGATAACCTGGAAGCTGAGGCCAAGTCTTCAGGCAGAGCCGCCCTTAGCCTCAGCCTTGGTCTTGATGCTGCATTGTGTATGGTGATGCACGTAGATTTGTTAAAACTATGCAGCAAGCAGCCCACACAAGCAATGGGACCACAGCTGAGTGTGGCAGGCAGGCAGATTTTGGGGGGTTACTCTGGAGGACTTATGAATGGATTGTGCTCCCCACCCCTACTTGCAGCTGTTAGTCATGGTAACACTTTCCTCCTGGGCTGAGACACGTTGGTTTTGCTGACAACATCTGTGTACAGAACGTGCCAGTTTCAGAGTGTGGACGAGTGTCAGAGCGGGTTCCAGATCGGTAAACTGACCTGTGAACTGGAAAATTAGGATGATTTGAGGAATTGCACGAGTGTGTGTGTGTGTGTGTGTGTGTGTGTGTGAGAGAGAGAGAGAGAGAGAGGGGGGGGGAGGTGTTGAGGTGGGTGGAGGGGTGAATATAACCTCCAGCGACAGTGTACTGTCGGGTATGTAATTTACAGCTTGCTCCATTGCTATTGGAGGAACTGATACATTGCCTAGGTGGTTGATGACAAGCCATTCTAGTTCAAGGCCTTTTCTAATAACACTTCATTTTGGCCTGACCTTGATCCCTTAATTCACTCTCATTTTTTAGGGACACACACCTTATTAGACATGTCAGATTCTTCACAAGGCCTCCAAATATTCCATAAGATATGGCCACTACAGTGATTACATAAGTAAAAATTCTTAGAAGAAACAGGATATTGGAAATAGCCATTAGAAACAGGATTGACCCATACAGTAATATTTGAAGTATAATATGTTTGAAGAAGTATGCTGCATATGAGGACGCTATGATGGATATACGGATATAATGGGCTCTCTTCTCCATCTCTGACTGAACCTGTAAGAACAGCTTTCCAAATGGTCTGATCATTCAAAGCTAGGAAATGGTTCAATCCCTTTAGGTGTATTACGCTTCTTTAATGGGGCATCACTGGAAATAGTTCTCTGTTTTAGCCCAGGAGAGAGAGCAAAGGTTCTCTGGAGTGAGGTTTGTTGGCTTCAGTCACTGTCCCACATAGCCAAAAGTGACATGATGCCATCTAACCAACATTAGGAAAAGACATCAGAAACCAAAGGCCCAACACTGATAGATGGGGTCACGAATCAGTACCATGGATATCAACACAGAGTGGGGTGAGATAATAAAATAAACATTTCAGGATATCAAAAGCAGATACTCCAAGTATTAGGATATATGGGAGACCCAAGAATGGCATTTCTCAATTGGTGGGTCATGATCCCCACAGGGGTTACATATCAGATATCCTGCATATCAGGTAGTTGTATTAAGATTCAGAACAGTAGCCGAATCATAGATATGAAGTAGCGACAAAAACAATTTTATGGTTGGGGGTCATCACAACATGAGGAAGTGGATTAAAGAACTGTAGCATTAGGAAGGTTGAGAGACACTGCTCAAGAAGCTTGATTGACAGTCGAGGGGCAATATGGGCTTGGCCATGTGCTTAGGAGCCAAAGACCCTTCCCTTACAGTCTTCCTCTGCCACTTGCTAGCTGTACACCTTGAGAAAAGTTCCTTCATTTCTCTGACGTCACATTTCCTACTACTGATCATGAACACAGAATGAGAATGAAAGAAAACACGTCGGTGAAACGTCTAATATACAGAAGGCCCTCAAGAATGAGTGACATCATCCCTACCAGAAAAGACTAAAGCAGCAATGACAATGAATCCCAGTGCTTACTACATATGAGATAAGGGTTACCGTCACAATGTATGCAGTCTTGACAGAAATGTGACATTCCTTAAGAGCAGAGAAATTTTCTGAAATGTTACCGATGGGGAACTATCCCCTATACATGGAATATAACATATTGTGTATACAGTATGGGAAAGCCTATGAATACAAATGATTAAAACCTAATTTTAGGCCATAAACATGCTTACCAGCAAAAGCGCCATGAATAACTGCAAGGCAGAATAGCTGGCAGAATTGATTTCAGAGCCGAGTTTTATTTGTTCAAAGGCTACGTTTTGCACTATGATTTTGTTGTTGCTGCTATCTAGATAACAGAGTAGACATAGAATAGAAAAAGATGTGGGGGCTGGAGCACTAGCTCACTAGTCAAGGTGCTTGCTGCTCTTGCAGGGCTTGAGAGTCCACTGCCCAGCACCCACTGTGGGAGATTCACAACCATCTGTAATTCCAGCTCCAGGAGGTCTGATTCTGGTGTCTCTGGGCACCCGTAGATATATGCACCTGCACACATACACATACATAAATAATAAAAGAAGTCTTTTTAAAAAGGATGTGGAAATCCATTTTAGTAACAGAAAATGCTAACGTGACATTTTATATTATGCTTTAAATTTAAATACATGATCTTATTTTCTGGACTATGTTATATGTATAATATACCACGTTCATTCTGAAAATAAATGCATTTGATGTTTTTGATTACAAGTTACATGGTCATTACAGAAGTTTAAAAGCACAGAGTCAGGCTAAAAAAATAAAACGAGAAAAAGAATCCTAGTCCACAATGCAGCAATAATTCATCAACCTCTTTGATGTAGTTTTACATGCACATACTACAAACACAACTTAAAAAAAAGAAAATTAGGATCATTTTTTCATAGTTTGAAGATCTTTTTGCTATTTAACCATCTGGTATAATGAGATATTCCCCACCATCCTGAGACGTTGTTCATTGACTGCAGACACTCTGGAATTCTCCCATTCGGTCAGCTGGCTTTCCCTACATTCAGTCACGGCTGCCATGCCACCAGGGCAATCTTCACACACCTCTCTCCGTCTGTACCTCTGGCAGTGCCTTCAGGATATATCCTTGGAAGTAAAAATTCTTGTTCGGAAGGAAATAATTTTAGGTCTTTGCTGTGTGCATTATTGCAGTGCTACACCCAGCCTCGATGGAAATTTATATTCCCTGTGGCAGTAGAGAAGAATGTGGACCTCCCATCCCCCCTCTAACATTGAGTGCCACCTCAAAAAGATTTGCTCACTTCTCACTGCTAGACATTGCTTATTTTTGATTTGTATTTTTTTGATTACTAGTGAGTTTTTGCCTTTTTATTTCCCTCACACTTTTGGGGGATACTGCCTCCTAACAAATGTAAATGCTTGGCCCATATTCCTATCTAGAGAGCTCACCTTCTGAAAGAGAGATTTCTTAAAGACTTCCATATTGCTGTTTTTATTAAGACTTTGCTGCTAATTTAATTGTTGGCGACGGCTGTCATGCAATGGTGGTAGCAGTGTTCTTCCTCGTACAACTTCACAAGCTTTAAAATAAAAATAAAAATAAAAATAAACCATGGTGAGGCCAACTCCGTTTCTGTGAACATCCTTTGGAACCTGGACCAGGGAGTGGCAGTTGGGGCTTCCCATGGGTAATGGTTCCCAGTGTACTAACTGGGAAAAAAAAATTTGTAATGCTGTGCTCTCAGCTGAGATTAGAACTTCATACCCAAATGAATTTGGTCTGACTCTGGCTCGCTTAGGGCCCAGCTGGGAAATGGATGGCAAGTATTGCAAGGGAAATGTTAGGTCCTTCCCCCATAGCCCGCCAGAAGCCCATCTCATTGTACCCGACTTTTGCTGTGAGGTCTCCAGGTGCTCCCACAAAACTTGTGTTTGGGCTTATTTTCATCCCCACGCCCACCACTGCTGGCGAGAAGGAAAACTGCCTAATGCAGAGGGTTGAGAACTGGTCATCTGGTGACCCTGTCAGGGTGGTCCCCGTACCAGGTGTGCTATAGATTGTTCACATTTGCACAACTTTTTTGGCAGCAAGCTCTTAGGAGAATGTTTCTGTGTGAACAGATTCTCTCCACTTAGAAAAAAAAAAACACGCTTGAGTTTCTCTTTCCCTTCTTCCACAGTCCTTGTCTAGCAAGCACTGGCAAAAGTCACAGTTTCGTTTGGTGAACGATGACAGCTTTCCAAAATCCTCTGCCAGAATCTCCTCGAGATTTGTTTTTCTCCTCCTTCTTAATTTAGAAACAGTCTTCAAAGGAGAAGAAAGAGAGAAACCTGATAAATTGATGCGAGAGGAAAGCAACAATGATTTAATTATTTTTTATTTCTTTCATGATAAGGTTCATAGATGATCATTTACAATCAAAATTAGATGAGGTAAATTTTTTGGGGGGTTGAGGGAGTAATAAAAAATGTATATATATACCCCAATACTAGGTTAATTTTTTGTTTTAGTCAAGAAGTAATGTGTGATATAAATTCAAGACTTTATTAAAATCATTTTGGAGTTAAATGAACATAATAGCTTGGCGGTGAAGGAAGATTTTTCTTTTAATAAGGCACAATAATGAGTTATGTGAATAAACAGAAAGAATGAAAAGTGTTAAAAGTGTTAACTGTGACATTTAAGTAGTTACATGATTTTAATTATTCTTTTGATAATAAGCAGCCTTGTGACGTTTATTCAAGGAACTGAAACCCGTGCCTACCATGGAATTTGCAGGAGAATGGGAGCTTTGTTTCCTGCCTTTGGCAATTTTAAGGAAACAAATGGGAATGGATTTAAGGCTTTATAAAATGTACCACCTACCACAAGGATTTCAAAAGTGCAAAGGTGAGGTTGCACTCAAGCACTGGGAGGAGAGACGGAAAAGGATTTTTCTTTTCTTTCTTTTCTTTTTTTTAAGTAGGCACAGGCACGCTGTACTGATTTGTGAGACAGAGCGAGGAAGGCCAGGAGATCTAGAGAGGAGGCCGGAGTCCAGAGTGTCTTCTCCTCATTTGTTCTTGGCTGCTAGGGGTTTCCGGCTGATCTTTTTTGATTTGTCGTTATTCTTCTTTGGGGGTTCTGGGTTCGCCTGCATGTGTCTGCCGTAGAGGCTAAAGAGAGAAAGAGAGAGGGTGAAGTTATGAGCTTTGTTTACTAGTCTGATTCTTTAGAAAGATTTAAATATTCAAGCACCAGGTATGTTTGACAAGTGAAAAATGTTTGTTTACTCTGCCTCATCCATTCTAAGAACTTATGATTTTACACATGCATGTACAGACACGTATGTATGTGCATACCCCCTGTGCTATGGTTTTCTATCATAGACAAGGTTCTTGGTATTTTACACTTCCTGGACAGGGTGCAGGAAGAGGAAGGGACTGTGAACACAGGGCATGTTTACAAAGCCCTTCCAGAGCAGTGTTTCAAAGACTTAAGAGTATTTATACCTACAAGGACAAAGGACTCATTGAACTTGAGAGACAGAATATCCATTTCAAGAGCAGTAAGTACCAATGCTTGGACTGAAAGCCCAGGGGCCAGCTAATGTGACTAAGAGCAATGTCTTAGAGATCAGATTGGCTGCTCATGGATGATGGATAGTGTGGGGATGGCCACCACACATCAATGCCACTTTAATAAGTACCGCTGATTAAATGTTGACAAAGTGCCCCACAATTACAGTGGATGGCATCTATTGCCGGAAGGGTTTAACTGAGCAGGAGATAGTAATTAATCCATAATTTATGAGTAATTCTGATTAAACAAAATTAAAGCCACCCTAAAATAAATAAAGCTCAGCCTTAACTCCCCTTGGTAATATAATTGTGTTTTCCAGAGCGTTCCATGCACCTCTCAACCCTTGGTATCTCTAGAGGAAAGGCCTGGCCTCAGTCACAGTTGCACCTGCTCTTTGTTAATGGGATGAGAGTCAGCCAAGAGTCCCACCTCTCCGGGTAAGCAGTCACTGGTCCTCAGGCCTACTCAGCATCACATCTATTCTTCTGAAGGTTTGTTTCTGGGTCTGTTTGCTTACTGATTTACTTACGGTGCACAGCTGAGGATGAGTCCAGGGTCACGGGTATGCTAGATAAGTGCTTTATCCCTGAGCGACACCCCTAACCCCTTCTCCCAGTTTTGACACTAACACTATATGACTACACACTGTGAGGAACACAAGGATGCACTTGACTGGCGTCAACACTCTGGCTGACAAGTTGAGGGGAGGACCCGGCATAAAGAATCGTCTCCTTGGTAGGCGGCAAGCCAGGCACTGGTGTTATAGTAAGTAACATTATGTTTGCTCTTCTGCAGACTCCCAAGTGCCAGTTTAGAAGATGGTTGTTCCAACAGGGCTGATGGAGAGGTCTGCCCTTACAGAGCTGAGAATTCAGAGTTTACAGCTCACAGGGGATGGAACCCAGAGCCAGGTGTGGGGACTGCTCTGCAGGTAAAAGGGACAGTCATCCTCTTGTATCAAAGAGGCAGCCTATCTCTGTACAGGTTACAAGGGAGCCTGCGGATAGGCTTCAGCCCTGCAGCAATTAGGAGCTCGGAGAGCTTTGTACTGTCATAATGGTCAGAGTGGCCTGGACACCTGGGGTCCTATAACCCAGAAAGAACTAATGGCTTTTAATGGTGCACAAAGCAAGTCCAGCCTTAGTTCTGCCACCCAATTCCCATGCTGTCAATATCTCTGCCTATGTATTGCCTTCCCAGAATCTTGCCCAGAGACAATAAACAGAAAGCACACTGAGCCAAAGCAGCCCGGCCATTCTACTCTTTACCTTCATTTGCACATTTGGAAAAATACTTTTCAACCATATAGCCTCTGTGATCTCTTCACCCAAGGCCACACACCCAGGGCTCCCCTGGAGGACTCTCATCTCTGAGGTCCTTTCGCATGTCACAGAGCCAAGATCTGATTTTGTCTTGTGCACTCACAAGGATGCCCCTGACCTCAGGATCATCTGTTCCACTGATTTCTTATATTTTCCCTCTGTTTTACAACCTCTTATCCCCACAAAGGAAAAAGAAATACACATGCTCAAACTCAGACAACCTCAGACGTGATGGATTAGAAAAGCCAAGAGGAACAAGACAGCTCATTCGTACGTGTTTTGGTGTGAATGTGAAATGCTCTCAAAAGCTGGGTTTGAACCCCCGATCTGTAGTCAATGGCACAATTCTTTCGTGGGGGGCACATGTCTACAGAACTACTGAAATATGGGGCCTAATTGGAAAATGTGGGCCACTGTGGGGGGTGTCTTTAGAATTATACTGGGTTTAGCTTCTGGTCCCACTTGGCTTCCTTATCAAAGGGTGATCCAAGCCATGCCACAAGCTTTCAACGCTATGCCTACATCATGATGGATTGGTATCCCCTGAAATGAAGAGACAAAATAAATCCTCCTTTTTTAAATTGTGGCTGTCAGGTATTCTGTCATAGCAATGAGAAAGTATAACTAATACAACAGGGAAATGCAAAACTACCTCAGTATTAGCAAAGGCATACCAACGACAAGAGGAGATGGAGGGCCAAGAGAGCTCAAGTCTCATGAAGGACTTGACTGGCATGGCCTGAACGCAGCGAACCACATGGGCAAGCAGGACATTCCCTGGAGAGGCAGGGATCCAGAAAAGTCAGTTCTGAAGGAGACGCTAAAGCCACGTGGCACTCGGCAAGGCTCTCCTTCCCTTAGAGAAAGAGCAGGAATGTTCCAGTGTTTCAATTACTGCCTTTGACACTCAGCTTACACTGTGTGTGCTTGGGCTTCCCAGGGCTTTGGAGCAATGCACCACAAAGGGCTAAGCAGTCACTGCCGGCGTGGCAGTCTGAGTTTTGACCCTTAAACAGTGTTGCCGCTGAGCAAATCAGCAGCAGCTTTCACAGGCACCCGCCCTCTGCCATGCCTCAGTTTCCTCACCTGTAAGTAAGGGACTTTCCTTACAGGGTAGCTCTAGGCTGGGGACCATGGTAAATCTACTGGAAGTAGGCAGAAAACACTTTTGAAAACGAGGGCTTATGATATGGAGTTCTACTCAGAGTGGTTAAGTAGAGTTAATCACATGGTTATCTTATTTCATTAGGAGTTTCCTCTGAAAAAATAACATGTTATTTTCTAGCAATGACAAAGCTTTAGACACTCTAGAAGAAAGGTTTTAATTCTCTTTGAAGGAAGCAACCGTGGCTGAGCTAAATGCACTGCCCCACTTCCTCAGTGAGTCACTGAAGGGTTGGATGGTGCCTCTGTCCCCTGTGTGATCCTTTAATTCCTCCAGCTATGTGGGCAGATAAGAGTCAGCCTTATCCTGAGCAGCTGTCCCCACTGAGAGATGGACTGTGGCAGGGCAGTAAGGACACATATCTCAGGGTCCAAATTTTTGGGTACCATTCTTGGCTGCACTACTTATTACCCAGGGGGACCTCCATTTTCTAGGTGTGACAGACAGATCACTGGTCTGCAAAGGTGACCACATCGTAATCCTTCCAATACACTCTAAGGTTTAGGACTTTGTAGACTCCGGCCTCCTCCACTTGTCCCATTCCTTCCCATTTCTGCACCCAAGAAGACCCTAGCCATCCTTCAGCCCCGAACACTCTGTCACTTTCAAGCTGTGATGTAGCCCACAGCATCCAGGACTGCAGGCCCTGGGGTGAAGAGATCCAGCTGTGTACTCATTTCATCTGTACCGCATTCAGTTCCCAATGCTGCACGGCCTTGGGGATACCACTAGGTCACCACAGTCTGATGTTCTCTTCTACAGGACGGAGATGAAATTTCTCTGCAACCTTGGAGAGGGCTTCAGGAAAGATGGAGCTAGACACAGAGAAACGATCCTGTCCATGTTGGCACACGACAGATGCTCTAAAGACTATCACTACCTTTAACATCTCACAAAACTCATGACCCAGTCTACTAGTCCTCCTCTTAAACACTCACACATTCACACACACACACACACACGCATGCACACACACGCATGCACACACGCATGCACACACACACTCACACATTCACACACACACACACACACGCATGCACACACACACATGCACACACACACTCACACACATGTGCACACATGCACTCTGCTGTATGATCTGGAACCTATATTGTGACCATATGTCCCTGGGTTCTGTTTCTTGAAAGGATTCCAACAGGCACTGGCACCTGGCCATGTTGAACTGACAGTGTTGACAGA
The DNA here is from genome assembly GCF_018167655.1 of Microtus oregoni. Taxonomy (NCBI): domain Eukaryota; kingdom Metazoa; phylum Chordata; class Mammalia; order Rodentia; family Cricetidae; genus Microtus; species Microtus oregoni. The sequence continues at coordinate 22,818,973 of NW_024543094.1, forward strand.
GAGAATCTTGCTCAAGATTACCAAGGAGCTTACAGTCACTAGTGGCCAAAGTGCTCAAGCAAGCTGGAAAATGGGGGAGTGGGAGATGTGTCTTTTGCAAAGAGTCCTAGAAAATCCCACTTCTGAAATCTAAGAAGATAAATGGAAGATGGTTAGTGAGTTCGAAAAAAAAAAAAAGCCACCACGACGAGGGATACTCTAAAGTGACAGGAAAGGGTCCATTCCTCCCAGGAGCCTGAGAAGCACACCTTGTCAATTTTAAAAGCACATTTGGCTTGTGGTTGCTCTCAGAATCTCCTTGCTCAGGAACACAAGGGCCCTCCACCTTCATCTGTGAAGACTAGAGTGAAAGGAGAAAGCCATGCCCCGAGCCACCAGCAGAAGACGCACTGGGAGGACCAGGGGAACCATTAGGAAAAGATCCTGCACACTGCTACTGTCGTGAGGACCCTACCTGGAAAAGCAGCTCTACTGAGGTGTCTTATTAAAGCAGTGGCACGCAGACCATACCAAGTCCATGAAACTGAAAACTACTACCCGTGAGTAGGTAATGGGGTATTGAATTCAGTTATTCAACAAAATGTTCCAGCCTAGCATATCAGAATAGATTTTGCAATCAGTGTTTCTATTAAGCATTATGAGATGCGCAGTTTCCCATTACGGATGTGTGAGTTCTGCTGAACGGGGACACTTCCAGTCTTAGACAAAGCCATATGTTTTCTTGCGGTCTTCTGCTGTGAACATCTCATTTCTGGAGAGCTGCCACGTGAGGACCACTGTGCACCAACCCACTCCTTCTTCCTGGAAGGTTTCTCTCTTGGCTACGAAGCACAGCCCGGAAATCCTCTGAAGGCATCTTTGAAGACCTCTTCTGTCCCGTGTCTCTGTTTTTATTCCTTTGTATCCTCTTCCACAGAAAGATCACCTAATTTTACAGCTCCGATGAGGACATCAAAGCTTTCCAAGTCATCGACCTCTTCAACCCAGCTGGAGAATCCATTACAAAATGTAACAAAGCAGGCGAGCAGCTCCAAAGAGCCTCCTTGGAGGAATTCTAGCAACACCCTGGAAACTGGATCCAGAAGGCAGTCTAGCCTGATATGATCTCATTGAGGTATCTGGGAAAAAGCTGGGGCTGGAAAGATGGCTCTGGGGTTAAAAAGCCCTTTTCGGATAAACATGAACACAGAAGTTCAGGTATCTGGAAGCCAAGGAAAAGTGATTTAACTGTAATTCTAGGGGTTAAAAATAGCAGGCCACGGATCCCCAGAACAAGCTGGCTAAGTAGCCTGCCTGAAATACAGAGAGATGAATTCAATTGAGAGAACTCATCTCAGTAAATTAGGAGGATGACAGAGGAAAATACTCAGTGACAACCTTGTATCTCCATGGACACACAAACATACATGTGCCCACTCACATGGACACCCATAACACACAAATACACATATAAAAGAAAAAAAATGCTATGTCAGTCTGAGGCCTGATATTAGTGTTTTACCAGCTATCATTCATCTGGGTCTCTGTGCTTTTGCTTTAGATGATCCGTGCTATTACTGCCCAGAATGCTGGCCTGGTCCTTTCTACAAGACAGTTTTCAATCTTACTTTGAGGCTTCCCCGGCTTTCACTGGTCTTCTCTGCTATTCTGCCTTCAGGAAGCACTATGGGATTCACTAGTCTCTCACCATTATGTCCTGGCTAACACAGTGACTGCTGCCCTTGGCTCACTATTTCAAGGCATCGGCGGAATGCCTGATGACACCGTGTTCATGGCACTGTGGCTTTTATGCACTCACTAGCCACTGTCACAGTCGCCCAGTGAAGTAGGTCCCATTGTTATCTTTCTTATCCAAACCAGAAAATGGACACTTACTTTCCAAATTCAGGCTTGGGTCAACCCAGACAATTACTCTGAAGTTCAAACCTGACTAAGTTATCTTGTCGTATGTCATTCCAGACTTTCCAGTCTTGTTTTCTTCATAAGAGGACCATGTTTTTTTTTTTTTCTTCTGGAGAGTGGGGGATGCAAACTTGCCTTCCTTTGTATTCTGTATACCCAAGGCACACTAGAAACACATTGTGTGCCGTGTAAATATTGTGTTTCGGAATGCCAGGTATATGCGAGGAGCAATATGCTGCTCTCAAGTCGTTTGCTGTGTCATATGCCTCCCTACTGTTGTTTTGGGTGTTTCCATGGCAAGTCCTTATACAGACCAAGAAAAGAACCAATTTTAAAAGCTAAGTAGATGGCCAGCAAAAATAATGAGAAGTAATTTTGCTTGTAATCTGTAATCTGATGGTAGGATGCTAAATTTAACATGGCTGCAAATAAATTTGTGGACAAAGTGTGAAGTCTGGATTATTAATAAGCATTTGCACTATCTTTATTTATCCCATCTAGCAGCTATGAGGGGCTGGTGACAGGATCTTAGCACATAAGTCGCTGTGTCCTGAAGAAAAAAACATATAACTATTCCATTCCTAAGATAAGTCTCATTAATTCAAAATGCTATGTTTTTTTTTTTTTTGAGATGCTTCCACACAGTCCTACCAGCAGCAATATGAGCCCTTCACATCTTTGCCATCATCTCTCCCAGTGTTCGCTGTGCTCAACACAGTGTAAAAGGAGTGTACAAACATACACGGGTAAGCAGCATCTATACAAACAGCCCAAAGGAATGCGTAGCTGCTTGAACACAGATGTGAGGCTGTGCCAAAATACCACACATACTAGAAGGCAGAACTGAAAACACTCCACACATCCCAACCTCACTCTCTGCCCCACTGGAGGGACGAACAGTAGATTCGGGAAAGAGCAAAACCAACAATACCATAGCTAGAAGATGCTCATTAAACTTCATCATCCTGTCTACTCTAATGATGCTTTCACTTAATAAAAATTCCCCGAGCAGTGCAAAGGATATTAGACAAAGTCTTTGGCTATGTATCAGAGGTCCAAGCTGTCACCAGCAAGCATGCAGTTCAGGAGGTATGCTCCCCGGGGAAGGAGCAGAAACGGCTTTCACGGAATACATGCAGAGGAAAATCAATAGCTGCAACTTGCTCCGCTGCTTAAGCATTTAAGAAAATAGGTAATCCTTTTAAATTAAACTGCAAAGTGCTAAATGCTGCAATTTCCAAACTGAACTCAGAGGTGAAAGGAAAGATGCCAAGGACACTGGGAAGTTCCCCAAACAGGCTTCTTCGATAAACACTATCCCTGGAGGGACTTCCCCCTCCATTCCCCCGAGGTTAATTTACTTATTTCAAAAATTATTCCTTAAATTCACTACTATGAAAACCCAAACCCCAATAACTTGAGTCTGGTCTTAAAAGTTAAATAGTAATTTTCCAAAGAGATTTTGGAACCTGGATAACTAGGTGCTAATAAAATAAAATACCACAAGCTATTGTGACATTTCGTTCCTATTTTATAAATCACCTTAAACTTCACATTCTGCCAATACAAAATTACCAAGTATATGAAGAGCTTATGATAGCTGGACCAATGCTGAAGCACCACCCTAAAACCCGAATATATGGGAAATAAGATTGTTCTTTGTGTGTTAAATGATAAATCAATACAGAGTGAATTGAAGTAGGGACATGACAAGTCATCAAAATAGCACCAGCACAGTCCCTAAGCCAGTGAGCTTGACCACAACAGACACCCACAGAGATGGAAAGAGACCCTGTTCTTAGAAACAATGGTCACCAATGGAAAAAGTGGGTTCAATGTAGGCAGTGGGGGGATTTCTGCACCTCCAGAGAAAGGCAGCAGGGGACAGCAACTGCAGTGTGTACATGTTCAAGAATGCTACATCCAGAGTAAAGCGGAAGGATCAATCACAGTGGCTTCTCTTGCTCTGCACACATGGGCCATGCCTACATGGTCCAGCCCAAGGTCAGCTCCCTACACTCTGCCATTACTTGTCTTAGTCAGCGTTACTACCGCTGTGATGAAACATCATCACCAAAAACAACTTTGGCAGGAAAAAGTTTATTTTGCTCACAGTCCCAGATAACACTCCATCATCAAAAGCAGCAAGGGAAGGCTTTTTGTAGGACAGGAACCTGGAGGCAGAAGCTGATGCAGAGGCCATGGAGGGGTACTACTTACTAACTTGCTCCTCATGGCTTGCTCAGTCTGCTTTTGTACAAAACCCAGGACCACCAGATGACATCACCCACAATTGGCTGGGCCCTCCCCCAAATATCACTTATTAAAAAAATGCTATACAGCCATATCTTATGGAGGTGTTTTCTCAATTGAGGCTTGCTCCTCTTTGATGATTCTAGTTTGTGTCATGTTGACATAAAACTAGGCAGCACAACTTCCCTCCCTGCTTTCATCCCAGGTTCTTGACACTTCTGACACTGGTCCTTATTTGCCTGTCCAGAGTTCTTCTTAAGTTCTCCCCTAGAAAGGAACTGTCACGATGCTCATTGACCGATGAAGAAACAGAGGCACTGGAAGCTTAAATACCTTGATGAGAAGATAATTAACTCTGAGGATACTGATGGCTTTGGAGGTCATGTGACTTACCTCATCCTAAGCCTGCCAGGATGTCTTGTCATCTTGGCTAAAATAATTGGATGGTAAATGAGCAAGTGGTCCATGATAGCCAACAAGAGAAACAGGTCTAGGTTCTGAGCTGTTGAGGGAAGAAACGCCTTTCTTTTTGTTTACTTAAGAATGAGTGGGACAGGGGACTGACTGCCTAGGAGAGAAACTGGCATAGACAAAGCAGAATGGAAACACAGGGAGGTGTTGGGCCAAATGATGCTAATTGAGCCCATAGACCATGATGTGCCCGAAACCCACTAGCTGCTCTTATTATATAAGATCTTCCTCTTGGACTTTGTGTTCCTTGCCATTAAAGGACAGCTGAGTGCTGACACTCTTACTCCATGCTACTTCAGGTGTGATCTCCCCAGCCAGGTCTTCTTGATCAGCATTGTCACTGATGATATAAGCCCCCTCTAACTGTATGTCACAATAGTGTTATGCTGCTCATATGATTACTATTGCCTCTTGCCCCACCAAACAGAATAATCCTTAGAGGGTAGGAACCTAACTGTCTTCCTTAGTCCCCTCTTTACCTGGCTGTGATGATCAATCCTCATTGTCTACTTGACTGACTTAGATTCACTAGGAGACGGCTCTTAGTATGTTTGTGCAGTTGTTTCCAGAGAGCTTTAACAGAGTGGGAAAGACTCATGTTAATGTGGGAAGCACCGTCTCATGGACTGGGGTCTTGGACTGCACAAAAAGGGAACAAAAACAAAGGCAGGCCAGGGTCAGCATTCCCTATCCCTTTGCTTCCTGATCCACAGAGATGTGAACAAACAGTCTTGTGCTTCTGCCTACAGTCTTGGTCCACTCCCACTGACAAGCCTTCTCCACAATGATAGAATGTTTCTTTAAACCGTGAGCCAAGTCCTTCTTCCTTTAAGTGACTCTAGTCAGGTATTTGGTCAATGGTAAGAAAACTAATGGATACCCGGTAGTGTACTACAGGTACAGTATAAATGTCCGCTGACTGAATGAAATCGAGTATAGCATTACTAGGATTATCAAAAGCATCCAAGTGTTGGAATGACTCTCCAGGTGGATCATGAATGCCTCTGGAATAAGATTATGTCTAAATCACTTTTATTTTTTTGTTCCTGTGCCTAGTACCCAATAGTCACCAAAAATATGGATTGGCTAATGGACAGAACGATGGTAGAGGGTCTGCGTGTGTGTGTGTGTGTGTGTGTGTTTGTGTGTGTGTGTGTGATGGAGAACTATTTGTACCATGGTGTTCAGGAAGCAGAAGGTCTGGCAGGAACCACAGGCTGGGTGTAACCTTAATACGTGTACACCTAGTGACCCATATTGTATAGCTAGGATCTGATTCCTACAGGTTTTTCAGTCTCCTAATTGTGCCATCACATAGGGGAACAAGTGGCTAAAACTGTGGGGGGCACTTCAGCATCAACCTATAACATGTACTTTATGGAACTTGAACAGTGCTTCAATTATACTTAACCAAGGCACAGTAAATGAAACTTCACAGGGTTGACATCTCAAAGGTGCTAGGTTATAACATGACATGATGCCTAACATTGAAAACATTGCAGTATTAGTTTTTTCTTTAGCAATCAAGGAATTTTGGTGAGAAAAATCACTTCTACTTAGAAATTGCAAAGATTAAACCAAGAGCAAAACCAAACAACAAAACAGCTTTAGTATTCAAAACCAGAATGTCTTTAGCTACAGACTATCTATGGTGGTTTACTCACAAGGCTGTCAGCCACCCAGGTGACTTCAAGCAAGAGTAGGAAGAAACAGTAGGTACCTTCTGCCCTGTCCCTATCATAGCCAAGTTCCTCCTGGAGCAGTGTTTCTGGGATGTGGTCACTGGCATCTCTGATACACAGCAAATCAAGTTTTGCTTCTCTATCAGGTCCCCACTTTTGAACACCTAGTGGTGATATAAAGATCAGCAGCAGGGCAAGCTCTTGTGACAAGAGGTTCCATCAGGAGTAGGGAGAGACAGGGGTACTGAATACAAGGCACCGATTATGAGAGGGATAATGAAGATACTACAGCTTCAAAAAACAAATCTTTGGATTTCACGTCCCTTTTAGTCTTGATTTGCATATTTTGAGTTTAAGAAAAGAAACACCCTCAAAAGGAAGTTTATAAGATATTTCCTGCCTTGATCTACTCAGATTGTTCATCATGTATTTTTATATTTTTGTTTTTATATCATATTTTTAAGAGTCTCTCAGACACATACAGTTCACAGAAGAAAAATGGCTAAAACCCAAGATGGTTACAGGCTAGGCTGGCTGTGACCCAAGATCTGCTGGAGGATCCCAGGCACCAGCAAGAAACCTGTGAGGAGACCCAGGGAAAGACAGCGAGTAGAGGCTGACTCTCAGGACTTGGTTTTTGTGTCTGATGCCCCCAACAGGCAAAAACTGTGGCTGTGGGTGGGCAGGGAAGAGCTGAAACCTGTCACAACAGCCCGCTGCATCCAAGAATCTCAAGCGCTTCGTCTAAGAATCTCACCCACCAAACACCCCTGGAAGGTGTTAGAACATTCGATGTGCAGATGGTGAGTGTGAGGTGGAGTAGAAGTGTGCGGTGGAGATGCCAGAGGCACAGGGGGTGTGGCAGTTCCTCCCCGCTCCACGGTTGCATGGGACAGAAAACCTCGAAGGGAACACACACAGAGAAGGAGCATGCAGATGCAATAATCGGCATGTGGGAAGAGCCTACTCAAGCTGTGAGGGTCTATAAAACACGGGGAAGCTCCTGTGGAACAAGGCGAGGCATCATAGTCAAGTTTCATGAGGAAAAAAGTCCTCAGATGATTCTAGACACCAACATTAAGTCCTCTGTGTACATCAAAGCTCATGATTTTTTAAAATTTCTACTTCTTGGTGAAGTATTTTCTCCATGTACCTCAAAACTAAAAACAACAACAACACACACAAAAGAAACCCAATACTCTGAAAATTGAAAGAAGGGTAGATGACCCATGCAGGTTTTCTCCCTCATGTCTGTGACAACAGATGGTGTGTGCCCTAAAAGTATATATGCTGCTTCTCTGTCTGTCTGTCTGATCCTGACAAGGAGTGCTCTCTTAAGAGGTCACTTTTGACTGTGTGTGTGTGTGTACGATATGCAGAGGTGTGTACAGGCATGCTCATAAATGTGATGTGTACATGGAAAGGCTAGAGAATAACCTTGGATATTGTTATTCAGGAGTATAACCCTGACCTTGTTCTTTGAGATAGGGTTTCTCACTGGGATTCAGGGATTGTCAACTAGGCTAGGTTGGCTGGCCAGTGAGTCTTGGGAATCTTCCCATCTCCACCTCCCCAGCACTGGGATTACAAGTGCTTGCCATCCTGGCTGGCTTTTCTGTGGATTCTGAGGATTGAACTCAGGTCTTCATGCTTGTGCAGCAAGAACTTTGACAACTGGCCCTATACCCTCAGCCCCAACATGCTGCATTCAATTTCCTTGTGGATTCAGGTTCAAAACAGAAAAGCCCAGATACACTTAGTGCACAGTATGCTTTGAGAGAGAGGAGACCATGGGAATACGACATCTTCTTCCATGGTCGGCATTTGTATGGAAGCTAACTTACAGCAAACTCACCTAAGTTATTCTGCGAGTCATCTGTAATTCTTCATGGCTGGGTACCTTTGGACAAGTTACTCAGCTTCTCTGAGAGGTCTTTCTCATCTGTAAACTACTATTGAGATTAACAGTACATACATCATAGGATTGTCATGAGGATGAAATAACAAAGTACTGAATATCTGGCAGACACCAAATAGGTACTAAAACATCCAGGCTGCCGAACGCTGTGCTAGAACTGGGGTTGTCCATTCTAAAGTTGAGTGAAACCACAGAATTGCAAAATGCCTTATGCTCGTCTGCACAAAGTTTTACACAAAACACAGTTTCTTTCCAGAGAGATATTTTAAAAGATGCTGTATTATGCATGCCTGAGGAAAATAGGAACTGGTGGAGAATACACAGAAGGTCCTTAGAAATAAAAACACCCGACAAGTTCAGTCACTCTTTGAGGCAGTCTTCACTGGGTATGAGACAAACCACCCCAGTCAATGCTAAAAGCAGGAAGGGAGCGCTCCATGCAGAGGGCTCTGTCCAGGGTTCTGAATGGGCGGCACTCCAACACTAATTGAAAAGAGGAGGCGGGGATCGGGTACATCTTCAGTCCTCATCTTGCTTCAGCCCTCCCATTCACAGGCTAAGCTGTTCTAGAATCTATTCAGATGGGACCCACATTATGTAAGAGTCAATAATCTTTATGGTAACTCTGCAGTGAAAGTGTCATTTGTTGTAATGAACACTGATCATAAGTTAAGCCCCTAGCTACTCTCTGTGTTATTTTTCATTATACTGTTCCTTGCTCTGTTATATTTCAGGAGTACTGAGGGAATTTACCCAACTATGTGTGCTAGTCAGCTCTTCGTTACTCAGATTGCATTCTACTAAGATGTTCCACAGCAATTTGCAAACACAGATTCTTAAGGAAATGCATCAGACACTGGTTATGTGTTCTCCTCTGCTGATGCCAGCAGGCAGCCTTCCCTCTTCTCTTTTCTCCTGGCTATCCGTCCCCTTCATTTGCCATTTTTCCTCTCTCTTTAGCTCCCACCCCATTCACAGTACAGTTCTCCAGGCCCATATCTGAGAGTATTAACAATGTGATACTGGGCATTTTTTTTTACCAGCAGTAATAACTCTTTGTTCGATTCAGCACCAAGAATAATGTTTCCCAAAGCATCATTGCCTCTCCTATAGCTCACACTTGCAAACACCGCTCTGTGCTTACATTACAGGCCTCCCCCTCTGGCTGCTTCGAATGACTCCAAAAGGCACATAAGCGAAGAAAAGCTGGAATGCTTCCAGTTCTTCTTCTTCTTCTTTTTAAACAAGTCAATATGAAAAATTCATTTGGCTTGTTGTATATTAGGCATGAGAGTAGAGTTTCCACCTGCCTCTGTGCCTTGTGCTCTTGGAATTGCTTGTAGGTAGGCCGTGATTTCCCCAGGGGACCACACTGCTGCCATGACTTGGAGATCACTGGTCAGCACAAAGGCATGGAGCCCTCATGGATTCACACCAAGCCATCAGCTCCCTGGCTATAAACAGCAGCAGACTCTGTTGCTCTGGCTGCCCATGGCGCTGCAGCCCATTACTACCAGACACTATAAGGAAGGTTAGTTTCTGTTGCACTGCTAGCTTTGAACAGGATGCTAGAGAAGAAACCAAAATATTAAGAATAAGAAAACAGCATGTAGAGGCATCAAAGATCTCAGCGCTCCATTGCTGGCAACTTTTTAGGGAAGACTGAGCTGGGAATGCTTCTTCTTAGGGAATCTTACTCAATGAACTGAAGTGCGCACAGGCAAGCAAGAAAGCCACATTCTCCTCACTATGTTTTCTTCCTGAGACACGTGACCGAGGAGCTGAGAAGAAACCTTGATTACCATACCTGCATCTCTTTAATAATAGCCTGGCTAGCTCCGCCCTCCCCGGACACATGCATCCTACCAGCACGCATACTTCCCCCAAGAGGAGTGGAAGAGTGTGTCTGTGCTCAGGCCCCTTTCACTAGCGGCCACTCACGGTCATTGAATAGATTCTATTCTAGGTCGACGATGATGCCACGGGGGTAGTGCAATTCTTCAAACTCTAAAATTCAGAGAGGTGGCTGGCAAGATGACTTAGGCCCTGACAACCTAACTCTGAGCCCAGACCCCACATGGTGGAAGGAAAGAACCGATCTCCACCAGCTGCCCTTGAGCCACTTGTTAGACTAAGTGTAACTTTCAAAAGGAGAGACCACAGGGTTCACTCATTTCAAGGCTTCTTCTCTGAACGAAACTTTATTTGTGGTTCCACTCACGCAGGTCAGAGCCATGCCATCAGGCCTGCATGATCAGATGTCTACAGTCGTAAGGTCCAGAAGGTCATAGTGAAATAGCTCAGTTGTAGAAAAGACAGCTTCAGAAGTTTAGATTTAAAAGGCTAAAAGCTGGGGCAAGAGACAGTTCATACACATAAGTGTAACCAGAATAAAAGCCAGTACTCAGTGAGAATAGAGACAGGGAAGCCAAAACTTCAACAGCAGAGGTTGAGGAAGGAAACGGGACGCTCAGCTGCTCAGGATGAATCTAGTCTTTAAAGAAAAGCCTCCATAAGTGAGTCTGTCTGAGGCTCAAAGCTAAAGGACCCTCATTGAGAGCACTTTCAGCTACTTTACAAGAGGCGGTAGGAGTACACAAGTCTGTGAAGGTACACCGAGAGCTGCAGGTCTCTAGATTCAGAACACCGCGGGAGATGATCCAGGCACACTAGTGGGTGGCTTGAGAGATCTGAAAAGTTACACATACAATTCAACACACTGGGCAGCCAGGTACAAAACTGCTAGATAACTGCACATTAGATTACATATCCAGCTTGAGAAAAGCCTCGTGATCATGAACCTCTATATACGGAAGGCAGGGTGGGTAAGAAAAAAAGGGAGTTATAACTTCATCTTGATATAGTCCCTCTTCAGTTACTAGGGATTCCAAAAACTAGAATTCACTGTATCTTGATACATTAGTGTCAAAAGAGACTTGGGACTCAGTGGTGTGGAGAGAGGTTTTGAGGTTTCTTGTATTTGCTCTAGGCACCATTTTATTAACAAGCTGAGTGATCATGGAAGGTGTGTCCAGTACCCTGAATCCCCTCTTAACCAGCATCCCTGATGAGGTGTGGGAAGCTGCAGCAGGGTGCATGTGTTGTGCATGTCTATACACCTATGTGTGGGCAGTGTCACGAGTACTGGTGGAGAGACAGAAGATCTGAACTCACATCCCAATGCTGCTCCATTATGTCCATTCTTGGCCCCACTAGCTTATTGCTTCCATCCACCTCTGTGGACGGTCTACTGTAGTAATAAGAGCGGCGGGGCTGCGTCCCCGGCACCCGGCCGCCCCCACGGCTAGCTTTACTCAAAATAATTACACGGACACTGTATTCTTTTAAACACTGCTTGGCCCTTTAGCTCTAGCACTTACAGGCTAATTCTCACATCCCGATCAACCCATCTCTAATAATCTGTGAGAACCAGTCTTACTGGGAAGATTCTAGCCTAGTCCATCCTGGGTCAGAGCTTCATGGCGTGTGTCTGCCCAGGAGCGGGGCATGGCGTCTTTCTCAGGCGTCTGCTCCCGAGAGAAGAGCTGTGGAGTCTGACCTCACTTCCTCTTCCTCCCAGCATTTTGTTCTGTTTACTCCACCCACAGGACCAAGCAGTTTCTTTATTGCTTAACCAATGAAATCAACAGATTGATATATGACACTCCCACATTAGTCTACTGCTCTTTTCCCATTGGGAATCCCATCCCTTCCTCCTTAGAGCCCAACTCTCTTCACTTTGACAATTTCTGCCCACGATTTTCAACCTCTCTCCCAAATTCCAACTTTGCAGACTGATGGGTGGCCCTCAACTCTGGAGAAAAAGACACCTTCCCATTGCTTATGCCAGGATTTATCAATATAACTAACTTTGGGGAAGAGTCCCAGAGTCCCACTAGATGCCCACACAGATGAAAACAATGTCATGACTACTTAGGAAAGACACCTGGATCCCCTGCCCTTTCCACTTTCCATTTCCCTTACCTCACTCACAGTGCTCAGGGCACACTCTGCCCGAAATACCAGCTCTCTCTGCACACTCCACAGTTAGGTGGAGGTTCTGAAGGCAAGGATAACACCTTATAAATCCCTGTCTGCTCAGCCTGGTCCTGTACACATGAAGTATACTTAACAGATAATTGTCCTGAAGGTTGATTGATTAAAGGAGCCTCAGACTCAACTCCCTTCGCAGGTTCATGGGAAGAAATATACCATGAAACTCAAGGATACAGCTGGCGCCCTAATTAATATTTGTCACCAGGCGGTTCTTAATTAAGAACTCTAAAATAAAGACCCACCTTTCTCCCATGCCAAACGGGTATCACCTTCATCAGCATCCGAGTGATGAAACTGCAGCTTCATTATTTTCTGCTTTTTTTCTCTGCCCTGCCAGATGGGAACATTAGCTACCTAGTATTTATTAGTATAACAAACAGAGACAAGCGCAGAGGCTTGCGGGAACTCGAGCAGTAGACCCTTGCAGTCTTTCGGTGCCAGTTTAGAACAGAAGGGGGAACAAGCCTTCTTTTGTCCGACTTCTAGGAGGGACGGAATATATTTGATGTAGGAAGTAGATTCTGTTACCAACACAGATTCCTTCCTGTCCCCTGCCGGTCCGTTGCTCCCTGGGGGTCTGTTGTTCCTTGGAATTCATTCATGCTTATTCTCATAACAGGCCCACCAGTCCTTGCCTCATGAAAAGATTGGGCCATGCACTTTTAAAACGGGGAAAGATGGCAAAAGAACAAACTTACCATCTTTTCCAAGATGGTCACAAGGTCACTGAAGGGGACAAAGCAGGGTCCCCAGGGTCCTGTCACTGGGAACCACACTGAACTTTCTTTTCTAGGTCAGGCTGGTGCACGAGCCTCAGCGGTTATCAGTTACCTCATTGAATCCTTTCTTATTTTAAAAAGGACCTGGGCATCCTTAGGCACCCAGCACCAATATCATGCTATGATAGTGCCCTCTCCTATTCTCAAAACAAAAATGAACAAGTTCAGGACAGCAAGATGGCTAAGCAAAGGCGCCAGTCTCTAAGCTGAATGATGTGAGTTTGATCCCCCACATAGTGGAAAGGGAGAACTGACTCTCACAAGTGTCTCTGGACTTCCACACCTGGGCTGTGCACATACATGCCCACTTGCACACCACATGTGCACTCAAAATAAATAGATTAAAATGTAATAAAAATGTCCTCGATTGTGCAGTACCCCTTTGCTCACTTAGGTAGTGTTGGAGAAAGCAGAGAGAGAAGAAGAGGTGGGTGGATGGTATCAGCATGGTAAACACACCCCCTCCTTATGAGGGTTCATCCCAGCTCTCAAGATCAGGGGAGAACTCTGGCTCCATCAATGTTCACGAGGGAGACTGGTCTGTAATTCTCTTTCTTTGTCTCATCTTTGTGTGCTTTGGGTATCAGGGTAACTGTAGCCTCATAAAAAGAATTAGGCAGATGTAAAACCTACTTGTCTTATTCTTGAGAATAGGCAGGAACAACATTTATCTACTGAATGCATCCAGTGATACATTCTGTTTCTTTGTGTTCTCCATTATGGTATACTGGGGAAATTAAACCTTTTCAACTATGTGGAGTCGGGGTGTATTATCTACGTAAACTGTATCTGGGTGAGGGAGGCAAGGCTGAGGTCTTTGTGACAGAAAACATTGAAAGCAGTGGGATGGTAGGAAGGCTCGGGGAGAGGAAGTCACAGTGCTCAGCCTAGACCAGCACACAGCAACTGCTCCAGAAACACAGCCACTGTTAATATCACTGATATTATTGGTAACCATCCTTTCTGCTTCATGTTGCTTGACAAACTGCTGGCAGAAAAATGAAATTTACTTTCTGCCTCTCTGGATTTTCCATCCAAAAGTAAGGGAAGCAGTGACGAAGGGCGTCTTGTCTAAATTTGAAGGAGATGGATCACGCATGGCAAACCGCCCAGGAGGGAGGAAGGTTATTCCCAGTAGCTCAGGCAGATAGAGGATACTTCATTATCCTGTCCATTACAAACCACTCCAGACACATAGTTATCGACAACAATCTGCCAATTGATTAAACATCTCAATATATGAATCCAACTTTACATTAATTAGCGGTTTGGAGAACATGATCTTAGGGAAGACAGTTTTGAAAATGTTTACATCTGCCTTTGCTTTAACCTTCTGTGAACTATCACACACAATTTACCTTCTTCTAATAAGCTACATTTCTGGTTCATTTGTTCGCTAGAATAAGACGGGTGCAAGAAGTTTTGCGTTTGGTTTTTATTCCGTGCAACATGAAATGTGGATTTAATAAATAGCTCTACAAGGCAGGTAGAAAAGGTATTTGCTGACACTGATGCACATTTGCTCTCAAGAACAAACAACAAAAATTAATTGTAGAACGCCGTGAGCTTATGACTTCCCTCTCCGCGTGTGCAGTTACAGGGGCAAAGAGGCCGCTGGCTCATGTTCCACATGAAAAGCTTGACAAAGTTGGTTTCAAAATGTAGTTTTGCTCTTCCCTCTTTTTATTAATTCCTGCATTTTACTAATTAAGCCTTACTGTTTGACCTTTCAAAAAATGTCTAGCAAATTCTCCAAAGGGGATTTTTTTTTCTTTAAAGAAGCGAGATAAATTTATAAAAGCTCCCCCGCCCCCAGTTTCTCTTTTATTTGGGTGGCACACAGGCCCTTCTATTTGTTCCTCAAGTGTCTCCCTGTTGGCTAGAACACAGATGACAGCATGAGGTGATGCACTGGGTACAGGCCGCCTTCCAGGAGAATGGCGAACTGGTAAGGGGCTAGAGCTATGGCTCAGTGGACAAGGCACTTGCTGTGCAAGCAGGACAGCCAGAGTTTAGATCTCTGGAATCCACAAAAACTAAAAACAAAAACTAGGCAGGTATGGCAACCAGCCCATGAGCCTCAAGGCAACTTGACAAGCTGGCCTAACCAAACCAGAGAGCAACAGGTTCAGCATTAGATCCTACCTCAGAAAATAAAGTAGAGAGCAATTAAGGGAAACACCTGATGTCAACCTCTGGCTTCCACAGAGACACATGTGCACCTGCACACATACCTGTGAACACACACACACACACACACACGCACGCACGCGCGCACGCGCGCGCGCACACACACACACACACACACACACACACACACAGGTATATCCAAACAAATACACAAGAACATAAGAACCCATGCCTAGGAGCCCAACAGACATGTAGAGCTTGCTAAACTTTAGCATATTCCGAGACTTTCAAGAGATGCATGTGCACGTGAAGGCTAAGGGTCTCGGGGGATCGCCTGCATGCCAGACACAATACCAGGCACTCTGTGCTGCACAGGAGACCAGCGTGCTTGACTTTACTTTCTTTATCCCTTCAACAGAGCCACGGCGCCCATCTGGACCTACTTGTAGGCTGCTCCCGCAGAGCATCCCTGCAGAGAATCAGGACACACCAAGATGGGCTGGGACTCGGCAAGTCCATGAGGATTTCCTCTCCTGTTCAGGAGAGGGACAACTGAGGGCACTGAATTGTCGCATGATAGGATTTCGAGCAATGGAAGATAAGTTTCATAATACGCGAAGAGAAGTAGATTTAATAAGTATAATCCCCCAAATACCTGCTAGTCTTGAACTATTCTTACCTTGGAAACAAGAAAAAGTGTTGGGAAAGTCAACTCTAGTTTAACTGGAAAAAGTTTCAGAGACTGTGAATGGCTCATTGGAGCATCGCTGCTTCCTTGTGCACAGCCAGTTCTGCCAAGATGCCGTCAAGTTTATTTACCTGTTCGTGTCTCGGTATAAAAATGCCCCAGGAATAGTGCTTGTTGAGAATGGTCCATAAGTCTCTCACAGAACTGGTGAATTGCTGTCTCTCTGCACCTCAAGCAAAACCTAAAAGGAGGTTTATGTTTTTGCTAGACAGACTTAACCTACAGATAATGACTGGGTTGTAACGGACAAATTGGGTTATTTTTGTATTAGCTGGGCACTTAAAAAGTAGTTCTACTTGACAATGTTGAGAGAAAGAACACATTAGTGATGGAACCTATCAAAAAAGATTTTATGAGTGTTTTTGTTTTCTTGTTGGTTAAAGATTGTTCTAGAATGTGGGCATGGAATCTTGCCTGTTTCCCAAGTGCTGCCCAAGAAATCCAGACCATTCCCATGGGAAGCGATTAGGAAGATTCTGGGTTCCTCCCTTTAACCTTCTTCTAATAATACTTTAACCTTCTTCTAGTAATACTGATCATCTTCCCCTTTCTTTGTTTTAAAGCAGTTTTACAATGGATGTGACCTGCCCTCCCAATGACTAAGGGTCTGTTAGCTCCCTTCATTTGTTCTCAGAGAGCCAGTGACATCGATCTTGCATCACAGAGCTCTGTGAAGCCTCTACCAGCCTTGTTAATGTAAAAGTTGATGGGAAAGAAGCAGATAATACCAAAAGCCAGCTTTAGACAGCTGGCCCCCAATTCATCCATCCCTTTGTGTGCTGGGAAGCTTTGCTCGCTGCGTGGGCCCACGCTACAGGTGTGTTTCATGATTTCCTTTATAGTGGCCATGATCCACCTAATTGAAAACAATTCATCCTGGGTAGCACTTGCCAGAATAACTCACCAACCTGGGGCACAGTATGCAGCTAAATTAGAATATAATCAGAGTTAGATATTCTGAGAATATATCATCTCACATTTAATCAGCACCAGATTCTTGCTTTGCATTGAAATATCCCAAACCGAATCCCTTCTTTGCCAGGAAGTAATAGTAACAGGTCCTCTAAGCCCTTCCTCATACAATGGCCTCAACTCCCATCATAATGAACTTGATGCGTTATCGTGTTCTGGTAGAAAAATAAGGTTTTATTTTTCCTGTTTCATAGTTATTTACTTTTTATCACCAATAATAAACACATTTGCTTTTTAGGAGCCCTAAGGTTCCACTCGTAATTAACATCCAACTGGCTGCTAGCAAATGATCTCTGATGATTAATTCAGCCATTACAAAGCAAGCTGTGGTGTCCATGGGAGGATCAGAAGCAAGGTTCTTTTGAGAAAGCTACAGTTGTTGCTGGTGAGGCCCATCCATGCAGTTCTCTGAAGGGATGGATTCAAAGCACAGAGGGGATTTAAGCCAAGAGCAAGCTGGGGTGCCCAGGTATGAGGTCCAGCTACCATGGATGACATGCAGCGACGCTCAGACTGTGCCTGCCTAGCGGTAACCAGCATGGGGACCTCCACTGAGTCTGTAGCCATGGGCTTCACAGGAAGGGGAAACAAAGCAGAAGGTTTTTTCAAAGGGAAAACTACACTTTTCGACCTGAGGACCCCTACCTTGTGCCCTAGAAGACCTTCCAATTCCAGAAGACCCACAACCACTAATCATAGCTCACCTTTCTGGTTTGTTTTGCCTTTTTCATTTAAATGCAAGAGCAGTCATTTGCTTTTAAAAATGTTCCCACGTCAGAAAAGAAAAAGAGAAATTCACTTGGTGGGACAATTGCAGAATCCCAAGTCTTTTGCTGGCACTGCCAGGTAAGCCCCGCCTTTGCCCTGCACCAAGCTGGGACCCACTGTGAGCCCAGGACTCCTTCCTTGACCTTGATGCTTCCCCACAGTGAGCACATATACCTCGGCATACAGTAGGGACCACAGAACCTGTTTGCAAGTTTGGCTTGAGTCAGTGCAATGGAACCAGGGAGGCCTAAGCTGATGCTCAAAGTGCATGTGGCCTGAGATGCTTCTGGAATCTGTCCACATATCTAAATCACTTCTGTCTCAACTGACAAGTTCTTCTGAGTCCTCTCTCAGCATGGGTTCTACCCTAAAAAAGGTGTGTGGGAAACCATTCACTGCTAACGTCTGTCACACTCTTAGGACTTATCAAAAGTGCATCTATATCACCTACCACTGTCTTCCAAAGACAATGAGGAAAATACCGTTTATTTTCTCTGTCTCTCTTTTTTTTTTGTATCTCTATCACACAAACAACAGCCACCAGACCAAATTCTTCCCGATGATAAATAAGACACAAGGTTTAGTATTCTCTATAAGCTATGGAAAACAAATTGCTCTCTGAAACTATCAAGGGCACAAAGCCTTTTAAACATTTTTAGACTTCCTAGTTCAGTTTTTTCTTCTCATTGGAGATAACAAGTACATTCTTGGTTTATTAGCAATAAGTTCCAAGTGTCTTAAAAATCCCCAGAGACCTTTAAAAATATACTTTTATTATTTTCAAAAAAGACTTATGTGCACAGTGTTTCCTTATATATACATATATGAATACATATATAGGAAAATATGCACACACATTTGCACTATGGACGCTTTAAAAGCTATGAAGCATAGCATATGCCAAATATGAGAACACAGCCGTCTTTGAAAACTCACGTCAGGGATGTCAGGGCTCCTGAAGATATCATGGACACTAGGTAGGGAAAGAGTGACGAAAATATTACTTGTGTCTCTTAAAATGAAAGGAGACAAACGCTTCTGGTACCTACCACGTGTCTTCATCTGGGGACGAAATGTGAGGAAAGCAGCCAAAGCTGCCACCCCTAAGCTGCCTGGGGGTGCGGTTTTGTTGTGGATTCTTTCATCTGGCCAGGAGAAAGGCAGCAGGCCAATGGCTTGGTAAGGTTTCTTTCTCGGCAAAAGTTCTGAAAAGTCCTGCAGTGAATACGCCAAGGTAGTAGACCCCAGGTTGCTGGAGGCACTTAAGCAGATGCCAGGTGACAATAGGGTCAGAAGGCTGTCAGGGATCTCTAAGGGTTTAGCTTAACTGACCATTACCCTGCCAACTCCAGGACCTCAGAGGCATTCCCTGCCTTTCTACGCTCAGATTCTTTGGGTATCTTACGAGAGAGCTGTGACAAGCAGTGAGCAGGCATCTTTTTGTGGGTGGGTCAGGACCTCAGGGCACTGAAGGGTGACTGGAAGCAACTGGACATCTATACCAACTACCGACTGCCACCTGGTTCAAGGCATCTCCAACTGGTTTTCTCCTCCCCCCTCCTAATTCTCATTAACTTGAAAGACAGCTGACAGCAGTGTGGGATTTCACACTAAGGCTCAATCTGTCTTTCCTAGCATCTTCTATTGATCAGGTGGCTTCAACCAAGTGAACCACAGCTCTGCAGTCTGTGCCCATGCACACCCTTCCACCACACAGGGTTGGCACATGGTGCCAGGAAGCCAGGCGGTGAAGGGGGTGAAATGGGCGGCAATGCCCTCAGCTCCCTCACAGACAAGACGGAACGAAAGACGGCATCGGGGCTTTTGCTCTTGTCTGGTGGGAGGAAATGAAGAATTCTTTGCCCTGGGACAGAGTGCAGGTGACCAGAAGTGTCCCCCAGCAGATCTGCAAAGGTAATGGTGGCATAAGCCAGAGCAATCCAAACGGCGGAGGAGAAAACGTGTTTTCCTGACCCAGCCGAGTGCATCTTCCAGTATGTGTTGTATTTAAGACATATGGGCGCTACTCCTAAGTATATAATGTTTTATATAAAAAGCTGAGTAGAATTCTGTATGCCCTTCCAGTGTTTTAACAATTTTCACATACAACCAAGTGCTTCGTGGAAGCCTAGTCTTGTTGCCTCTGCACCTTATGTTCCAAATTTCCTCACTGTGTCCGCTGCATTAAATGGTGCTCGGTTCCCATGGAATAAACATGTGCAGAGATGTGTTTTTATTACCATGTGGCAGAACGCCACCCCTAATGAAAGGGTGTGAGATCGGAAAGGGAGGTTTAGGGCTGACGTGTTTCTTTCACGTTGTCGGAGGCACTGAATCCACAGATGTTACCGAAGGTTTTCTGTGCTCTGTGATCTGCCAAGACGAGGTCAAGCCTAGGAATTCTTACTTGATTTCACTTCCCAGTTGTTATTTTCTTAGCTACCAGAGTGAAGCCTTTGCCTGGTTACTTATGCAGAACCAATAGTTCAGAAAACGCACATCCATAAAAAGATTACCCACAGAAGCTCCGTCTATAATATCCTTCAGCTGAAAGCAACAGTCACGACCAGGGACAGGGCAGTGGATGCACACCCTGTGCTGTATTTAACAGTGGAAGGTGGGTGCTGTTGCAAATACCCTGGGTAGCCTCTCTGGGTGCAGGAATAAGAGAGGACTTGCTTGGATTATCATCAAGAGCCTTGGTGCTCTTTACTGTCCTACGACACTTCTTCAGCTTCTACATCCATAGTCTCTGTCTCTCTCCCCTTGCCTCTCTCTGCTAGCCAGTTAAAGATTTTTCTAACACTGTATTTCCTGCTCCGTTCTCCATTCTGTCTCTAGCCATGAATCCTATTTTCCTGAATACTAATGGCTGTCAGTGTAGTTCAGATGTAGCAAGGACTCCTGGTTCCACTCAGCAGCAGGAAAAAAAAAAGCCACCTCACAGGTTTAAACACTGAGCTCTGAAAGGAAGCTTTCACCCAGTCCATATACTAGTCTACAGACCTGCATGCGGTTCCAGTGCTGCCACCATCTTCTCTTTAGCTCGGGATGAGTTTCAGAGGCCAAGGGAAGCACCTTTGCTAGAACGGATGCTAGCCCATTCACCAGGCATGAGGGTATGCGCCTGGAGTCCCAGCCACATTCAATGCTGAGGCAGGAAAATCATCTGAGCTCAGGAATCTGAGGCTAGCCTGGGGATAACTGTCCTGTGCCCCACAGAATTCATTTGATTTCCTCTCAGCTGGACACCTACGTTTACACAGATTCACTATACAGCTGCCATGGGAAACACTTGATATCTTCCTCCAGCGACTGCCATTTGTTGAGCAGCCCTAAACCTATCCCAACTAAGCCGGCATGTCCTCACCAAAGCCACATCTGGGCTTCAGTGAGACTTCTGCATCCCTAATTCCAAAGGCTATCTCTTGATCTCAGTTCTCTCTGATCACCGAGAGCGACTGTGTCCACATTCTGGAAGTCCTGGATTCCACTGGCTTTCGGAACACACGTTCTGCTGCTCTGACTTTTCTCCCTAGCAGCTCCTCCTGTGTTTCTTGTGCCAGTCTCTCTCCTCTCTATGGTGCCTAGGGACTCGGTGTGTGACGGTCTTGTCTTTACACTCACTCCTTACACGGTCTCCTCCAGATTCATGACTAGCAACCAACATGTCTCAATCCCCAGCCAAGATCTCAAGCCCGCCTCCAGGCTCCTGCAGCCACCCGCCTACAGAGCCTCTCCACTTGGATGTCTGGAGGCAGCTCACCCTTAACCACTTCTTGCTGCCCCCTCCTTCAAATCTGTTTCTCTTCCAGAAGCCCCCTTTTTAGCAAGGCCTACTTCAGTCTGAAAATTGTACACAGTGTGCAAAGTCATCCCTGACTCCTGTCCTCCTCTCCCAGCCCACACTGAACGCACTGGCAGATTCTGTCAGCCTCCCCTTCAAACACACGCCTAGCACTTCAAGTCTCATTCCTGCAGCTGCCACTCCTGCCTCGACTACTGCACACCACTTTTAAGACAAAGCAGAAGCAACTGTGAAAGTACTAAAATGAGAACTCAGGTCAGACTGCATTTCTGCAATTAGCACACATACTTTAAAAAGAAACAAACATTAAGAAAGAAAAGGCAGACAAAGAAAAAAGTGTTTTTCCTGGTAGAGGAGAGAACAGGAAGATGAAAGCAACAGAAAGAACTGTGTCCAGATGCCCCCACTGAGCAACCATTGTCTGTTTCCAAAACCAAAAAACCAAACCAAACCAACCAAACAAACACAAACAAACAAACAAACAAAAACTCAAAAAACAAAACAAAAAAAGAACAAAAGAACGGAAGCCTACCTCTGACATGTGTGTGGTACTTTACAACTTGTAAATCTTTTCAGCATATGATTGCTGCTACCCTGATAAAGTCTGTGTGGTAGCCACAGCTACGGGATTACCTACTGTTCAGTCTACGTTATATATTTCAATTCGTGTTTGCATATTTATCATCTTTACATGTTCTTCCACAGAGGGTTCTTTGGTCTATAATGTTTGGGAATTGCAGAGAGCTGGACCCCTCCCCTGGGGAGCTCCTGCATATCATAAAACGGCCTAACTGGGGCTTTGCGGGACTTCTGAACTAACATTTTCCTTCTTTATTTTTGTTTGGTTTGACTTCCTGCCTGTTAACCTCCATGAGTCTTATGCAGATCACCCTGGCCTGATTTCTCTCTGGAATGATATCATAGCCTCAGAAGGCTTCGCAGAACTGAGGCCCCAGTGGGCCTGTGATTTAAAATAAAGCTTTTATGAAAACGGCAAGTATGAACTAGCGCGGTAGGTGCGGCAGAGCCCTCAAGCTTTGCATGTTAGTTTCATTTTCCAGGCGAGGGCAGGGGCTGGGGCTGTGCTCACATACAGTTCTAGGGGAGGTCATGTGGGAATGGGGTGAGACTGCATTCCCTGAAATGGAAATGGATGCCCAGAGGTGAGGATGTATGGGAGTTGTGCAAATATCAAGCTAAAGCATGCGACATGACATGAAAATCCACACAGTTCAAACCAGCCGACATAATAGCTCTTGACATGCAGGGAAGGGAGGGGAAAGAACAGAGGACAAGCCAGCGTCATCTTCAGCAACCGATGGCTTTTACAACTTAACAAATGGACGCGGACTTCACTGGATAATTCAGGCTTATTAAATGTGTGAAATTCTTGTGATTCATGGTCCCTCCTGTTTTCTCAGGGACTTTGTGAAATCCAGGCTTGGCACTACCGAAAATAAGAAAATGCAGTGTAAAATGATGTCATTATCATCAGTGTCTTTAAATGCAAAATGATCTCAGACACTTCTCTGCTTGGACTCCTGAGTGACAGCCCCCGCTGCTGAGTGGTAATGGGTGGGGTACTTTATTTCTTTGAGATCACGCAAATGGAACTTCTGAACTCATTATGGAAAAATTATTAAGTAATAAAACACCATTGCTAATAAAGGTGTGCCTATTATACGAAGAGTGATTAAAGTCATACGAGACTCTGACCTGTTAAATAATAATGTCAAATAATAATCCATAAAGCTATAAGCATTTCATCCAGTTACTATAATAATTACCGCTGGCCTCGTCACTAATTGCCTTACCAACTTTTAAATTTCCCCCAAAGGCTCTTCAAATGCTTGCTACTGTCACGTGTGTTCTAGTATCGGCGACGGAGAAGACCCCTGCAATAGCAAACTTCATCTCTGTTCTAATCCTATTGATGAGCAATGAATTTGCGGGCTGCAAAGTATTTTAGTAAAACCAATGCTTTTAAAGGTGGGGGGAAATCCATGCACTGAAACTGAGGGAATAACAATGCCTTCCCATATTTATGCCAACATACTAACTAACCCCGCGAAGAGGATCCTTGATGTGTCAGGTGCTGACTGATGAGTGCCCAGGGCTCAGACTTAAGCACAGAATTTTATTGCCGAAGACACTTTCATCTGCAGCCAAATCACCAGGGAAACACTCTGTCATACGACTTCATTCTGCATGGAGACCCTGTGACAATACTGGCATCCTCAGGATTTGTTCGGGCCCTTCCTGTTGCATCTACCTATCTGTGCCTGGACATATTTATGGAAATATTATTTATGGAAGCACTGCAGCTCATGCGGACACTTGGCTCGGCACCCAGAAGCCACTCAGTCAGCTCATGTTTTATCTCAACAGCCAGCTGAGAATAAGAGCTCAGAAGTTGTAGGTTTTTAATATCAATGAGATAATATATTTTAGAAAGGTTTAATACCCTCACTTCACATTAATGGGAGCCAATGGAGCACCGGGCTAAAAGTTATAGACCAAAGTTACTTTAAAAACACCCACAGCCTTCTGTTCAAGGCGAACCAAAGTTAGGAGAATCAGAACAAGGGCAAAGGAAGGAGAGAGAGAGGGAGTGAGGGAAAACAGAGGCAAAGAGGGGAAAACGTATGCACTCTGAACTCCACACATTTTGAGGTGAACTTTTGAGTTTGTATTCCTATGTGTGTGTACACATTTGTGTTCTGACATGTGGAGGTCAGGGGTGGACATGAGGTAACCTCCTCAGTCAGTCTCCCTCTGAGATTTTGAGACAGGATCTCTCATGGAACATGGAGGTCACTGGCTGGGCTAGACTGGCTGGCCACCGGAGAGTTGCAGAAACCAGGCTGTCTCTGCTTCCCAGCCCCGGGACAACAAGCATACACTGTAGCTAGTGAACTCTCAGATCAAAGACAGTTCCTTGTGTTTATTCAGCAGCACTTTAATGGACTTAGCCATCTGCCTGACCTCTTTGGAACCTTTAATTTTGGATCGTATTTACCTTGGTTGGTATGGCACCACCCACCCCTATCTCCAGAAAATAATTCTTGGCATTTCGCTGGCTATCTGAGCACCGTGTATGTGAATCTTCAGTAGGCTGGCCAGTTCTTTACCCTCTTCTCCACCTTTTCTCTAAGTAAATCCACACTCTCGTTGGCATCCCGGAAGAGCCAGTCAGCTGATATCTCCAATTCTACACTATATATGTAGTCTAATAACAGTCTTTCAAGAAAGTTAATCTGAGGGACTGGAAAAATGGCTCAGTGCTTAAAAGCAGTGACTGCTCTTCCAGAGGACCCGAGTTCAATTCCCAGCACCTACATGGCAGTTCACAACTGTCTGTAACTTCAGGATTCAACCCCCTCACACAGACATACATATAGGCAAAACACTAATAAAATAAAAATAAATTTTAAACAAAGGAAGTTAACCTGGTCATATACCCATGTCCTCCCACACATGCCACTAAAGGACAAAAACTCTTTGCCAGCCATTGGCACCTGGAAGACATGGCCTCTCCCAGCACTGTGACTCTGGAACCAAGTTCCTTAGTTCATGCACAAGCATCCTCTCCCCAGGCCTTGCTGTGTGCTGCCACAAGAACTCTGCATGCAAGTCTTTTTCCTCTGGAAACCCTTTCCAGGCTCAATCCTCTACACCGCTTACCGCTCTTTGCTTCATGAGGTTAGCTCTGGCTGTTCTTCGGAGCTTTGCTTATCTGTGATGAAGTCATAGCACAATGTACCTACCCCTCTTTCCCCAAATTCACGGTGTGGCTTACTTTGTTCTCTGTTGCTGAAAAAAACACCATGACCAAAAATAACTTGGGGAGGAAAGGGTTTAGCTTACCCATCCTAATCAGAGCCTATCCTAATGCAAAGTCAGGACAGGAACTCAAAGGAGGAACCCGGAGACAGGAAAAGAAAGCGGAGGCCATAGAGGAATACTGCTCAATGGTTTGTTTCCCATGAATCATTGTTTGCACTCTTATATAGCCCAGGACTACCTTCCTATGGGTGTCACCATCCAGAGTGGGCTGGGGGCCACTAATACCAATCATTACAAATGAAAAGGCTCCACAAACTTGCCCACACGCCAAACTGGTGGAGATATTTTCTCGACTGAGCTTCCTTCTTCTCAGATTGCTCTAGCAAGTTCACAAAAAACCTCCATGACACTATGGGTCACAGACTATACTTACTTTTGAGTCTATTCAATAAGATGTGTCTCTTACTGCAACGTATACTCATATAGCATAGAACATGTGTGTCTTCAAGCACCCTTGGATCACAGGGCAGAAATAGGTACACAGTCAGTGCTGGAGCCAGAGAATCCAAGCATTAACATTAGGCAAGAGGGCTTCTAGCCTTCCACCACGGCCATCATGAACATTGGGCTCCCACACCCACAGAAGGGTGGTGACCGGATGGGATGACCAGCACCAGCTAATGGTTGAGGTTGTCAGGCTCACCTCAAAAGTAGCTTCACAGAGTTTAAAAACGCTGCACCCATACTCATAACCACACTCTCCTATAGACGGTATCAGTCATCTTTATCAGTGCAACCATAAAGCAAGGATGTGGGGTGGGCTAGACACAGACCAAGTTCTCTTAAATTCTGCCAGATTCCCATTATGAGTACAAGTCCCTGCTTCTCAGAGTAAGGCTGTTGATACAAAGAACCAGGTACTTTCTTTTTAATGGCAAATTTCCTGTGTGTGCACATGTGCAGATGTGTTAATGTGTGTAAATGTGTGTGTACACATCACTGCCCACATGTGGAGGTCAGAGGACTACTTTGGGTATCAGTACTCACTTTTCCACCATGTATGAACATGATCTCATCGCTGCTGTGTACATCAGGCTGTCGGCAGGCTTCTGGGAATTCTCTTGTCTCTATCGCCCATCTCCCTGGAGTTGTTCTGGGATTACAGACATGAATTACCATTGTCCTGGGATTACAGACATGTACTACCATGTCCTGGAGATGTTCTGGGAATACAGACATGTATTACTATGTCCTGGGGTTACAGACATGAATTACCATTGTCCTGGGATTACAGACATGTACTACCATGTCCTGGAGATGTTCTGGAAATACAGACATGTTCTGGGATTGTCACATGTTCTAGGACTAACACCATGTCTGGTTTGTATGCAGGTTCCGGGATCTGAACTGAGGTTCTCACATTTGTATAACAGTCATTTTCTTCACTGAGTCATCTTCCAACCACGAAAGTCTGGCTAATCCGTAAACTTGTGCTACAGACACCTGTACTCATGGATCTGAGTTCTGAGCCAGTGAAAGCCACATGTGATTTGATTACTGACCAATTTTCTGCACCCAGGAGAAGGTGTGCAGGGGAGATGGTGAGACTGACCCTCTTCCTCATCTAAGGGAAGGCAGGAAGGACAGGCAGAGGAACCATTTCTTAGAACAGAATGGAATGTGAGGGAGGTGGGTGACCTGCACTTCAGAGCTAGGCAGAATACGGCTCACAAATTTGGTCCACATGGCCAAGGTTCGACAGGGAACACATCCTTGGCATGTTGGCTTCTAGGTCTGAAAATCAGTATGAATGACTTCTTCCCCTGCAGACAACCTGAGGCACAGCTAACTTTGTAAAGTTGACTTCACAGATTTGTAGCAACAGCCTGGCCTTGATTTTCCTTGGATATGGGAAGGGGAATAATGGATCGCAGCATCTGCCAGATTAGAGTAAAATTTTTATTTTCTTTGTCACCTAATATTTTAACTGGTGATGGAGAATTATATACACATCCACTGTCACTTTAAGCAGTGAGATGAACAAAAAAAGGCACAGAAAGAAGGGAGGGGGCATGTTTTTAAAACTTCAGAAACTAAACTCAATAACTTAGAGACATCACAAAAGAATAAAGTGTTGTCTGTAAAATCCAAGGGGGGCATTATAGAGACAGAAAAAGTACCCATGCCTGCCTCGGACAGCGGACTCTGGTTAACTAGAGGAATCCATTCCAGTGTTAGGATTTGGGTCTCCAATCTTTTTGGTCAATAATTTTTCACACACTGACAACTGCACACCGAGGCATGAGCCCCTTTCTTTTGTCTTAAAATTTCCAGCCATTAATTATGTCCTGGATGGCATATTTTCATGTAGAAAATAAACAGAGAAATATTATTCTTGGCTTGAGAAGGACATCAAAGCTACGTGTAATTTATAGCATTATTCTTGAAATGCAATTTATAATATTCTCAATACAACGGTGATAACAGACTACTGCTGTTTAACCTGCTGCCAAAGGTGAGTCATTTCAATGAACAAGATTATTCTAAATGCTCTATTTCAATTTTATACAGAATTCTTGATCATTTCTCAAGACTTCAAATTTTTATGCCCCATTTCCCACTTTTATAGTCTGGAGTAGAATTTATATACAGTACAATTTCATGCTTACTCTTTAAATAAAGAGTCCCCAATATTTACAATGAAATTGTTAATTTGAAAAAGTGAAATGTAAGAAACTCCTTTCTGAGAAGTGTAAATGCCATTGCTTAGTCTACTCATCAGACAACAGAATGATCAGGTTTTTATATAACAAAGGGATTTATGGGAACTCACAGTTAGGTGAAGGATAGAATCCACTCAAGGATAGCCGCAGAGCTATAGAGAGCTAGGTATGTAAGAACCACAGTGCACATTGAAGTCATCCCAATAATGCCCAGCCATGAGGACTCAGAAGATCTGTCTGGACAAGGTCAAGCACAGAAATGATGATTTCTAGAACAGACTAGCAGATGGAATCTGCTGCTGAGAAGGGAATCAACAGCGCTGTGTCAAAGTCACATGTCAAGAGCTGATTTCTCAAACGAGGCATGAAGATGCACAACTGAAATCCCAGTGCCGGAGAGGCAGGGACAAGAAGAACTCAAGTTTAAAGCCATCTTAGGCTACACAGGGAAACTCTGAAAACACATACATATGCACACACATGATGAAAACACACACACACACATGCACAAGCACAGTCACACACATACACAGTGTAGATTTCTAATGGAAACCTGAAGAGTTAAACATTATTTTCCAGATCGAGAAGAGATAACTTAGCAATTAGAGTGTTAGCAGGCCAAGTGTGAGGGCCGGAGTTTGGCACCTCTGAACTGACATAAAATCTAGGAGGGGATGGCAGGCCACCTGCAATCCCAGCACATGGGAGGCAGAGAGAGGAATTCCCTCAAGCAAGGTGGAGAGCTAGACTAGTCAAAACAGAAAGCCACAGGTTCAGCAAGACACACTGCCTCAATAAAGAAGGAGCAAGACATGCAGCCTCCATGTGCCCATGTGCACAGACACCTGCACAGACCTGAGAACACACACACACACACACACACACACACACGCACACACACACACACATGTGCACACATGCCACACACAGAGACATACAAAATTTCGTATATATGAATAACAGTTAGATACTAAATATGTATTAAACTAGGGAGCTTAGTACTTTGTAGGCAAAAGCTTCATAAATCCAGCTAGGAACAAAGATGTAGGGGACTCTTATTATCTTGCTAATTGTGCTAGCTATTTTGTTTGTAAACTTAACACAAGATAGAATCATCTGGGAAGAGGGAACCTTAATTGAGTGACTGCCTCTATCAGACTGGCCTATAGGCAAGTCTACGGGGGGAGTTTTCTTGATTGATGATTGCTGTGGGGGGCAGCCCACTACAGGCAGTGCCAACCCTGGGCAGGTGGTCAATCCAGTGAGCAACGCTCCTCCATGGCCTCTACTTCAGCTCCTATCCTGGCTTCCCTCAATGATGGACTGAGATTAGGAAGTGTAAGCCAAATAAATCCTTTCCTTCCTAAGTTGCTTTTAGTCATGGAGTTTGATCAAAGAAATAGAAAGCAAACTCATAAACCCTTTTCTCGTCCAAGAATTGAAATGACAACTTTTGTATCGTATTTGTTCCTACTCAACAACTTAAAGTGGTCCAGATATACGTGGTACCACACAGCACCATCTTCATTGACTACATCACTCCTAGAAAGACGGTCACCTCTTCCGCACCTCAGCCTCCTAATCTACACCATATAAAACTAACATTTTATGACTATAACGAAGTCAAAATGTGAAAAATCCAATAACAAGCCCTCCGGTCGAGTGACACCTGCTAAATTCTGTCAGGCAGGGTGATTATTACCAGCAGGTCACTCACTGCTATGTGCCCTAATAATGGACATATAGGGTATCTGTGTGTTTAACAATAATTTTATTTTTAGTTATATGTATGTGTGTGTATCTATGTAGGGGAGTGTGTAGAAGAGAATAGTGTCCACCCTGGAGGTCAGAAAAGGTGTCAATTCTCCCGGAGTTGGAGTCACCTCACAGAGGGGCCGGGAATTGAACTCAGGTTTAAAAGAAACAAACCCTCTTAACTAATGAACCACTTCTCCAACTGGGAAGTCCATGATTTAAACGTGAAAATGTTTCTTGGCATTTTAGTGGACCTACCTTTAAATGCCCCCTTCTACTAAGTAGATAAAAAAAAGTAATCAAAAGTTATACAACCAATGTTTACCAGATGCCTGGGACTTCACTGTGTACTTTATATATAGTCTCTTTATTAATCAAATAATTTGGCATGTGATGCATGATGTGCATATGTGTGTGCAGGCATATAGACCTATGCATGAGGAAAGTGGTCAGAGGGAGATGTCGGGTATCCAGATCTATTCCCTTGAGGCAGGGTCAATCACAAACCTGGGAGCTAGCCAGGTGACCAGAGAGTTCTAGAGAACGCACATTCTCCCATCCCCACCTACTACAGCACAGAGGCTATAGTCCCATGAACAGGCATGCTTCTAATATCAGTGCTAGGGATTCAAACTCAGATCTTGATGCTTGTGTAGGAAGTAACCCTCACCCATGCAGCCATGTGGCCAGTCCTCCATTGCTCTTTCTTCTTTTTTCTTTATAGTTTCAAGTTCACATTATTGGACTAGCAACATACCGTAGCAGTGCAAGGACGTGCAAGTGCTCACAGATGTTCCATATAATGAAGGAAGAGGTTACAGTTAAGAGGAGGTGGATTTAGGGTCTAAGGCAGACTTTGCGGGTGTCTGAAGTCGGCACATTAATGGTCATGCACAGCTTTTGCATGCCAATGGAGCTTCATAAATAAGAAAAAGAAAAGGAATGCCCAAGTGAACAATATGGAAATACAGCAGGTAGGAAGATGGAAGTTCCAATGCCATTACTAACAGGAATCTCTGGAAACACACATTGTGAACTATGGTAGGTCACACTGTACTGAAGAAAACACCAGAAGACACACCTGAGCACTGATTATTTCTGGGTAAATGATGAGAGCCGACTTTTCTCACAGAGCATTTCGGAAAATCCTGTATTCCGACCCAGTTTTAACTACGAAAAATAAAACTCAAGACAATATTTAACAGTCTTGATTTTCTAGTGCTCTTCTTCAGTTGTCTCAGGAAGAAGAAGCTGTGGGTATTGCAGACGCTTCGAGATACACATCTGTGTTTCCTTAAGCCACCAAATGCCACAGCCTATAAGGGAAGAATCACGTTACATGGTTTTCCAAAACATCATGTCAGGGTTGCAAAACCAGGAAGCGTAAATAAAGCTCTGGGCTACTCAGACTTGTCACAAGTCATGCCCACTCTCCATCTCTGAGGGGCAGTCCTGCAGAGTCCGAGAGTGGCAGAAGGGCTGAGCACAAGATTTAGTTAGTATGGAAGGTGGTTTAGTTAGCATGCTTCGTAGAAGACAGCACTTTTCTGTAAAGTTGTCAGAAAAGACACTAGGAAAAGAAAAGACAATAATTATGTTTTTTAAACCCTTGATTATCAAAACATCTCATTGCAGGCAAACAGCAATAATACTTTTTTTCAAAGAAGATTCTCTTTCATGTATTTTTGTAAAGAGCTACGAAAGTCACTTCATATTTTATAAGCTGAAGACGCTAAATTAAACTTTTTTGTCAAACAGGATTTTCCACTCAGATATAAAGCTGGCGAAAAAAGGGTGGGAGAAGGGGAGGGAGATACATGCATTCAAAATTAAACCATACCACAATTAAAACCACAGCAGCTAAGAGTCTAGTTCTTCTCCTGGGTTTTATTGCATGATGCTCATGTTTCCCAGATGAGGAAGTAAAGGAAGTTGAAAGACACTCGGTCAAGAATGCTGTGCTGGCCTGAAGCAGTACCTACCTCTCAGGAAGGGCTATGCGAGGAGTCATGTCTTTTTATCCTTAAGTCCCACATAAGGGTCAAAGGCTGAACGGTAACTGCAGAAGAGTCAAGGCTTCCGCAGGCACTACTTTCCCTCTCGTCAGTCTCCTGCTCTTGAGCAGAATCAAACACTTACACCTTTAGGTTCCAGGGGTCCACCAGACATTCCCATCTCAGCACCCCAAAGACTGCACTAAGTACACTCAATATGTCGTTGTTTCCTTCACTCTGCGTGTCACAGGGGTATGACTCAAAACCTTTTCCAAATTCAGAGGTTACTAAAGACATGACATATTACTTGATCTTTCGGAATATCTGTACCCAAAGGTACTATAATAGTGACCATTTGTATGTAAAATACCACACATGGTTCTCAGAACACATGAGTGTGCAGGTTGAAAAGAGCCCAAGATCTTGTTACAAGTCTGCACACTGCAGATACAGCTGTGCACACCTGAAGTCTCCCCTTGGCTGAGCCTTGAGCTTGCCCTGGGAAGCAAAGAGGGAGCCATAGCGAAGGAGCGAGGTAAACAGATGGCTGACACAAAGACCAAAAATTCATTTTTCTGAAATTAAATGGCAAATTCAGTTGTTCATTCTTTTACTTCAAATCATTGCTTTCCAAAGAATGAAATGTACCTGGAATACATTCAGAGGGTTGGGAACAAAGCGTTTCTGTAACTCACACGGCACTGCTGAAAACCAAGACTGGTTTTTAACTATTAGCATTGCTTAACCTATTAAGAACAGGGAGCTGAAGGATGTTAAATAATTTGCCTGTAGTTATGACACACAATTTCTCATTCTCCCACTAAGAGACTCTTGTCATATACAAGATTCATTTTCCTCGTCCCAATGGATGTTTTAGAAAATAATTTGATTCTGAGATGTTTAGACAGGTAAAGGAAAGGCATTTAAATCTTTCTTCCAAAAAAAATGAGAATTTCATGAACAAAGATTTAAACAACCTCATCTTTATTTTTAATTTATTTCTGGAACATCAATGCAAATTAAAACCTAAAAAGGGTTTTCACCCCCTTTTATTACAAGCAAGCAAGTATTCTAAGAAAATTCAGATTAGAAGGGGCCCTTTTGAGGCTTGAAGATGCGCGTTCAGCTGACTTAGAATTAAATTACTCTCTTTCTGAGATATGCATCTTACTTTTTCTGTACACAAACAACTTGGATGACTTCCTTCTCCAAATCAATTAACAAAATTAAAAATGAAAAAGCACATTCAAAGAGGAGAATCTTATCAGCATTTTACAAAGAAGCTATTGTGCCTGAAAGATATAGTTCTGTAAATCCTAAGTGCTACTCAAATCAGAGCTACAAAAGACACATTAACAGAAAACAACCTTAGCTCCCCTATATGAGACACAGAATTGAAAGAAAATGAATTCAGCTGCCTTGTTGCTGCTATTCGGCAAGTCAAGATAGGAACCTGCCGGAGTGGAGTCCTAGGTTAGACAGAGCATAGTTCTTCACAAAACTCCATGTAAACAGTCTCTGCAAACAGAGCATGCCCAATTGCTTTCATGAATTGTTAGTACCCCAATTTTATTAGAAATTACTCTTCTAGTCTTGCCTGGAGTAAGATTTTCTGAGACATAAGGAGATTTAGGATTTTTTTTTAACTATTAATATACAGTAGCAAAGTAAGTTCTCAATTTGTCAAAAGTGGATGGCAATATCACGTCAGGAGTTTTGTTTAGAAAAACAAAAGAAAACAAAATGCATCCTATTGCCTAGCCTCTGCAAAAGGTCTTGGGTCAGGCTTTTCACATCAGCAAGAA
Organism: Microtus oregoni; assembly: GCF_018167655.1. NCBI lineage: Eukaryota > Metazoa > Chordata > Mammalia > Rodentia > Cricetidae > Microtus > Microtus oregoni. The sequence continues at coordinate 22,852,523 of NW_024543094.1, forward strand.
GCACCATTGTAGAGTACTTTGTACAATTACATATATACAATGATCTCATTAATTCTGACAAAAATTAATTCACTCTTTCCCTCAGGCACAGTCTGGGAGAATGGAATAACTATAAAATCAAACAAAATTCAAACATTAGGGTATGCGCATGCCCTAAGAGTAGAGACTTTTTAGCTTACTGTGGTTATCTTAAAAACTGTATTTGTAGATGTGTCAATAGGTAGACACGATTACGTGATCTCATTAATCAGTAAGGACAGAGTTTAAATGAAGACTCAGTAGTTACACAGCTAAGGATACCTTTGACATTTTTGTTCCTACTTAAAACAGTGTTGAACTATTGTTAACATTTATCAGGTATGGCACCTAGTAGGTCCTCCACATATCCTCACTGTGACTATTAAAGACAATGGCAAAGTTATCTTTTGAGCTAATAGTCCTTCAATGAGATAGAAAGAAAATCAAGACATTATATGGCTGAGAACAGGATCTAATCTAACAACGAGGCTACACCAATAAAGATGCTGGGAAAATTTTCTTCATGTTTTTAATCTCAAAAAGGAGAAGCAGTGAATTTTTCATAATATATATTTCACTCAAGGTTTTAATATTTATAACTAATACACATAATATACAAACAAATATGTAGACTGTGGAATTTGATTTACTTGAATCATCTTTATTAGATAAATTAATTTTTTATTGTCACATATCAGGATGGCCTGTGTGCATAAATTTTTACTGTAAAACAGTTTAAAAATTTAAATGCTAGATGCACCAACATTTTTACTACTGAACTATGTGCTTCTTTTTATGTATTTAGATAACATCTTTCTCACGGTTGTCAAACAAACCATGGGGCTTGTATCGACGATCTGAGGCAACTTTTCTCATTCCGTCTGCCGGGTTAAAAGGACTCTGCATCTAATGACGGGACTTACCCCGTCACTGATTCTGGCAACTTTTCGTAGAAAATATATTTGAGGAAGAGTCAGTTCATTCAGATTTACGCTATTTGAAGGAAAAATGCCAAAAGCACATCCTTCAAGATTATACTTTTTACCTTCCTTCTGCATAAGCAGATAAATCCTTGGTGTCATGGCTGCTGAGTACCCTGCTATTTTTATTTTCTCCTAACAGAATATTCAAAGCTGACAAATGTTGTAGAACAGACATAGTTATTAAAAGCTTCAATTTACAGCAAATAGTGACAGTTTGCTGTTGTGCTCATAAAGCAAAATCGAAGAGGAGTAAATACACGGGCCAAGGTGGAACGCATAGCATTGTACACACCTTCAGCAACTCTTCCTGAAGGTAAAGCTCACTGGGCATGCTACTCCCGAGGGGGCTTAGGTATGGACTCCAGATCAGAAACAAAGCAAAGGTGTACAACCCTGAATACAATTTCAAAGCCTTTACTTATGAACACTGTTCGTAGCTACAGATGGCTTTGAGAAGAACTGACTTGAACTGCAGTGTAGCTAGCTGTGTACTAACCAAGAATCAGATGCTTGCCCAGGGGAGAAAAACAATGAAGCAAAGAAGCAAAAATATCTGCTTCCATATCAAAGAAATGACTGATTTGCTGTTGAGATGAATTTCCTAGCATTCATATTCACTCACACTTTTACTTTGTTTGTGCTGCATTCCGGGTGAGAAAAGTATTTTTCTACACAAACACTGTATAAATTCCGGGGCCAGGTAATGTACCAGGTATTTCGGAGACAGCACTGAAGAGTTTATACGTGAAATCCTAAAGACCCTTACGTGACTGACTATTCAGCGTAGGGATCTAAACCATGGATTCCCACTTGGGAAAAGAGACATTAGAAAAAACAAACAAAAAAACCAACAGAGAAATGCACGTAGGAAAATAAAGCAATTTCTCTTCCATTCTAGAAGCAAGTCATCAGTAAGAGGGAGCGAGCTCAGAAAGTCTGTTCTGAGGCTGTAGTCAAACAGACTCCCCTGCCCTTGGGTAAGATAACTAAGCCTCAGTGGAACAGAAGCCACTCTCAAACACAGAAAAAACTTTATGAGGTGGTGGGAAGGTTCGAAACCAAGATTATAGAGCAGATAAAACTCAGGGAGGGGTGTGTGCCAAGATGGCTCAGCAGGTAAAGGCCTGCTGCCAAGTTCAGTCCCTGGGATCCATGCGGTGGAGGGGAGAACTGGTCTTTCCTAGTTGTCTCTTGATTTCCACATTCATGTCAAGATGCATACGAGCCCCCGCCACACACACACACAATTTAATATATATTTTATATATATATGCATACCACACACAACTTAATACATAATATATACACATACCACACATATGCACAACACAACTTTATATATACTATATATATACCACACATACGCACACACACAACTTAATATGTATATATAATATATATACATACCACACACACATATATATCACACACAACTTTATATATATTATATATATACTTTATATATATAGACACACAATGCAAATAACACTTTTATTAAAAAAGAAAATTCATCAGCTCATGCATTTGACATGTTCATGTTAATGAATGCATTATATGTAAATACATATATGTAAAACTAAGACTATTCTATTACTTAGTTTTTTCTATCAATTTTTATCTGAAGATATTCAGGAGAAATGTAGGAACAGAGGGATAAATGTGGAGCACTAACAACAACAAAGGCCATGTGCTGGTTTAAGTAGTGTGTTCAGAGGGCCAAGTGCAAAAGAGGCAGGGCTGATCCTCAGGTTTAAAAGCCTGCATCCATACCACCTGGATTTTAGTAAACAAGTCTTTGGGCGCTAGTGGACTATTAACAGCCCTTCTGTTTTAAAATACAGAGACTCCTTCAGGGATGCACTGAAGGGTACACAAACTAGGAAAGCTGGGTTATGAATAGCTCTCACGCTCCCACATGCGATTCTTCGCACAAAACAATGCACCCTGTGCAGTGTGTGAGTGAAACACAAAAATAAAATCCATTGTGTGCTCTCCGCTGTAGTGACAGGATTTCCCTCTCATGCCCACACAGCACAGACTAGGATCAGTGTGAGACAGGAGCAGACACAATCAAGAATATTTTTCTACACAATCCCTGACCCACCGCGTTCCACAATGTCCCGATGATACTTGCATTTCAAAACCTATATGGCTGAAATAGTGCATCAAAGATTCTTTGGCCACAGATATTGAGGACAATTTTATTTTGTTATATAATCCTTGTTATGAATCAGTTAATGCTAACTATACTTGATTTCAGAAGTGCATGAAGAAGACACTGTCAGATGGGGCTGAACTGTCCGTGTATTGACAATAGAAATATGAGGATTTATTTTTTTTTAGTGTATATGTCTGTGTTTATGTGTGCGTGTGTGTGTGCACACACACGCGTACGTGATGTAAGCATGTGGGTGTGCCAGCCTGTGTATGTGCCTGTGGAGACCAGAAGACGATGTTAGGTGTCTTCTATGATTATTCTCCACCTTATTGTTTGAGGCAGGGTCTCTCACTGGCCTTGAGCTCACAGAATGGCTTTATAAGTCCCAGGATCACCTGTTTTTCCCTCCGCACATCCAGTACTGGAGTTACAGGTACCCTCTACCACACCTGGCTTTTTATGTGGGTGCTGAGAATCTGAACTCAAATCCGTAGGCTTGCAAAGGGCCCAAAAGGACGCATCACCCACTAAACAGTCTTCTCAAACTTAGACTACACATTCTGAAAGTCTGAGAATTGTTTGGGATAGCAAGATGGTGGTCCTAACAGAAGTTCACTGAGAGCCTGTATGTTGCCAGTACTCACGGATGCTTCTGCTGGGGGCAGAAGCCACAGTATCTCTTAGAACGGTAGGATTCCAAAAAGCAGTAGTGTAGATTCTGCCCGAATAGTGTCCTTCCCACATCCCATCCCATGACTCCACATAGCTGCACTGGGAGTGGGAGTGGAAGTGGAACACAAATGCTTTTCCGTGTTTTATTCATTTTCTTTACTTTCAATATTCCTAAATACATAAATAAAACCAGAATCATCTAGCGTGAATTTGTAATAACAACCACCATCACAACCCAAGTGTGCCCTCGTCCTTTCTAACCAGAGAGGGGCATTTTGTACTTATTATACAATACGCTCTGTGTGATAAAATGTACAGCCACTTCTACAATAAGGAGCAGAAGACAAGAAATGGATAGAGGTAAAGTTTTTGTTAGCAAACTGCCACATTTACAAACTAAAGAGATAAAAGGGCAATTACTGAGAATTTGAACTTGGGGCTGGAAGAAGCTCTGGCTTAAAGCTGGGCTCTTCCAGCAGCTATGTTAGTGGAGGGCAAGAATTTGACCAAAACTTTGTTCTCTGACATGTAAAGTAGGGGTGGTTATGGTTCTTGCCTGAAAACTTACATTCAGGGCTTATCAGAGCATCTGCCATTAAAAAAGTATCGAATGATATCATATAACATTACATATGTATATATATATATGTATATATAGTTAAACACCTCTCATTATTAGTATATAATAATTACACCCAATGTAGATGGGCTAAAAGTATGAAAAATAGGAAGTTCATTTTCCCCTAATAATCTTCTAATTCTGAATGTTTATTTGAAAACTTGTTAGTTATTCATCAAATGATAATTTATTACAAATAAAATTTTGGAGCTGGGCCTGGTGGTGCACCCCTTTAATTCTAGCACTCAGGAGGCAGAGGCAGGCCTCTGTGAACTCTGTGAGTTCGAGGCCAGCCTGGTCTACAAAGTGAGTTCCAAAACAGCTAGGGCTGTTATACAGAGAAATTCTATTTCGGAAAACAAAACAAAATAAAAAATACAATATTATTAGATAAATTAGGTAAAAATCAAAATTATCAGGTCGTACTAAATTATAGGAAATCTTACAAAATTCTGGAATCACAAAGAGCAAACTTCATAATTTTTCAGAAAACTATTGTGATTATGGAGAGATATTCTTCAAAGCTTTCCTTTCCTACACAAACATGCATTTAGGAATGGGCTTGCAATCTGCCTCTTAAATTTATGTTATGCAAATTGTCGAAACCATTAAACAGTGGGTAGCAACCCAGCTTTAACTGGTGGCATCAGCATCCACTCATCTGCCTCATCCCATCCAGCACTGCTGGGCACTCTGTCTTTCCCAATTGTTATTACAAATGAGATTAAGCTTGTATTGGCTTGTTCGATAAGAGGATTAGCTCACGCATAAAATAAGGAGAGCGGTAGCTGAAGAGTTTTATTTTATCTCAAGATGTGATATCTTGATATCTGGTGGTTGTTTAATAAAATTGTATAAAATCAAAATATTTGAATAGGTAACTTTTGGCTTCAAACTCCTTTCCACGACGCATCCTTGAGCATCTGTGTGGACATGAGCACCCACAGGGCCATGTGTTTGCAGTAATGGGGTCAAGTAGGGCTGACCCACCTAGCAGAAGAAAGCATTCTTCCACGAGTACTCCGTAAGAAGGTTTTACTGGACAGAAGTGGTTTGGACTAGAGAGATGGATCAGTTGGTGAAATAAATGCTTGCCTTATACGCATGAGGACCTGAGTTTGATCCACAACACACACAAGCCCTAGGCTCAGAGAAGGAACCTGTCTCAAAAAGAAAGGCGAAGATCGAAAGAGAAAGGCAGTCAGTATCAACTGCTGGCCTTACATACATGTGTACACACATGAACACACACACGCACTCCACATACTTGATTTTTAACAAGTCAAAAATATTATTTAAATAGTTGTAAAGAAACAGTTTTGAAATAATGCTGCTTGCTGTTTGAAAAAAAATCCTTATTTCTTATACTATTTAATTAACAAAATTAGCAATGAGGAGAAACAAAAATGAGAGCCAGAGAGCTGACCAGCTGACTGTGATGCTCCGTGTTGTCACAGAGTGGAGCATTCAGTCCCCAGGAAAAGCAGAGTTCTCTTTAAATGCTGAAAATACGCAAACATGTCAAACTGGTCCTTTATTCCACTGCAATTTTTTTCTGTCAGTGTAACAAGCTGACAAAAATCTGAATGCCAATTGTACATACTTCGCTGATGGAGAACATGGAGCCCGACAATAACCACATTCATCTCTCAGAGAGGTCACGTGACTTCCAGGCAGAAATACTGATTCATACCTAGTCTCCTCCTGCCTCAAAATCTGACAAGTATTCAAAGCCAAAGCTAGGAAATTTCTTTCCAAAAAGGTTTTTCTGGTTAATTAGGGAATGTTACATGAATGTCTACTTTTGTCCAAGCATTAAGAGATTTTAATAAGCAGGTTGTTAGGTAATAATAACATGGATGTAGGCAACGCCCTAGATACTGGAAATTGTTTGGAAATGAAGAAGTTAAAGTTAGGCAACATTATCAGACTAAAACAATATCCCTAGTTTGACTTTTAGCTTTTCCCCTCATTTAAAAAATATTGCCATAATAAGCCAATAAAAAGTTAGATTTTTTTGGGCTAGATTTTATTCTTCCAGATTTTTGTGTGTTCTTGTATGAACTATATATTCTGTGACTTCTGCAGATGTCATCCTTTGAGAGGGCTCTGTATCCATGACACTGATCCCTTTCTCCATGGTCAACGGCAAGGCACAACTGACCACTTAGGGATTCTTTTAGGAGATAATTAGATTTTGTGGTGTAATTTCTCCTGTTAAACTCTAGGAATTTAAATGCTCAATGTCTTTTCCTATATCCCAATCACTGCACATCTTGATTCTGTGCTAAGTGTCCCCTTAGGTCCCTCGAGCTATGTCCCCCAGAGGCCCCTGGAGCTAAGTGTTCCCCAAGGCCCAAGGTGCTGTGTCCCTCAAAGGTACCAGATGCTAAGTGTCCTCCAAAGACCCCAAGAGTTAAGTGTCCTCCAGATGCTAAGTGTCCCTCAGAGGTCCCAGCTTTTAAATGTCCTGTGAAGGCATATAATAGGAACCAATGGTCTTGGTTCCCAGCTCACAGGGCTGCTGGCAGATAGTGCTACCTGCAGGAAAGAAAGCTACACTACTGAGACATGACCTTCGTAGGGAGGAGGGGACCCTGTTCCTTCTTATTTCTCATTTTTGCTCTAAGAGATGAACTGTTTAACTGTACCCCATGCCTCTGTCATCACGCGCCACCTTACTATAGTCCCCAGAGAAACACAGCCAAGTAACCAGAGGCTGAAATCTCCAAAACCAGGAGAAAAATATTCTTTCCTTCTGGAGAAGGTGATCATCTCAAGTATCTGTCATAGAGACAAAACTGGCATCTTATTCCGTATAAAGATTTGTCAATTTGAACCATAAAGATACTAAGCAAGATACATATTAGAGCTCAGCTTCCTAAATTATGGGTCACAGCTTCATAAAAGGTTGCATAACTGAATGTATGTGGGGGTTCACAAGAAACTTGACTGCAGCCCTGGTTCCCAGCACACATTTCTATGCCATGAGCACTGTTATTTAAGGCCACTCTGAGTACGCACTGCATGTCTTTACTGTGCACAGTAAGTTTCCACACTTTATAAACACGGTGACCAATTTAAGTATGGAAAACCAAGAGTTAATATTTTCCCATTTTCAATCCTCAGTGACTATCAGACTGGCATATTTGGATTGTGTTGTGTTAGAATGTTTGATTTTTAAAAGGCTGTTTCAGTTCTGACTTGATTTTCATTTAAAAAAAAAAATCAGGGTTCCCTGCCCTGTGGTAAGTCCTAGGTCCTCCCCTCTCCATCCATTTCTAGGAAGGTGAACATCCAAACTGGCTAGGCTCCCACAAAGCCAGCACATTATGTAGGCTCAAAACCCCGTGCCATTGTCCTTGGCTTCTCATCAGCCCTCATTGTTCGCCATGCTCAGAGAGTCCAGTTTTATCCCATGCTTTTTCAGTCACAGTCCAGCTGGCCTTGGTGAGCTCCCAATAGATCAGCTCCACTGTCTCAGTGGGTGGGTGCACCCCTCGTGGTCCCGACTTCTTTGCTCATGTTCTCCCTCCTTCTGCTCCTCATTGGGACCTTGGGAGCTGGAGAGGGATGGGGAGAGGAGTGGGGGGAGGGGGAGAAGGGTGGGAGGAGGGGGAGAAGGGTGGGAGGAGGGGGAGGGAAATGGGAGTCTGGGAGGAGGTGGAAACTTGTTTGTTTTTTTTTCTCCTTTTCTCAATAAAAAAAATGGAAAAAAAATTTTTAGGATACTCCTAAGTAAAAAAAAAAAAAAAAAAATCATCCAGTGAATTTTGGCCTGATATTAGGACAGAATTTTGGCAATTTCTGAAATGGCCCCAACACAGTTCTGCCATTTTCTACTGTATATTTAAGTAAAGTCATTTGTCAGCACTTGGAATTATCAACTTGGAGTACTGATCAACTGTGAAAGATGCTGAAGATGCTATGTCCTTTGGTATCAAAGATCCTGCTAAGATTCAACTCAATTTTTACATAAAAATAAGCACATTCACCTCGAGTATTCACTTTCAGCTTTAATAAGTGGTAAAATTATGTGTACACTAAATACTTGTTTCAAAATAGAGTTCTTAATGATTATCAAAAATGTTGAATTTGTATTCTTATTTTACAAACCTCTATAAAAATGTTCACATAAAACTTTCTCAGGGGTCGTGAGTTGGAAATTTGGAAAAGGTTGCCTCAGAGGGCCGCCACTCCTTTGAGTTCTCTTTGGAATAGTCTAGCTTTAGGGATGATCAACAAAAAGGAAAACAAAACAAAAACAGAGCCACAAAGGTGTGTGTGTGTGTGTTTTAGCCTACAATACTCACACTCAGGACGCTGAGGCAAGGGGAGTGTGAATCTTAGGTAAATCTAGGCTCCATAGTGAATTCCAGGCTAGCCTCGACTGAACAGTGACAGCCTGTGTACAAACACTAAAGAAAAACATAGAATAAACAAAGGACTCAAGCTTAATACCATAGATCTTTGATTGCAGTTCCCTTCCATTGACATATAAAAGACTTTTGTCTAAATATTCAATGTGCATCCAGCTATGGCTTGAAAAACAGTTACCAGAGTAGTTTTACTGTATAACATCCTGCTTAGTAGTAAAGTTAATACTTTTTTATGAATATTAGCCCATCATGTTTCCTGGCTATCTTTTAAAAAAAATTGTGCATATGCTGTGTCAATTTTTACTTCAGTTTACTTCAATTTTTACACAGCACTCATCTCTCACTGAAGACCACTGACGGATGGATGAAACTATGAATAATGTCTGTCTATCATCCATCCATCCATCTAATTACCATACTTCTTCCTATAAACACACACATACCAATGATAGTTGTTTAATTTATAGATAAGACATGGTGAGTGATCAACAAATAACAGATAGCTGTCACAGCACACTAAGTTTGAGCGCTGTGAATGGACTCTCTTCCCCGGGTCATTCAGAGTATGTCACACACTGTACGCACCGTTATGATGATGAGATGATGTCATGCCTCACTGACGGGATGCCGTGAGGTGGACAGCGTTAGTCTATCACGCAAAGGTTACTGGAACATGAATACTGTGGAGGCCTGACAGCTCTCTGCTAACCAAGAGCGTACTAAGTGGCTAACGAGTGTTTAGTATATATACCATAGATATGCCAGACAAAGGGGTGATTCATATTCTGCGAAGGACAGAGTGACATTTCAGCGCACTACTCAGAACAGCATGCAATTTGAAACTAATGAGTTCTTTCTGGAATCTACTGTTTAATATTTTTGGACCACAGTCGGCTCATGCTGCCTGTGCTGTGAGGAAATTAAACTGTACAAGAAGGGGACTGAATTTCTTAGTGTTTTAGATGGTGATATTACCACGGAGATTGTGATCCACTCCCTCAGTTGCACCGAATTTTTATTTACTAATGGTATCGTTAGATAAGGAGAAATATATATATTTTAATGTTATTGAATTTGTCAGTGTTTCCTTGAAAGACTTTATTTTGTTGCGTATTTGATTTATGTTTCTTTGTTATCCTCAGGGTATAAAATATTTCTCCAATATGGGATCAAAAAGATATTCCTGGGGCCGGCGATGACGCTAAAAGGTGGCGCACCTACTAGCACGCACAAAGCAATATCAGGCCTGACACCCAGAAATGCCAAGTCAACAACATAAATATTTTCTCTTTTTTGCTCTTTGAGAGTTCTATAGCTTTCTTTCCCTTTAACCACTTTCTGTTCATGATTTAAATATTCCAATATTTCATATACATTGAACACGCCCATGTGCTGTGCCCTGGTTCCATTTTGTCACTCCACAAGTGCCATCTTGTAATTGCGTCACCTGTCAGCCTAACCTCTTCCATGCACCTTTGGTCCTCAATCTGTCCCGGAGGAGGTTGCCACACGTGCATATGATGCTCTGTTTGGACTTCCTGCCCTCTCCTACTGGCCCGTCATCTAGCCCTACTTTATGCCTGGCACTACCACACCATCTTGGTTACCACAGCTTCATAACATGGAGTGTGAACCCAAAAAGGTATATGCAACAATTTATTAGGGGGTGTGATGGAAAAACAAACTCATGAACACAGAACAAGGCAGATGCCTCCTCTCATCTAGCTGCTGTTGTCCTGCTATTCTTCCAAGGGTGAGAAGGACCAACTGCAATGCTAGCTCCAGCTCTGACCACCCAAGAAAGTGGGCATGCAAACCTTCTCCTTCATATTATCTGGTCATGTCTCCAGAGAAAACCACACCAGTGACAAGTCTCCCCCAAAACCATTGGCTGAATGGATTGAGCTCCCACGACAATTACAGGCCTTGATGTCTACATGTTAAGACATCCCATCTTCCCTACTGTGGTTCCTCCTAAAGGTGTTATTTATCTTTGGTTCTTCACTACTACAAACAAACAAACAAACAAACAAAACAAATAGCAAAAAACAAACAATTGTGGAACATGGTTGCCAGGTTCTACTTTTCCTCATTGGTTACTTTTAATGTCTCTTGTTCTGTGTTTGGGCCTACAGTTCCAACATGACAGGTCTCAATATAGATTTAACTATGTCACTTGGTATGTGATGTATTTCTTCTGAGGGTTGCAATGCTTAAAACCTTTGAAAATCTTCACGTCTTTAAACCTTAACCAAATGGCCTCTGCTACTGGGGAATCTATCTGCAAGGGACACACAATTCTGTGTGCTTTATGGGCAGAGGCAAATAACTTTCAAAAGATGTTTGAAAGGTCAGCTGCTGCTCCCTTGAGCAGAGGGCGAATCTGGTCCCTGTCTAGGATGGTAAAGGTAAGATCTGCCTCCAGAGAGAGGAAGCACACATTTGTTCATAGCCCATTCAATGTCCTTCATTGGAAACAAATTTTCATACAGTATATTCAGATCATGGTTTACCCTCCCTCAATTTGTCCCAAATCCTTTCCACTTCCCCATCCACCATCTCCATTCCTTTTCCCTCATTAGAAAACAAATAGGTAACAACAGCCACATAAAATAAAAAAAAAAAAAACAAACAAACCAGAATAAGAAAAAAAAACAGTGGAAAACACAAGAAACACTGACACACAAGCACACTCTCACAACTCATAAAAACACAAAATTGGACACCATAATACATAACCAAAATACCCATAAGATTTTTTTTTAAAGTCCAAACAAAGCAATACGAGACACAAATGTCTACAAAAGTACCACTGAGTTCATTTTCTATTGGTATCGACTGCCAGGCCTGGGCCTACCCTTCACTGTGATTATTATATCCACTGAGACGTCACTGGAAAAACTAGCATTCATTCTCTTTGCAACTGAGTATCATTTGGAGGTGGCTTCTTGTTTAGGGATGAGAATTCGAGCCCACTTTCACCTTTTAGCACCGGGACCCCACTGCCTGGAACCTGTGCAAGCCCCGTGTTCACTGTGGGCTGCTCTGTGTCATCCCTTGGACAAACGGATCAGGGGGACCCACCTTGATCATGTACCCCATGTGGTCTGATTCAGAGTGTCTGATTCAGAGTGCCCTGTCTTAGACTAGTGTCCCCCCAAACTGAAGCAGGTACACTCATTAGCATGAGAGTAAAGTTTCCCAGCCCTCATAGATCTTGATAATGTCTATGCTCAATACTGTAGCCTTCTAGAACTTCAAATAGACACGTGTGAAAACCTTGCATTTTATCATCATCCCCGAGTTTTAATTTCTCTTTACTATTTTTCCTCTTTGTTTCATGTTGAATATTTTTTCATTATCTTCCAGACCAATCTCTCTTCAGCTGCATGTAAATGTATACTTAATATATGAGTTTTAAACTATCATGTATAATGGCTAATAGTCCCTGTCAACTGTACTAAATTTAGAATCACCATGACAACACACCTCTGGGCAAGCATATGAGGTTGTTTCCAGAAAGGTTTAACCTAGGGAAGAATCATTCCAAACAGGCTGGATGGAGCTCAGGACTGGATAAAAAGAGGACATGAGCTAAGCGACAGACTCCTTGTCAGGACTGTCTGTGGACGCGATGTGACCAGCTGGTTCACGCCTCAGTTACGACTTCTCTGGGACTGTCTCCTATTCCTTCTTAAACTGCTACTGTCACAGCAAGTAGAAAAGGGGCTTTGATACCATTATTATACTTTTAATTCTAGGATACTATCCAGTTAATTAAAAAAAATCTGGCCATTTGATGGTTTCATCCTTGTTCAATTTATTTTCTATATTCAGGACCTAGCATCTCAGTGTCCTAAGGCCCTAGAGATCTAAGTTTGTCTTTGACTATTGGTGCTGAATCTTGTAAACACTAGCATATATTATTTCCAGCTTGGAAAGCTTCTGAGAGCTGGTATTTCCTCATGGTAACGTCACACGAACTGACTCTGTAGAGATCTTGAAAGTGCTGGATATTTGAATTGCTCCTCCAGACAGGGTTTCTGCTCATCGCTCCGAGGGGTCAGAGGGCTCCATCAATGTGGAAACATGCTACCTGACTATTCTAGGCTGTGGCTGTCATCACCATGCTACTGGCATGAACTTCCTCCTTACATTAATCCCCAGATAAGTTCACAATTGCGGAGAGGATACATGAACATGATAATGCATGTTTTATACAACCACAGGGCACATCAATTTGGTCATGTGCTCACTAGCTCTCACGAGCCCTTCACTGAGAACATGGTACTTTGCAAGTTCTGTTTCTGTGAGTTGTTTCGAGTCTGGCTCTTAGTTGGACCCCAGTCCTTGTCATCTATTCCCCAAGTAAACTAAACAACAAGTGCCAAGGTCCTCACCTGAGCACTGTCCTGGCATAGTCCTGGGGGATTGCCTTACACCTTTGGTTTCCAGGCCGCACAAAGACTTGAGGCCCCTTGAAGAACTCTTCTTGTTCTCTGGCAAGTCAGGTGACATATTTATAAAATTCCATTTCCTGGCCTGTCCTGTGTCTAGTCATCTCTTTAGTACGTAGGCTTTTAGAATATCTGAGCCCCATAAACTATCATTTCTTTCAGACACCCACAAAATGGGCATCTCTCCCTTCAGCAGGAGCCTCTTAGAGCTGGCTAAAAGTAGTCGTCCAGGAAAAGACTGAACATTTCTGGGAATTACACAATTTACATCAAAATTCATATTATTTTGCAATATCAAGACCTCATAAACTCATCAGATTGTTTCTCAAATTTACACAGGCTCAAGACAATGGAAGCTCAGACATCATTTTACCCTGAGCTCACAACATCTATGGCTACCACGTCTCCCTGAGAAAACTGGTAAATTTCTAAATGAATTTCTGATGGATTGAAGTACAAGAAAACACAGGCATATTGACTCAAGACATCCTACCTTACTACTACAAACTCTAAAGTTTCAGGAATAGGCACCGTGGCCCCTTAGAGTCCTTAACGCTGTCTATTGTTCCTTTCCCAACAGAATCACACTGTGACCTTATGACTTCCTGTGACATGCACTTTCTTACCTCTAAGAGCTCTTAACTGACCTGTAAATATCTTAATTGTGGCAAAATTGAATCATAGCCTCAGAAGTATATTTTTGGTGGCTTGACACCCAATTTTAGACACATCCGAATGAAGGAACCAATAAGTGAGAACATGGCTGGAGCTCCGTTTCTGTTGAAAGAAAAGAAGCTTCCAAACTTCAATCAGTTAGACGCCCTCTGATCGCTCATATGCTGATTCATACAGACTTATTTTAATTAAAGAAAAAAAATTAGGCTACATTTTTGTCCTGCCTTCTTAAAATTAAAAGATAACATCATCAAAGAAATCTCGCACAGGATGACATGAAATACTCTGTGAAGTTAAAGATGAGATTAAATTTGACTAAAAAAATCCAGGACTGATGGAGTAAGAAGTTGCCAGTGGTAATAATAGCTGGAGGGGGGGCATCCCTCTGCAATCCTGCGGTAAGAAATAACTTCTCTACGTCTGGAAGGAGGAGAGTGCCTTTTCTCGGTATAAAAACAGAAAGGAGCCAGAAATAATGATGTTTAGAAAAGCCCATTCATGCCTCAGACTGTGGTTTCTGCTTCACAATGCCTAACTCCCTGAAATATCTTCCGGCGAGATCTGTGTGTGCCATGGCAGCCTGGCAGACAGCGTTAGCAGTGCAGTGATAAATTTATTCAGGACAGTTCATTCAAAGCCTTCCGTTCCTAAACAAGAGTGGTACATGTTCATGCACGCTGGGGGAGGGGGTCATTTGTGATGCTCAGGCTTGGTCTGCCACCCCACAACCCCCCACCACTGCCTCGGAGTGAAGAGAGATGTCTTTATTCTGGAAAGATGAAGGGACTGAGCATAAAGATGGATTTAAGGTTATAATTTGCTTATTTGGGTATCTACTTTCTTCAATTGAAAAAGCTGCACCAAATCTCTTTGAACATTTCCTAATGCTCTTGATAATGGGTCAAAAATATTCTTCAATTAAGCCTCAAAACCACTCCATGGAAGAAGCCCAACTATTATCTCTCCATTGTATGGTGCAGGAGACTCTGTAGGCTAGGAGGCTATAAGGACAGCCAAAAAGGTCACCGGGAGAGCCACTCACTGTGCTGAACAAGAACTTGTGTCGTCAGCAGGCAAAGGTCATCACTGGTCTTTCTTAATTTCCCACATGGTCGCCAGCAAAATACAGAAGATACAGGACTTCACTATACACGCCACACAAATGGGTGACGACAATCTTTTCACTTTAACCTTGAATACAAAACTGCAGCCATGCAGGAAGAGACACTCCTAATTGCATGCCATTTAACAGACAAAATCACATCTTTTCAGATTTCTACGCAGCGACAAGCTAGTCCCAGAGCCAGGCACAGATTAGTTACTGCCTCTGAGAGACTGCCCAGGTGACCACGGGACTTTTTTTTTAGAGGTGACAGGTAAAGGGGTACATTCAAAGAAAAGTAGTTAGTGAACCTGCTATAGGCTCCAGGGACCACAGGAGGGATTTGGGTTAAATCTGCCTCTATGAACACTGTTTATGGTCCCAACACTGACCTTTCCTTTATTGAGAATTTTATAGAATTCACTAAAATATACAGCACAGAAGCACCGAATGCAGTTCCTTTAACACATGACTGTTTTATAAGGAAGAAAGGCTTCATTTTAATCTTAGACATTTATGAGGACCCCAGGGAAATTCTAGAAACTCCAGTGCAGTTATTCCTTGTGAGTCCTCCTACCTGCAGCAATAGCTCCCAGCCCAGCTCACTACCCATCCGTAGCTGCGTGCTTGGCCTGATGGTGGAGCAAGCTGCAGGTCTTGATTATGTGGAGAGCCAGCTCAGGAAGGTCAATAGTGACCAGAAGACCAAGCCAAAGGAGCAAGTTCATGTTAAATATTGGTTCAGCAAGTTGCCACATCTTAGTTCCTGAACCAGTCACCACATCTAGGAGTTCAATGGTTACTTCTTGTGAGTAAGACAATGCTTTGGTACAGTCTGGGGACTAAGCTGTGTTCCAGGACACCTAGTTAGTGTTCTCTCCCGGCTGGCTGATTCCCATGGGGAGTTGCATTCCATCTATGCAAAGAGAAGGCATCCAACTGCATTATCTGAGGCGTCTCTAGTGCTGCGCCACTATGACATTCTGGACTATCAGTCTTATTTGTTCCTTATCAGTTCAGGAGGACAATATTGGAGAAAAATATCATTTTCTCATAGATCCTTCCCTAACCTCAAGCTTACTCTTTCTGTGACATTCTGTGATACACTATTATTGTCACTTAGAGCATTTTTTTACTCTTAAAGTAAGTTTATTTATTTTACATACTTGCCATAGTTTCCCCTTATACCTCCCAATCCCTTGCCCCCTCCCCAAACCCTGCTCTTTCCTCACCCCCAAACCAATCCTCCTCTGTGTCTGTTTAAGAAAGGCCAAGTCTCCCATGAGTATCAACAAAACATGGCATATCACGTTGCAGTAAGGCTAACCCCCCCCCTCCCACCTTGTATTAAGATTGGGCAAGGGGATCCAGTATGAGGAGTAGGGTCCCAAATGCCAGTAAAAGAGTCAGAGACAGCTCCTGTAGGTGTCCCATGAGATGACAACTGTATGCTGAGTGCCTAGGTCAATGCCATGCAGGCTCTCTGGTTGTTGTTTCAGTCTCTGTGAGCCTCTATGAGACCAGATTAGTTAGTTTTTATGTGAGTTTTCTGGTGGTGTTCTTGAACCCTCTGGCTCCTACAATCCTTCCTGCTTCTCTTCTGGAGGATTGTCTGAGCTCCACCTAATATGTTTGACTGTGGTCTGCATCTGTTTTCATCAGCAACCATGTATTAAAGGATTACTACATGGTCAATACAGTTCTCAGGGACCTACATGCATTATCTTATATACATTTGATTGACAACATTACAAGGAAGACATTGTTAACTGATGTTCAGAAAGCTCCGACAGCGGACTGGAGAGATGGGTCAATAGATAAAAGTGTTTTCTAAAGAACTGAGTTTGAATCCCCAAGCACCCATAGAAAACAGTAGGTTGGCCACATGCACACCTGACACCCCAGCATCGTGGATGTGTGAATCGGAGGTCACTGGGCCTCCCGTACAGTCTAGCTCCAGGCTCAGTTCTGAGACATTGTCTCAAAAGAATGAGACAGAAAGCGACAGCAGGACACTGAGCATTGTCCTCTGGCCTTTGTTGCATTTGTACAGGGGAGTGCACACACACAAATTTAACAAATAAAGGCATGGGTTTAGAATATGAATCGAAAGCCATCTGTCTTCAGAACTCGCCATCCCTTAATTTTAAGTAAGAAAGAGTATTTGGCATCTAATTACTAATCATATAACAATAACTTTAAAAATATTTTTATCCAAAGCTTATTCTTTAAAGATTAAAAAACAGGTCTTTTCCACAGAAATTTACTATTTTTTAAAAACCTTAAATAAAAGATCCTATTAAACAAAATGGAAATGATAAAATTTGGGCTAAGAAGATGGTGATATTGAACTATTCCACAGATAACTGCGAAATTTAGATAAATTTCTAGTCTTGTGCCATGACAAAATGGACAAAATAATATAGTGAGACACAGAACAAGATCTCGACAGTTCATCTAGGCAGCTATGCAGTTATGAATAATTTTAATAAATATGCAAAGCTGGTATTCTGCCACATAAAATACGTAGTCAATTGTGAACTTGATATATATTTGTAGACTATAACGTGTCCTTGGAATTAAATAATTAATTGTCACTTCCATGAATACCACTATCTTTTGAGTCTAGGCAATCTGCTTTTTGTCTAGTACTTTTTAAAGATTAATTTTGATCTTTCGGCATTTTGCCTGTGAGTGTTACCGATTAATTTTATAAGTCAAGTTTTATTCTACAGCGAGAATCTACTGCCTACTAGAAGCTAATTGCAGACTCCTTGCCAAATGCATTTCTACACCTGAGATGCTGATGTAAAACTATTTTCAACGATAAGCTGAAATAAGAAATCTTATCTACGTCTATATCTTTCAAAATAATACAGAAAGACTCAGAAGAACACATATACATATACATACACATACAAATATACATATACATATACATACACAAACACATACAAATATACATATACATACACATATACATACACATATAAATATACATATACATATACATACACATACACATACATATACATACACATACACATATACATATACATACACATACACATATACATACACATACACATATAAATATACATACACATACACATATACATACACATACACATACATACACATACATATACATACACATACACATATACATATACATGCACACGACAGCTCAAAGACACAAGTGCTCATGTCCTTGCTGTGACTAAGGATATGACTACATGGATAAACAACCTACTGAAGGGAACATACGTAAGCTCTTCCTGTGGTCCATGCTTGGGATGCTCTTTCATCATCACTGAGTCACAAAGACTATGGGTCTGTCTTGAGCTCAAGGAAGAAACTGACGTTTGTCAAAGATAAACCATCCTTGGGCTGTCTGTCTAGTTTGGAATCCAAACTTGTCTTGGGCAGGTTTTACTAAGATTTGCTTTTCTCACTATTTTCATCATAGATAGTGAAAAATAAGGAACAAAAGAGTGGGCGCACCTGGGCTTGGATTCTGTGTCACGTTCTCAAGCTTTCTTAGATGTAATTCCCTTTACTGGAGCTATACATCGATTTGGGGACTCAAACTCGGGTCCTGAAACTTGCTCACTCTTACGGTGACTGCATCCTTACCAATGGCTATGAACCACTGAGTACTTCCTGCATGCTTTCTCTACTTAATCTTCAAAACACTGCACTCAGAGCTAGAACACAATGACAATAAAAACAAAATCTCCTATAATCTCGTCCACTTTCCACACGATCACTAAGCCTCCTGCAGTACAAGGACATTAGTGACATGACTCTAACACAGGTGTCAACGGACTCCAGTGCCAGGAGAGGTACGAGCGATCTGATGACAGGCCACTCCCTGCTGGGCCAGGCCTGAGTTCCCCGTGTGCAAGAGGGTTTGCTCTACAAGTGTGAGGACCTGAACTCAAATCACTAGCACCAACAGAAAAAGCTGGGCATGGCATATGCGTGCCTACACCAGCACCCTGAGGCAGAAACGGGAAATTGTTCCTAAAATAAATACATATGTGAAAGAAATATAAATGGAATTATCAAATAGCAAGGGAGACAATGCTCTAACTAGACAACTTTCACCACCAAGTGAAACTTCCAATGACAGGAATGGGTTACATCTGGTTGAAATTGGCCAAAGGGGACCCATGGAAAACCCCAAACATCACTGGCTATTGCCATGGTTATTAGATGTGTTCCAAAAGTTTTTGGTAAGGCCCTATCGCTGACAACACCTACATACCTTGTTGAACACAGATGTCAAGGTGGTGCCTAACTAGAGCCTTCAGCCCTCCTGGCCAGTGTTCCTGCTATTAGAATGTATTCTGTATGCTACTGGAGGAGAAAGGTAAACACTAACCCAGCTACAAATCCTTCAGTCAACAATAGTGATCTGCTTGTGAGATCTACTCGTGCAACAGTGGCACAGATGTTGGGGGAGGAGCCACCTACTCTCCGATTGGATTTAAGGTCTGCTCCATGAGATGCCATGCCTGACACTGCTAAGGGGGCCATGAACCTTAGACTGGAAAGGCCATAGGACTAGGGGAAAAATCAAATACTCTTGTTCTGTTAAAGGAATAAAACAAGGATATGATTCATGACATTCTGCTATACCCATAGGTCAGTGCCTCAATCAACCAGCATCAGAGAAACTTCATCTTGCAGCAGATGGGAACAAACACAGACTCTTTAACACAGTTCCTCATGTTGTGGTGACCCCCAACCATAAAGTTATTTAATTGCTACTTCATAGCTATAATTTTGCTACTGTTGCGGACTGTGATATATAAGATGTGGACTACTCTATGAAAACAGTGTCTAACACTGCAGGACTGATGCACACATGAACTCAACAGAGACTATGGCAGCATGCACAGAGCCTGCACAGGTTCAGACCAGATAGGATCCCGGCACTGAGAGGGAGAAGCGAACATGGGCTCTCACACCTAACCGAGAAGATATTATCAAGAAGATATCTGCAGCTGACATACATTTGCAAAGGAAAAAATAATTTTTTCCAATGGATTATCACTGGAAATACTAACCAAACTTAAGGGCAGGCCCCATGCCTAGCAGTAGACGGCCAACACAAAACAAACTCAATACAATTTTTGTAGACATTTTTGGTCTCATATTGTTTTGAGGTGCTCTTTTTTTATTGGTCTTACTGGTCTTTGCCTGTGTATTATGGTTTCCGATCTTGATCTTGTGTTTTTATGGATGTTATATATGAGTTTCTTGGGTTGTTGCTGTTTTTCTATTTGTTCTCTTTTGGTTGTTTGCTTGTCTGTTAGTTTGCTTTCTAAAGAGAGAGAGAGAAAGCATGGAGTTAGCTGGGTGGGGAAGTAAGAAGGATCTGGGAGGTGCTGAAGGAGAGGAAAGCAAGGCCAGAACATATTTTATAAAAAATTGTTCAATAATAAAAGAAAAAATTGAAACTACTGTGCAGTCAGAGAGTAGGCTGGTGATGCCTGCAAATACAGGGGATAAAGGTGCGGGGGTGCAAGGGGATGCATGTTAGCCCTGTGAGGTGAGAAACCCTGGGGTTGGTGAGCACATGCCTATCTGTTTCAGTCAGCTGCTCTTGGAAAATGATGTCAAACTGTATACTGTAAAGATGTGACTTACTGTAGGACAAGTGCCCTCCAATGGAGATGTTCAGTTAAAAATAAAAAAGTAACTCCTCCAGTAGACAAAAGGTAAGATTGCACTTTGAACCCAGATCTCCTGCCTGCAGTTCCCAAAGGTCCACTTTGTACATAAATTCTGTCTTCCTCTTGGGGCCGTCAAAATTTCCAGGGTAGAACCTGTGTCAGAGCCCTCCTCCTCAGGGTCATGCCCAAGCAGCATCAAGACATTCCACACTTGGTGCATACATCTTTCCTGGCTATTCAGGAGGCTTGAAGGAGGCTTCAAGCTGGGCATGTGGTGCTGAATTATCATCTCAAGATCTGGGGGTGGAGGCAGGAGGATCATGAGTTCAAGGCAAACTTTAATTATACAACAGTGTTCTGTCTTTAAAACAAAAATGCCTTCTCCAGATCCCCAAGGAAAAGATACACCTCTAGGAGCTGCAAAGGCTCACTGGCCAGAAACAGGCCGAAGAAGGCTGTGGGTCCAACACGTTCAGTGCAGTGGCTGCGTCTCATTCATGAGGCAGGCAGCCACATTTGTCTATTAAACCACATGCACCTCAAAAAAAGGACTTCTCCCTCAATTCTAGCTATAACTCCTCTCTGCAGTCCTCCCTCCCTCCCTGATATGCATAACTAAAAGGAATTCACACTATTCTCTTTAGAACTATAAAATGCCACCCTCTCCACTGAAACCCTTAATTAACAATGAAAATTTAATTAGAAGTTTTGTAGTAACATAGACACTAATCCAATCTGTAAGAAGATTCAGTACTAAATCTGGAGCCGGCCAATGATGGGATTCTGCTGCTTGGAAAGAAGCCGAGTGTTTTAAAGCAGTCAGCATTCCGCAAATTGTGTGTCCCTGGATTCAACAGGTCAGGCTGCATCACAGGTGATAGCGGTGTGGGATAAATACCACCACTCTCTATTGGAGGATATGGCTCCTTCTCAACATGAAGCAGGAGGCTCCAATTCCTGAAGACTGAACAATGGCTGAAGGAATTGCTTATGCCTTTCCACATCTACATTCTCAGATTTATAGTGGGATCTGGGTACTTCTTCTGCCTTGTGATGTCTGAGCTGTCTCTTCTAGACTGGTGAGGGGTCTTGGACCTTGCTCTCCAGCTGGAGGCACTATTTTAGGTAGTTGTGCATGTTTTGAAGGTAGGGTTCTGACAGAGGAATATTGGGAGGGATGAATAACTCAAAAAACCTTTTGAAAAAGTCACATGAAGACAGACCCACACTGTAGAATCTTTCACATATATACATACGCGTGCACACACGCACATGCACACAGAGTTAAAGTGAAGTTAGCCTATAATAGGAGGACAGTGCCCATAGTAGATACCATATGGCAGCAAATTAAAGGCCCAGTGCCAGCCAGTGCCAGAAATTGGCTACCTCTTTTGAATTGTTACTTACAGTGAGTCTCATAGACCCCCCAAACATTACATGTTATGGACAATGCTGTTGATTGACCTTCAGAACCTGGCCGTAACACCTTACCAATGAAGAAACCACATTCTCGAACAGAGAACATGGAGATACCAAGCTGGTACAACCACAGAAGCCTCATCCCCAGTGGCTTGCTTTTATAGTGCTGGAAGGTGCTATGCATACAACAGAGGAGAAAGTAATCATCACTTCTGTGAATTCTGTGAGCTATAAAAATACCTGGCCTGGAAAGATAAGCCCACTGGTGCAATAGAGGCATAGACATCAGGGAAGTAACCAGTCACTTTCTGATTGGACTTAAATTCAATTTAATCCTGCTCCACAAGATGAAAACCATGCCTGGCACCATTTTCAGGCCAAGAACCTGTGGTAGACAGGTCACAGGCCCCAGCATAGAAACCCATAACTATTATTCTGCCAAATGAGCATAATATTAAACTGACTCTTAATGGCTTATCATTAAATCCATTGATTAATGAATGCATCTTTTAACTCTTATTGGAGAATCTAATATTTGCATTAGATGTTAATAACACAAAGACTCATAACTGGCCAAGATGCAGAGAATAACCCTAAATAGCATATCTTTATCATATTTCCCCATCCTAAGGCTCGGGAATCGTTGTAGAAAATGAAACAGAAAGACTATAAGAACCAGTGATGGTGGATGAATATAACGAAACAGTGTCTTCCTGACTGAACATGGCAGCTACGCATATGAACACACAGTGGTTGTGACAACATGCACATCCCCGTGCAAATTCACGGCAGAATTAAAGGTGAACCTCAGCATGGAGAGATGAGGTGGACATCATGGCCCACCACTAAAAATCTATTAGAAATTGCTAGCTACTGAGAGATGGGTTAATCAGTTTTAAGAGTGCTGTCCTTGGTAAGTTGACCATGCTCTAGTGGAAGGCCACAATTCATGTAAATATATAAGTTGATGTATTCAGATGGGTCTGGACCAATAAATTCCGATAATGCAGAAAAGACACACGAATGCACGTACACACATGCACACACACACACACACACACACACACACACACACACACACCTAGACAAAGAGGCAATGGTGGAAGATGACAACTTTCTACTCAGGCATCTAGTGGACCTCACGCCACGCTGCCCTAGTCATGAGGCTCAGTCGAGAAGTGTGCTTTTGGGTCTTAGTTTTTGCATTCAAGTGCTATTTCCCACCTCAAGGAAGGGGACTCTCGGAGAATAATCACTTCTTCATAAGGGTAAAAAAATTAAAACCAAGGTCTACAGCTAATAAGAAAACAAAGACACAAAGAAGAAATTGTGTGAAAGTTCTTTATGTGTATTTACTTCCTGTAAACCAATCTAATACAAGATAATCTGTAAAAGGCCAGAAGTCCATTTTAAAATTCAAAGAGAAATCAAGCATGCTAGAGAACAATCCTACTCTGAGCTGATGCTGGCTCAGTCAGTGAAGTGCTCACATAAACATCCAGGCATGGAGGAAACACTTGTAATCACAGGGCTGGGGAAGGTAGAGGCAGAGGGATCCCTAGAGCTTGCTGGTCAGCTGGTTTAGCAGAATCATTGAGCCCCATGGTCCTCTCCAAGTCCTAATGATTGGTTCAAACCCCCCCCCCAAAAAAAAAACAAAGCAGACAGTACCCAGGGAGGAGAGTACCTGAGGGGGTATTCTGAGCTCCATAACCAGGAACACACACACATACCCACATGCACCCAACCCCTCACCGCCATACACACAGAGTAATTTACTAACTAAATGAACAAATAGAAAGGGCACATATTAATGACGTAAGTCAACTACAAAATACAACCATGAAGCCTACAGTGAATGTGCACACACCCATTGAGCCAGGGAGTACAGCTGCCCAGAAAATTGGTCTGTACCTTTTGCATCAAAACAACTCATCTAACAGGCATGCTAAGTCAGAATCAAGGTGACTTATGGAAGGGCAGGCTTTGGGGACTAAAGATGGAGGAAGGGAGATCCTGTTGGCGATCCCTAGTACATTTATCTTCAAGTAAAGCAGAACATATATGTCTCTGTAGGCCAGTGAACTGGCTCAAAAGCAGACGAGCCAAGTGCTCATGAACATCTCATTAATCTCTACGCATTGACATCCAATGAAGGTGTGTAACAGACTTCTAGTCACTGTGACCAAATAGCTGAGAAAACAACATTAAAGGAGAAAATACTTGTTCTGCATTAGTTTCAGGTTCCTGTCTGATGGAGGAAGGTCATTGGCTAATAAAGGAACTGCCTTGGCCCATTTTATTGGTTAGAGGATAGGGGGGAGGAGTAAACAGAACAGAACGCTGGGAGGAAGAGGAAGTGAGCTCAGACTCCACAGCTCTGCTCTCCGGAGCAGACGCCTCAGCAGAGACGCCATGCCCTGCTCCCTGGCAGACACACGCGATGAAGGTCCGACCCAGGATGGACATAGGCTAGAATCTTCCCAGTAAGCGCACCTTGGGGTGCTACACACAGATGATTAGAAATGGGCTAAATTAAGATATGAGAATTAGCCTAGAAGAGAATGGGCCAAGCAGTGTTTAAATGAATACAGTTTGTGTGTTGTTATTTCGGGCATAAGCTAGCCGGGCAGGCGGCCGGGGGTGCTGAGAACGCAGCCCCGCCGCCCTTATTACTACACCTGTCCATCATTCTCTTGTTTCATTGTTAGAGGTTTGTGCAGAGACCTTGGGCAGAAATCTATGGTAAAGGAGGCTGCTCACCTCATGAAGTCAGGAAGCAGAGAAGAGATGGAACTGGGGAACCTGGGGCCAGCCAGATAAAGCCGCAGTGACATTCTCTGAGTGACTGGCTTTCTCCTTTGAGGACCCAGCTAAGGTGTTCTATCACCTCCCAGTGATGCCACCAAATTAAAAATCCATCACAGATGAAATCACTGATTAGGTCAGAGTCTTCAGGATCTAGTTGTGGCCACACCAACAGCTGGCTCTTAGTATGAGAGCTTTGCTGAGGGGGCAACCTCATCTAAAAGTGTAACAGAGTGACGTCACTCCTTCATTCATTCTTAGACATTACCCTAAAGCAGGATGAAGAAAGAGGTTCATTTGGGAAATGAGCTTTAGGGGGATCCAAGCTTTTGCATTCTGGTACTAGTTCCTACTTCAAGGAAAGAAGGACACTTGAAAAGGAGTTTTTAAAACAAGAAAGGCTGAGTTTGACACTTGGTTCTGTCACAAGCCTCGTCTACCTGCTGTTCAGTTTCTCCTGTGACTGTTTTGCCCCTGCAAGCAGAGGTGGATGCCAACATCTCTGAGCCACGCCTTCATGGGAGATGAGGCCTGTGAATGCAGACCCCATGGAGTCTACAGCACAGGTGGAGGTCAAGGAAAGTGGCTTCTATGCTGTGAGTGCAACCGGAACGGAACCTGTCACACACTAATCTGTTTAGGTATCAGCAAAGGAAAAACTTGCAGAGGTCGGTGCCTCCTGCTCTGAACTTCCTTAGTGAAAGTAACTCACGGTCCTACTGTTCTTCGACTCTCTCTATCTGAACTGCAGTGAAACCGAAGTCACCCTGGAAAACCTGTTCACCTGATGGGTGGGCTTCAAGGAGCCGTTTTCACTATTTGCCATCATATCTTTTCCAATCATATTTCTCTATAAAATTGATTTTCCTCTGTGGCTACCAGTTTTCTTGTTGCCCCATCTTGTTAACTAAACTTAGAAAAAAAGAAATAAAGCAGAAAGCTGAAAAAAAAGTTTCAAGACTTTTAAGTATTATCAAACAAAACTTTTACTGACAAAATTTACATTCCTCTGGAGCTATCTAGCTTTTGGTACCAAAATAAATTTGCTAGTTGCAAGACACATGCTATTAAAAGATCACCACTCAGGCAGTTTTTATCAAGCACACATAATAAGAACAGATTTAAAGTGCTCATCATCACACATAAACAGTCTGAAACACACATTTCATCTTAGCTTACAGGCCCCAAAACTGAAGGAGGGAAGGAAAACAGTCCTCCTTGAGTATGAGAACAAGTATGGCACCTCCACGCCACGTTCCTTACTCCCACCCCTGTGTTCTTTAAATGACGGGAAACGTTCCCTCTCAACTTAAACCTAAAAGGTGAAGAGAATATGCCCACTCCATATTACCTCGACTAGTTTTGTGGATTTTATTCCCTCTAGGGAAAATCACCTTTCCTAGTTTATTGTATGTCCCTCAGAAATACTCCTCAGGCTCACAAACACAGTCATATACTTCCCAGTCCTAGGAAGACATCCCTTGGTGGACAAACAAAAGCCTGGCAAGTAGCAAACCCTCGGATTCACCCAGGTCTCCCTCTGAAGTGAGGCATCACTTTGCCATTGACAAGTTAGGAAAGGTACTTAGACGTGAAGAGAGCTATAAAAACAAGAAGCACCTGGAAAGACCTAATCTCCTTCAACCACATACTGAGAATGCGTTTTAATGTTCAAAGTATTTAGCAACTCCCTGAAAAAAACAAAAAGTGCTACACACTTTGGTCCACTTCAGACCTCAGAACGGAATTATTCTGAAGACATCAGGTGACCTGCCAAAGACTCCTCTGCATGAGATGGTTCGTTTATGTAATCAACGAGAGCATACCACATATAAAGCTACATAATCAGGAAATCAGGACTCTCACCTTCAGAGATGCCAGGCTCATAAAGCAAAAGCATGTGTGGGCATTCGTGAGTGTGTGTACACACATATTACTCCCAAAATATGTGTAGTATTCACAGTAATGAATAGTACATACATGTAAGAAGCCTGGTGCCTGGTAAACCCTTACATATGACAGCAATTATTACAACCATCATGAAGACTGCTACCAAGAAAAGGAAAGGTCCTGAAGAAATAGTAGAAGGACCCTACAGCAGAAGGGTAGCAAGGGATCTGGGAAAGCACAGTTAAAGCTGAAAATGGAAGAATACCTGAATATTCCACAGGCAAGGATGGAAATAAAGAACACTCAGCAGAGACTCAGCTAACATGAAGGTCTGTGGTGGAAATTAGGTGTCTGTCATGGGATATCTCATAGCCCTGCCATTCTAGGTCCAGCCTCAGTGGCTCTGCATAAATGCTTTGTCATGCCAGGGCCCTTTTGTCCTGAGGATCATGAGGAACTGATACATTCAAGAAAGAACTAGCGATAATAGAGAAACCCCCTTCCATGCAGCTCAGCCCCCACCACAGAGCCAAATCTTTAATTAAACCTTCTAAAGAATATCAAAATCTAGTAAACCAAAGTCAGTTTCCATTCTTCAGAAGAAACATGTGAAATATATCTACATGGAAGGCAATTTGAATCCCACCCCTTCCTTTGTGTGGCTTTGCCACCATGCCCAAAGGCCTGACGCCGGTAATTCTGTTATGGAAATTCAGAAGAAAGTGCAGGTCCTATGTCTGCAAAACACTGGAAATGATGCTTTCTACCTCCTGTTTATTTAGCATCCTGGGTTTCATAGTAAGCTAAGCACGATATTTTTCTGAAGAAAAACAGAAACGTTGCCCCCGCGAAGATAACGATTGCCCTGCTGACTGCTTGTCTGAAATTATGAGTAAGTTCTCTGCTATTGGCTGTAAAGATCACACACAACTGACAAAAAGCACAGCCTTAAATGGTCCTGTACATGCCTCTTTCTCTACCCTATTAAGATGCTCGTTGTTTCTTTGATTTATCTGATAATAAATTTTTGATGACTGGTAAGTCTCATAAAATTGCTCTGATGCTGACTGCATTGATTAATAAGTCTGACAAATCGAAAGTGTCAGGAATTCATGTGTAAGAATAAGTTACTGCCAAACATATATTAGATATTCCATAAAGTACAGAATAAAAGGTTGATCTGGTAATTTTATCTTGTATTCATTTTCCTGTAACAATTTATATTTGGGGTCATCATTGTCTTCCTTTGCTAAAAAAAAGAAATCAATAAAGGAAAACTGATTGGGTGTTAAAATCAAGAATTAAACTATGTTTAAAAAATAACGAATTAGTATAACAATAAACCATGTTCTCTAGAATAATAAAGAACTCAGAAATAGTTGCTGGAATGACCCTAAAAGAAGATGTATTCAGAAACTACCTCATTAAAGATGCAGAAATTTGGTGAGATCATTCATCAAAGCAGAACTGAGATAGAAGCCACGCTGGTGTGTGTGTGTGCATGCGTGTGTGTGTGTGTGTGCGCATGCGTGTGAGTGTGTGTGTGTGTGTAAGTGTACACGTGTGGAGGAGCTGTGTGTGTACTTATGCATATGAGCATGTGAAGGCCAGCGGTCAACCATGGTTACTGTTTCTCAGGTCTTGTCTGCCTTGTTTTTGAGGAATAGGTTCTCGCTGCCCTGGGACTTTCCAGGTGTGCTAGGCTGGCTATCTAGCACGCTCCATGTATCTCTCTATTACAAAGCAAGGCAAGGCACCTCACCCAACTTTTTGTTTTGTTTCTTTTTGTCAGAGAGCCCTTGCTGTCCTAGAACTTGCTTTGTAGACCAGGCTAACCTCAAACACACAGAGATCCAGCTGCCTCTGCCTCCCAAGTGCTGGAATTAAAGGAATGTGCCACCATGTTCTTTTTAACGTGGGTTCTGGGGCTTGAACGCAGGTCATCAAGCAAGCACTTTAGAGACTGAACTATTTCTCCAGCCCTTCCTTGAAACTTCCTTTAAGACCAACATAGGCTATAATTATTCTCTTTAGAATTCATGTGTTGTTTCTTTACTTAAATAGTAAGCCTATCATTGAATAAATAAATAGATAGATAGATAGATAGATAAATAAATAAATAGATAAATAAATAAGAAAGAAAGAATCACTACCCAGAGCCTTTCCTCCTTTCTCTGCCTTCAGAGTTTCACAGTAGAGTCACCGTGTCTTTATGGTCTCATGTTGCATAGTATGAAAACAAGTCCTTTATCTTTGATGGCTGTTCTGGGAAAGTAAAACAATTTAGCATCAAGAGGAAAGAACTCTAAAGTGCTTGCCATCTTGGCCATTCACTCAGGGATCTCATGAGTCAAAGTGGGAACAATGATTTTAAAAAGTATGCCAGCTCCAGTTATGAGTGCTGGACTCCAGGCTGGGACAGACTGCGCCTGCGCACTTACAGGAAAAACCCCAACAGGTGTCACATAGGGCTGAAAACGTCCCCTGAAACAGTACATGTCTACTGGGAGCATTCAAGTGACACAAAAGCCTGCTAAACGGCATCTCTCTTTGTGACACTGGTATGGTCAACTTGGTCTTATTTAGAAACCCCCAGGATTGTTGGGGGATGCCTGTGGGTGTATCTGTTACAGCACTTCTACAGCAGACTAAGGGTGAGGACACACCCTACACGTAGGTGGTGCCAATCTCCCAGGCTGGGGACCCGGACACAGTGTAAAGGAACAATGGAGACAGCCAGCCCAAGAGCACGGTAACCGTTTCTGCTCCTTGGCTATCATCTGTGCACTGCTCTGTTCTGCCACTGTCCCTCTAGCTAGATAGACTGGCATCCCGGAAACCAAATCTTAGGCAAAACAAACGTTTCCTCTTATGTTGTCTATCAGATGCTTGGTCACTGGGACAAGAAAAGAAACTAACAAGTTCCTTATATGGGAAATGAAATGGTGTCCAGTGGGCAACAATCTATGAAATGTTCCCTCTTGAACCCTCTAGCTAAAGACTGGCATTCTCTTAGCTTTCTATCATTCGCAAGGTACCTTCAAATTCAGACCAGCTTGGATTTTGACAAGATTTAGCCTTAAAACCATTCGCCTGCATCAAAACCTTGTGGGAGCCGGCCTGTGGCAAACATGGTGAAAACCGTGTTTTGGGGGATCATGCTACTCCAGATGCCAAGCAGGGACACAGTACCTGGATGGCAATCTTGAGGGGGCATGGATGGGGAAGTGCTTTGCAGGGACATGTTACTCCAGATGCCAATCTTGAGGGGGTACAGGTGGGAACACAAGACCTCAGAGGAGACGGCAGGATGATTCTACGGCACTTGGGTAACAATATTATGGAGTAGGGGTGACGTTCTCTTCCATCAGCCCTACTATTTGATGAAGATCTAGTAAATCCTACCCTAAATTCAGAATGTGACCATGTTTGAACACAGTATTGTTATAGGAGAAATCAAGTAAACTAAGACCATTAGGATGAGTCTAAACCCAGCGGGACTGGTGTTCTTGTTTGTTAAAAACATGTAAATTTGGTCACAGAACAGAAGGGCATAGAAAGAAAAATAGGTGAAGAGGAGCAGGGAAAGAGAGCCATCCATCTACCAGGGCAAGAAGAAGGATCCACCCACATAGCAGGAAAAGAGGAACCCACATACCTGGGTGACTGACAGGCTTGAAGAGGCACTGCCACATGGTCCTCAGAAGGAACCAACCCCCCTGACAGCTGGCCTGGGATTACTGGCTTGCATTATGGTATGGTAAGTCAAATGCCAGTGTCAATGCCAGTAAACCAATTCCAATAGTTAAGGTAAAATTACCAGAGCAGAAACCCCCATAAAAAGACAAAATAATATTTTTTAAAAGTCAGAGTAGTCATTTATTTAGCATATCATGAAAAACTCATATTTGGCATCTGATTCAACCACTAACCAACCACTATCTAACTGGGCAGAGACTGAGTATAGGCTTACATATTTAATATTTTAAAGATAATAGAATTATTACATTACTAATATGGGCTTCACATATTACTATTATGAAGCTAGCTAAAAATAACTATACTAGTGAGCAACTATTTTCTTTACCATAAACATTTTCATACCATAAATCTTAAAATCACACATGAAACAATATACAAACTCAACATAATAAAACATAAAAATTATCTCCCTGATGCTTGATGAGTAAGTTGGAACCCTGACAAACGTCTGTGAATATAACTTATGTTTAAGTTTTTATCTGATAAAGTTGGTTGAAACACTTTTCATAACATAACTCACTCTGATCCCATATGCCTGACAACAAGGAAAAACACTTAACTGCCAAAAATAATAGTAATAAATAAATAACACCTTCAACAATGCCCAACTAGAATAAGAGCTTGGGGTTCAGTGAAAAGCTAGCATGCAATAAAATAAGATACAACTGTGTAGAGAATAGAAACCAGAGGCAGTTTAGTTTGATCATATAAAAGTGCCACTTTTTAATTTATCTCTCAAATAAAAAAAGTAAATTCAAGCAATATTTCACTGTAGTTGGATAGAAAGCATTGAGCTCTGAGTGCTCCAATTGGGGAATCTGAGAAAGATTATCAATACGGAGGGCTATCTTTGTCACTGAAGATGTCAATATTGGACAGGTCAAAGTGATTATATCAAGTGACTACTATCTAATCATGGAACTCAAAACAGTTCCTCTTGAATAGGAAATCACCTGACATATTTCCTTTGGGGAATGTGGATAGAGTAGTTGGTGTTTATTTTCTTCCTGTCAAGTGTGAGAAATTATACATATTATACTAGTCTTAAAATGACATCATAGTGTGGCATGCCACACATCACAGGCTATACAGAAGCTCAGTGAAAGTCTGAATATCAAAAATCAAGAGAGGGAGTGAAGGGGGGAGAGAAGACAGGAAGGAAAGGGATACTGAAGCAAAAGGAGAGGAAGAAGGAGAAAGAGAAGGAGGAAGAAGCAGGGAGAGAAGGAAGGAGGAGGATGAAAAGGAAAGAGAAAGAGGAACAGGAGGGAGAAAAGGAAGAAGAGAGGGGAAGAGGAAAGGAAAGAAAGGAGAGGAAGAGGAGGAGGAACAGGGTGGGAAAAGAGGAATGGAATGGGAGACAAGAAAAAGGAGGGAGAAGAAGGAGAACGGGGAAAAGAAAGAGGTGAAAGAGGAAGAGGCTATTCCATACCTTAAAATGATCAATTGATGGATTCTGTGGGCAAAGTTCAGAATAAACATCTCCTCCACAGACAGAGCAGGTTTGCCCCCACTTTTATCCTCTAGAGGTAAATCAGGAATTTCTAATGACAACTGCAGGAGTCACTGAGAAAAGTACAAAGCACAGGGCTTCACCTCCTGTCAACCTTGGTACCACCAGGTCCCTGCAGAATCTCAGGAAATCGACATCCTCAAGGCATGACCACACTAGAGGGAGGACCTGAGGAAAACCACGACAGTCATTGTGGACATCAGAAGGGACCATTTCCAAAGTCTGGATTTCTACCTAAGCATGTCGAGAGGGAACCATTCCAAAATAGGATATTATCAAGTGTCATTTTGTATAGACGCCACCTGGAACACCAGCAAGATTCTAAAGGCTGGATTTCAAGCCTTCGCAGGTTGAACTTCACAG
Organism: Microtus oregoni; assembly: GCF_018167655.1. Taxonomy (NCBI): domain Eukaryota; kingdom Metazoa; phylum Chordata; class Mammalia; order Rodentia; family Cricetidae; genus Microtus; species Microtus oregoni. The sequence continues at coordinate 22,885,025 of NW_024543094.1, forward strand.
GTGTGGCGGGTGAAGACTATCAAGTGTAACTCGCAGAGTATCAGGGCACGGGAAATGTCAAATGGAAAGCACCTTTCTTAATAAAAATTGAATCATTTAACACAAGAGTAGAGAAAACAAATCTTCATAAACACGTTTAAAAGAATAAAGGAAAAAAACTGTTTATAGAATAAATTATGAATATGTCCAATTAAAAATATTAGTTATGTGTGAAATTTAATAATTCTAAGACACAAAATAGAAAGGAAAAAAATCCTTCAATGCAAAACTTAAGTGATTCTCCAAAAAAAATGGAAGACAGAAAAATATTCCACATTCTTCCTCCAACAGTCTATGTATCTCCTGTTACCCTCAAAGGGAAGCACGACTTTACTAGGACAATTACAACTATGACCAGACAGAGAAAGAGTTGGGCAACTAAATCAAATGTTGACAGTCACTATTACATAAACATTTTTAAATTCTGTGCTCACAGTCCATGTGCTATATGGGGAAAAATGAAAGCTATGGGATTTTATGATTTAATGCCATCACCTTAACAAAACTAGCCTAGCCAAGCTCTAAGAGAGTTACATTTATTTAGAGAGAAATAGGGAGAAATAGGATCGTCACTCAAGCAAATAGCTTCAAACAATTTTTAAAAAAGATCTCTCTCTCTCTCTCTCTCTCTCTCTCTCTCTCTCTCTCTCTCTCTCCAGTGCATGGGTGTTTGATTTTGTGAGTTCATGTGCTCGTATGTCCAGGAGCCTGCAAAGACCAAAAGAGACCATATGATCCCATGGACCTTGAGTTACAGGCTTTTGGTTGACACTCTATAAATTCTGGGAACTGAACCCAGGTACCCCGAGAGAGGGCTCTCAATTGCTGAGTCATCACTCCAGCTCTGCAAGTAATCTTGGAAATGTCCTTGGAAGTTTTACAACATGGCGGCTATTAAAACTCAAGAAAGATAGTAATGGTGATGATTTCATGCTTTTATGCTTGCAAATGATTGACTCTTTGTTCTTGGAACCAACCCTCACAATTACCAATGTCATCATGATCCTTAATTCTCTGAGGTCTTATTATATTTCTTTTGTTTTCCTCTCTGGCAGAGATAAACTATTCTACTTTATTCATTTATGAGAGACACACAGTGGTACAATGTACCAAGATGCGGACACTAAGTGGGAATCTAAAAACTGGTGGCTATCTTGGAAGCTGGCTACTGAACGTTCAGAGCGGATGGGCAGCTGAGGTTTGCCTGTATAGCTGTTACCTCTCCATTACTGTGACACAATGTCTGAAAATCAACTTCAAGGAAGAAAAGATTTATTTTGGTTCACAGTTTCAAGGGGGTAAGTCCACACACCCTGCTTGGCCCCATCACTGTGGGTCCATGGCACAGCAGAACATCACAGTGGGCACAGCATGGCAGACCAGAGCTGCTCACCCATGGGAAGTGGACATGAGCCTTCTTATAACGTACCCAAATCCATACTGAACACTGAGTTCTGAGTCACCGAAGAGGATTGAATTTGTACCTGTATGTTTTTGACTACAAGTCAACCCCAAACACACCTAAGGACTGTATCACTTGTTAGTGAAGGGGTGTGGTTGGTGCTTGCAGAAGGCACACCCTTTGAAAGAAGAGGTGGAGGTGCAGTCTCAGGCTCAGTGCAGTTTAAGGGAATGGGTCTCTGCAGGAGGTCAGCAAGGTTTGAAAATGTCTCAAAGGTCAACATGTATGGAAGGCTGCCTCTGCAGCCTCGGGCAGAGTCAGTTGTGACTTGTCTAAGGTTGGCTTCCCCACTCCACCTAAGTGTCCTGGTAGTTTTGTTGCTGTGCCTGTACAAAGTAAAGAGATGTGACACAACCCTACCCAAAATTTAATACTTTCAATGGCTTTCTCTTTTTCCTTTAATACTTTGTAGCAACCCTTGACATTTTGTTTGTTTGGTTTTTGAGACATGGTTTCATTGTATAATCCTGGTTGTCCTGAATCTGGCTCTATAGACCAGGCTGACCCTGATATCACAGAGATCTACCTGTCTCTGCCCCCGGAATGCTGGGATGAAGGTGTGCGCCACCACTGGCTGGCTGTACTGATCCTTGTTAAAGACATGTGCAGACAAAATGGACCAGAGGTGCCAAAAGCTTGAACTTCATCGTATATTGTGGGGGAAATAGAATGATACATTTATTAAATTTAAACAGGAAGCCAGCTATACATATGTAGCAGGTATAAAGGAAATTATAAATGACTGGGAGTAGAATATAGTCAACTTTTAAGATTAAAAGCAATCTCTATATCAAAGCTTTAAGGAAAGCTTTGGTCTTTCCTGTTTATTTCTACTGTACAGAGGTATTGTTTGCATGTGGCTTAATTTATTTCCAGACACAATAATTACACCAAAAAGATCTACAGTGTACTGTATACTGTTTACCAGTATGTAAAATTCACAGAGAGAATCAAAAGGTCCTGATGGTTCAACCCTCTCCTTAGTCTTTCTGAAGATATTCATAAAACCATCTGCTAGCTTTGTGTATCCATCTACAATTCCCTAGAAAAAACTAAAAGGCTTTCAGAGTTTTCATTAGATATGATTCCCTGCTTCACATGGCTGTCTTAGAGTGAGAGAGCCCACATTCTGGGTTCCAGATGCACTGGTAAGGGTACAGAGACTGGGTACCAGATGCCCTGGTAAGGGCCCACAGACTGGGTTCCAGATGCACTGGTAAGGGTACAGAGACTGGGTACCAGATGCACTGGTAAGGGCCCACAGACTGGGTTCCAGATGCACTGGTAAGGGCCCACATTCTGGGTTCCAGATGCACTGGTAAGGGTACAGAGACTGGGTACCAGATGCACTGGTAAGGGTCCACAGACTGGGTTCCAGATGCACTGGTAAGGGCCCACATTCTGGGTTCCGGATGCACTGGTAAGGGTACAGAGACTGGGTACCAGATGCACTGGTAAGGGCCCACATTCTGGGTTCCAGATGCACTGGTAAGGGTACAGAGACTGGATACCAGATGCACTGGTAAGGGCCCACATTCTGGGTTCCAGATACACTGGCAAAGGTACAGACTGGTTTCCAGATGCACTGGTAAGGGCCCACAGACTGGGTTCCAGATACACTGGCAAAGGTACAGACTGGTTTCCAGATGCATAGGTAAGGGCCCACAGACTGGGTACCAGACACACTGGTAAGGGAGCACAAACTGGGTTCCAGATGCATAGCCTGGGTCCCAGATGCACTGGTGACTTAAAGAACTTCTAGGCTCTGACTCAGCAGCTATTAGACGATGTGTTAGTTGATTAATAAAGCCCATTTATGTCCATTATACCCTGGGACAGGTTTGCCCACAGTGCAGAAGGAAAGGTAAGTTTGTTTTAATTCTACATGCAGATAAAATAACTAGTCCTCATAAATCAAGCAAGTCGGCTGGTTTTGCCGGATTCCCCAGCGAAGAGAAATAAATGCTTGGTGGTTTTTCGTAATTGCCCACCTGCCCTCGAGCACTGTTCCCACTAACCCACGTGAAAGGAGAATCCCCCAAGGGGGCGTATTTCCCCGGGGAGAAAAGCAAGCCACAGGGTAGAAGAACGAGGGAGAAGCATCTTTTGTGTCAAGTCAGGCTGGGAATGAGAATGTGGGCTTGCCACACTGCAAATTGCACCCTTCATGGGGACGCCCGTGTTCCAAAGGCCTCTTTCAACTAACACGTCTTCAGCCCAGCATTTGTCAAATGTCTCCTTTTGTTAACTTGTTGACAAGAGTGAACTTGTCAGCTTTTAAAATGGCTGCGGTCGCTGTGTGCACGCCTAAATGGAAATGTGGGAAGTGCGAGCTACTCCCTTTCACAGTAGATCTTGTCAAGCACTCAGACTTCAGCCGGGCTGCTCCTTCAGCAGGAAAAAAAAAATCTACCTCTGGAAAGGTAACAAGCAGTGATGGGTCCATCAAATTTCTACAGACATCAAAGAAGTCAAATAGAAATAAGTAGGTGAATAGGTATCATCCCCAAAAGAGTTCAAAGGTGATGTGTGCTTTAGCAACGGAATGAAAACGCTACTGTGTTTAAATGTGTTCCCGAACTCCAGACTCAGCCACTCAGTTTACATTACCAGGGGCACAAGACATAACGGGTAACACAATCACAACAGCCAGTATCTTCCCCTTGAAGCAAGAAGACAGGTGGACACAGAGCAGTCTCCACCTGAGAAATGGCTACGACCAATGAACACCCAGAGTGTATGTATTCTTCAGAGCATCTCTGAAGAGCCATATGGCGGGGCTGGTGAGATGGCACATAGGATGGATCACTGGGTAGAGGGGCCTGTACACATGTCTGATAACTGGAATTAAACTCCTGGGGACTACAATAGGAAAGGACCCATTCCTTACAATTGTCCTCTGACCGCTACATGTATGTCATAAATACACACACACAATGAAAAACAAATCAACATCCTAGCTGCCAACACCTATTGCTCTTCTTACTGCTTCACTAAGCTCCTCTTTGAATAAGTGAAATCATCTCCAAAAACCTAGGGTTTCATTTCTGCCCAATCACCAATTCGCTGTCCATTTTGAGTATCCACGTTTTTCCCTGTAGCCCATCAGAGCCTGTAAACCAGATGAGCCAGCCTTGTGCTTGTCACATCCCTACATCCAGGACATCTTGGGGATGTGCTTAAAGGTGTCAAAGGCACTGGGGAAAATTTTTCAATCACCTGCATGAAAAGAAAACTTTCTGGAATGTTCCCTAATTCTTTCCTGCTTCTACCTAGGTAAAGGATGAATTGGATAAGGGGAAGTGGGGGAGGAATTTATCCTCAAATTTCAAAATTTCAAATGCCGAAATCAAACTGTTTTCATAGGTGTACATGTATCTTTAATATGTGGCCATATAGTAATATAAGTACATTATATTATGCACATTAGATTATGTGTATGCACATTAAGTGTTTTTAAATAGAGGAGATATGATATATCAGATAAAGTAAAAGATATAAAGAAACAAAGAAGTAATTATTAGAAATTATAAGGATGGCTGGGGAGCAATGATAGTTGGCAAAGTGCTTTCTGGTTAGCATGAGGCTGGGTAGATTCCCAGCACTCATACAGAAGAACCACTTAGGCTTTAATCTCAGAGCTGGGGAAGCAGAGAGAGTGATGCCCTGGGACTCGGTGGCCAGGCGGCATGTCCATCTTGACAAGCTCCAGGCCAGTGACAGACCATGTCTCAGTGGACAGCATTCCTAAAGAATGATGCCCAGAATTGGCCTCTAGTCTGCATGCACATGTGCACATATTCACATACGTGCATGCATACACATGACCACATACCCCTACCCACCCCCACACAAAAGAAACTATAAAACTTCAGGTTCTTTGAGAACCTAAGACTTAGGCACTGGACATGGAAGTTGCCTTCACAAGAGTAACGAGAGCCATGAATAAAGAGCCACGTGGTCTCCTGTCAAACTTGAAAAGGTGGTTTTAGATTTTTTAATTTTTAGAATTAGAGTACTATTGTTTCTGATAGAAGGACACTATGCAATGTTGCTTTGGCGGTAATGGAATGGAGGTGGGCGCTAATTACCTCGAGGGTGCGTCTCTCTGTCCATGTCCTTGCAGAGGCCCCCAGGCTGCAAACAGTCCTGCATGTTAACATGTGAGGACGAGTGATGTAGAACAGTGCTGGACATGCAAGCGCTTCATGACTATGACCTGGGAGTCTGTATCTTAACTGCATAATGATCCATATTTTAACCTAGCCTATCTTATAAATGATGCTAGTTATGATGACAGAATATGGTTTAAAAAGCTGAGAGAAAGAAAGCCATCAACATTCACTCCTGTCCCAAGGAGGTGGGAAGAGGTCACAGTGCACCCTGCCCTTCAGTGCTGAACAGAGTAGTGGATGGTACCCTAAAAAGGAGACATGGTCTTTGCACGCTTCCTTACACTTCTCAGCGTTGATTTAACTCTACCGAAGGTGATCCACTTTGCCACAGTTAATCTAACACACAAGATAGGTTTATATAATACACAGACTGCTTCGTTACAGCAACCCTCAAGGCGAGGATGCTAATAACGGAGGAGGTGAGAATATAAACATCAGGGCTGAGGAGACTGTTCAACAGGCAAGGTGCCTGCCAGGCAAGCACGTCAGATCCTCAGAACTCACACAAGACCGGACACAGACACCACAGCACTCACTAGTGCTCCCATGGTGACATGTGGGATAGAAAAGGAGAAATGCTAAGCTTGCAGGTAGGTTTGTCTGGCATACACAGCACTGAGATCCCATCTTTTTTTTTGTTTGTTTGTTTTGTTTTTGTTTTTTTCAAGACAGGGTTTCTCTGTGGCTTTGGAGCCTGTCCTGGAACTAGCTCTTGTAGACCAGGCTGGCCTCGAACTCACAGAGATCCACCTGCCTCTGCCTCCCGAGTGCTGGGATTAAAGGCGTGCGCCACCACCGCCCGGCTCTGAGATCCCATCTTAAACAAGGTGGAAAGCAAGGGCTGACATCCAAAGTCATCCTTGACACCCATGTGCACACTGTAGTACCTGTGCACTACCCCCGAACACACAGGTAAACACACATACATATACAGGTGTGAACATACACACACATGTATATGTTACTGATTAAAATCATCACGTATTCATCTTCAAATAACTAATGAACTAAGTAAACAAGATACCCCTTCTTCATCCAGAATCCTAACTAGGACTGAATCAATTGAATCCATTGATAAGATGTATAATGATGATTAATGGCCTAATAATGACTCCGAGGTACCATAAACCCCAAGAACTCACAAATTAATCTTTATAAATGAAATTCAACTTAGTAGTGCTTTCATACACAATGAATTCTAATCTCCCATAAATTATAAATTAATTTAGACTAAATCAAAAGTTGTTAATTGGAATAAAAAGCAATGCTTCCTCTACTTCTGAATTAATAGAGGCTGGTCTGGGCACTTTTCTGCATATTACCACATAAAAAAAGTTCCATAGCCTTGCATTTGATAACAAAAAATTATCAGCTGTGAGCCAGAAAAAAAAAAAAACCATGATGCCAATAATTACCAAGAAGCACAAAATAATCTGTTAAATTGCAATTATATTTTCACACATTTTCATTAACTAAACAACTTCTAAGGCTGAGTTATATTTGCATTTTTGAAAATCTGGAATCTATAATGACTGTACATACCTGTTCAGTCCATATACAATAATGAACTCTACATGTACATTATTCTGAGGGCTTGCCTCATGAATGTCTCAGCATTATCTAGAAGGTATGCTGTAGTTGTTTTACCTACAAGGAGGTGCTGCCATATTGTCAGCTTCTATGTAAATTCTGCCTTCCTGTGCCATTCTGCCACTGAGCTAAGTTCCCAAAGCTTCAGAGTATTTCCTTCTCTCCCCAGCATAGTCTTCTCTACAGCACCCCTGCTGGAAGACTGCAGAATGACAGCTGGCCATTTACAGAGACTGCCTCTGTCCTGTCACCGGATCCAGACCCACTGGCCCAGTACAGCCTTGATGTTTTCAGTTGGGAGTGGGGGTAAGGCTTTTTCTATTCTCAAAAAGAAACCAAGAGACTCTTGAGGGAGCACATCCTTTATTGATATTCTTGCTTTGCTCTAGCAGGCAGGATGCTAAACTGGAGCTGAAAATAGAAGCAGATAAAATACAACTGGATTTTTCTCAAGTCTCCCTGAAGATGGTTAAAACTACACTAGCCTTCTGCATTAGGAACCAGGGAAGCATAGAGATAAATGAACATCTTAGGGTGTAGGAGCTAGGGGGAGATCAAAATGACAGAAGGCAGCACTCGTAGGCGGGAGGTGGGAAGATACCCATGAACCCTGAAACACGAGGAAGAGAGAAGTGGGAATCATCAGTTATTGTGGGAGGGGCTTCCCATGGTCCCCCTTAACCGTAAGGGGGGACTTGAGATATGGTGTAGTCATGACCTAAAGCTCGCTGGTTCTTCTTTCTCTTCCCTCCTCATCTTCTGTCTGTCCTGTTTCCACTGGAGCTCATTATCCCACTAGAGTAAAACCTTCTGCACAATGGAATGGCTGGCCTGGTATTCTCTACAGATTTTATAAATAAAGGCTAAACAAGGTTTCTCACAACATGTAACTCTCCTATACAGAACAGTAAAGGGCACTCTGATCTTAACATGTCTGGTTAAGTTCCTGGAGTACAATGCATATTTAACCAATTTAATACCTTAAAAATTCTCTAAACAGAACTGGCAAAAATGCCCTTGAACATGTCAAGTAAAAATACTGTACATCTATCAAAGACAATTTACCACCTGGAGTTTTCAGTAAAACATTTAGCAAAGCTATGTGCTCACTACCAACACACAGAGAAAAAAATGCCAAGATGTTTTTTAAAAACACATTTAAATATTTAAAATATTAATTTAAAAATCAGTTTGAAGTTTAAGAAAAGCATAATTTACTTACTACTTGTAGGTCTCAGAACGGATATATTCAAAAACATGGGAAACACCAAGCTGGAACTGATCAGCAATTGGGGTGACCCAGGGGTTGTTCTCTGCTTTGAAGACCTGCTTCTGACCAGTTAGATCCAAATTGCCTGAAAAGATGGAGAGAAGGAAAGGGAAGCTGAAGGTTCTGTCATCCAACAGGGTAAGCATGAAGAAATCCTTAAGTACACTAAGTCATTTTTATTTTATTTTTTAAAGCTCTTAGCCCAAATCTTACTGGTACACATAAGCAGTGTTGATGATGATACCCTGATTCAAGAAACTGATACCAAATGGAGGGAGGGAGGAAAGAAGAAGGGAGGGAGGAAGGGAGGGAGGCAGGGAGGAAGGGAGAGAGGAAGGGAGAAAGGGAGGAAGGAAGGGAGGGAGGCAGGGAGGAAGGGAGAGAGGAAGGGAGAAAGGGAGGGAGGGAGGAAGGGAGGGAGGAAGGAAGGAAGGAAGGGAGGAAGGAAGGAAGGAAAGTACAGAGGGAGGAGAAGAGGGGAGGGGAAGAGAGGGGAAGAGAAGAAACAGAAAAGTTCATAAGCACCAACTTAAGAAGATGCTTTGTCCAGTACAGCATGCCATATTTTGCTAGGTTTTTCTATAGAGACTAAAAGTCTTATTCAAGACTGAAAGTGGGACTGGAGAGATGGCTCAGCAGTTAGGACAGTACACTGCTCTTGCACAGGGCCCAGGTTTGGTTCCCCACACCCACATAAAATGGCTCACAATCTCCTTTAACTCCAGTTCCAGGGCAATCCAGAACCTCTGCCTTCATAGCCATGGACAGATTCACCCATGGACATACTCACCCATGCATATAACTAAAATCAAAGTTATTCTCTAAAACAAAAGTTTGAAAGAAGAGATAACATTGAAACCTCCTGGTGACACTTGTGTGTATCGGCATTTCATTTGTATTTTATAAATAAAGCTTGCCTGAGGATCAGAAAAGTAAAACAGTCACACTGGCCAGCCTTATAGACCAGGCAGTGGTGACACACATCTTTAATCCCAGTAGACACACTAGCTTGCCATAGAAAGCAGGTGGTAGTATACACACCCTTAATCCCAGCACTAGAGAGGATTATAAAACAGGAGGAGACAGTTCTCATTCAGTGTCTCATTCTGAGATTCCTAAACGTAGGATCGCCAGTTTGGACTGAGGTAGAGGTAAGAGCCAGTGGCTGACTGTTTTGCTTCTCTGACCTTCAGGCTGAATCCCAATTTCTGTCTCTGGGTTTTTATTCATGGTGCTACACTAGTGTTAGTGGATCTAAGGCAAATCAGATCGCCAGAATGTTCTTCATCAAGCACAAAACCAAGTAAGGTGATAGGAGGGCATTCCATTGCTGTGTTACCCTGTATCTACCCCTCAAGAATGATGAGCACATGGAAAACCAGTCCTAAGTGAGTCTCATTAACACGGTGATGATGCAGGCTAACACTTGTATCGCTCTAATCAGTTTACAAATTACCTTAGGAAATTACTCCCTCGTTTAGTTTTCTAGCAATCTCCGAGCTCAGTTACTAACATCACTTTATAGGTGAAGAAATGGACATTTGGGGTGAATGAACTAATGTGCCCCAGATCAGAAAATGTCAGCACGGGAATCTGAATCTGGTTCCAAACCTTGTTTTCTTGCCATGGCCAAAACAATCTATGTGCGTGTCCATCTAGATCAATAATGTGTGTTAATGAAGCATTGAAGCCAGGAAGTTCCCTCCCACCTGTGGATCACCTACTCATGATCAATCGAATCTTCCTGCCCCAACTTTTGGACTCCTCAAAAATAGAAAAGGAACCATGAAGGTACTTCCTTCCACCTGTCAGTCAACAGAAGACAAGATCAAAGACAGAGTACTTCTACAGCAGGAATGGATATGGCTTCACCTGGAGAGTCCCCACAGCCTTTTCCTGAGAGGTCCAATTTCAGTCTTCTGTTCTGCAGCCAAGGGCTGTTTGAACAGAGACTCTCAGCAATTACCCTTCTCAAGACATGCCAAGTGACATGGCTGTCCTGTTTGGACGCGTTACTGGCATTTTCCCAGAACTGATGGTAAGGACAATAAAAATATATTCTTGAGATGCAAGTAGACCAACACAAATAATCTTCCCATTCCTCTGAGCTCTGGGAATGAAGGACTAAACGATAAAAAATTATTTTCTTTTGTGATATGTAGTGTATGCATGTGTGTGTGCGCGTGGTGTGTGTGTCTGTGTGTGCACGTGCGTAAGCACATGTGTGTAGTCTAGGAACAAATGTTGGGTGTCTTCCTCACCTGCCACCCTGCTTTTCTCAGAGTATCTCTCAATAAACCTGGAGGTTACTGAAATCGACTGGCCAGCAAGCCCCATGATCCTCCTGTCTTGCCCAGTGTCAGGATGATAAGAATGCACCATTGTGCCCATGCTTAGCTTTTCACACAGCGTTGGGAATTTGAGTTGAGATTCTCATGCCTACAGGGCATATACTTTACTGACTATGCCATCTCTCCAGCTCCAAAAATTTTTGCTACAAAGTGGTTAAATTTGTTTCTTCTTAAAACAACTTTGATGCTTTCCCCTTTGTTATAAAAACTGAAAAAAACAGAGAAAGAAAAATATTAATGAAAAAAGAGGCCATGATATTAAAGGATGAGGGGTGTGTCGGAGGATTTGGAAGTAGGAAAGGGAAGGGAGAAACATTATAATTGTGTTATAATCTCAAAAATAAAAAAATACATTTCTACAAGCCTACAATAACTTTTAGAGAAGACATATTACTAAATATTAGAGAAGTAATTAATCACATCTTTCCAAAGAAACTGATTTTGTTGATATAAAGTACAAAAACAAGCAGATACATTGCTCTCCAAGATTATCAATACTGTCAATTTCCTCAAGTTAATGATTAAACATTGGTCAGCTATTATATCACCCGGAAAATTAATGAGCTTGATTCTCCAAATCATTTCGTGTACTTTGGGAGAGGGAGTGCTGTTGTGGTTCCTAAGAGGGAGACTAATCTCTCATTTGCATTTTTCTGTAGCTCTGATTTCTTCTTATGATCTAGGTTTTCAATTCCTAAGTCATCTCTTCCATACCACTCTGTCACTAATGCTTGACCTTCAGAGTCCCCTTATCCTAAAGAGGATGATGATAGAAATATTAAAAGGTAAGTCCATATTTCTTATATGTTGTATCTTTCATGAACAATATACACTCTATACCCTGTCCTTAGGATGCACGACCACCTGAGCAAGGTCCCTTGTACTAGGTATTAGTCACTACAGGAACAATTCAATAAAAAGCTGAAGTGAACAAACCCCTCTAACACACCCACCTGGCATGTCACTGAAGCTGACATATTGTCATCTTCCTGCATCTAAGTTCTTCCGACCCACTTAGCCTTGTCAACAATGAATCAAAGAAAGATCACTGGGACAAGGTGTAAATACTACAGATTGATGGAATTAGGACACAAACTGACTTCTAAACAAAAGGGATTCCCCCAATCGGAGGGAATTCGGTGGGAACTCTCTTCCCTTTCTGACCCTAATGCTGGTTACCCTGCTGAGAAGTATAGCTGAATTTCACTTGGTACAGTTCTAATCTGCAGACCAAGCATCCAGGGCATTGCATCATTTGCCCACTACCATGAACTAAGGCTGTAGCAATGGCTTCCTCCGAGTGTGTGGTTTAGACAGAGACCACAGGAATATGAGGTTTTCATCACTTCACAAAGAGGAACAGGGACTTCCAAAGGCAAGCTGTGTTGAGGCACAAAGGATTTCTGGCTGTGCTATATTTCCAGGGCCTTGGGTCAGTGTAAGAGTGCACGGGTCATGGCAGAGACTGGGGAAGATGCCATGGACCAGCATCGGTTAATTCAAAGTTCAAATTTGATTGACACAGACAGTTAGGAAAGGGGGCTGGCTTCTTTTTCTGGACTATATCATGAGCTCCTTTCTGCTGCGTACTAAGGCTTGCCCCAATAACCTGAAAACACAAGGACAAGATGGCATGGTGGTTCATATCAATAATGCTAGGGGACGAAACTGAGACGGGGTGGTATGAGTTCTAGGCTAGCCTGGCCTATACAGACTCTGTCTCAAAAAAATAAGTATGATACAAACAAATTTTCAATGTAGCATCCTTGAACTTAAGATTTCACATTTCTACAGGAAAGAAGAATCTACGGTCTACTGCGGGCCAACTACCAAGATGTTAAAGTATGGGCATAGCCTCTGGTTAACTACCTGACAGTGTCTTACAAACCCTGCAGTCTTTAATGGCAAGCTTCTGAAAATAATGCACAAAGATCCTATGCTCCCTCGCTGCCACACTTGGAAGACAAACCTAAGGGAATAATGCCAGGAAAGGTCAGCCATACCTTTCTGCCTGAAGCCCTCAGCCCCCTGGAGATCTGTCAGTCCCTGGTGATGTCTCTATTTAGTGCTGTCAGTGGAGACGGGAGAGGCACAGAGGATTGCTAATGACTTCTGCTAACTGGAGCACAGAGGGGATGCTGACTGTAGGCTAGACATGCTCCCTTCAGGGAAAAGGAGTCATAACCCGATGTGTGAGAGTGAGAGGAAGCAGAGAGGACCATGGGATATTATTCATCAGCATCGCCATTTCCATCACTTTGAATCCATTCTGCTGTTCTGCTCTCTGTGCTGCGGGGTGGAGAGGGAGAGCCGAGTTACCCTATGCCTTTATCTTCTGCTGATTTTAGTATCAGTGCGGCTGAAGCAAATACACAGGGGCCCTCACAACCCAAGATGAACCGAGGGGGAGGCGTGTCTGAGAGGAGAGAATGGTTCAAGTTCACTGAAGAGAAAAACAAAACATCAGCTTCCTGTTTGATGAAAGGATGGTGAAGACCACATGGACGGTCCACAACAAACCTTGAAGGAGGAATCAATTACCTGGAACCAAGATGGAAATTACAGGTGATCCTAACAGAGCAGCATCTCCCCAGAATTATCACGGGAGCGGGCATGATGGGATGAGCATCTTTTGCTTTTCGACTTAACGTCACTGGTAGTTAACACAATCCCTACTTCTGTGCAGCTGCAATCCGTCCAGAGAGCGATCTGTCTCCCGGTTCTCTTATCTCACTCTGCACCGGCCTGGCATGCAGCAATTTCAGAAGAGGGCTAATATAATTAGAGTGAAGATGGACCATTATGGCGTGAGAAAAGATGACATCTGTCTCATATCGGCCTAGCAACAAGTTCCCATCGCCTCGGCGAAGCTCGTCTGTCAGCTGTCGGGGTGTGTTCCCTTTTAAGTAATAACAGGCAGGCAGCATCTCATCCTGCTGTCAGTCAGCCTGCAATCGCCCTCACACTGCACGCTTCAGTGCATCCAGCAAGGAGCCCTCCCCCAGGCCCCTTTATTAGAAGGCTGAGCAGTGCCCTGGTGGTGCTCTAACAAGGACCAGGCAGCAGGATTAAGCACTGTGACAAAGAGGATCTAATAGGCTCCAAAGTGGTGCATCTACAGACACGCTGGCTGGCTCGCAGACACAAACTCACTTTGCTCACTCCTCAGTCGGGAGGAGCGGGCCGCTGGGGGAGCCAGGCAGCACCTTGATTAGCGGTGACCCTCTGACCGATGCTGCTATGAAGATCATCTATCACTCAGAGGCTTATTCTGCAATTGCAAATTGGATTTTCCATTTTATTACCTGCAAAAGGACCACATATGCCTCTTTCTCAGCCCCTAGTACAGCCAGCTTGGCTGTGCGGTGGTAATTGTGTAAACTCTAAATCATGCAATACAATCATTCGCCTTGCTGGTTATAAACGTGATTGAATGCAATAGGCAACCAAGGCCCCATTAATAAGCTTGCTCATTTTCACTTATGGAAATTGGTTGTTTCCCGTAATCACACTGTGAAAATTCTTCCCGGGAACTCAAGATCCTGACGCGGGTGGCCAGGAGCACCGTTTATCACACTGCAAGCAGGGCAAGGCGGGAGAGCTGGGTAAATTTTTCACGTCATCAAAATGGCATTTCCTCCCTCCCCAATTTCACAATGATGCCACAGAGAGCACTTAAATTAATGTACTCCGAAAGTCAGGTTCTCCCTCACTCATAAAAATCTAAGACCATGGTCTAACAAGGCTAACCTAGAAAACCATGGCCGACTAGGGATTCCATCATTCAGATCCCAAGCTTGCTTAAGCCCAGGTAACTGATGCTCATGAAGGAGCACAGACAAGATCGCATGGTACCTGGAAAGTACCCCCTCCCCTGCTCGGCAGTCAATCCCCACAAGGAATCTAATGGCAAACAAGGACAACACAACATAAAAGGTGTGTTGATAGTTGTCCCATATAGAAACTATATATATATAATATATATACACACACACATATATATATGTATATATTATATATGTGTATATTTCATTCCAGTGTGCAACCCTGGCAATTATAGAAATGTGTGATTATAGCTGGCTGACTATGCAAAGTCCCTCTGTCTTCAGTTCTATTTTACTGAATGAAAAATAATAAAAGCTTATAAGATGATAGCCATTTTGCAACAGAAAATACTTGTAATAATAATCTCAGGGACTAGAATGCTCACTACAAGGTGATGAGACAAGAGTGATATTGTAAATGTGATTAGCAATTAAAATAGACATCTGTCTGAACTGGCTTGGAAAGAGGGCCATGTTTCATTTTTTAAAAGTATTGGTAGTCTTCTGATCATTTTTTAAACAAAAGGCAAAAGAAAAATAATCTCATGATATGCATATAATTAAATTTTACGTGTAAAATAAAAAGAAGAAAGGGGTATATCACAAGTATTAATGTTCATTTCCTCAAACAGGAAAAATTAAGGTGAGACAGAGATGTGAACCAGCAAAAAAAAGGGATAACATATTTTCCCTTTCAAGAACGTAATGTTGTAGTAAGTGTGGCTAATTTTCATAATTTAAAAAAGATTAAAGATGAAGAGATGAAAGGACCTTGGAAGCGTTTTTGTCAAAAATAAATTCAAAATCCGTAGTGCGTGGTAACTGCTGCAAAGAAGAGCCTCAGATCCGAGAGGGCATCTTCCCGTCACCGTGACCACCGCAGCGGCCCACCCAGTCTCTTACAGAGGGAGGTCTCTCAGGTTCTAAAAGGCTTCAGAATCTGGGTCTGAGGTTGCCCCTCTTTCTGTGCATCATCAGCGCAATCAAAGGAAGGCAGGATGTCTCCTGAGAGCTCTCAAATTTATTCTGCAGGGAATGCAAGGCCACACCATCATTCTGCCAACTGTCGGGTGAGCCTTTCTTGGGCAGGGGCAACCTGATTTGAAAATAGGTATTCTGTTTATTTCAGGCATGCAATCCATGGATGCTTTATCGTGCATGCTAAGATAAACAGTTATTCTTCCCTGCTAGTCCAGGGAAAGGCATAATTTAAATTTTAAAAGATTATAAAACAAAAAGGACCCCCCTCACCCCCCCTCCACCTTCCCTCCAAATGGATCCAACGAAAGCAGCTCCTGATGTATGTGAATACGGGAGCAAACAGGTCCAGAAGCTTTTCCCCATAGAGAAAATCACACTTTGCATCGTTTCCATCTCATGTTCTTCTTGACCATTTTAAAACTGTGGCCCAGAGTAATAGGGGACGGGGGTAGATCTTGTTCACTTGTAGATATGATCACCTTGCAACAAAACAGTGAGCATCCCCAACACACACCATCACAGCGGCTTCATTTTGCAAGTGGAAATGGCCACTAATAAATAATTCATGTTCTAAACCTGGCATTTGTTTAGGACCTCCCTATCACTCGTCTAAACATGGGAGGCAATACAATTTTTTCTTGCCAGATTCCTCTTGTATTGTTCACGTAATGTCAGATCTTATAGAAAAGAAGCTCCATGGTCCCAGATTCTGTTTAGGACACACCATTCACTGACTTAGCGACCAGGAGACTGGGCAAACCCTGTGCTCTGTGGAGCTTTGCTCTCCCTGTCCACCAAGTGAGAATAATCAATGGATGGGTGTCAAGGACGGCCCATGAACTGGTTCTATGGAATGGAAAGCATCATAGGATTATGAAACATGATTTCATTATGATTTTAAGTAAAATCTACCATGTGCATTTGACAAACATTTCCCTAGTTCTGTGAGTTCCCTTAAGGAACTGACATGTAAACTCAGAAAACTGCCATTCTTCTGAGGGTAGGGTCCTGCGCATAAAAGGTTGGTAATCAAGAATAGGGATAAGGTGGAGTGTGTCTGCAATCTCAACACCCAGGAGGAAGAGGGAAGAAGACCTTTCATGAGCCACCAAGGGAGTTCCAGGTTCACCTACATTAGATATCAAGAGCCTATCTCAAAATAAAGTGAGGATATAATGCAGTTTAGAAACAATGATTACAATGATTGTATTTTGTTTTTTTTTGAAGACTGAGAGACTGCTAGTCAAGAGTGGTTTGTTACATCTTATTGTGTGGTTTCCCCAAGAACACTGGTCATGGCTTGTCTTAATCACTATGACCCTCCATCCCATCAAATTCCCTTGCTCGTGGGGCTACTGAAGGCTTCCTTCCAACTTCTTGAGAAACCAGAAATACCAACCTTGAAGAAGTCTCTGGTAATGTGGAAACCCAGTGAGAAGTCATTTATTAAAGAAATATAAACTAATAACAAAATTAATATTTAATAATAAGTTGCTGCATTACCCCTTTTAATTGAATTGATACAGCTATCATCAACCCATCTTCACCACACCCATTTAAATGAAATAAAAAGAACTTTTTCTTTAATGACGAAAACTTTTACAGTTAGTTTAACATCAAGTTAGCATACTCCCTCAGGCATTTTCAGTAAACCCTCACTGGCAGGATTTAGTATTCAGGTCTGTCACTTAACTGCTTGCTGACATAAGTAAATAGAAACTATTTGTTTTTCTCCTCTTAGAATCTCTTCCAGCTTTTACTTCGCTACAACCACAGTACCAGTGGGAAACAACTTGAAGGAGGAAGGATGTGTTTTGGCTCATGGTTTCAGAGGATTCAATTGGTTATGGTGGGGAGAGACTTTAGAACATGACCATTCATGCCATGCCAGGAAAAGACTCAGACAGCAAGACAGGAATCAGACAGGGGCTCACCTGCAGTGGCCCACTATCTCCAGCCTGACTTCATCTTCAAGACGACCGAATCTTCCAAAATCGTACCACCAGCCCATGGGACACATTTAGTCTTTCAGACCCTATGTATTCTATCAGAATGGATTAAACCATGAAGAACGGAAATTCCAGGTGACCAGGGTTCTAGAAATGGAAATGTTCTCTACATTGCTGGTCAGAACAGCAATCTGTACCTGTTTTCTGAAAGGCTGTTAAAAAGTTCAGATGATTTGACTGAGGAATTTGCATGGTGGTGAACATATGAGCAAAACTATTCTGAGAGATTTAATATTGTAAGTTTTCGATTTAAGAATTGTTTGCATTCTCGATGGACAACTAGACACAGCTTATTGGCTAAGACTTGGTTAATAAATCATGAAACACTCATAGAAGGCATAATATGGAGTTACAGGATTTAAAATGTTTAAATAAAATTTAACGACGTGGGCTCATTGTCATGACATAATAGTAAAGGCTGAAAGTAGGCTACAAAACTCAGAAACAATCTTACTTTCTACAAGACCATGAATATAGACATAGTAGGAAGAGAGAACAGAATATACACATATGAAAGTATATGCATACAGATGGAGAAAAACAGAATTAAATGCATTTAGGAAACTGGTTATTTCTCGATGATGGGATCATGAATACTAAACATTTCTATGTTTTTTAGGTATTTGGGGAAGAATCAGTTACAAGTATTTTCTCACATTCTGCAGGGCACCTTTTCACTGTCTTCCCTTTCCTTCCTCTTTCTCTTTCCTCAGAGACTTGTCTTGTTCCTCAGGCCACTCTGGAACTCCTCAGTTCAAGTGATCCCCCTGCCTCAGCCCCTATACTGGAATTACAGCAGGCTTTGCTACTCTTAACGATACTGTCTGTCATTGGACATATATTCACCCCCCCCCCCCGAGTTCAACTTTTCTATTTCCTCTTTTGTTGCCTATGTCTTTGGAATCATATCCAAACCCCACCAAAGCTAATGTCATGAAGCTTTTGCTTTATATTTTCACCAGAGAGTTTTACTGTTAGTTGGAGAGTGTCCTGTCGAGTTTTATGTCACCTTGTCACAAGCTAAAGCCAGCGGAGAGAAGGGAACTTCAATTAAGAAAATGCCTCCACAGCATTGGGCTACACACAAGCCTGCCTGCAGGGAATTTTTCTTAATTAGTAACTCATGGGGGAAGACTCAGCCCAGGTGGATAGCACCATCCCTGAGCAGGTAGTTCTGGGTTCTATAAAAAAGCAGGCTGAGCGAGCCATGTTGAACAAGCCAGTAAGCAGAGCACCCCTTCACAGTCTCAACATCAGCTCCTGCCTTCAGATTCATGTCCTGCTTGAGTTCCTGTCCTGACTTCCTTCACTGATGAACTCTGATGTGGAAGAGTAAGCTGAATAAACCCTTTCTTCCCCCAGTTGCTGTAGTCATGGTGTTTCATTGCAGCAGTAGAAGCCACAGGGCTTCATTTCAATCTTTGATCCGTTTTGCTGTCTGCATGTGTTGTTAGGGAAGAGTCTGACTTACTGTCTTTTGAATGTGGACATACAATCTTCACAGCATCATATCTGGAAAGACTTGACTTTCCTCCATTGATGGTGAGATAGAATTTCAGTGCAGGTTTTTGCCGCTATTTTGTTTTGGTTTGGATTTTCCGAGATGTGGTTTCTCTATAGGTTTAGAGCATGTCCTGGAGCTCTCTCTGTAGACCAGACAAACCTAGAAACTCACAGAGATCCACCCGTCTCTGCCTCTTGAGTGCTGGGATTAAAGGTGTGCACCACCACTGTCTAGCTTTCAATGCAGTTTTGATTGGCATTTCAGTGATGAGTAAAGAGGCTGGATCCTGTTCATAGCTTTCAACAGTGTGATGGCTACACACTGCATGGAGAAGACACACTACTACAGCCATCATGAAAAGCCTCATGGAAAAGTTTCCTTTAAAAACTAAAAAAAAAAAAAAAAATCTACCATATAGTATATGTATACTGGGTACTGGGTACACATCTGAAGGAAACGAAGCCACTACACAAAAGAGAGGCCACACACCCACATTTGCTGTGGCATTAGTCTCAATATTCAAGATTATAAAATCAGCCTGTCAACTGCTGAATTGATTATACAATACACATCATAAACAGATGACACATATATGGAGTAGTACTCAGCCATAAAGAATGAAACTGGACTGGAGGTAACTCCATTAAAGGAAATATTCCAAACACGGAAAAGTAAGTACTTCACATTCTTTCTCGTGTGTGTGTGTGTGTGTGTGTGTGTATTGGGGGGGGGAGCATGACAAAAAAGTCCACTCAAAGGCAGAAAGACTTTCAGAGGAGAAGGTGCCTGGCAGGAAGAGAGAGAGCCAAGAAGACAAGAGAGTGTCGTGGGAAGAGTGGGGATTATACAAACATGCCCCATGTGTATACGGAAATGCCACAGTGCAATCATTAATTTGAATAACTAGTGAGCTAATAATACAAACAAACCCATTCGACCACATACACGAGAATTTACATTCGTGTTCTCTATTCCACTGGTCTGTATCTGAAATTATGATAGCACTTTTTATTTTATTTGAGTTTTGCACTGGGGCTAGAACCCAGGGCCTTGTTCACACTAAGCAAGAGTCGAACCCCTGAGCCACATCCCAAGCCCTTCCTTATTTTAATTACTGTACTTTGTACATGTTTTCAATTTATAAAGAGTAAGTCATCTAGATTTGTTCTTTTTCAGCACTGTTCACCATTTGGGCCACTGGCATTTCATGTGAATTTCAGGATTTTTCTTTTATTTCTATAAAAGGTATTGTTGGAACTTAACGGGGATCCAATTAAATGCATGAACAACTTCCAGGAGCAAGGCACAATTTTATTAACAGGGCAGGATATTGAATATTTTTTACCAGGCCACACTCATCAAAAGAGTCCCTATGCAACAGTCACAACATACAGAGATATACTTTTATGTAATCTGATAATATATATGCTTTTAAATGAATATCATGTAATTCTAGGTTGACTAAGACACAATTTTATTATATTCTCACTTATGAAAATCAGCATACAGAGATAAGCGACTTGGAAATATCTCAGGTGACTTTCACTACCAGGGAAAGGAGAGATAGGTTTGAGGGAAGGCAAGGCAGAGAAGACTCCCAGGGTAGGGTGTGGCTGATAAACAGAGCACAGAAGGACTGTGGTGTCCTGGGGGAAGTGTGAACTCCTGGATGCTGGCATGTTCTATCTTAACCCATTTACTTTTCGAATGGAAACCTCTATAATAGTGCAGAGAAATGCTGTGACTCACACTCGGCAATGTGACACACACTTCACAGCCTTGAAGACCCCAAGTGTGAGCATTGCAGTTTTCAATGTTCTTTTTTTATGGAAGTAAGGGTGGCCCTACTTCCTCGGTGGTCCTCCTCTCTAACAAAGACCCCTGAATCAACAGAAGGAAGCGGTCAGACCTGACTAACAGAACCCAGAAGACTCTTTAACAAAGATCTGAGAATTGTGTGCAGTAGCGGAGGCCTGTAGCATAGGGATGCTATCAAATTTAATTTCCAAAATATGTAAAAGGGGGAAATAATTTACTAGATAACATCAGAAGAGATAAAAAGCCAAACAAATACAGAATAATGCAACAGGCTTGAATATGATCCCTTAATCTGAACAATAATCACCTCAATAATGTTCCCAATGGCGAAAACTTACTTTTTCCATGTCTGACCTCATAAACACTATCTTAGGAAGAAGCTGGGCTGTGCTTTAGCCAATCAGATGAAAGCTGAAGTTCTAATGTCACTGTAAGGCAGCAGGAGGCACATTCTCATAAGAAAGCAGAGAATGAAATTAACTTTATTTTTTATTTATATATAAATACCCTTGAATCCAATTTTATTAAAGGTTAAGTCAGGGATCAACCACCTACACAGAACCTAAACTTAAGTTATATGTAAAAATGGCTTGTTTCAGCTTTGCTTCATGCTTGAGAGCTTATATTTTTATTACCTTGGTGCTACGTGTTATATTCTCTGCAGAGGCTGTGGATGATAAGGGTGTGGACACTGTGTCACATAAAATATGTACTAAGATAATTAACAATGGTGAGTGACACAATTGCTAAGTCTACAGGTAAGACTGTAATAACTGGAACTTAATTTTCAGTGAATTCCGAATTTTCACAAGCAAAAAATAATTAATGTTTTTAGGCTACATATTAACAATCCATTTTAATGAGTGTTGATTAAACTTATTTTCACTGATTATTCACTTATTAGTATTAATAAGAAAGTCTAGAAGAAAAGGCAGTGATAGAATTCTGTTATATCCTCCATGTGCATAAACACACTACACGCACAAACATAGATCCTACCTCTAAACACAATGAAAGCAAAAACTACACACCAGAGCAGAGTAAACTGCAGGGGATTAAAATGAAACTATACATTTTAATAGAGACAACTATACCCCTTTGTTTCCCTTGTGACAAAAGGCAATAAGCATCTACAAATTATTATGATCTGAATATGAAACTCTGCCCACAGGCTCATTTGATAACACCTGGCCTCCAGCTGGCAGCGATAATGCAGAAGGCAATGGAAACTTTAGGGGGTGGGGCTTAGGTAGGGGAAGTAGGTCACCTGGTCCCTAATCTCCCATCCCTCTCCTAGACTTGATTTCCCCCTGCCCTGCCCCCAAAATGACCAAAAGTTGCAAGGTAGGGTGAGGGGGACACCCAGGACAATAAACTCTTAGCAACTATGAGCAAAGTAAGGTTTCTTCCTATAAATTATTCTCACAGGTATTTTGGTTACAACTATGTCAAAGTCACTAATACACATCGTCTTAGTCTTTAGTGTTGATCCATATTTAAGCAGAATACAAACACATCCACTAACACAGTCTAAAACTTTCAACAGTAAAGCATAAGAAATATGAATGCAAAGCCAGTACGTGACTCAAGGGAAAGAATCTACCACACCTCTCACGGATTCACTTTGATAATTTATGAATCCTAACATAAAAAAGCATCACTATAAATAGCACAGTGAAAATGGAGTTCTACCACAATTTTGGATGTGGGTGAGAATGATTATATCATTACATCATGAATTTGTTTCCAGTATTTTTAGAAAGCCAACTGCTTCAGGTTAAAAATATGAAATACTGTCACAGTAACAATTAACAAAAACAGAAAGTACTATCATACTCTACTCAAGAGGAAAACAATCAACAATTACAAAATCATCTTCACTGTGTGAAGGTGTCTCTGAAGCTCAGTTTATTTACAGGGGAAAAAAAAAACCCTCAAGCTTGAATGAGTCAAACTCAGGCTTGGTTCCAAGCATTAGCACTTAACAACTAACTTTTCTGGTTGCAACTCATTCCCACAGCCTTGCCAATCCCAACTGGCTACTAGTGCCTTCCAAACTGATCACTCTGACATTCTGATCATCACCACTTTAACACTGGCATCATAAAAAATAACTTTTACCCCCTACATAACCTCCTTATATCACTATAGCGTCCTGTTGACCCTGCCTTTTTCCAAGCTTAGTTTCATGTCGTGCGTGGGTGCGTGCGTGCGTGCGTGTGTGTGTGTGTGTGTGTGTGTGTACACACAGGTCTTGTGTGGGTGGTCACACAGGCTGTGTTCATGACTGCAACGGACATGCCACTTCTAGAAGATGGCACTTTATGGAAGACTCCTCCCCATCCTCTGGCTCTTACACTCTTTCCACCCCCTCTTCAGCAATGTTCCCTGGGCCTCTGAGTGGGTGATAAAAGATGTCCCATTTAGAGCTGAGCACTCAGCAGTTCCTGATCCTCAGCACTTTGACAGGATATGAATCTTTGCTTTGACCAAAATAACAACTCCAAACAGTGAACCAATTCCTTCCATGTGACATTTTACATGTTATTCCTATTTAGTTAATACTGAGCATATGGAGAGTTTCAGAAACTTTTCCATTTGGTTTGAAGCTACAAACTATGAAGGAAGAACCATCAAGGGCCAAGTCTCTTACCTGACATCATTTAGAACAGTCAATGGAAAAGCCTGGGGAACACAAAGCTACACTCCATAGAGTAGTCAGAGTCATTGCTTAAATTTTAAACAACTGTTCCTTAAAATACAATATCATTCAAGGTCATTAAATGACACTCCAGAGAATCATCTTGTAAATCACTTTCCATCATATGACACATGGTTTGAATGCATTATCTAAGTTCACTTTGGTCTTTCTTGCTCCTGAACCCTATTTTGATGTGGGATTCCCCTCTATATGCTGTGAATATGTTTTATTACCATTGGTAAACCAATAAGCTGTTTTGGCCAATAGTTTAGCAGAGCAAAGTCAGGCAGGAAATCTGAATAGAGATATATAGAGAAAGTAGGCGGAGTCCAGAAGAAACCTTGTAGCTGCTGAAGGAGACAGATGCCCAGAACTTTATCTGGTAAGCCACAGTCTCATGGCGATACACAGATGAATAGAAATGGATTAATTTAAGATATAAGAGCTAGCTATAAATATGCATGAACCATTGGCCAAGCAGTGTTGTGATTAATATAGTTTCTGTTTGATTATTCAGGTCTGGGCAGCCGGGAAATGTATGAGCAGACTCTGTTTACAAAATGGCACCCAATGTGGAGCAACTATATTCACATAAAAACTGAGAGAGCTTGGGAGGAATTCTAGACACAAAAGAACAGAGTTAAGCACAACTTTTTGGTAGCTACATTTTTTTCCGGTAGGTTCTGTTGCTGGCGGCTAACAGAGGTATGGCTTCTTTAAGAGATGGCTTCCTGGTCTGTGCTGCAGAAAACTCTGGCTCTTTAGAGAGGTCCTGCACTTACATGGGGTCTATGAGCAATGTGTTACAAATTATTTAATAGCGACATAGACCCCCTGCATCCCTGGAGCTGGGGCAGTGAGCATGACTTGCAGAGGCGGTGAACATGCCTCTGCCATGTTGGACTGGGCAGAGCAAACAGGCAAGGCCACAGAGTTAGTCCTGGTCATGCCTGCTTCACATTAAAAAAAAAGTTCTCCTGGTCAGAAAATTATTACAGATACACAATAAAGAGATATTCAGATGAAATAGACCTCTGAATGAGTCACAGCGTTGGATAAATATACATAGGATTGGGAGAGAGGAAAATGAGTATTGACAGTTAAAAAATAAAACAAAGTCTTTAAATAGAGTAAAAGTAATACAAAAGAGTTCAGACAGTCATAGAGTAAAGGAGTATGTCAGGAGCCAATTTCCTCCTAAAATCATTGCAGGAACCATCACCCTGGGGAGTCTGCAGAGAACCCCACACCCTTAATTGTGTTAGGAATAGTTCTATTGACAGAGCCTACCCCACACCCAAATTGGCTGTTAATGAGAGCTATCTGTTAGCGGAACCCACCCCACATTCCAAACTATCTAGGGATCTAGGTGTGTCAACTCGCGACTTCTTGGCCTACAGTGACCTGACCGAAGACAACCTCCTGCCTACGTGACCAACTCGGACCATGTGACCAACGTGAACCACGCGGCAAGAGCCCAGGCCCCTGTGCCCACCCCCCAACTCTTTACCCTATAAAAGTTGTACTCCGTCTCTAATAAACGGAGGCTTTGACAAGAATTTTCGCTTAGCCTCATTCCGCTTTCCTAGCCCATTATCTTCCAGGTAGTGCCTCTCCGTGACCCTGGAATAACTGACTGCCAGGTGGGTTACTAACCCTAGACTGAGTAGCCCACCCCAAGGCAATCAACAGGAGTAAATAAAAATAAGCCACAGGAAGATGGAATATATACAGAGAATCTGCATTATGTATATTATTTTCTTTTTCTTTGAATTTTTGACTTCAGAGACACATTTGATTCTGGGAGCTGCAAAGTTAAACCAACATAAAGGTATCTTGACTTCAAAATTTGGGTCTAAGGATATGTTACTTTGGAAAAGAGGTTCTGCTTTTGTTTCCACAGAAGATGAGAACCCTGTGGATTTCTTCCAGGCTAATGTGGTTTGATGGAACAAGACCCCTTGATAAGTTTCTTTGAATCCTAAAAATACTTCACCCAATAAACAGCAGGAAGCAGACTGGAGAAAACTATGCTCAAATTCCTAAAATGATTGTTTATAAATGTTTATTTTTATTTAAAGGGGGTTGATTAAAATTGATTAATAGTCACAGTACATTTTAAAAAATAAGAAGGATATTATATAAAGATGAATATTTTGCATTGTTATGGATCTTAGCCTACTAATACATATTTAAGGTTAATTTTGTTATACTGTGTATATGTATTTCTGTTCTTGCTTACGGTATTGTGTTTGTGTAGCCCATTTAAAAATGTAATGTATAGTGAAGAAATACAGATTAATAGTCATCTAGAATAGTCAAACTGTAGCCATGTTAGTTAGTTTTCTAGATGTTCAGAGGTATATTTCAAATGGATAAGTATTCTTCAAACTTTTCAAAGATTTACAGAATGTGGCATTTAAAATGTTTTAAGAATTTAGACTTTTCTTGACAGTGAGACATGTCTGCTTCTGGCACTACCAATTACTTCAAGAGGATAATGGGCATTAAAGAGGCTCTTTATGGAGTTTGCTAGCCACTTGGGTAGGAAACTGCTCTTGCCTGGACTGTTTGATGGTATGCTGTATGAACTTGACATGCAGGACTCACAGAAAAGTGACTGATAAATTTCCCAAAAGATGGGACAGTCCTTCAGGATTTCTGCTTCATGAAGAGTCTGCCAGACATTTTGTAGGATCTAGACATTGTGTAGGATACAGAAAAAAGTGACTGACAAACTGTCAATATAGGTAAAGCAGTCCTTCAAATTTCCTGCTTCATGGAAAAGTCTACTAGACACTTTAAGTCCGTAGACTGAAGAGGGATTCCCCAATGTTATAGAAGAACTTTGGGTGACTATTCAGGAAGCAAGAAGTATCTGTCAATTCTAGAGTTTTGGAAATAGTTTATAATATACTTCCTGTTTACTTAGGTAATGTATCTTTCTGGGGTCTTTGAAGAGTTGAAGACAGTTATAGTTAAAGCTTTCATTAGTTATAATAAAAGATAAACTAGATATAAATATTGTAACTATAATTCTTGCTTAAATCCTGTTCTGTTATATGCAATTCTACTATGTTAAAGTTAAAACCCTCCTTTTTATTTAGACAAAAAAAGGTGGTGGAGATGATGTGAGATTCTCCTTTGTTTGCTGTGAATATGTTTCATTACCATTAGTTAATAAAGAAGCTGTTTTGGCCAATGACTTAGCAGAGCAAAGCCAGGCAGGAAATCTGAATAGAGATCTATTGAGAGAGTAGGTGGAGTCAAGGAGATGCCAAGTAGGTGCAGAAAGAGACAGACACCCAGAACTTTACCAAGTGAGCCACAGTCTCATGGCAATACACAGATGAATAAAAATGGGTTAATTAAAGATATAAGAGCTAGCTACAAATATGCACGAACCATTGGCCAACCAGTACTGTAATTAATATCATTTCTACAATTATTCAAGTCTGCGCAGCTGCAAAACAAATGAGCAGTCTGCATCCACACTATTTCCTCAGCTTTCGGATCAAACTTAATTCTTTCACTGATGTGCTTAAGAAGGTGACCTGCACTGCACTTCTCCACTGAAGGATGGTCCCCATTCCTTTCCTTGGTACTCATTTGCTTCCCAACATTCACTATGTTTCACAACTCTTTTGATGGCTATCTTTCTGTCCTGGATCGTTTTATGTCAACTTGACATAAGTAGAGTTATCTGGAAGAAGGGACTCTTAAGAGAACATGCCTCCATAAGACCAGGCTATAAGGCATTTTCTTAATTATTGATGATTGATGGAGAGGGCCCAGCCCATTGTGGTTGGTGTCATCCCTTGGGTTGGTGGTCCTGGTTTCTATAAGAAAGCAGATTGAGCAAGCCAGTAAGCAGCATTTTGCCATGGCCTCTGCATCAGCTTGTGTTTGAGTTCCTGTCCTGACTTCCTTCAGTGATAAACTATAATGTGGAAGTGTAAGCCAAATAGACCTTTTCTTTATCAACTTGCTTCTTGGTCATGGTGTTGCACCGCAGCAACAGAAACCCTAACATAAGCACTCAGGGCAGAGAATATAGAGGTCTTGTTAAGGACAATGCCTGGCACCATTTCAACCTTTTGTCCCCACAAGCTCTCTAAGGCTTGCTTAGAAAGATCTGTGCCTGTGCTCCTAACAAGTGACAGGAACCCAACTGTGGCCTTTGCAGAGTCACTCACTAAGCAGGCAAAAAGAAAATAAAAAGATGCTTGCTTTAAATCGCTATTTATTTATAACTCACCATTGAAGAAAATACATTGAACATGAATAAACCAGAGCCCAACCCAGACACTTTCTACGTAGAAGCTCAGGGCTCAAGGGAAAGTGTACATTGAAGAAGGTGCTTTACAGTTAAGAAAAGCAAGGCTTAGGAAGGGCTTCATCGTACTGAAACATCTCAGGGCCAGCAAGAGTTAGAGCTGGAATCAAACCAATGTCTGGTATAGGAACTGGGCAGGGTCAATGTGAGAAAACACCTCTTTGTTTTTCTGCTCACTATGCTGTCCACCCAAGCCCTGCCTATCGTTACTTCCCACCACTGCGCTCTGAAATATGAGAGATCAACAGCTAATAGCCTTTGATAAGTAGCCTGGTCAGGGCAATTGGCTGAGCACGACTAAAAGAAGGCAAACCATAATTATGACCAAAAGCATATGCTCTATTACGTGAAAAACTCTGAGTAAACACTGAACAAACTGTTTCAGAAACCTCCTATACATAACAACATAGAGAAGTCAAATATCAAATAGAGACAAATGGACAGTCACCAGCCATTCTAGAGAATGACTGCACTGTACAGATGACCTGTGAATACTTCAAAAAGACAACAACAACTCAAATGAATCTTCAAGAAATGCAAACTACTAACTTCATGGTTGGGTCCAGGAAAATGGAAAGTTCTCTGCTCTAGTTCTTGCTAAGCATGTCCTTATGAATTAGAGTTTCTCTCACATTATATGTACTCTATGAGGAATAAATTGCTCTAAGGACCTACTAAGTACATCCCCTTCTTTTACACCAGCACAGGGAGCACACATATGTAGTCAACACACCCCCTCTGACTATCACACAGGTTTGTTTTTTTAAAGGAACAAAGAAAAACTATCTTTTTTCATTTTACATACCAATCCCAATTCCCATTCCCTCCCCTCCTCCCATCCTTTTCACCTTCTCCCCACCCCTGCACCTCCCATCCACTCCTCAGAGAGGGTAAGGTACCTTGCTTTGGGGAAGGTTCAAGGCCCTCCCTACTACATCCAGGATGAGCAAGGTATCCATCCAAAGAGAATGGGCTCCCAAAAAGCCAATACAAGAAGTAGGGACAAATCCTGGTGCCACTGCCAGTGGCCCCGCAGTCTGCCCCAGCCATGCAACTGTCAACCACATTCAGAGGAGCTAACCTATGCTGGTTCCTTCCCTGTCGGGCTGGAGCTGGTTAATTCCCACCAGCTCAGATAAACTGTTTCAGTGGGTATCCCCATCATGGTCTTGACCTCTTTACTCATATTCTCACTCCTCTCACTCTTCAACGGGACTTTGGCAGCTCAACCCGTGCTCCGATGCAGGTCTCTGCCTCTGTTTCCATCAGCTGCTGGATTAAGGTTCTATGGGGACATTTAAGATATTCATCAATCTGACTACAGGGCAAGGTCAGTTCAGGCACCCTCTCCACTATTGCTTAGGGTGTTAGCTAGGGTCATTCTTGTGGATTCCTAGAAATTTTTTTTAGTGCTAGGTTTCTTGCTAGCCACATAATGGCTCCCTCAATCAAAATACCTTTTTACTTGCTCACAGAGATCTGCCTGCCTCTGCCTCCAGAGTGCTGGGATTAAAGGCATGCACCACCACGGCCTGGCTAATTGAAAACTTTTTTTAAAGCATTGGAAAGATCTCATGCATGCTATTATGACGTAAGAGCATACCTGAAAGTTCTAACACAAAAGGACAATCACATGCAAAAGGGGTTGACCTGGGGGGAGAGGAGGTGGGAAAGAACTGGGATGAGTAGAGATAGGGAAAACTGTAATCAGGATATATTATATGAGAATAAAGTCTATTTTCAATAAAAGAAAAAAGGGACATGGGCCTATAAAATATTTACTGGGAGGGCAAATAGAAAACATTTCTGGACAATAGCAGATTAAGGAAATCAAGGTATCTGAAAAACACATTATTTTAAATATTTAAGGTACTAATGCATCCATCTAAACAACAATATATATCATGCTGGTTGGAGTGATTTGGGCTGAGAGATCACAGTTGCATGAGAATCTGACTTCATTATTCTCATCATTTTGTTGGTCTAGAAAAAATGGATGCAGTCAAATATAAAGGCTAAATATCTTCTTAATTATAAAATATCCACTTTTATATTTTTCACTCTGCAGATAAAATATTTCTTCGAAAGTAATGCTGTCACTTAAAATCCTTAACATGTGTGTATTTTTAAAAGAATGACTGTGCCCTTTGAAAAGCAATGTCTTTATCTTTAGGGGAATGCCACGTTGGCCCCAAATTACACACAGAAGAACAAAGAGCACCTCACTACAGTTCAATGAAGCATCTGTGCAGGCGCCCTGATGGCAGTTTTCAGATGCTCTTTGATGATGAATGATAATATTAAGCTCATACTCAGAGACAGCATACAATAATTCTCCATTCCCTGATATTAAAAACCTATAAAAGAACATAAAGCTAGCCTCATATCATAATTTACCCCCTGCGGTTAAGGCACTTCTTTGTGATAACTTAAGTCAGAAAAGAATAAGAGGTTTCAGGGACATTGGTAGGTGTCGGGGATAAGGCAAGACAGTCAAGAGCCAAACCCAGAAAGGTAGAGGACAAGCTATCAGGTGGAAAGGGTCAAAGACAGCTGACTTCGGTTGCACTGAAAGATGCTCTGTCTATAGGTTTTACTTTATTGTGTTTTTTTAAAAATAAGGTTTATCCTAATATAACTTAGAAGAGATACAATCAAATGGAATGATGGTTTTTTATAACCTCTTTCCTCAATTTAGATAGAAGGGATTTGATCCATAATATATCATTTACAAAAAAACAAACAGTCACATTCCACTACCACAACTGTAATGGGCACTAGTTGAGGGAAGAGAAATTCAGAATAGAATGGGGGAAAATGCTCGCTGTGCCATCCAGCTCCAAGTGTTCGAACATGATACAGACTGTAGTGACAATAATGAAGGCCTCTCAAGTGAGCTTTGGCGGAAGTCCTAAGATCCAATGTCTCAAGCTTGTTGGAAAGAAGGCGAGGAGAACAGTGGGCATCTCCAGAGAAGCTCTGTGGGGGTTAGAAACAACTTCTTGTTGCTAGAGAAGGAAGGAACAGCCGTGCAAAGGGCATGCAGGGTCGCACAGCAGCCTACCAAGGGGCTCTAACTTTGCTACTAGTCCCAGAGCAGAGAAATGTATGAAGAGTGACAGGGCTGTTGCTTAAGGAACTATGTCATCTGAATGAGAACTGGAACTAGTAAATAGATAACTCCTATCATGGGAGCAATGAAAACGAAGGAAATGCGGCCTTAGGCAATAATGTGGATAGATCTCACGTCATAATGCCAAATGAAAGGAGACAGAAAGCATGCCAAATGATATGGCTTTATATGAAAGTCAAAATGAGCAGAAGTAAAAAATTACACTAAGAGATAAGGTAGAAATTATACATATATAGAAAGAAAGGTCTTTCCAATGTTTCCAATGACTGTAAGAAGACACCAAGGCACTTCTGAGGCTCTGAAGGTTACCTATTTATTGATCTGTGCAGTTATTGCTTGAGTCTTCATATGACAATAATTCCTTTATAATCTTATGCATGCTGTGCTTTTACATATGTGTCTATGTGTGTGAGTGTGTGTGTGTGTGTATCGATGTGTGTGTGAATGTGTTTGTCTATGTGTGTGTGTGAGTGTGTATGTGTGAAAAAAGAGGAAGTGCAAGAAAAAACACATGAATAGATATTATGACTATAAATGGATGAGAATAAATGGGCATCTGAGTTAAAAGTGTAAGTCACTAAGAAGTGGATAAACCAACATGGCTTGTGATATTACTTTAGCAAAATTCACAGGGACATGAGATTTTTATATTCAGACAAATTAACTCTCAAGCAAACAGAGAACAAATGTTCTCAAATGCTATGCATTGCATCTTTCTATGTCTTCCGGAATTCATGTCGAAACTCAACCACCAATTAACAGCACTAAGAAGTGAGGCCTTAGGGAGGGAACTCAGAAGTGAAAGTGGAGTCCCTGAGGATGGATTGTGTGTCCTTATGAAGAGGCCTGGTGGCGGGGTTCACACCCCTACTCTTCTGCTACCAGCACAGTGAAGACATAGTAGGTTGCCCCTCTTGTGGTGGAGGAGTAAGTCAGCATATAGCAAGCAGAGAGTAGCCCTCAGCAGACACCAACCCTGACCGAGCTTTGATGAAGGACTTTTTAGGCTCCGTTGCAGTCTTGGGTCTTTGTAATAGCACAAAACAGACAGTGGTACCGAGTATACAGACACACAGGATATAGAACATAAGCCATTTTAGATAAAGCATCTACTGGATAACTGAATCCAACCAATTAAACAACATTCATAAAAATCTATGAATCTACAGTTTGAAATAAAGCTACAATTTAATATTCTAGAAGTTCTAACTTTACATTAATGTTTTGGGAATTAAAAATATGCTAATACTCTTGGTCAAGTAGTAATGTTTTAGAAATTTGATTTTCCTTCCTTAAATTTACTAAGCTAAGTAGTTTATTAGTTTAAACAATATATACCACTTGTTGATCTTCTGTCTTGACATTTATTAAGTACTGATCAGCAAAACAAATAATTGTTATTTGAGGTGGGGGAATATTGAGTGAAGTATTGCTAGCTTTCAGAATTCTTTAAATCTATAACATAACAGACATTAGTTTTATGAGAGTAATACAATATTTTTCCAAATTGTTTTTTTTTTTTTGAGTTAAAAGCTAAATAGTCTTTCGACCCCCAGTATATGTCCCCTTACTTACACATCCCTACTCACTCAAGGCCTCCCTTTTCCCCTTACTGGAGCAGTTAGTGGGATGCTGGGGGAGAGGGTGCCATGTTCCAGGAAATAATCCCCATTGGTGCTCATGCAAGAAAACATAATTAAGCTTAGGGATCAAAAAGAAAAAAAAAAGATACCCAAGTGGGGCGGGGGGCACATCTGGAAGAAAGGGGGTTCAGTGAGAGAGGAGGAGGGGATGAGAGAGTAACACGGCCTAAAAAAATGTCCAAAACTCTGTGTGTGTGTGTGTGTGTGTGTGTGTGTGTCTGCATACCTGAAATTGTCAAATAAATAGAAATAAAACAAAAAAGCTTTGCTCCCTACTCTACCAAAAGATAAAAAAAAAAAAAACATAAGCAATCAAAACCCCTGAGATATTTAATGTCTAAAAATAATCCACCTCCTCCATCTCTGTATCCAGTGAAGGAAGGAAATGAACCAAAGTTTCAAGGCAAGTCAAATCCCCTAATGACAAAACAAGATCTACCAGGCAGCAAGGGGCTGTGTGTGAGCTGCTCTACCAACAAGATGACACACACAGATACCTGGCGTTGTTTTCCTGTTATCGAGCCAGCACCCTGCACTCCACTGTGTTTTCTCTGACATTGTATCCCCAGTTAATGAGGAAGGTGTTTCAAGGAACTAATTAGCAGAAGCAGGGTTTTCTCAGGGATGCCTACCCAGTAGAGAGCCCCAGGCCCCTCCCCTCTTACCTGCAATGACAGCTGTCTAGGACTTGAGAGTCCACTCGCCGGTGAGAACATGAAGATGTTCCACCTGGCTGCACATTTTGATACAATTACTTGACCCTGATATTTTGGATGGAGGTTAATGGATATACACCCACATAAAACATCTGATACAACTTTTCTAATAAGCTGAAAACAAATACCCTACTTTTTCTAAGGTTAAAAAAAAAAAGTTGCTTCTGGCCAATTGAAGTTCAAACACAAACCAGCAGGAATTTGTTTTTCCTTGGCAACAGCACAGAGCTGTTCATGGATGGACCACAGGTATGTACAGGTAAGGCCACCCATCATACCCATTGTATAGGTACCAATAGCGTTGGAACATCCAAGTTGATGTATTTACAAATGCAGCAGATACCCAACAGAGGCCATCAGTGTGGGCCTAAATTCCAGGAGACCCTCAGGGAGCATTTGCACATTCCTTACTCCGGCTCCATCCTGGGAACCCACCCTGAAACCTCCTATGGCACCATGAGTAAACAGCAAAGTGAGAAAATTGGAATTTTAAAACAGTATTCAAGACACCCCTAGCCAAACGGTGTCGTGCTAATGACTTCTACTTTTAGCTGACAAGTCGTGCTATTTAAACAACCACATTTTGCTGCAAGACAGCCTTCACGAACAGGTACCAAGGCAACCAGGCTGCTGCCGGGCTGTGGGGAGCTGGGGGAGGAAGGATGCACTGATAAGAATCCAAATCACCACCACAAACTCAAAAAAATATCCGAAAAAAAAACGAAGAACTGGACTTCATTCAACATCCATCTGGCATCTCTGCCAGGAAAGAAATAACATAGGGCTCCACGTCTTTAACCAGTTTCACATTTCAGAACTACATGGAAGGAGATTCAACGCTGCTCAAAGATATGATCTGAAAACGATTTCTGTGGCTGACATTTTGGTGATATTTCTGGACATGACATCTTTGGTTGATGACTTAGGTATAGAATATGAAGCTAGTAATCTCTGTAACCTACTCCTGTTAGAAGAGCTAAACACAACACTGCTGCTGTCAAAATACGTCACCATAGACTCATATGCCAAAATAGTTTTATGTCAAAAGCTATTAATCATAATATCAGTATATAGAATGAGGGAGGCAAGCAATATAAATTTCATTTCTTCCCAATATGAATAATAAAAATCTGTCACATGTCTACCTACATTCTGAATCAAACCCCAGAACCAAATCCTGAAACTAAGCAAGGCCTGCAAAAGTCCAGTCTGCTCTGGTGGAGGATGTGATGGGGCCCACCGTGGGGGGAAACCGGTCAGCAAACATCTACCCTACCGAGGTGGGAACACTTTAACTCTAGCTCAGTGAAACTGACTTAGGAACTTACATCAAGAATTGCACGAAAGTCAACTAGTTTTTTATTTTTTATTTTTTTTTTTTAGTCACTGAATTCAGACAGTCTGTTGTAGCAGCAAAAAGAAACTAATACAGTGACGGTATATAAAAAGCATTCTGGGTGCCTCCCTCTATAGGCTTTTACAATGAATCGTAATGCCACTTCTATTTACTGAGCTATTTCCAGCTTTCAGGCCCTGTTGACAAAATCTATACCAGCTGTTGCCTAATATTAAAATGTGGAGTAAAATAAGTGTATTTTGGTCTTGGCATAGAAAGTATACAAATGTATATGTTTGGACTCTTACAGGAGGTTATTACACATTATTAGTGATATTACAATAACTGAAATATACTTCCAAATCTTAATCCTGTAATACGTTACTTAACAGTGGCTTACCTTCATTTTCTCAAAAGAAAATGAAGAGTAAATGGATGGATGGAGAGGTAGTTCAGCGGGAAAGGTGTTTGTTCATGTGAGCACGGGATGTGAGTTAAGAGCCCTCAACCCATGTGTCTTAGTTAGGGTTCCTATTGCTGTAAACAGACGTCATAGCCATGGCAACTCATACAGAGGAAAACATTTAATTGGGATTGGCTTACAGCTTCAGAGGCTTGGGTTTAGCCCATTGTCTTTATGGTGGCATGCAGGTAGACACGGTGCTGACCCACAGGCAGAAGCCACTGTACCACTCAGCATGGCTTGAGCATAGAGACCTCAAACCCTGCTTCCGCAGTGAGACTTCCTCCAACAAGGCCACACCTCCTAATACTGCCACCTCCTATGGCCCAGCAAACACATGAGTCTATGGAGATCATACCTATTCAAACCACCACACCATGTAAAAGGTGGGCAACACTAATGCTGGACAAGTGCAGACAGGTAGATCCCTGAAGCTCTGGAAGTCAATTTAGATAAATAAATATGCTCCAGGTTTAGCGAGAGTCTCTGTCTCTAAAATGTCAAGTGAAGAGCAATAGAATTGCAATCAGCATTGATCTCCGGCCTCCACACGAACACAGAATGGATACCTGCATGTACACATGTACACATATACACAGAAACACACACACACACATACACAGGGAGAGAGATAAAGAGGGGGGATGAAGAGAGAGGAAGGCTGCAAGACAATGGGTAAGTCCATATACCTAGTAATTAACAGTAGAGAGGCAGGTGGTGAGCAAATGAGTGTGAGACAGAGAAAAGCTAGCTGCACGCCAGTTACCTTTCCTAGCTACAATACCCAGAAAGATTTTTTTTCTTTTTACAAGTGTTGGGAGTTGTTATGCACACCTGTAATCCTATTTATCAGAAGGCTGAGGCAGGAGGCTAAGAATTAGATGCCAGCTTGAGCTACTTGGTGGCTACCACACTAGTGCCACCTTGTCTCAAAAAGCAACAAAAATCAAAATAAACAGAAAAATAGGAAGCCTTTGGGATAATAGAAACCTAGGGTACAGAAACCAGGATCTGGGTGAATCCAGGCGTCTTCCTTCTTTCTTTAGGTCATTCGCTCATTGTTTATGGCAAATACAGTTTTCTGAAATAGCTCCAAGAATCCCATCCTCCCCTCACCACCACAGGCTTTGCACACTGAGTCTGCATTTCATTGTGACCATTCCTTTGGCCAATGTGAAATAAGTCAAAGAACCTGGATACCTGAGGATACAGCTTGTGCACATGAGAGATAACCTGGGGCATCTTCTCAGAGGACAACCACACAAGCAGGGCTCAGGGGACCCAAAGAGAAAGAGGACACTGGAACAAGCAAGCTGTCTTTTTGACAGGAGTGTAAGCCCACTGTACAGTGAGATGATCCAACAGCCATCATTTCATTTTCTGCTGCTATATAACAGCATCATAGGCTGGACAACTTAAAAAGATGTTTTTGTCACGGTTCTAGAAACTGGGACGGTCCACATCAAGAGGTGGGCATGTGGTTGTCCTTCCTGCAACATCTTCCCATGGCAGAGGGCACTGCACCGTGAGAACCTGCTGCTGCTCCTTCCTCTTCCTTTTCTGCTGCTGTCTTCCTTCTTACTGCTCCTCTCTTCTCCTCTTGATAAAGCCGTTAACCCCATCTAGGGAACTGGACCTACAAGATCTCATCTAACTGTGTGCACTTCTCGTGGGGCTCCATTTCAAACACAAACATCAGATGTATGATGAGAGCCTTTGTTTCCCTAACAATCAACTTTCGGGGGTGCCATTTACAAGCAGAGCACTCACCAGTCAATCAGCCCCCCAGCTGAGCAGGCTCACAAAAGATCCAAGGAAATAACAGCGAAAACAGTTCTGCATAGGAGAACTGTAAGTGAACCAGAAAGCTCTGGTCAATATTATAGCTAAGAATCGACAGTGAGCAATCCAGTAGGCAAGAAAACACGCAAATCTGTGATAAACTGGTGTGCAAAGAACTGTTAAAGAAATAACACGGACCAGAAAATTTTCATTCATACATAACACAACACATGTCCCTAAGGAGCGAGAGACAGTTAATAATTGATAGGAGAAGAGGGGTTATATTCAATAGTAGCCACTGGTAAATCGCCTGTGCTCAAGTAAATAACCTCTTCCCTCCACCTATGATCATGTAAGCAAGCCTCATCCTTTAGGCACTGGGCCAGGAACAGAGACAGCTGAGAAATAACATTCTCTTGGATGTTAGGTTGGGTAAGTCATTTTCTGCATCCTCTTACAACAAATTACAGCTAGCCGAGTCTTTTGGATAGCAATTGCTTTCACTGGGGTCAGTCAACTGAAATGACCAAACAATGAACCTTTACCACTGACCATTGATCTTGTTAATTGCATGTGCCACTATATTTGCTTCTGTGGTTTCCACCCGGCCCTCACTTAGCACTGCTCCAATTGCTAAATGGTCAAAACATACAGAGTGACAGATTTAGTATTTCACCGGCAATTTATATAACTGTCAGCTACTTAGTTGTTGTGGTGAATTGTGATTTATTTGTCTCACATTGTAGCACATAACCTTTTAAATGGAAGAGGAAAAGTCAACTCCTTTGTAAAGCTTAATATATGACCATCTACCCCTTTACCCTATGAACTGGATTTGAAAGAGAGGGGAATCAAGTGAGTGATGTATTTCCCTTCCTACAGCTCTTTTTTCAGTATAATGCATTCATATACGGGGCTTCCATTACTAAGCTTGATTTGCACACTGCACAAAAATCCATAGGAGATCTGAGCGCTTTACATGAGGGACAGTAGGCTATCAGCTGGCTAAAAAGAACCTAAAATAGAAAGTTGAAACAGGATTGTTTAGGGGAGAAACGTTATACTGAAGGCTCTGTGGGAAATTATGGTTCTGTGGGTAATTATGGGGACCTTAATAGTTTCCAAACTACACATAAAGCTTCCCAAGTAGAAATGTACTCCTGGTTTCATGAGTTTCTCAAAAAAATTGACATCTTCTGACAATTAACAATAATGGCTTAAGATACAGCCGGTAGCTATCATAACTAACGGGACTAAATAATGGCACTACATTAAGGGGCATCAAATCCTGTTACATAGAGCAGTTTGTAAGCAAAATAGAAGACAGGTGAGAACTGCTTAGGTCTGCTCCCCCAAACTGATAGAAGTCCCAGTATCTCAGAATGTGGCTGTATCTGAAGACACGGACTTTATGGAGGTGATTTATTTAAAATGGTATCCCACGAGAGTGGACATTAATCCAGTCTCCCTGGGCTCCAGAAGAGAGGAAGACATTTGGATACAGATAGAAAGGTGCTGTGAAGACACAGGGTGAGGCAGGCACAGGGAACAGCATTCCATGGACAAAGAAAAGAGGTATGGAACAGATCCTTCTACATCACCAATACCCAGAAAGATCCAGTTCTCAGGTTCAGACTTCCAGCCTTTCCAAGCGGGAGGGAGACCTGGGTTATAGCACAATGCTACTTAGAAAACTAACACAGTTTTAGGCATAATGGTGAAGAGATGACATAAAAAGCAATTAAGACTCTGATATTGTCCTGGGTAGTTAATATGAGAGGAAAAGGGTTTCAAAAGATGTGTTTAGACAATTGTGATTAGATATGTACCCTGCTATGTTTGAAATAAACACTGTCAGTGAGTGCACAGTTGGAAGAATAACCTCTTGAAGTTGTGTAAACAGGAAAGAAAAACATGCTATGTTACTGTCCTCCACATGGCCAAGGATCAAAATGAGGCCAGATTTCTGGATCTAGGCACAATGAGTAACTAGACAGTAATGCAATAAGTGCTTCTAGATATCAGGCAAGATGTAGCTCAGTACTAGACCCATAAGAGAAAGGAGATACACTGGGGAAATCCATATTCATCCTCGTTTTCACACATGGATGTTTCCAGGTAGTTACAGCCGAAGCAATAGATCAGACATCATGGTATGGCGGAGTTGAAAAGACAGAAATCACACCTGTCTTCAGAGAAAGCAAGGCAGTATTAAGAAAGGAATTAATAAAAATACAAAACAGAGGCACAGAAGGATCTCCACGAGTCAGTGACCAAACAACACTGATGTCTAGTACAAGTGTCCTCAAATCTAAGAAAGCAAAACAAAACTCACCAGGGAGGAACAACTGCAGATAGATGTAACGGAACCATTGCTGCAGTTTGCAGAGGATCAAAACTATGCCCAGACCATGATGAATGCAGAGCCCCCACTGTAAACATGGTCACACAAGGAAGTCTGATGAACTGCGGTAAGCTAGTCCCAGAATTAATCTAGTATGCATGGACTGACCCCATTAGGCATTATAAACACGCCTTGAAAGAAAGAATACCTTGAAAGAGCTACTTTGCTTGCAGGTAAAGTAACTCTCCGCTGGACTTAAGCTCAACTACCTGCAAAGGAAGATAGCAGAGGTCACGTGCTCAGAGACACACTGTGTCAGGCCGGGATGGAGCTTAGTCTGCAGTGTGCTTGCCAGACTTGCAGGAGTCGTATGATCAAGCTCCAGCATCACATAAACTGGGTGAGGCGTGCATTTCTGCAAGCCCAGTGATAGGGAGAGAGGAGCAGGAAGCTAGAAGTTCAAACGTCCTTGGCTACATGAGCAGTTTGAGAGAAGCCTGCCTGATAAATAAATAAAGAAATTTGACTAAAATCGTATCTATGGTCTCTATAGATCATATTTATTTATTTAGTCTACTATGCAGTAGACCAGAAAACAAATTAATCAAAAATTTTAAGGGTTAAAAATATATACGCTAGAAATTACACAACACTGTAAATCTGAAAAAAGTATTAAAAACTCTCAGAAATGGCAAATTCTGGAAAACCAAAACTCTCAATTT
This sequence comes from Microtus oregoni, assembly GCF_018167655.1. Lineage (NCBI taxonomy): Eukaryota > Metazoa > Chordata > Mammalia > Rodentia > Cricetidae > Microtus > Microtus oregoni. Next base: position 22,925,224 of record NW_024543094.1, read on the forward strand.
TGAAACAATTAAAAAGCCAAGGAAGGAATCAGAAGGGGAATTAGAAACCCTTTTAAACTGAAATATAATGAAAATACAGAGTATGTGGCATGCAGTTAATACAGCAACAAGGGAAATTTTTATATTTTAAATGCGTATTATAAAAGAGTCATTAAAAATTTTAACTTTTCAGCCGGGCGGTGTTGGCAGACGCCTTTAATCCCAGCACTCGGGAGGCAGAGGCAGGCGGATCTCCGTGAGTTCGAAGCCAGCCTGGTCTAGAAGAGCTAGTTCCAGGACAGGAACCAAAAAACCTACGGAGAAACCCTGTCTTAAAAATCAAAAAAAAAAAAAAATTAATTTTTCACTCAAATCTAAAAAAAATAAAAATAAACCAAACCAAACCGAGAAAGGAGAGAATAAAAGGAAATTATATTTAATAAAGTATCTGACCCACTCGAAGGTGGTAGGAAGGAGAGAATAAATGCAAATTCCAGCTCTAGCAAACAAACTCGGACAGCATAGATTTAGATGCTACACAGCTTAAAAGGTGCACACAAGATTTTTGAAGTCCTAAATTCCACCAGACACTAGGAGAAATAGAAAGTCTTCAAAGAAGTGGATGGTTAAGACTATTGCTAAAACCACGCATCACAGCCAGAGAAGTCAGAGAGACAATGCCGACACCGAGCTGACCCTTCCTCCCTCTAGCTGGTCTGCACAGCACCAGACATTGCCATGCAGGCTGGGGAGGGAGCAAAGGCTTTCCTCTATGTAAACGCTGTTCAATGGTGCAAGATTGGAGCACGTGAACATCCCTATCCAACACACACACACAGACACACACACACATACACACACACACACACACAAACACACACAGATTCTAGTTAACAAGGTGTGGTAGTTTGAATGTAACTGACCCCCATAATCTCATAGGGAGTGTCACTATTAGGAGGTGTGGCTTTGTTGATGAGGGTGTGGCCTTGTTAAAGGAAGTGTGTCACTGTGGGGGCAGGTTTTGAGGTTTCCTATGCTCAGGAGACTGCATGGTATCTTAGCCAACTTCCTGTGGCCTGCATATGAAGATGTCGCCAGCATCATGTCTGTCACACTCCCCACCACGATGACAATGGACTGAACCTCTGAAACTGTAAGCCAGACCCGCAATTAAATGCTTTCCTTATAAGAGTTTCCATGGTCATGGTGTCTCTCCACAGCACTTGAAGCCTTACCTAAGACACAAGGTGATCGCAACCCATTTGTGGTTTCATGGGAGCACCCTCGTCACTGTGGACAACTGACTAGAAGGAGCAAGGCTATGGTACCACGGAGGAGGCTGTTTGAAGTTGAGCAGCCCTCTAAAATGCCTGGGCTCAGAAATGTTTTAGATTTCACATTTGTTTCAGATTTTGGAATATTTGCATTTACATAATGAGATATCTTAGGAATCGGCCCAAAGCTAAACATAAATTCATTTCTATCTCGTAGCCACCACAGACACAGCCTGAAAGCAATTTTACACAATAGTTTTAACAGTGTCTGTATTTGGACTTCAACTCGTCACAGGCAGTCAGAAGAGGTTTCCCACTGACAGTGTTATGTTGGCCCCCAGAGAGTCTCAGACTTTTGGATTAAGGCAACTGACTGTACATAATAACCCAGGTGAGAAACAAAGAAGGCAACAGGTGTGCCACAGGGGAGCCGACGACAGTCCCACAGACTGAGACACTAATGTCATTCTGATCTTGCAATGTTTAACCATTTGCTTTAATACTTCCTTCTGTCAGAGATATTTGCTATTGGAGGGGGAAAATGTTTCATTTACAACTGTTCAGCCAACCAGGAGACATAGGAACACATCCTACACAGAAACTAGGATGAAAAAGAAGATTGGGTATGGCTGTCCAAGGAGGTGGCTTTCTCTTAGCATTGCAGACCAGTGCTTCCAACCGGACTTAAGTACACACATAGCACATTTAGATGTTCTCATCCCAAAGCAGTCAGTGTAGGAGAATAAAATTGATGAATGTGCCAACAGTTCATCCCAGAAAGGTCTAAATGAACATAGTCTTAAAAGTTCATCAACACTACATCCCTGATGTTGACAATATGAAGGACAGCCCTCCCCATTCTACTCCATTCCCAGCTCTGGTATCCTGAAATGTTTACACTCACGTTTCTAATAGCATTTGAGGTCAGTCTGAACAGAGGGTTGCTCATTTACTTCAGCTAGGAGTAAGACACAGGGGATGCTTTGAAAAGAGATGCCACAGAACTGGGAGACATTGTATATGCGTTCAGGGGGTAAGAACTGTGTTCACAGACACGCCCGTGGAATAACAAAAATTAAATCCGGGAGCTTGGTTACTGCCGGCATTTCTCCCAGGGCAAGCACACATTTAGTATCCCATTAAATCAAAGGATGCCCACTGCACACAGTGGCATGCTTCACCAGCTGGTGCTAACACGGATTGATGTGTGTGTTCAATCACACCGAACCTGACGTGTCTCAGGAAATTTATACTGCACAGCGGAAACGTTTGCTATGATACAGCTTCCCACTCCCTTGAAGGCAGTAACTCACCAGGTAGAAATACAGCTCACTTAGCAGTTTTAAAAATCCATGCTTAAAGTATTTTCAGGGGCCAATGATTCACCGGAACAGAATAGATAAAGTGCGACTTGTTAAAAAATATCGTGGAGGAGGCTTGAGAGGGGGTCATTTTTGATTATCCACTAAGACCATGGGGAATCAAAAGATATGAAACATGGCTTTTTGTAAAGTCTGGTGAAAGATATATCACCAACAGGGATAACATGTAAGAGCCAGCCCACAGTACCATCCAAGTCAAAATTCAAAGTTTGGCAAATTTTTTTTTTATTCTTTCCACTTCCTTTTTTCCAGATGAAATTAGGAAACATATTTGGGATCATTCCAATCTGTCATCTAATGGCATATTTTACCTTCTCGTTGGCTCGATATCAGCATGTTTATAAACTACCAGGAGGAACACTTACTTTTAAAACCAAGAGATCTGAGCTAAAAACCAGATCCTCTGAACAACAGACAATGTCAATGATGTAGGGAATGATGGACGAAGCACAGACCGTTGGAGTCACCTTACAAAGAAGCCAGAAAGCTCTTCTTCCAGAGAGCACAGAACTGAGAGTTTAGGAGACAGTTTTGCAAATAGAGACATTTGGGTTATAAACTAAGGTGTTATGTAATTCTATTAAGTTTAAAAACAGGCTTAAAGTGTGAGTAACCAATTTTGTTTCATATACAAGTAAGAAGTGACATGGGTTTTTGGCAGAAAGAAAAATTTACAGGGGCAGGAAAGATTGCTCAGTAGTTAGAAACACTTTTTGCTCTAATAAAAGATTGAGTTCAGTTCCTTGCACCTGTGTGTGTGGCTAAACTGTCTATAACTCTAGTTCCAGGAGTGATCTGATGTCCTATTCTGGAACATTCACTTATGTGCACACACACACCCACATACATAATTAATACATTGGGAAGGAAGGAAGAAAGGAAAAGAGGGAGGGAGGGAGGGAGGGAGGGAAAGAGAGAGAGGGAGAGAAGAAAGAAATAAAGCTAGGAAGAGAGCAAGCGAGCAGACCAGCCTTTGTCACTTGGTGGCCTATCTCTTCAGCCACATCAAGCCACATGCCAATCATTTCACAGACTTAGCATTACATCTTTTACAGTATCTTCATTAATCTACAGTGCTTTGCCGGGCGATGGTGGTGCACGCCTTTAATCCCAGCACTCGGGAGGCAGAGGCAAGTGGATCTCTGTGAGTTCGAGACCAGCCTGGTCTACAAGAGATAGTTCCAGGACAGACTCCAAAAAAAAACCACAGAGAAACCCTGTCTCAAAACAAACAAACAAACAAAAAAAAAAAACAAAAAAAATCTACAGTGCTTTAAAAACCAAGATGTTCTTTAGAGAGACCAATCTATATGTTATTCGGTTCTAAAAAGGCATAAAGCAAAGAAGTCAACAGCCCATGGTGCTCCTTTTCTTAACCTGGTGAACATACTGCACACAGTGGCCTGACATCCACACTCCAGATCCTAGTGCGACTGCTTGTATTACTCTATTTTTCTCATGGCTATGACACAATACTTGACAGAAGAAAAAGAAGGGAGAAGAGTTTTACTTGGGCTCAGAGTTTTGAATGATACAGTCTATTATGGAAGTGAGGGCGGAGGTGCAGAATCAGCAAGGTCTTTAGCAGCAGGAGTCTGTGGCTGCTGCTTCTCACATCCTGGCTAATCAGGAAGCAGAAAACAGACTAGAATCAGAACTGGGTGTAACCTTCAATGCCTGTTCTTAGTGACCCAATTTCACCAGCAAGGGCTCATGTCGACAAACTCCCTAAACAATGCCACCAGCAGGGACCAAGAGTTCAAATAATAAGTCCGTGGGGAGTGAGCATTTCCGGTTTAAATCATCACACCTCCCATGGGTCCTTAGCATGTCCTTCAACCTCACAGAGCTGTCAGTTACTCACCCACTAAATAGGGAGAAACACCCCAATTTCACCACATTGTTGGACGTTCAAATGAAATGATATGTATAAAAATGATGAGTACATACATTTATACACTCAATAAATACTAGTCTTCTCTTCTATTCTTTGTGACTTCTTCAGAGTAATACAGAAAAACTGAAGTAATTTTTTTAACGAGGAAATAAAAGGTCAGTATTCACAGGTGCTCAGGAACCTCTTGGCTCTCATTTCTGGTCTCCTTTCTTCTGCCTCTCCCTGGCTCATCTGAGAAAGCTTCCACACACTCAGCTACATGCAGCAGCTACTTTTGTGACAAACATCTCGCAGCAAAAACTCATGGTTCTGGAGGTTCTCTGTTTGCCATGATTGGGAAGGTAGGATGGTGATCATGGTAGTAGCAGCGGCAGCAAGCGGAGGGCTGCCATGCCAGGGACTCCAAGAACTAGTCCTCGTGAAAACTTACACCAACCCCTTAGAGGTTCCATAGCTTTCCATCTAGAGAATTAAGCAGTCAACACATAGCCTGTGGGATATTTTAGATATAAACTGTAATACTATGCTGCTCCAGATTCCAGGCTTCGCAAGAACATGTGTGCCCTTGGTAATGCGCTCTCTGTTGCTTTTGCAGGCTTCCTATGGGGGCAAAAGCTAGTGGTATCTGTGGAAACTACGTCACTTGGAGAAAAAGCCAGCACTTTGACGCTGGCTTTCCCACTGACCCTCTGTGGTGGGGAGGTTATAAACCTTTAGGAGGTAAGATCTGCCTGGAGGGATGTGACGCTGTGGGAAGGCTCTGGAAGTTATAGCCTTGTCTTACTTCCAGTTCCCTCTCTGCTTCCTGTGTGTAGATTTGAAAAATGTGATCAGTCAGCTTCCTAATCCCGCCTCTGTGACATGCCTTCCTTGCCACAGTGGACTCTATCCCTCTAGAAGTATAAGCCCTTTCTCCCTCAAGTCACTTTTAGTCAACGGTATTTATCACAGCAGTTAAGAAGTAACAAATGGCTTGGGCTCTCTGCAGGGCCTCTACTCCCAGCATACCGCCTCTTTCTTCCTAGCCCACCCAGCTTCCATCCAGAACCCTCCACACTTCGGCCCCACCGCCCTCTTTCGGCACATAACATCACCCAGCCCAGCCTGTCTGGGCACTGGGTCCGAATCCTCGGGGCACCCAAGCGGGTGGGAGTTCCTTTGCTTCTATGGCCTGCCTGCACCAAGCAGGGTAGGCGCTTTGTTTGCAAGCTGCCCCATCAGCACAGAGGCCTGATCTCTAGGCACCAGGAGAGCCAGCATTGGGGAGAGCCAGCGTTGGGGCACCAGGAGAGTCAGCTTGGGGAGAGCCAACATTGGGGAGAGCCAGCGTTGGGTAGGCAAGGAGACCTGATCCAGTAAAAGAAGATCCATAAGGGAGCATTTGGAAGAAGAGATGGGCAGACGCCAAGGCAAGAATTCGCCCAACAAGCTGAAAAGCAACATGAAGCCACCAGAAACCAGCAACCTCACAATGGGAGGACATGAACACCTTAATCAAGAAGAATTAGAAAAGATTGACTTCATGAAAGTGATTGATGCCCTTAAACAGCATGTAAAAAACGCCCTTATAGAAATGGATGAGAAATATAGCAGAAAGTTTGAAGAATTGAATAAATCAGTGAATGGTACCCTAGAAAAACAAGGAAAAACAATCAAACAGATAATGGAAACAGTTCATGACTTGAAAACTGAAATGGAGGCAAAGAAGAAAACACAAACAGAGGGCCGACTGGACATGGAAAATTTAAGTAAACAAACAGAGTCTACAGAAACAAGCATAACCAACAGAATACAAGAGTTAGAAGAAAGAATCTCAGATTTTGAAGATACCATAGAGAAAATAAACAAACTGATCAAAGAAAACAGCAAGTCCAACAAACTCTCATCACAAAACATTCAGGAAATATGGGACACAATAAAAAGACCAAACCAAAGAATAATATAAGTAGAAGAAGGAGAAGAAGTGCAGCTCAATGGTCCAGAAAATATATTTAATAAAATTATAGAAGTAAACTTTCCCAACCTAAAGAAAGATATACCTATGAAGGTTCAAGAAGCATACAGAAAACCAAATAGGCTGGATCAAAAAAAAAAAAAAATCCCCTCGCCATATAATTATCAAAACACAAAGCATACAGAATAAGGAAAGAATATTAAGAGCTGCAAAGGAAAAAGGCCAAATCATTTATAAAGGTAAACCTATCAGACTTAAACTTGACTTCTCCATGGAAACCATGAAAGCCAGAAGGTCCTGGATAGATGTACTGCAGAAACTGAGAGACCATGGATGCAAGCCCAGTTTACTATACCCAGCCAAGCTTTCATTCACTATCAATGGCGAAAATTAAATTTTCCAGGATAAAAACAAATTTAAACAATACGCAGTCACAAATCCAGCCTTACAGAAAGTAATAGAAGGAAAATCACTAACCAAGGAATCCAACAATGACCACAATAACTCAGACATCTAGAGACCCTTCACCAACACAAATCAAAGAAGGGAAACACACAAATTCTACGACTAAAAAAGTGACCGGAGTTAACAACCACTGGTCATTAATATCACTTAATGTCAATGGACTCAACTCACCTATAAAAAGGCACAGGCTAAGAGATTGGATAAAAAAACAGGATCCAACATTCTCCTGTTTACAAGAAACACACCTCAACCACAAAGACAGGCACCTACTCAGAGTAAAGGGCTGGGAAAAGGCTTATCAAGCAAATGGACCTAAGAAACAAGCAGGTATGGCCATACTAATCTCTAACAAAGTTGACTTCAAACTTAAATCAATCAGAAGAGATGGAGAGGGGCATTTTATACTCATAACAGGAACAGTTCATCAGGAAGAAGTCTCAATCCTAAATATCTATGCCCCTAATATAAAAGCACCCACATACATAAAAGAAACATTGCTAAAACTCAAGGCAGCCATCAAACCGCACACACTAATAGTAGGAGACCTCAACACTCCTCGCTCACCAATGGACAGGTCAATCAGACAGAAACCTAACAGAGAAATAAGAGAATTAATGGAGGTAATGAATCAAATGGACTTAACAGACATCTATAGAACATTCCACCCAAATAGGAAAGAATATACCTTCTTCTCTGCAGCTCATGGAACTTTCTCAAAAATCAACCACATAGTCGGTAACAAAGCAAACATCCACAGTTACAAAAAAATATTAGTAACCACCTGTGTCTTATCAGATCACCATGGATTAAAGTTAGAATTCAACAACAATGCTACCCCCAGAAAGCCTACAAATTCATGGAAACTGAACAGTCCACTACTGAGCCATACCTGGATTAAGGAAGAAATTAAGAAAGAAATTAAAGTCTTCCTGGAATTCAATGAAAATAAAGAAACAACATACTCAAACTTATGGGACACCATGAAAGCAGTCCTAAGAGGAAAGTTCATAGCACTAAGTGCCCACTTAAAGAAAACAGAGAAAGCTCACATTGGAGACTTAACAGCCCACCTGAAAACTCTAGAAAAAAAAAGAAGCAGACTCACCTAGGAGGAGTAGAAGACTGGAAATAATCAAACTGAGGGCTGAAATCAACAAAATAGAAACACAGAAAACAATACAAAGGATCAATGAAACAAAAAGCTGGTTCCTGGAGAAAAATCAACAAGATTGATAAACCCCTATCCAAACTAATCAAACGTCAGAGAGCGAATTTGCAAATTAATAAGATCAGAAATGAAAAGGGGGACATAACCACAGACACAGAGGAAATTCAGAGAATCATTAGATCTTACTACAAAAGCCTATATGCCATAAAACTGGAAAATGTAAAGGAACTGAACACTTTTTTAGATAAATACCATATACCAAAGTTAAACCAGGACCAGGTGAACAATCTAAATAGACCTGTTAGTTGCGAAGAATTAGAAGAGGTTATCAAAAACCTCCCTACCAAAAAAAAAAGCCCAGGACCAGATGGTTTCAATGTACAATTCTACCAGAACTTCCAAGAAGAGCTAATACCTATAGTCCTTAATGTATTTCACAATATAGAAACAGAAGAGGCATTGCCAAATTCCTTTTATGAAGCTACAATTACCCTGATACCAAAACCGCACAAAGACTCAACCAAGAAAGAGAATTATAGACCAATCTCACTCATGAACATCGATGCAAAAATCCTCAACAAAATTCTGGCAAACCGAATCCAAGAACACATCAGAAATATTATCCATTATGATCAAGTAGGCTTCATCCCAGGGGTGCAGGGCTGGTTCAACATACGAAAATCTATCAATGTAATCCAGCATATAAATAAACTGAAAGAAAAAAATCATATGATCATTTCATTAGATGCTGAAAAAGCATTTGACAAAATTCAACATCCCTTTATGATAAAAGTATTGGAGAGATTAGGAATACAAGGGTCATACCTAAATATAATAAAAGCTATATACAGCAAGCCAACAGCTAACATCAAATTAAATGGAGAGAAACTTAAAGCCATCCCACTAAAATCAGGAACACGACAAGGCTGTCCACTCTCGCCATACCTCTTCAATATAGTACTTGAAGTTCTAGCAATAGCAATAAGACAACATAAGGGGATCAAGGGGATTTGAATTGGAAAGGAAGAAGTGAAACTTTCGTTATTTGCAGATGATATGATAGTCTACATAAGCGACCCCAAAAACTCCACCAAAGAACTTTTACAGCTGATAAACACCTTTAGTAATGTGGCAGGATACAAGATCAACTCCAAAAAATCAGTCGCCCTCTTATACACAAAGGATATGGAAGCAGAGAGGGAAATCAGAGAAGCTTCACCTTTCACGATAGCCACAAACAGCATAAACTATCTAGGGGTAACTCTAACCAAGGAAGTGAAAGATCTATTTGACAAGAACTTTAAGGCATTGAAGAAAGAAATTGAGGAGTATACCAGAAAATGGAAGGACCTCCCTTGCTCTTGGATTGGGAGGATCAACATAGTAAAAATGGCAATTCTACCAAAGGCAATTTATAGATTCAATGCAATCCCCATCAAGGTCCCATCAAAATTCTTCACAGATCTTGAGAGGACAATAATCAACTTTATATGGAAAAACAAAAAACCCAGGATAGCTAAAACAATCCTATACAATAAAGGATTGTCTGGAGGCATTACCATCCCTGACTTCAAACTATATTACAGAGCTATAGTGATAAAAACAGTGTGGTACTGGCATAAAAACAGAGAAGTCGACCAATGGAATCATATAGAAGACCCGGATTTTAACCCACAAACCTATGAACACCTCATTTTTTATAAAGGAGCCAAAAGTATACAATGGAAGAAAGAAAGCATCTTTAACAAATGGTGCTGGCATAACTGGATGTCAACCTGTAGAAGAATGAAAATAGACCCATATCTATCACCATGCACAAAACTCAAGTCCAAATGGATTAAAGACCTCACTATCAGTCAGAACACATTGAACCTAATAGAAGAGAAAGTGGGAAGTACCCTACAACAGATGGGCACAGGAGATCGCTTCCTATGTGTAACCCAAACAGCACAGACATTAAGGGCAACATTGAATAAATGGGACCTACTAAAACTGAGAAGCTTCTGTAAAGCAAAGGACACTGTCACCAAGACAAAAAGGCAACCTACTGACTGGGAGTAGATCTTCACCAACCCTGCAACAGACAAAGGTCTGATCTCCAAAACAGATAGAGAACTCAGGAAACTAGACTTTAAAATGCTAATTAACCCAATTAAAAAATGGGGCACTGAACTGAACAGAGAATTCTCAGCAGAGGAAGTTCAAATGGCCAAAAGACACTTAAGGTCATGCTCAACCTCCTTAGCGATCAGGGAAATGCAAATCAAAACAACTTTGAGATACCATCTTACACCTGTCAGATTGGCTAAAATAAAAAACTCCAATGATAGCCTTTGCTGGAGAGGATGTGGAGGAAGGGGTACCCTCATCCATTGCTGGTGGGAATGCAATCTTGTGCAACCACTTTGGAAATCAGTGTTTCGGTTTCTCAGGAAATTTGGGATCAACCTACCCCTGGACCCAGCAATACCACTCCTGGGAATATACCCAAGAGATGCCCTATCATATGACAAGAGCATTTGTTCAACCATGTTCATAGCAGTATTATTTGTAATAGCCAGAACCTGGAAATAACCTAGATGCCCCTCAATGGAAGAATGGATGAAGAAAGTGTGGAATATCTACACATTAGAGTACTACACTGCGGTAAAAAACAATGACTTCTCGAATTTTGCATGCAAATGGATGGAAATAGAAAACACTATTCTGAGTGAGGTAACCCAGACCCAAAAAGATGAATATGGGATGTACTCACTCATAGTTAGATTCTAGCCATAAATAAGGGTCACGGAGTCTACAATTGGTGATCCTAAAGAAGCTAAGTAAGAAGTTGAACCAAAGGAAAAACATATAGTTATCCTCTTGGCTATGGGAAGCAGACAAAATTGCCGGGGAGAAAATTGGGATCTTGGGGGTGGGATGGGATGGGGGTAAGGGGAGATGGGGAGAGAAAAGGGAGAAGGGGAGGATTGGGGGAACTTGGGGAAAAAGGAAGATTGGGATAAAGGAAGGTAGGATAGGGGAGCACGGAAGCACAATTCTTAGTTAAGGGAGCCACCTTAGGGTTGGCAAGAGACTTGAACCTAGAGTGGCTCCCAGGAGCCCAAGCCGAGGTCCCCCAGTTAGTTCCTTGGGCAGCTGAGGATAGGGAACCGGAAATGACCCTAGCCTATAGCAATACTGACGAATATCTTGCATATCATCATAGAACCTTCATCTGGCGATGGATAGAGATAGAGACAGAGACCCACACTGGAGCACTGGACTGAGCTCCCAAGGTCCCAATGAGGAGCAGAAGGAGGGAGAACATGAGCAAAGAAGTCGGGACCACGAGGGGTGCACCCACCCATTGAGACAGTGGAGCTGATCTACTCGGAGCTCACCAAGGCCAGTTGGACTGTGACTGAAAAAGCATGGGTTAAAACTGGACTCTCTGAACATGGCGAACAATGAGGGCTGATGAGAAGCCAAGGACAATGGCATGGGGTTTTGATCCTACTTCATGTTCTGGCTTTGTGGGAGCCTAGCCAGTTTGGATGTTCACTTTCCTAGAAATGGACGGAGAGGGGAGGACCTAGGACTTACCACAGGGCAGGGAACACTGACTGCTCTTTGGACTGGAGAGGGAGGGGGAGAGGAGTGGGAGGAGGGGGAGAAGGATGGGAGGAGGAGAAGAGGGGTGGGAGGAGGGGGAGGGAAATGGGAAGCTAGGAGGAGGTGGAAACTTGTTTTTTTTTTCTTCCTTTTCTCAATAATAAAAAAAAAAATGAAAAAAAAAAAGAAGTAACTAATGCAGTCTGGAAGTCCATACCCCACCACCACCACTACCTTTGCTACATTCACACAACTTTTCTTATTTCTCCCAGAGGAGCCGCATCAGGACCTGGGCATGGGCTGCTCCCTCTGCCTGGAAGGTGCCTTCCCTCCTTTAGGTCTCAATTAAATGCATTATAGGCTAGGCAAGACCTTCTCAGATCACCTCTCCCTTTACCCAGCACTTGCTCAGGCCTGATTTTCAATACTACATGATTTAGCATCTCTCCTCACTTACCTAGATCTCTCAGACTTTGTCAATTGTCTGCATGTCTCCCCTTCCTTCCCTCCATATGGCTGCTGTCTCCTCTTAGCACCCCTGGCAGATATACTAAACAGAAGCTTAATAAATACTTGTTGGACAAGCGAATTCTGCTTCTTGGGAAGGTCAGTCCTTTGGAATTAAAACAAAATAGCCTAAAGAAGGAAATTAATAAATGCCTGAATGAATACAGGAGCAGATGACTCAATTCCCAATTTATATCTAATATAAATATATAAATATATAATTAATATCTAGAGATATTTCTTCTGCGTTGTGCTGAGAAATCACCTGACAGAAACAATTAAGGGAGAAAGGTTTATCTTGGCTCCCGGTTTCAAAAGGAATTCAGTTCTATATGAGGCAATGGCAGTCACATGGGAATAGACCAAGAAGCAGAGAGAGCTGGGTAGGAAGAGTGGGTAAATTCTTCAAAGACACCCCCCCTCCCCCAGTAGCCTAATTCTGACAGCCAGGCCCTACCCCTGAAGGACTCCACAGCGTGAAGTGGTGCCACGAACTGGGCAATAAGTGTTTAAATCATGAGTCTGGGGTGACATTACTCATTACAACCACTACAATATAGATAGCCTGATGTGAAAGCGAGAAACCAGAAAAACAGTCTAAGTAAGGAAATAAGTCTACTCAAGGAAAAGAAAAGCCACAGAATTCCAAGCAAGCCCCCGATTTTCACTGTGCTGTGTTCCTTCGTGTCCTTGGATTAGACAAATCTGAATGCATCTGGATTTCTCTGCTTGGCTGAAATTCTTTCACCGAAGAGGTTTCAAATTACAAACTCTGGGTTTATTAGAAAGATTTTCACAAAAATCTCAGGAGCACTTACCTTGCTTATGTAAAAACTAAATAAGCCAAAAGGAAATCACCACACACTTTAAAACATACTCAGAGGCAAAGCTGCAGCCAGTGGGTACACAGAGACAGGAAGGATGAGCTGAATGAGAGAAGGGGCTTCAGAAGGTCACTGGGCATCACGTGCACAAGTGAAAGCCGAATCTACTGCAGTGCTTGCTTACCAAGAGGCAAGAATCACACAGGCAAAGCGACTGGCTTGGAATGAAACAGCAAAATAGTAATTCATTTTGCAAAGCCCATTTCAGGCACACTTTGCATAGTATTCCAGCCTCACCCAAGGACCAGCAAAGCCTGCCATGTGATTGGCCTTATTGTATCAAACTTCCTCCTGCACCATCTTGAAGGGCTGTTGTTTTTGGTTCAAATTCGGAAGTACATGTCTAGGAATCTTCTTCCTGCCATATGGGTGGGTAGGAGCCCATCACATTGGTCAGGAACATGGGCCTGGTGGAAGACTGACAGGTTCAAGGAAAGCCACTGTGACTCATAGCTGGGCCCTTAAGGATATGTCACAAATCCTCCCTGAGCCTCAGTTTCTCCATCTCTAAAGGTCTGTTCCCCATTCTCACAAGTCCAGAAGAGATTGCATGGAAAAAGTACATATTACTGCGCTCCGGCATCCAAGGCCTTACCAGCTATGATTATATTACCAGCTAGCATGTTGCCCTTGGTTTTTAAAATAACCACTGCTCAAAAATCTTCATCTTTATTTTAAATTAGTAACTAGGGTTTCTGAAGAATTTATTACCTATTTCAAATGAAAGTATTCACTTCAAAGTAGAAAAAGACTAACAGACAGACGTGGGCAATGTTTTCTAGGTATGGCTAGCAGAAATGAAGCCACCCAAAGACTCGTTACAATTCTACTCCTATCGGATACCTTAAAGGAAATGTCAGAGAAATATGATGGCATAGAATATTTATGTAAACTAAAAAAAGAATAAGGCTTAAAAATACATAGATAGACCTATTCGGTTCAAGGAGGCACTTTTCTAATAAATCATCCAATAAAAGAATTGCCAAGCCAAACAGTGATGGTGCATGCCTGTAATTCCAGCACTCTGGGGGGCAGGGGCAGACAGATCTCTGTGAGTTCAAGGTCAGCCTGGTCTATGAGCTAGTTCCAGGGCAGGCTCCAATGCTACAGAGAAACCCTGTCTTGAAACCCCACCCCCCAAAAAAAGAAAGAAAAAGAAAAAAAAAAGAATTGCCTAGCCTAATACTTTAGATTACCATATTGCTTGCAGAACTGAAAAAGCAAGCAATATGGCAACCAAATGCATATTTACGTCTTCCAGTTTTACTAGTCACACTAAGCGAAGACACGCGTCAGAAGCACTGAGCGAGCTTCATCCTGTTACACAAGAATCTGTCTCACACTCGGAGTTTTGATTCAATAGTGTAGGAGGAGGTGAGTTATTTATGTTCTGTAAAATGTCCCCAAGTATTGCTAATGCTAAAATCCACAGTTAACAATTACTGGCCCAAGGCAGTGTTTTTCCCTAGGTAAGTTGTTTCCCCTTAGAAAATTCTCACTAAATGCCATTGCCTTTAAACTTTTCTATTCCCAGACAGGACCCACGAAGCCCAGGCTGGCCTTGAACATGTGAGTCTCCTATTTCACATCTCAACTGCTAGGTTTACAAGTTTATATGACCAAAAGAATACTTTTTGGCTACTATGTTTTGCTTCGTTCCTTCCAAAGCAAAACTTGACTCCTTGTAATTCAGTAAAGAAAAGGTGCTGAGCAATTATTCCTAAACCCTGAAAACTTGGTCCTCCTAACTTCAAAGGGGCGAAGAAGATGGGAAAGTGGGGGTGAAGTGGGGTTCATCCCATGAAATCAAGTGCCTACTTGTCTTTACAGCTTTTGTTTTTATGTGTACAGCTCTATCTGCATGAGGGTAAGCCACATGTATGTAGTATGTGTGTATACGCCTCTATCTGTGTGAGGGTAAGCCACATGTATGTAGTATGTATGTGTACGCCTGTGTCTGTGTGAGGATATGCCATAGGCATGTAAGTTCTTGCAGAAAAGTTGGGTTTCCAATAACTGGAGCTACCGATAGCTGTGAGCCACCTGATAGGGTGCTGAGAACCAAACTTGAGTCCTCTGGAAGAGCGACAATGCTCTTAACTGTTGGTCCAGCTCTCCAGGCCCGTTTATCTTTTATACAGTACTCTGCTTCAGAACTGTGGTCTCCTGTGTGACAACCACACATAGCTATGAAACATCTGACTTGTGGCTGGTGGCCTCTGTGCTGGGAGCACAACTCTAGACAGAACCCACATTGTGCCCGCAATCTTCCTAATACTTTAGTATCCAAGATTGCCACTTCATTACCTCATTCAGCAGGTTTTGTTTTAACTCGATACCGTCCATCTGGCATGGGTGAGCACGGAAGGCAGAGCAGGGAACAGACATGAAAATGCTCTTACTCTCATGGTATTTTATATTCTCATTTGCAATGGCCTTTGAAAACCACCAGTCCTACTGTAGAATGGTTTTCTCCAACAAGCGTGAGTCAAATAAAGTGTTTTTTTTAAAAAAATATCTTATTTTGGTGTAGAGAAACAAATAATTGAGAAACAGTATCAGTTCAAGAAAGTTAGGTGGGTCAAAGGAGAGAAGAAATGAGAGGAAATGAGAGGCCAGTGAACATCAAGATTTTATTGTTTCTGTTTAACAATGGGTCTCACCGTGTGACCCAGGGTGACTCATGAGTCCCCTCCCCTGACTCTATTTCCCAAGTGTGTGCCTGCCATTCATGAGCTTGTTGCCAAAGGGCAGTGTCAACTCATCAGTCAAACTGTGGGTTCAGAGGTTACAAGAGAGGAAGAAGAGACATCCACCTGAGGCCACACAGAGAACTGAAATTTAGCCCACCTGTAACAGGACCAAAGAGTTCTCAGTAAAACACATTTAACAATTCTCACTGGAGATGGCATCAGGACAAACCAAAGCCACCACTGGAAAAGGCGTTTGCAGGTAGCCAGAATAAATACGCTTTATCTAGTTGGTGAAAAATTTTAGTTGTGGGGGGGGGGAGCAAGAGATAATAAGAATATTGTTTTGGCAAGCCATTACTAACCAATGAGAACCCAGAAAGCTTGCTCAGCTATCACACAAGGCATTCTAAAGGAAGCTCTTACTGCTAACCCCAAGCTCCTCCCACTACACCACCAGGTTGCAGGCCGTCCCTCAGCAATTTCTGAGATGCTGCCCCCTACAGCTGTATCACAGAAAGTCAATTCATAATACCTGGGCTCTGGCCAATGACAAATGGCCCTGATTTGATCAGAATGGGGTGCCTGAGTGAGTCGAGAGTGAGTGTCAAGGGGAGGAGAGAGGTCATCCACAGTCGCAAAGTTGGGGTTATGAACTAAACCCAGCATGAAGACTCTGACAAGCATCCTTACCTAGCTCTGGAGGCAGAACAGTCAGGCGGTTCCCCTGGATGTGGAGCTCCTTCAGCTGGGTGAGCTCGCCGATTTCCTTAGGCAGTGAGATCAGGTCATTATCCCTGAGGCTGAGCTAAATATACGAAAACAGGGAGCTGTCAAAACAATGTTTCATAAAGAGGTGCTCAACAGAAACTCACGCCCTCACCCAGTGCCCTCTCTTCCTTCAAGGCTCAATCTTTCCAATTCATTTAAAAGTGTCTGAGGCTAAACAAGAAACAGAAGCAGGAGCAGTGGTTCATTCCTGCAAAACAAACCTTACTCCTGCCCAAATTGACTTGATTCTACTCCTACAAGGGCTGCAGAAGTGAATTGATTTTCTAAGAATTTAGATAAATTACTTACTATCTGCAACTTCGTGAGCTTCCCAATATCTGGAGGCAGGATTTCAAAATCGTTGTCACTTAGATAGAGTGCACGCAGGGTGGCTGCAAATTAAACAGCAATATATAAACAGGGTGGCAAGGAATCCAACCATCTGGGGTCTGATCAATGCAAGGGAGTCAGCTTTGATTAATAACCCTGGCGAGGTGAAAAGCCTGTGACATACCTAGGGCTCATTCTAATAGCGAGCAGGTCAAACCTAGGTTTATCGGTTGATTGTGGTGCCGGTGTATCCAGGAAAACATCTGTATCCAGAAGGACTGACACAATTAACAACCCCGGGCTTTACACAAAGAGGTTGGCACCCTTGCGATGTTTCCAGAAACGATAGCCGTGTTTCCCTAGTACTTTAGATTCACATTTATTATACCATTTGCAGTTCCAAAGAAAGAAGGACCACGTGGTCCCACAGGGCCACCCACATCAGAATCCAGAGCAAAGGGGCTCGTCCATCAAAACGGATCTACGTCAGACTAGGACTTTCTTATACAAATAGATCCATGTTGAGAAGAAGTATATGAAGGGCTTTCCCATGACGGACACCATCGTCGTGACTTTTTTGTTTCCATAATCAGGCTAATTACTGTCACTTCTCTTTGTCACTTTAATGATGTAACTGAATGAAGACAAAGGTGCTAAAATGAGGACATAGATTTAAGAGATTAAAGCTTAAAGCAAGCAGAATACTTGCACAGATTATAAAATGATGGCATGATCCCAGCCGCCGAGGGCTAAAATCTTAAATAGCTACCAAAAACAGAGCAAATTTAAATAGATGTACTTTAAAAATTTGCTTAGCAGCTATCAAATTACATTCCAACATGGGAAAACAGACAGAAATATATGTTATCACATATAAGAAAAATCATTTTCTCTGTGGCCCAAGAAAACAATTTAGAATTGGTTTTATGTGCTTCAGAATGTCTGGTAGACGGCGTGAAAGGGAAGTTAAAAAGTGGAATTTTATAGGCTGCTTCAGAAGTGACAGATTTTCTAGTGTGGGCATCATGACAAGAGGTTAAAGAAAGGGGACTCACCACAATGTGAGGCCTGCCTGGTCGCCATAGCGAAGGCTAGGCCACACAAAGCTATATAGTGCAGTCCTTTCTCAGCAGTAACTTAGTAATAGAAATGAACACACAGAACATGGCCAACAGACTGTCCACACAACACAGAAGTCCCTGTCACAGGTGCAGATAAACTGACTTCACATACAACTCTTCCCTGAGTATGTCATGAGTTGCTGGGATGTCAGTCATCCTGATTTTTCTATGTATCTATAGCAAGAAAAGATAAACATGTAACCATCTGTAACAAACAATTCCATAATGGTTGTATACTAGACAATGTCAGTCTATGGCAAGGAGAGCTCTTCAAAGACTTAAGTAAGAATCTGAGCTAGATATTTAAACAATTCTGTTAGCAGCTTATGAATGGATATTTTTATAAATAATTTTCTGGAGTATCTTTGAGCAGTGCATTGCAGAGAATTAATAGTAACCAGGAAAGAACCTTTTCTTTATTTTCTTTCACACTCTTAAAAAAATCAAGATTCCTAGCTAGATGTGAGACTTGGTCTCACTGAGGAACAAAATCTCTCTCGGAAAGTTAATGTGACATTATTGAGTCCGCTTATACATCGAATACAAATACTGCTGAACGATGAAGGAATATGCAAAAGGACTGTGATGGAAATACATAAATACATATATTTCTAACGATTTCTCTTAAGAGTTTTGGCACTGGCAAAGAAATCAGCACTCTTAGAACCAAAGTACCATGTTAAAGAGATTTACAGAATGAAAAGTTTCTCACTGAGGTAGAAGAAGTTTCCGGGGAGAGAATGTTCATTCAGGTTGTTGTAAGTCAAGTCCAGGACCTCCAGAGCCGGGAGAGAGCCAAATCCTCGAGGCAGTGTGTTCAGCCTGTTCATGCTGTGGTTTGAGGACAGAAGGAACTTGTCACCTCTCACAAAGCAGAAATTCACCAAGAACACTAGAAACGGTGCAAACCCAGCTCATCAGGATGAAAGCCCCAACGCCTGCCATGAGTCAGCATTTACGGAATACAATTGATTTTTCAGCTTATTCAGGTAATTTAATTGACCAGAGGAAATAGTCACACAAATGGTACATGCAACATGCTGGATCATCACGTTAAGCTATTTAACATATTCCTTATTCCATGAGCATTTTGATCGTGCTGAGACTACATCAGGAATACAAATACATACAAATCTACTCTCTGAGCAGCTTTCAAATACAGTAGACACTGTTGACTCTAGTTACTGTGGTATATAATAACCTCTTGAACTTATGCCTGAAATTCCTGGTCTTTTAGCATCTTCTTACTTCATCCCTGCCACCTGCCTCTGGTGAAAATCACTTTATCCTGCTGACTTTCATATTTTACCTCTCCGATGAGATAATGCATACTAACCTCAATCTAAGCATTTTACTCAGACAACCCATGTTCACAAAATGAAAATTTTTAGTTATCACTTCCTTCAATAGGAAAACTCGAACACCACTCTACATACGAATACACAAAATACCTGTCTGTCTGATGAGAAACTTCCTTAAACATGAGCAAACAAGAATTCAAAACATGTATTCCGGGTATTTGCTTTATTTCATCCATTCATTGTGACGGGAAGGGACATCACATTCCTGTTCTCTAACTATAAACCAATGATCACAATTGTCTCCAGTTAGAATGCTGGTTGCCAGGGCCTGGGGCAGAGGGAGGGAAACTGGTTGTTTCAGGTTTGTAAGACAAGAGAATTCATGTGCAGTAGCAGTGTGGAAGCAGCACTCTTGACTGCCACACTAAAGAAAGGTTAAGATGGTAAACCTTATGATACATATACACACACTCCTAAGTGTGTATTGCGTGCGTATATGTGTGGTGGCTAAGGTTAGCTGTCAACTAGACACACCTGAGCAAAGAGACTCTTCACTGAAGAACTGCTTCTATCAGACTGACCTACAGGCATGTCTGTGGTGTGCTTTCCTCATGGCTCATTGGTGTCAGAACGCCCAGACACTACGGGTGGTGCCATCCCTCACGCAGCTGGGCCTGAGCTGTAGAAGCAAGGCAGCTGAAGAAATCAGACGCGACAAGCTAGTAAACAGGTGTTCTCTCTAGTTCCTGCCGCAGTTCCTGCCTTGGCATCCCCTGATGCTAGACTGTAATTTGTCAGCCAAATAAACCCTTCAGCCCCCGCATTGCGCTTGGCTAGCATTTTATTACTACAGAGAAGTGAATTACATATGCATACATACACACATATATATGGATATGTATATATAAAATCAAAGAGAATATTTTGATATTATCTTTTATTCTTCAAGACCTTTATTTTTCTTATTGCAGCTCTCTTTGAGAATACTTAAAAGTCACTTTAAAAACACTTCAGTGTAAGCTGACAGGGAGGAGAGGCTGTGACACTGGAAATAAACCCAATCATTGACCATTCTAATAAGAGACACAGTGTTGCCCACCTCTACCAACCCAGACTTCATAAGGGAACCCAAGAGAAAAGTGGATTTACAAGTAATAAGCAGAGGGGGTCCCAGGCTGGACTACTCACCTTAGAACAGAGGGTTTTTTAGGGTCCCTATGATGTCACAGTCTGTGAAACACATCTATGTCAGGACTTTCATCTGGTTCACTAACTGCCAAGTGCTTACAAGATGAATTCTAGCAACAAACTAGGCTGACAGTCCAGAACAGTTGACTGTGGTCCTCTACAATGAAGTCTGCCCAAAACCTATTAAACTGCAAACTCCGAACATCTAGGGCTTTTCATTTCTTGTAAAATACACAATGCACTGTACTTTTAAGAGTTAAGAACAGATCAAAACTTTCTCTTGTGAGCTGGCCTAAAGTTCTTTCATGTCTTGGAATCATCATAACAAACAGCAAATATTACATAACACGAAATCTGTTTGGTTAAGTGCATCTTCAGGACTATGGATGCGCGTGACCTAACCTTGTGCTTATGGTCTTCCGAGTGCACACTTGCGTTCTACCTGCTTGTGCCAAGCAGTCCTCTCCATCCTGTCTTCCCTGGCCTTAATGTGCATGTATAAGTCTCTATGACATTCAAGGACAGAAACTCCTTTGTTGAAACCCATCTTAATTCCTTCCCCAATGAACTAAAAGTTTTGTTGCGATGCCAACTTCTATGGAGCTATGGAATTAAACACTGGAAGTTTTACATAATCAATAAACTTAGAGCCAAAAGTACAACTAATTCCAAAAGGACAAGAAAATAACTAAGGTGCATGTTCATCAAGTTGACCCTTCTGTTCAAACTCAACTGAACCAAGCCTGAGCTTATTATGCTCTTCCCAAAAGTGTCTCCATCTCAAATTCCAAGCTCAACACAGAAATCTAGATTGTATCCCTCCCATCAGTAACTGTCTGGGCAATTTTTCTTCTACATAGTTTTCAAATTAACCCCTCCAGCCCCTCCTCCACTGTCACTGACCCGGATCATCTCAGCCACAGAGGCAACTTCCCCGCTGTTCCCCACTGGCCTCTTGGCCTCTACCCCAACTCCCGTTAGCACTCTCCACGCTGAGCTTTCAGACAAAACTTCTCTCATTTCATACCCACTACTCTGCAAGACAAATTCTTTAATTGTCAGGCAGACACAGTCTGCAACTAGAGCTCCATCATATGAATCAGGGCAACATGACGGCTCCATTGAGCCCCATGATGGCTGCATTGCTATTACCTAAAATGGCACCTGGTAACCACCTGGAACTCAACGAGCATCCATCAGGTGATCGGCAAGCAATTCCCAAGTGTCTGGCTAGTCTTGCATCTCACGTGACTACCACCTGCCTCACATTTTACATCCAGTTACACCAGTGAACTCTCAATAAACAGCCCAGCAGTTCCAGTGCTCTGAGCTTTGAAACGTGTGGCTCTCTCAACCTGAGATGCCGGCTTGGTTGTCTAGGTCAGAAACTCACTCGCAAGCATGGTTTGGGTTCCAGCGTTCATCCTGTGTGAAGCCTCTTGAGAACCCCATCTACAGCCTAACCCTAACCCTCATGTCTTGGATTCCATTATAGTTCCATCAGCCCCAGCACAACTACGACCCTACTGTGTTCACTGACAGTGTGCCGTGCCCCTATCTTAAGGTCCACACCCAAGATATTGATCCTTGCTCCCCATCAGTAATGCTGACATAGAATAAGCAACTTCATAGTCAAGAAATAAGTGAACAAATTAGTGAAACATTGATGATAACAATCACTAGTGCTGTGCTCTGATTAACATATATTAGGTCATGTTCCTAATTACATGCTTTTCAAATATGCACTGTGCATTAATATCCTTATAATATGCTAATAGATGTATATACTACATATACATACATCTTATATGTATTTTTTTAATTTTACAAATGCACAGCTTAACAGTAAAGATACATATTTTTAGCATTTTTGCATACTAATTTACCATACAACTAATGTTTTTTTTGTATGTTTGTGATTTATGTACATGTACTTACCTGTATGTGCCCCTGCGCAGGCCAGAGAAGGACGAAGAGTGTGTGTCTTCTTTAATCACTCTATACCTTATTTTTTAAATAAGTTAGTTCTCCCACTGAACCTAATGCTTTCTATTTTGGCAAGGCTATCTAGCCAGCAGGTTCCCAGGATCTACCTGTGCCTCTCTCGATACCCCCAGTGCTGAGCTACAAGTACTCAAGGCCAATCCTGGTTTTTACATGGGTGTTGAGGATTTGAACCCAGGCCCTCCTGGTTCCAAACCAAGCACTCTTACCCACTGAGCAATCTCCCCAGAGCCGGGACTTATTATTAATCTTCAAACTCAAGAACTAAATGCATCATCCTTCCTGTTCTGTTTCATGGGTGGGGATCCAGTGTGAACACGAGCAAGGGAAAGCTGTCATTTGAAGGGAGGTTGTTCTCTTTCACTCCGCTTTCTCTCACGCATTAGCAAGCAGATGCTCGCAGATCTTGTAAAGCTGGTCTCTTATCCAAACGGAGCTTCAAAACAAGAGTTATCTAACCAAACCCCTCATGTAAAAAATGAACTAGCAGCCATTTCCCAAGCTCCCTATGAGACTGATAAATACGCCTTGTAGCTCGCTAACATGACGGCAACATCCAGTGGCTACAATTTTATGACTAAATTGGCTTGTGCAGAGATGGGAACATGAATGGACTAGCACTCAGCCACCAGCTAGGGAAGCGGAGATGAAATTCAAAAGCCAGAGTTCCACTTGCCATCCATGAGGACTGATGGACCCAAATCAATGGAGGTCTCCACCTCACTAGGCCACCAAAGCCAGGGGTAATCAGGAGCAAATGGCTTAACCCCTTGCAAGGAGCTTGGTTGCCTCTTTGTGTCAGGAAAGTGCTGAATCCCGCCCTCTCCACCTCACAAATTGGACAGGGTCAAGTGCTGGCACAGGAACTAACAGGCCAGCACTACACAGAGGCAAGGTACAACTGCCGTTCACTGATGCTTGGTTCTGCAGCCTCAGCTCAATCACTCTCCTTTCTTTACCTTGGTGTGAAATGTAGGACTGCTCCCTACTCCCACAACACAGGAAAACGGCAAGAAGTCACAGTGCAGTGCGAGGGGCCACTGCACAGACGGAATGTGTTTGTCAAGCTACTTCTATGTATACACAGAGAACAGTCCAACAGGAGCCCAGGTAATCTGAACAGTTAATGCTGTTCAAGTCAGTCCTTCCTTGGCCAGCACAATGAAAATCAAATGTTACTGGAAACAAATCATCATGAAAAATAACTTCCTTATTGTGTGCCAACAATCAACCAGCTTCTCGATTAGCTCCCAACTAGATATGTACTAATGGAGGACAGCGAAAGGAAATATTAAAACAACAGCCTTTTAAAAAAAAAAATAAAAAAAAAAAAAACAACAGCCTTTTCTTAAGCCTGAAACATAAAAAGCGATGAGAAACTCACTTCTCCCATGGGATAACCACGTAAATGCTGTCCCTCGCTTGCCCACACCCTGATTCCCTTTACCTCTCTACCAGCGTCCCTTCGGCAAGCTCGTCCAGTACTCACCCCAGGTTCAGGTGCTTCAGCTTCTGAAGGCTGCTGATCTGGGTGGGCAGTTCCTCGATCTGGTTGTTGAAGAAGTTAAGCACCTCCAAGTTCTTCAGTTCTGCTACGTTTGGGGGCACAGCTATGGGAATGGAGAGGCCACGTGTGAATTCAAGGTGTAAAGGATGCATTTTCCCTGCGAAAGCAAGCGAGGTCAGCCTCCAGGGTTGTCCACGCACAGGTCTCATTTACATTTTGTAAGTTTACTTATTTTCGTGGGTAATAACTAATGACGACGTGGAAGAAACTGAAGTGTTTCTTTTATGTGATCAGATAAAACCTCGGGTGTACGGAGGGTGGCAGCAGGAATGAAAGGAGGACCCCAACAGGCAGCAGCCTCTCGGGGAACAGTACACCGCACACATGTCCTTGCCATAAGTCTAACACTTGCAGTTATTCTCTTCCTTGTGGTTGCCTTGAAACTCCAGCACTAGACAGCTAACTGCAGTGAATGAGGCTACATCCAAGCTTCATAAATAATACTGTATCTGAGAAGCTGTCCTTGTTAACATTGAACTCAATCACAGTTTAACCTCAACCTGAAATAGTAGAATAGTACAATGTTCTTCCTTCCTAATTTTGTCCTTTGGAGTAATATACTTTGATAAAAACATACATACACACACACACACACACACACACACACACACACACACGTCATATTAATAACCGATCAATACATTCTTTTTGGGGGTAGGTGGGGTTTGAGACAGGGTTTCTCTATGTAACAGCCCTGGCTGTCCTGGAATTCACATTGTAGACCATACCACCAGCAGCTGGCCTCGAACTTAGAGATTTGCCTGCTTCTGCCTCCCAAGTGCTGGGATTAAAGGCTTGTGCCATTACTGCCTGGTAATCAATACATTCTTGTGTTGAAATGCGGAGAGCCAACTCAGTAGCATGCTGTGGACAGTAGTGTACTGGTCACAGGTGAAGAGAAGCACCTGGGACCTGCACGGGATCTCCTTACTTATAGTCCACGACTGAAGACAAATAAAAAGTCTCAAAAGTCTTGGCAGCCGTTAGTATCTGCTACTTTGAGGAACCCTGAGTGCACAAATACCAGCAGCACCTTTTGCTTTCAAATGGAAGTGTCATGGCGCTCCAAGGAAAGCAACTAGCTCACAGGTAGGCTGGGTTTACTTCTTATTAAACCACATCCAGGAGTCAATCAACCGAAGATCAACAATACTTGGAGAAAATACTGCATCCATCCTGACTTTATAGAGCAGGCTTTCTTGTTATTACTTCCTAAATATGCAGTTTAACAAGCATTTGTATCTCATGAGATACCATCGTAATCTAGAATGATTGAAAGTGCATGGAGAATGTGCCTGGGTTATGTGCATATACTGTACCTTTTTACCTAAGTGACCCGAGAATCCCTGGATTTTGTTAACCAGGGCTCTTATAACCAATCCCCAGTGACACTGAGAAACAAATGTTCCACTTCAAAATGGTAGCAAAGTGTGTGTGTGTGTGGGGGGGGGGGGATTGGTTGGGGAGTTCAACATATTTCCACTCATCTATCCTAATTGCTATCTAATTTTCTGTAAGCAAACACATGCAGCTTATCCGTAGTTCACGGAAACTATACTTTCCAAACTTTCCAGACCACTCAAAACACCAATGTGGCCTTGGATGCAGCACGAGCAAGCGGGCCATGCCTCATATTGGAGCACTCACTTCCCTTCCCAGCAGCTCAGCTCTCTTCTCCCAGCCACTGACAGCTGGGAAAATCGCTTTGCTGGCCAGCCTTCCTGACTCTGAGTTAAGTCTAAACTCAGAACCAGGAGTGCTTGTGCTTAGGACTTCTGCACAGATGTATGAAAATTCCAAACATCTGAGAGATGGATCCAAACAGCCGTTCCAAGAACAGCACTTGGCAGCTCCCGGGAAAGACAAAGTAAAGGGTGATACTGTTGGTATTCGCTCTGAGTCACTCTTTTCAACACTGAGATAGACCATAGGTATCAGTGGCCTGGTTTCTTTTGAATTTGATTGTGAGCCTAGCCTCTAATGCTGAGCCATCTCTCCAGCCAAATCTATGGCCTGATTTCCTTAAGAGAGGAAATACTTGGGACGATGGAAAGGAAATGCTTCTACTGGAAGGAGGGACATGAAAGACAAAGACTGGGGTACACTCCAGCCACAGGCAGGTGGCAGTGGTCCCACGGAGCTTTGCATTAGCTCCCCAAATGGATGGAGACAAAAGCACCAGCATTTTATGAAATAGTCTAGACAGCTGGGAAGAATTTCAGAATGACTTGGGGATACTCAAACAAATAACTAAGAGCCTAACAAAATGGTGGCAAAACCATATTTTAGGTGTGTATTCTTTCATGTAAATAAGTGATGTTCACTTTATATAGGCATCAAACTTTACTCTAAGGGTATGTGTTCTCTCCACAGACCAAAGTGAAGGGCAGCTACCAGAGACCTAACCCTCTTCTCTGTCCACCCTGGAGCTAACAGTGAAGCCTCCTCTCACTACAGTGATCTGATTAGCTTGAAGAGCAATAAAGAAAGTTACTGAAACCAAGAGAAAATGATGATCTCAATTTAGCCACAAACCAAGAATAATGTGGCCAGAATTACTGCCGCCTCCCCAAACCTACTCTGCCAATGCAATTAAAGGCTGGTCTAAAGGTATCGCCTCTTTGACAGGATGAGAGATTATTTCACTCTCCTTGCTAAAGTGGTCCAATTTAAAACCACCAATTATGTTAAATGTGATTTAGGACTTTGTTTAGTGGACACAAACAATAACCCTGCATTCAATTTACCAAACCTCTCTCAGCCTTTTGGTGTGCATTTGAATGTGTTGTGTTGAGACTCCATTCACACGGGAAGGGAAGAACCAAATGCATAGCTATTATTTCCCTGTAAACTACAGAATTTTTCATCAGCCCTGGCAAAAATAGAATAACATTCCGATTTATTGGGACAGAAGACCATTCATCCAACCAAAATTCAGAGACTGCTAAGCATGTGCAGGGTGCTATACTCCTGACATCTAGGGTAGTGATGCTTTGCAGGTAAAGTAAGAGATTTGCTGTGCTATTTAGAGAAAGAAAGTTACAAAAGAAGGGTTGTTGTCATAGTCTACCATGGAAACAGAGGCAG
The DNA here is from genome assembly GCF_018167655.1 of Microtus oregoni. Lineage (NCBI taxonomy): Eukaryota > Metazoa > Chordata > Mammalia > Rodentia > Cricetidae > Microtus > Microtus oregoni. The sequence goes on from NW_024543094.1 coordinate 22,952,387, forward strand.
TGTCTGGAAAGCCCGCTTATCCTCACAAAACCATGACCGACGTAAAAGGTTAGCAATAGGAAGCTATGGTGAATAAATCATGTGTATACACAGCACAGACGATCCCAACAGTTAGGGTAAGGTGGCTGCAAAATCTCGCCAGGCAAAAGCCTCTCCTGGGGTATTCCACGGCATCCGTGGGACATGTTAGCAAAAAGAAGCACTTGAAAACATAATTAAGGGGACTGGTGAGATGGCTCAGCAGTTAAAGACACTTCCAAGGGAGATAACTTGTATTTAATCCTTGGGGAGCCACATGATGTCATATAAGTACCACACGCTAACTGATTGCGCCACTGAGCTCCAGGGAATCCATGTGATGTAAGGAGTGACTGTAAAGGTTGCCCTCTGACCTCTACATATACATCACAGCATGCACAGATACACATCACACAGACACACAAAAAAACAAATAAATACAACTTCAAAATTTTTTTTAAGAGAATATAAGTAAAGAGTGTGCATCAATGTCTCTTATTACCACTCGGAAACCCTGTCCATCTGCCTGCACAGTGCATGCTCTGGGAGCATCGGGTCCCTAGACGATGCAGAATTGTGTGCCCAGAAGCAGCAGAGAAGTACTAGGCATCTGGTCAGACATCACAGGCTGACTCAGACCCTCCTGACTCTGCCTTGTCCTTTCTGGGTGTCTCCTTACAACAGACAACCTCTCCGGAACTCCTTTTCCTCCAGAGTAGAATGAGAAAGCGAATTGTGGTCATTTTAAATCCTCTTCTACCTGCTTTTAACATTTTATGAGTCTAAGAAGAGAAGGATTGTGAAAATCAATGATAATAGATTCAAATCATGCAACTCTGGGGTCCCCAATTAGGATGTGCAGTCATGCAGAACTGTGCTTGTCACAAAGGACTTAGGAGCATTCTCTGTCTTGTCAGTGACAGTTCCTCTAATTTTGAGAGTTCAGCTGCTAAATTTGGGAGGAAGGCCACAACTGTTCTCTGCTGCTCCCAGGCTCCCAAGGTCACACACTCTGTGTCAATGGGAAGACCACACTACTTCCGGGGCTCCTTTTTAGCCCAGATGTTAAGCCCAGGGCCTGTTTGCTGAGTACATTCTGGGGTTTCTAACAATTTTAGACAAACCAACCTAGCATGGCCCTATTTCTTCCTTCAAGTTTTTACTTAATGAAAATAAAACCAAACAAAGCAAAAATTATGAATGTTGTCTTAGAGGTTTGTCTACTTTATATTCTGGCTCAGAGTCAGCAATTCAGAAAATAGTCTCCAAAGTATCTGGAAGGTTCCAGGTCCGGCTATCTTATATTCTGGCTCAGACTCAGCAATTCAGGAAATAGTCTCCAAAGTATTTGGGAGGTTCCATACACACACACACACACACACACACACACACAAAAAAAAAAAAAAAAAAAAAAAAAAAAAAAACCCGAGGGACTTAAAGGCCTCATTAGCTTGTCTTTGAGGGGGCTGCATCAGAGCCAGCACGGTGTCACGCATCTGTAATACCATCACTCAGGGGACTAAGATAGGAGGATGACAGGTTCAAGAACGACAAAGTGGGTCCCACTTAGAGTTCCCCTTAGGCCACTGTAGAGCAAGAAGCCTCATAGTGCACCTCCCTCTCTCCATCTCATCCTACAGATCATGGGCATTCCCGAGGAAGAGTGTGACATCTAAAAGGACATTTGCCGCCATGCTATACACATTTTTAAAATTTATGTATATGTGATATTTTGTCTGCATGTATGTCTATGTACCACGTGCATGCCTGAAGCCTGAGGAGACCAGAGCAGGGCATCAGATCACCTTGAATTGGAGAAACAGATGGCTGGGAACTGCCATGTGGGTACTGAGAATCAAACCTAGGTCCTCTGCGAGAACAGCCAGTGTCCTTAACTAGAAAGCCATCTCTCTAGCCCCTCATCATTTTATATTTACAACCAGCACAAGCTACATGGCCAATAAGGGACTCTTGAGAAGGGTTTTCCGCACCTAGCTGGCGAGCAGCTGAGCACCCCCAGCAAGAGGAGGAGTAAGACAAACGAGGTCACAGTAACAGAGCTCCACTCTTGAAGAATTCTGTTCTGTGGTGTAAACTTAGTAATTCTCTGACTGATAAGTTATCTTTAAGCATTTTAAGAGTTTATGAACACAGTAACAAAATTTCTCTAGAGCCAAGCTGGTCAGTGGGTAACCACTATTTATATATATATGTTTAAAACTAGATTAATCAAAGTAAAAAAAAATACTGCTATGATTAGGATCTGAAAAGACCTCACAGGCTCATGCTCTGAGCACTTGTTACCTGGCTGGTGGCACTGTTTGGGGAGGCTGTGGAGTCTTGAAGAGGTGGGGCCTGGTGCCTAGTAAGTCACTAGGGGCAGGTCTTGAAGAAGACAGTCCAGCCCCCAGTTCAAATCCCACTCTCTCTACCTCCTGGTCGACAGCAGAGCCACATAAGGCTATGCCACAAGCTCCTGTCACCATGAACTGAGTCACTCGACCGTGCCTTCCCAGCTAGGACGAACTGGAAACCAGTGAAACCACACAGGAAAAGAAACATTTCATCTTTCAGTGGTCGCCACTGCACTTTCATATTGGGAAGGGCTGAACAATCCCATGAGGTTCACAGTCTCTAGACTCTTTATTTCCACCTCTGCAGAATGTTCTGTTGGGCAGGTACTGCTCTAGGACTCTGCATCGTAAGACATGGAGCATAAATCTTGAGCAGCGAAAGATTTACAGATGGAGTGGCCTAGATTTTCATTTCAGTGGCATGGGGATGGACCTGGGAACCTGCATTTCCCATCAGCTCTAAGGGATGCCAAGGCTGCTGTTGGTAGATAGCCTTTTCTAGTTTGGAGATCTGTCAGTCTATTGGTCCTATTATGATCACTTCATCAATGTCTACCCATTACTCCACACAATTACAGTGATAGTCATATGAGCAATCTTACCGAAACAAGAGAGAGCCTGGGGAACTGATCAAAAGCGGGAAAAGGAAGAAAAAAAGAAAAAGTACTTTGAGACGAATCCACCCAACCTAGACGCTACCATACCGCATTACTAGTCGACACCAGCTTCTCCAACTGAAATTCCCCTGGTGAGAACCATGGTGGGTAAGATAAAAGACACACAAAGGTGGAAATCCTCAAGTCACTGAATTCAGTCACCCAGGACCAAACTCATCATGAGCCAGTGCGGTCCTGTAGAGACGGTTCAGGTGCTGGAGTGCCACACCAGGGCATGCTGGAGAGATGAAGACACATCACACAGACTGCCTTGGGTGGGTTCAGTCATTCCACGGGTTTTTTGAGCAAAAAGCATTTTGCCCCCTAAGGCTAAGAAACAAAACTGTGAAGAATGACAGGCTCTGGGAACAGCAGGCATCATGCAAAGCATAAGGATGGGAGCCCTGCCTGGGAGCAGCCCACGGAGGGGTCGGGAAGCCACGTATTGGTCTTTGGCGCCATATGGTTAGTGCCGACAGTGGTTCTCCTACAGCTCCAGAAGGGCAGCTAATAGACCGTGCACCATGTTAACACCCACGCTGCCAGGAAGCCAGGAGCAGCGCAGAACATGTGGGTTTCCATCAGAAGCAAAGGCATAGAATCCGGAGGTGACCTTCTCCCAGCCCCCACCACCAAACGTGGGGTGGTGAAAGCTACATTGTGACGACTTCTCCAGAAGCACCAAAAGCTGTTTAAGCTCCAGTGATTGCTGGGCTGGGATGCAGAGCCCAGGGGACCCAGCCCTCAGACGATTTTCAAAGAAGCAGATTCACGGCTCAGTTTTAACGTCCTTTATGGGAAGCCAGTGACGGAATGGAAATCCCCAGAGGATGAGAAGAGGGAGACCCAGAGCACACACCTCACAGGGTCATGCGACTGCAGCACAGCACAGGGCTGAGAGCAGCAGGCCCAGGAGCGCACACATCTGCCGAGGGATAAGGCAGAACACTGTTGTCACCTGTCCATTTCCAGGGACACAAAGGCGTCACCTAACCCAGGTCCATTAGCCAACAATATCACACGGGAGGGGGTCAAAATAAATTACAACACACATCACTGTTTCGAAAAGCCTAGTGCGTTAAATATGTGCGGGGGGGAGATGGGGCAGTAAGACGCTTTGGGGGTAAAGCGCTTACAGGGAATCCCAGTGGGCTGAGTTTGATCCTCACAAAGACCGCATGAAGGCAGAAGGAGAGAAGTGACTCCACATTGTTGTCTTCTGATCTCCACATGCACACCATGGCAGGTGTGCCCAGAAACGCGCGCACATACACACACACACACACACACACACACACACACCAATAAAAGTTTCAAAGTAAGTATTTTGGCTACTGCCCTAACAAAACTATGTGCTCTTGTTTTTTATTTATTTGTTTTGTATGGGGGAGAGGTTGGGTTTTTAAAATTGTTTTTATTGAGCTACTCCCCTCCTTTCCTCCCCTCTCCCCTGATCCCCATGTTCCCAATTTACTCAGGAGATCTTGTCTTTTTCTACTTCCCATGTAGATTAGATTCATGTATGTCTCGCTTAGTCCTCATTGTTGCCTAGGTTCTCTGGGGTTGTGGATTGTAGGCTGGTTTTTCTTTGCATTGTGTCTAAAAGCCACTTATGAGTGAGCATATATTATATTTTCTTTCTGGGTCTGGGTTACCTCACTCAATATGTTTCTAGATTCATCCATTTGCTTGCAAATTTCTACAGGTCATTATTTTTTTTTCTCCACTGTGTAGTACTCCATTTGTAAATATACCACATTTTCTTTATCCATTCTTCAGTCAAGGGGCATTTAGGCTGTTTCCAGGTTCTGGCTATTACAAATAATGCTGCTATGAACACAGTTGAGCACATGTCCTTGTGGTATGATTAAGCATCCTTTGGGTATATACCCAAGAGTGGTATTGCTAGGTCTTGACGTAGACTGTTTCTAATTTTCCGAGAAATTGCCACACTAATATCCAAAGCGGCTGTACCAGCTTGCATTCCCACCAGCAATGCAGAAGTGTTCCCTTTTCCCCACAACCTCTCCAGCATAAACTGTCATCAGTGCTTTTGATCTTGGCCATTCTTCCAGGTATAGGATGGAATCTCAGAGTTGTTTTGATTTGCATTTCTCTAATGACTAACAATGTTGAACTTTTCCTTAAGTGTTTTTCAGCCATTTTATATTTGTCTACTGTGAGTTCTCTGTTTATGTCTGTACCCATTTTTTTTATCGGATTATTTGTTGTTTTGATGACCAGTTTCTTAAGTTCTTTGTATATTAGCCTTGCCTGTCCTGGAACTCACTTTATAGACCAAGCTGGCCCCGAACTCACAGAGATCCACCTGCTTCTACCTCCCACGTGCTGGGATTAAAGCTGTGCACCACCACCGCCTGGCATGGTCTTATTTTTTACACTCTAGGTTTTTATGGCCTTTCTTTTAAACAGAAAAGAAGAATGGGTGGTGAAGAATACTAAGCTAGCTTGTTCCTACATCAATGGTAAAGAAATGCTACCAAGGACACATACATGAAAATGAGCAAAGCTTCTCAAAACATATACGACCATCCAAGACAGAAGAGGAAGAACCAGCATATCAACGACCAGATTTTTCATGGATCAGGACACTGGATGGCCACTGTCCTCTTGTGGCCTAAATTCACAGAACCTGTTGGGCATATGGCTTGGAGCATGACTGGAGAAAATAAAGCCAGCGGGCCTTTAGCTCTTACCCATCCCAGTTAGAAAACAGCTCCTAGTCCCACCGGAGGCACTGTCTAGGCTCAGTACATGTGTGCCAAATCCTACAGCAAACCAGGAATCCTAACCTTCAATGCGATTTCAGCGATTCCATGTAAAAAAGAGATCTTTGCTCTCACATGCAAGAACTTATGCTCCTTGGAATTTTATATGCAAATAAAAAAGAACATTTCTACTGATGGTGATTAATTACCTTTGCTTTCCATCCAGAACCACGAGGTGGATAATGAAGTAATTATATATTACTGTACGAGTTTGAAATTCAAAAGTACACTAATCATGTTCAGCTTCACAGGTTTTATGGGGTTTCCTCCAAAGCAGCTATTAAAGCAGTGAATTCCAGGAATTACAGGTTATTTAAAAACATAAAGTTTATGAAACACTGAAGCAAGTTTTCATTTAAAAGGTTCTAGATGTCCCTCAAGGTAAAAATAAAAATTCACAAAGTATCTAAGCCTCTACCTTAATGAAGGCCACCAGCTCCCCAAGTATTATTAGACTTACAGGTAACTACAATAATTCCACCTGTGGTTAATCAACAAGGATTTGCGGAGCATGTGTGCCCAGGGGCAAACACATTTCATGGTCCTCTTTAGGGTTCTGCAGTTTAAGAAGTGTTATGAACCAAAAACCAAACCAGAACAAAACAAAAATATCCCTGAGTTAATCGTTGCACAGACACACAAATATGGTCCCTCTCCTACCAGCAACAATGTGAACCATCAGTCATACAAAAATTAGGAGAAAATGGCATAAATAAGCAATAAGGCAGATTGTGTAATATGAAACCAAATGTGCAAAAATATAGGTCCCTGAGCTATAAAAAGTGTGCATGCACAGCTAAAGGAGACACGCGAAGAGCCGACAGGCATGGGCTGCTCCCCTTCCGAGCAGCGCCTGATGCCTGCACTAACTTCGCAGACAGGAAAGCAAGGACAGTCCGTACTGTCTTCAAGAGGACTTACAAACCCGGGGTTCTGCTGGGAAATATATTCCTAATTACACTTGATTCTGGTCTCCACTAATTCAGTCACACATCAGCAGAGAGCTGTCGTTTGGGGGTAGGGCAGAACAATTAGCACTCAAAAGAGGAAAAAAACGGCACTCAGAGGCGTGGGAAAGAAGTGACATCTAGTGAAAAGGAAGAAAAGAACAGCGCTCCTGCTATGAAAAATGCCCCAGAAGCTCAGAAACAGCAAGAGAAAGAAACAAACAAACAAAACGCACACAAGGTCCTCCGTTAACAGAGGAAGCGAGCGTGAAGTGTTTAGTTTCTTTGATGTGCACTTTAGTATGTATAGAGTACAGTATAGTACAGTATAAATATACAGTATATGAACACATGGATGGCTCTTATATGCTTATTAACAATAAGAGGCAGACAGTACTTGAATCAAACCTTCAAGACATGCTCAGACCACGCTTTGCCAATAGTTTCTGTCTCCTCTTATAACTGAGATTACTTCCATAAGAGACCACATGGGGTTGCTTCTCTTCCTATTAGAGCATAAGTTTAGAAGCTGAGGAAAAGTGTAATTCCATGAGCAGGGAAGGAAGAGGAAGTAGAGGAAGATGACCAGAGATAGAAAGATGCACACAGTCCACTGAGTGGTTTTAAACTCAAGATGTAAGTCCTGCCCTCCAACCTTGGCAATCCTCCCTTGTCTAACGGAAACAAGTAAAACTCTAGAGTCGCAGAAATGCTTGGTCCAAGAAGCACTGGATTTCCTTTGCCTGGGACAGTTAAACTGTACACAAAGTTCACATACAGAAGTGGCCAGAGACATGGGGGTTCAGAGACTCGGGCTGCAGGAGGACACAGCCCTTCTGACTCCGATTATCTAACCACATTAAGTCTAACTCCTCCACTTAAAGGAGAGTTTGCTTGCATGAATAGCATCTCTTGTCTCACTTAATTCTCAGCTCATTTCATATGTGGGGTGCTGCCCTTCGACCCGATGGACTGTGGGGTGTCTTCTATTACATGCCACACAGCCATGGTCCATTCTGAGGGAGAAGAGGACTTCATGGAAGTGACAGGAGTTCCCTTGCGTGGCTGAACAATGGCAGGTTTCAAAAGGAGGAGCCAGAGCTTCGGAGCTGAAAATAAGTAGAACAAAGAACATACAGGCGAGGAGAAACAATACCGAAAATAAAATAAAAATCATACAAAAGACAGTTCAGATTGAATATAAGGTCAAAAGTTTACCAACCATGATTACATGGGCAATTCTGTCCTAATAGACTAAGTGGCAGAGAAAAAGAAAACATTCTAAAGAAATTCATTACTTAAAAACACAAACACACACACACACACACACACACACACACACACACACATAAAACCACATTTTACTCAAGACCAGGGGCTATAAGATTAGAAATCCTTATTTTGAAATGTAAATTTAAGCTGACAAATTAGGTGGTAGATATGAACACTTTTTATTTGAGTTTCTCATTCTGTATGAAAATCATCTTTTTAAAGTTCTGGGGAACTTTCTTCAAGAAACAGCATCAGTTTTTCCTGTCCTGTGTTTCCTACAGCCCAGGGTTTCCGAATCTGAGATGCATCGGCTTAAAGAACTCATGTCTGGGCAGAGCAGGACCCAAGGCCAGTAAAATCATAAGCCCCACAGGCACATCTCCAGGGATTATGATCAGTTTTCCTTTGATTTTTAAATAATAAGGGTAATAATAATAACTCAATGATTTAAGAAGTTAAGAAATCCTTTTTAAGATGCTCATGCCTGTATATTGCACATTCTAGGATATATTCATTCACTTTTTATGTCCCCTCCTCCATCTCGTGTGTGTGTGCTTGTTGTCCTTGACTTAACCTTGGCTGGCTCATGGTCTAGGACATTGGACAACACTATATGCAGATCCTATTTTGTTATTAAGCCATTTCTGCTCGACAGACATTTAACTGTAAATAGAAAGAAAAACTGCTCAATATCAACCCGTAGGATGGGCTGGTTAGGATTTGGAAGACAACAGGCTCCTCTACCCCATCTTATATTTTCTCAGCCTGTCACCATTCTCGAGCTGTTATGATTGATGTCCTCCCATTTGAAACGATACCATTGGAGAATTAATATGCTATATTTTAGGTGGCTTCCTTTTATCATGGAACCAAGTCCCAAGAAAAAGGATACTAAATTAGGTACTTTTGAGGGGTGGAATCAGCAGCCAGGGGACCAAAAGGAACATGGCCCATAAGCCAAGGGTGAGGTGTCACAGGAGCTAGGAGCAAACAGACCAAAAGGAACAGCGTCCATCACCCAAGGGATGCCATGAACAATCTCCATTCACTGCGCTCACTGCCTGAGATCTGACCTGGGGCTGGACCACTCTCTCACACGTGATGACATCACATGCCTGCTTACTGATGCCAAAAATAACAGCACACGGTCAACTGCAGGCAATTTTTCAAGGTAACCTGACGACCGGGAACAGCAGAGAGATATTGTTTAATTAATAGCTGTCGGGTTCAAAAATACTATGTGCACACTTTTCCAACTCCAATCTTTCAAACGATGGCACAATAACAAACTGATAAATGTGCACTAATTAAAAAAATAAGCTATTGATCAAAGCCTCTGTGTTATAAATACATTTGTGCTCTGTTAAAATGCAAACAGCAAGTTGTTTTGATATTGTCACAAGATAAATTCATGGTGCAGGAGATTTATTTTGCATACCCCCCTTCATACTTTAATTTCATCCAAGCCCGGAACAGAAATTTTTGCATACGGGATGACAGATAAGCTATGAGAGAGGGAGTAACTACAGAGCCAGGAGCAGCAAGGTCTTGAGAAGGTGGTGAAGGTCATTATTATGAATTGGAACAGTAAATTCTTCTCGCTCATCCAACAACCCATTATGGCTATGGAGAAGGTCGTCAATGTATCCCACCTTTAAAACCGGTTCCATTTTCTTCTTTACCTCTGAATCTGCACATTTTCCCAGGGCTGTGTGTTCTTCCTTAGCCTGCTCAGTTCATTTACAATGATACTGGTGGTGCATATTCTACTGGTCTACATAAAATTTACAAGCAATGGCCTAACTCGCTATGTACTCAGAATATCAACCTCGGGTTTTTTTTAAAAAATGAAATCACTAAAGAAAATATCCTAGCATTTTCTTGTTCACTATGATTTCAGATTCACATCTGAGCTCTCAGTAATGGGAAATCGCCTTTTCAAAAGTCATATCTGGCCATAATACTTGGGTTTACTACCTAACAAGCCATTGCCAATACATTAAATGACAAGATAAAGCCCACAGCTAAGATCCCAAACTGCGGCCATAACTGGCAATACCTCAGGAAATGTCCCACGTGACAGTTAAAAGTTAAAGCAGCCAACTGCACGATTTCATTCAGAGACACACACTTGGGGCACGTTGTCCAAAACAGAGGGCTGCTCACTGGTAGCAAAGATAAGAGATGTGATCTGAGTTCACAGCTCAAACTGATGATGGCTCCATGCGCGACATGTAGGGGCTGTACAATGAGACATGCTGTTGTTTTATTTAAGCTGCTTACAGTACCTACAGACGCTTGTTCATACAGGATCACTTTCCAAAGTCAAGAGAAGCGTCATGTTGAAAATGAATGTCTAGAGGCTTTCATCTCAGGTTGAAGGAAACCCATGTGATAACTCCTAGCATCTGTCCCTAAACAGCATTATTAATTAGTGCAAAAATCAGTATGAATGTGAGCAAGATGAATATTTCCCATTTGTTTTATTTGTAAATTAACAACTGGTCATAGGCATGTGTATGCTGAACATCCTGCTATAGAAAATCTCAGTGACACCCAAAACGAAACAGTGTAGCAAGGAACACATTTCCTTCTACTTAGACCTACTGGGAAAAGAACTGTTCCTCACTTAAGAAAGCAGCAATAATAAACAGTGAAAAACAGTGGTGTGTGGAACTGAATACATATTTCAGTTTTAACAACCAAACATAAAAACCAAATAGCTCCTTTGATAAAGAGCTATTGTAAATGTAACAAAACTTCACGATGTAAATGGCAACAGCAACATGCCCTGTGGTACAAAGCCAAGTCAGAGAGCTGCCAAAAACATTTCTTTTGACAACAGGAACTTGTTTTTCAATCTTAGGTAGCAGACCTGGGGGGGGGGGGGGTGGGTTCCAGAGTCAAATGTGTGTCTCAACAGTGACCTCTAGTGGACAAGACTTGAAATGATTGTCTCCCACAGAAATTCTTTGCAATGATGCTAACATCTCCAAAATGTTTAGGACCAAATTAAGAAGCCAGCTGGAGAAGATCACACAGGATGACTTCGCACAGGTCATGGCAAAGGTGGTCAGGGACAGACAACTGTGATAAACACTTGTCTTGTCTCTCTTCTTACTGGATTCGTTCGTCCCAGCAGGCAGATCCTTGGCCAGGCCTCCCACAAAGGCAAGCAGGTCTGGGAAAGTTACTGCTGACATTAGTTCCCTAAGTGACTTTATCAGAATCCATCAGCACTTCCCCAGTCACCCAACTTTAATGAAGCTCCAACAGTTATACCTTGGGCCTTGATTTTTCATTTTTGTTGTTTCTTAGACAAGGCTTCAAGAATCTCTGGACTGGCAGTATGCTTGCCTCGTATTCACAAAGCTCTGGGTTTCATCCCTGGCATCGTAAATAAGTAAATGAATGAATAACAGCTCTTTAGAAAGAAGTCAGATTTAGATCTACATAAAGAAAGAATGAGTTCAGGTAAAATAAAAAGTCAAATACAATTCTAGGGCTGGGTGAGTACTGGGCAGCTTTATAAGATCGGGGACCCAAGTCTACATGCTCAGCACCCAAATAAAAACAGCATGGAGGTTGGTGCAGCTGTAATCCCAGCAGGTGGGAGAGGTGGAAACAGGTGGCTCCCAGCCTAGGCAAAAAGGTGAGCCCCACGCTCAGTGCAAGAAGTAAATAGAAAACAAAGGAAGATACTTGGCTTCAAGCTCCAGTGTCTATGTGTTCATGTACCCACACACGTGAACACATGACACGCTTAAACACACACACATTCTGCACACAAAAATATCGGACAACCTCAGGAATGATAAAGGCCTCCTTAAGGTATTGATAACCTCACTTGTAGTGTATCGCCCTACATGGATCTATCAAGGTCAAAACCCCAACAGGAAAAGGGCTGTCAACCCAGCGCCACAGTGATCAGACGTCTCTGCAGATGTTAACTCAGAAGCAAATGGTGTCGTCAGACAAGGTCCCAGTCTGGATAAGCTAGTCATTCCTTCCGCAGGCAGGCGAGAAGAAATGTCAGAGAGCAGTGTAATTGGCACAGTGAGAGAAAAACACAAACATTTTAGCGAGACAAAAGTAAGCAGTGCTGAGGGGGTTGTATTTTGAGTCCCAGTGGTTTTAATGTAGCCTTGTCAGGCGGCCCCTATTAAAGAGCAATGGGAAGTGAAAGACACTGATTAGAATAGAAAGTGACAGGAGGGTGGGTTCAGCCGTGAACGTTTAATGCATATTTATATTTCCATCAAATGGACATATTTACTATAAACACTTGAAAAACCACAGCGAAGTCATTCATTTAAATGCCAGAAAAATAGTAAAAGATGCTAATTTGACCTTAGTAGAACAGATCGGGTGTCACTGACACTACAGGACGGCTTGAAATAGAGTCTACCAAGACGATTAATTAACGCTTACTGGATTAGGTCAAGAGTTTCTCACATGGAGGGAGAAGAAGCAAATGGGGAAAAAAGACCAAGTTTGGATTCTTTCATGGTCACAGTCTACCACATTTACACCTCTCTAAAGTATCTGATGGAGAAAGAGACAGATTGACCCGTTGATTCCTACGGCTCCGGTCTGCAGGTGTGCAAAGTGAAACAAAAAACAGCTATTGGGATGCTTTTTAAAAATCTAGATTGACGAATGATCTATAGGGATGCAACGCATCCGACTGTCTTGCGCAAATCTAAGCGAACAAACCTTAGACCTACTGATCAGCTAAGACTTTTATAAACTACAAACTCGGAGTACAGAGAATTCCTCCTGGGAAGTCCCAGGGAATTCTGAGATCATGTATGGGGCACTTTTCAAAACAAACTGCAAAGCTCCTCTGAACTGGAACTGTGGTCATCGAATACAGCAAGACGGGGGCTATGAAAACAACACAACCAGCACATTACCTGTAACAACAAAGGTTACGTGGGACATGGAGATCTCATTTTCAGCTTCTGTGGTCACTGCTACTTAAACACAACAGTGCTGCCACTCCGCCTTTCCTTACAAACATGCATTCTGCCTAAACATGAGCTAATCGGCTCGTTTCTAGCACATGAGGGGCCCTCCGTTACTGCCACTCTTAATCCTCAATAATCAACAGCTCGCTGACATTGCCTCTGGCTATGTATAATGCACACGCACACATAAATTCACAATACAAATCCCTCAACATGACATTCCGCTCAACGCCATCGGACTCGGAAAGCCCCTAACAAATGCTTGCCACGTGACTAGAAAATCATTCAAGTCTGCAGGAAATCTGGCGAGTGGGAAGATGTGACAGTCAATTAGGAAGGAGGAAGGAGAGTGGGCCCCGGCCATTAAAGTCTTTAAAGCCTTAACGCCAAGAGGGAACTGGACCATCGTTCACTTCTGATATTCCTTTTAAAACAGGTATTAATTCTGCTGCATGTGAAGCACTTCAAAACACCATGGATGCCCGCGAGAATCCCACAGGAGGGGCCCGGAACCAGCCTCAAAAAAAAAAAAAAAAAAAAAAAAAAGAGAGAGAGAGAGAGAGAGATGTATTCAATGTAGACAATTTTGTGAGCTTTTGTCCATTTATAAAGCAGGGACAAAAAGCATATCCAACAATGAAATCTTCCCCACTGTAGGAAGAAATACAGGAGAAAACAATTTTTATTCTAACATACCTTTGTTTAGTTGTTGAGAGTGGGAGGGGCACCCAGGACTTGAATACCTGGGCATCATCTTGCCTCAGCCTCCTGCACAGCCACACCCAGCTCAATACTTTCCTTAGGAAATGTTAACCACTGGCCAGGCATTTCCATTCCCCAGCGGATTCAGGATAGGAAAGCATTCTCAAAGCAGAGACAAGCACAGAATGCAGAGAGAGAGAAGGGGAACATACACATTTTCACTGTCACCTAAATAAACTTCAATTTTGTCCCAAGTGATCGCTTCTCATTACTTTCTTTAGTGGAAAGAATAACAGAATCAGCAGCACTGTGGCAAAATATAGGCGGGAAGCCATGTAATGAAAAAGAAGCTTCACTTACTTGTTAGCTTGTTATGACTGAGCACCAGTTGTGTGATATGGGCCAAGGAGACTGGAAAAGAAAGAACAAAACAGTCAGGAATGTTACAGTTGCACTCCCTTCTCTCCCAGATAGGCTGCAAAACTATTTTTAAAGGTTGAGACGCGTGCCACTCAGAATACAAGCTAGGATCCATGCAAACTGTCTTCTCAGTGCTAGACGGGGCAAAGAAGCCAGACAATAAATGGTGCAATTAGCACGGCACGTTGGAGCTAATGAGATTCCTGTTACAGATCAAACATTACAAGGACTGCTTAGCTTTACTTGGAGACCTGGTCAGCTGGCCTAACTCAAATCATCCATTCCAATATAGGGCAGCTCAGAAGAAAGGTCCAAGACTGCAGAGAAACAAAACAAAGTACCAAAGAAAACCTTCATATCCAACTGATGTAAGTAGACAAGGAGCACAGCTCCACCCCACTGTCCACACTGGAATTCCTTTACAGATAACTGCAGGATCAGAGATAAACCTCTCTGACATCCTCTAAACATAATTTAGTTGATAAGTGAAAGTACTGACTTGGAATGCGTACTGTTTGCCAGTTTCCAGCCTAATGACAGGCTCTATCTGTGTCCCCAAGGAACTTGCCACGGTCCACTGGGTTCCAAAACTCTACAGGGTGTATACACACACACACACACACACACACACACACACACACATAATATATACACACATATATATATATAAATTTTCTTCTAATACTCTGTCTCTAAGCACATTCTTTTAATGAAGTTGAAATTTTTGTTTAAAGAGGTTAGAAAAGAACCATTGCCAGCTTGCTCTGGAGACAGCAAGAACTGCCCCTAAGTATAACATTTTTAATGTCTGTTATCATTCCATCAGTTATAGAAGAATTCAAAATATAATTCAAGAGCAAACCTTCCTAGTCTGGTCCACTGAGACCAAGCCACTAACCCATAAACTTAGGGAATATGGGGGTAGGGGGAGGTCCTACATGACCATCTAAACCAAGATCATGGCCAAGTGTAATGTCAGCTCCCATTCAACAAACACCCCATTTGTTTGCAAGAAAACTTTGAATCTACAATGCACGGCATTGCCAACCCTTCTCAGTGTTCTTTAGTCTCAGAATATCTCCTGTCCCTGACTTTCATGGCCTTGGTGACTGGGTACTGCACCCAGATCATTTTTCATTATGTCCTTGCTATGGTTCCAGTGAGCTCCTGGCTTTGGGGTGGGGGTATTCAGGATAACACATGCTTCCTCCATAATGTACAACTTTCAGAAGAAGGCCAGACAGGCTGATGGGTTCACAGTCTTGGACTTGAGTTTCCAGAACTGTGAGCCAAAAGAAACTTGGTTCAATTTCCTAAGTATCCCTCATCAGGTGGCAAGGCAAAGCACTTGGGGGTCCGCCCCTTGCCTGGACTCTCCCATCCACTGGTCCTCATGAGTTTGGCTACGTTTCTCTGACAGGTGCATGGCACCAATACATTCTCAACTGCGCCCTACCCAGCAGTCTGTGTGACATTGCCCTATAACTTAGGATCTTCCTGTGACCACAGGTCCCACCGTCAATTTAGCCCATTGTCTCTAGTAAGCATGTGGAGGAGAAAGGCTAAACAAAACTACACCCATGCTCTGTTCCTTGCCCGACTTTAAACTTGCTTGTTTTTCAGTTCCCAACTGAGGCACATGTCCCTCCCACAAGTGACTTGGTATAGACTACTGTGACTACTAAAAAATCTAAAACTTTTTGCATGATTTTCATTAAGTATTTATTAGACAGCAATGGTCTAAATCCCTGAAAATATCTCCAAGAATGCCAGGGCACAGATCTATAGCTCCAGCGTTTACATGGCCATGACCAGTCAAACGTGAAAGGCAATGAACATGCTTACCCAGGCTCTCCTGGAACTAAAACTCCTCCCTCAGACCCTCTTATTGGTTGCACAAATGTGCCCTGCTCTATACAACTGAACAGCAACCCTAATTGGCTGTACCAGGTCAGTATAGACTTAGACACAGAACTTGCTTTCTCCCGCTGATCCACATAGTCCATGCCTAAGTCCTAAAGGGGAATAGGCTCTGGAGACAAAATATGCGCATCTCGATGACAAACCTTCTTCTCCCACCTCTCTCAGCCTGGCTCCCTCCTCACTAGTCTCAGATGCTGGCCCATGACCAGCTGCTGGCCACCAGATGCCCTATCACTGTGTGGATTAAGATACACCACTCTGTAAGGTTGTCTTCTTGCCCATTCCTGCCCCACACGCCACCCTAGGTCATCCCTGAACGCTCTGTTCCACTTCTATTTTAATGATTTCGGGGAAGCATGGGAGAGGAAAGAGAGCAAGGCAAATCGAAGCACTCTGTGGTTTGTAAGAGAAATCATCATGGTGGCCCCATGTGACATCAGAGAGCTCGGACGCTGTGGAAACCCTCATGCATTTACTGGTAAGAGTTCAGATTTTCTTGTCTACTAGATGAAGTGAACCTCTGTTTCAGAGGTAGAAGTCTGACATGACAAGAATCTCCAAAAATTCCCCTGCACCACACAAGTCTCACAGATGAATCTGTTAAGATTATGTTCCGCTTCCTGTTGAGAGAAAATGACAAATGGCAGGGATTGCAGCTGCACAGGGGCATCTCCAGCACACACACAAGCAGTCCGGAGGGATTGCAGCTGCACAGGGGCATCTCCAGCGCACACACAAGCAGTCCGGAGGGATTGCAGCTGCACAGGGGCATCTCCAGCACACACACAAGCAGTCCGGAGGGATTGCAGCTGCACAGGGGCATCTCCAGCACACACACAAGCAGTCCGGAGGGATTGCAGCTGCACAGGGGCATCTCCAGCACACACACAAGCAGTCCGGAGGGATTGCAGCTGCACAGGGTCATCTCCAGTACACACACAAGCAGTCCGGAGGTCCCTTGGGTGCCCAAGCTTCGTTCTCATCTCGTGTGGGCCAAATGTCTTTTCACATGCACGTGTTGACATGCTAATCCCCAAAAGTATTTGGAGGTGGGGCCTTTAGCAATTAGGCCATGAGGGTGGAGCATCCATCAGTGGCATCAACACCTTCAGACAAGAAACAAAAAGAGACGACCTCTCTACATTCCTGCTGCCATCTCCAGCCAGTGAGGATGTGACCCTCTGTAAACCAAGAGAGGGGATCTCACCAGGCACCAAAACTGTTGGCACCTGATCCATCAACATGCCAGCTTTCAGGACCGTGAAGGGTTTAAGCCACCCAGCCTATGGCGTATTTCTTTTAATAACCCAAACTCTGAGAGAAACATCATGATACCAGTTGACTAAATGAGGTCGGCCATCACACCTCCATTCCTCCTAGGAAGAGGGAAGAGAAAGCAAGTCTTCCAGGATCTTTTGAGAACCTGTACATGGTCTACCCATTCACAGGCTTTCCGTATACAGGCTACTTACTGCAGGACAGGCTGGACATACAGCCTGTATTCCAGGCAACTGCTAATTAGCCAAAGGGGGAAAAAAGTTGAGGTTTTACTACCAAGAAAGAGCAAACTAAATCTAGCAGATAAATAGCAGTCTCTCATGCTGACATCTGGATGTCACAGGAATCAATTCTGATTACAAAAGAAAATTGATAATTTTCCTATCTCCTTCTGCCTTAATTTTTCCTCACATATCAACAAGTAACTAATTAGAAAGGGAAAAAAACCAATCTGTTCTTCTTAACGATGGGCAAAGTTGACAGTGACAGATTTAATTGGGAGAAGCCAACTCTTTTCAATCATTTCATCCTGCTCGTCCAACCATCACTGAGCAGGCAAGAAGGCACCAGAGCTGAAAAGTTGAGCTGTCTCTTTAATCATACGTTGTTGTTCCTCCTGACCGCACCACGAGAATATATTTTTCTTTCTCACTATTGTTACAGGGCTCCAAGCCAAAGTAGGTGAGAGGGAGAGAAACTAGAGCAGGAAAGAAAAAGTTTATAAAAGAGCTTTGAGGAAAATGTTTAGGGCAACAAAGGGCTGGAGGTTGAGTCTGCAGGGAAGGCAGTTAAGTCGGACAGGATCAAGAGAAACCTGCCAAGCCTATGACAGGAACAGACCAAGTGACAGGGACGTATTCATCCAGCCAGCCACTCCCTGTCACTTGGGAAAGGTGGCTTCATTGTGACTCTAATATGACAACTGTGCAGTTAGGAGGGAAGAAAAAGTTGGCCACAATAGAACGGGTTATTTCAGACTACAAAAGCCACCCTGTTAAACATGCCAAAGAAATGGAAATGGGCTGCACCCCCTGACCTGCTCCTGGTACCTCGCTGACCATAATCACACCCAGCAATGGTTTTCTGCTGTGTTAATAATACACTCTAAGGGTAGGCTCTGCTATTCATAAGCTCCACCAGAACACATTGTTGGCAAAATTCCAAAAGCAACATTCAAGTGTGATTGCCCCGGTATGTGTAGAGTCTGTATCAAAATTCAACTAAATGAATGAAAATGTGCCACAAGTTATACGTTATGGTACCTTCACTATTCTTCCCCTTCAACCTCTTTAAGCTGTGTTACAGGGTAGGTATTGCAGCAAGCCTGGGAAGTCCTGAGTGAAGACATACTATTTGGCATGCACACTGCCATGTCAAGGAGCCCAGCGCCCCAGCCTTCCCTGGGAGAGACTCAGAAGGACAGCAAAGTCTCCCTCTGGTCCTGGTATGAATGTTAATAGTGGATGCAGAAAATGTCCATCATAGTTTTCTCCCCCTGGATGTTTACAGCCTGAAGACTGAGATTAGCTAAGCCTGCCTCCTTGTTTAGCTCTACGTAATAAGCATGCTGCCACTTCTCCATCAGAGATCCCAGCCCACCCAGTCCCAGTTTCTCTCTATCTGTGTGCCTATCACTTCTTCATTCCCTTGTCACTCCCAGTCAAGTTTCCAAAACCCAAGCTCTGCAAGAATGTAGTAGAATATGATAGTTCGTTCATGTACTCCTGGCTGACCCAAGGGTGGAAACAAATGTATTACAAGTTCCAAGCCAGCCTGGGAGACAGAGTGAGTTCCACAGTGAGATCCTGCACCAAAAAGGAACAAGAATGCTAGCTGGACATGGGATCAGAGCAAAACAAGAGTGGGAGCAAAATGGCTGGAGGGAGGCATTTGTGGGGAAGTGGGGACAGGCAGAGGCTGCTGGCACTGTGGGTATATATTTATTCTATAACTAAGAGAACAAGTAAGAAAGTGCTGAGGACTTGGCTGGATCAATAATTTCACAAGAAAGACAATGAAGGGTTCATTTGGGCACTTACTAGATATTTACTGACAGAACACCAGCCAACACACATAGTCTCTTATAAGTGGCACCGACTGACTGCCCATCCTGGTTAGCCTGGGATGGTCTCAGATCACATCTGCTGCCCCAGAATAGTCGCCCGATGTAGGAACACAAGGCATGCTGGTAGAAGAGGCTCACACACTCAAGGGAAGGAAGGAGATCTGAAAAGATGAGCTATGCAGAAGATGCTCCTCATGGTGAGGTGAGGAACACCAAGAGATGCTCGAGTGGACAGACACCACATACTGGAGCTGGCTCTGGGGAACATGTGGAGACAGAGGCAGTGAGCATGAAGCTGCAGTGTGGGGAAGGTGCAGAAGCAGGAGGAGCTCAGCCCAGATTTCACTGGGCAAATTCAGGAACAAACAACTAACTAATCTCCTGGGAAGGAAGATGGCTCAGATGGTAAAGCTCTTACGGCACAGCATGGGTACCCGAGTTTGGGACCCTAGCACCTATATGGTATGGGTCTGTAACTAATGGTATGAGTTCTCACCAGTAAGTGAGTCCCAGCTTCGGTAAGAGGCCCTGTCTCAACAAATAAGGTGATAATCGATAAATGGAGACACCAGACATCATCCTCTGTCCTCCAAGGCACACGTACATATGTGCAAGCACACAATAAACATGTACACACATATAGGTCCCCAGACATATACATGTGCAAATAAAATCCTAGAAAAGAATCACTATTTCCAGGAAAGCATCTATTGTTTAAACCAGGTTCCGTGTTCTTCCTTCTTCAGCAAAAAAACAGCCAACATGAGAAAAACAGTAACAAAAAATCAGCAGGTAAAGCCACCACAACTATGATGACATATTGTAGAGTTATTTCCAAAGCAACCCCACAAATCACAGCCACGTGGAGCACTAAGAGCTGTCTCCAAGGCTTTTCATGGGGAAACTGGGATGCAAATGATTCCTCTGGTGGCCCTTTACATATGGGAGGAAAGTTCTGGCTTCAGAGAATGACATTTACATCCAGAAATGACAGAAAAGACTGCAAGGCTCGGGAACACACAAAGTGGCACAGAGCCTGAAGTGGTCACGAAGTCTGACAATGGTCAGAACTGGCCTCGACTGATTTCCCAGTGAAAACTCCTGTAATTTCGGTCCCACTAACAGAATGTCAGCCATCAGTTAGTGTTGGAGGCTGTGTGCTAAATATAGCAAAAGCTTCTGGGAGGCATTGTTATCATGAGAACACAAATGGCTTCCTGAATCTTGGTATCTTGGTGCCTCTTCTGGTATAAAATGGAACACGACAGACCAATAACATACCTCCTCAGATATTCAACATGGTCACCTTACTGTACAACATGGGACACTGTTTAAATTCTGCAAAATTCTACTGTGAACAACAATATCATTTGCAGATGAGCACAAAGACCACCGTGTTAATACAAACCCATGCAAAGTTGTAAATTATTAAAGAAGAATTGCTTTGAACTTTGCATAAAAGATGATCCTAATACCATTTTGGTGTCCCAGTGGGTTAGGCAGCCTTAAGTAACCTTGACTCAAAGACACCACAAGAACGTGGGCACTGACCAACTGCCAATATCAATGATGACCAACTTGAGTTTTGCATCTCTGTGATGTGTGATTAAAATGCCTGCCTGTGTCACCCAGTGGAAGTTATTTCACCCCTGGTAGTAGAATCCAGACTCAGTCCTTCTTATGCATGCAGGTTCTGGCAATATATCAAAATGAAGACAGACAATAAAATGCCAGATACTGAGATATAACTCAAACATATTCATCAACACACTCAGAATCATAAAAACATTTGTTTTGGATTTCACTCATAATTTAAACCTTTAAACAAAAATCAATGTGGTGTGAAAGTTTTTCTTCATTTCACAGCTGATTATTATGCAGATTTGCAAACCGGTCAGTGTCTTTTTAATTCTGTTGCTACTTCATAACTTTTTAAAAAATTGTTTCTATTGGGCTATACATTTTCTATGCTCCCCTCCCTTCCTCCCCTCTCCCTTTCTACCCTCCCCATGACCCCCACACTCCCAATTTACTCAGATCTTGTCTTTTTCTCCTTCCTGTGTAGGTCTATGTATGTCTCTCTTAGGATCCTCTTTGTTGTCTCTGTTCTCTGTGGTTGTGACCTGTGGGCTGGTTTTTCTTTGCTTTATTTATAAAAGTCACCAAGGAGTGAGTACATATTATTGTATTTGTCTTTCTGGGTTATCTCATTCAATAGGGTTTTTTTTTTTTCTAGATCCATCCATTTGCCTACAAATTTCAAGATGTCATTATTTTCTTCTGCTGTGTGGTACTCCATTGTGTAAATGTACCACATTTTCTTTATCCATTCTTTGGCTGAGAGGCATCTAGTTTGTTTCCAGGTTCTGGCTATTACAAATAATGCTGCTACAAACATAGTTGAGCACACGTCCTTGTGGTATGATTAAACATCCTTTGGGTATATACACAAAAGTGGTATTACTAAGTCTTGAGGTAGACTGTTTCTAATTTTCTGAGACATTGCTACCCTGAAATCCAAAGAAGCTATACAAGTTTGCACTCCCACCAGCAATAGAGGAGTATTTGTTCCCCTTTCCCCAGATCCTCTCCAGGTTACTATTTAATACAAAGTGTTTATCTACTCTAATTACCTCTTGTCCTTCATTCACTAGGAACACAGATTATTACAGATGACAACTGAGCAAAAATGTGATATGTCTTTCTGCCCTAGAAGCAAGAAAAACATCATGATCATGCCACTAACTGAGAGCTTGGGGTTTGCCAGGACTTCAAACAACTGGACTGTTCAGGATCAGAACAGAGCAAGGATGGAGAGGAAGGGTGGGTTCTCCTCTTCTGGAGCTGGGGCATCCATCTCCCATTCTTGCTCACGACAGCTTCTGACTGCTGAACATTCAATCTCTATGATTACATCACTGACCACTCCCCTTTCTCTGGGATTGTGTCATTGACCACTCCTCTTTCTGGGATTATGCTACTGACCACTCCCCTTTCTCTGGGATTACATCACTGACCATGCCCCTTTCCCTGGAATTACATCACTGACCACTCTCCTTTCCCTGAAATTACATCACTGACTACTCCCCTTTCTCTGGGATTACATCACTGACGACTCCCCTTTCTCTAGTTCTCAGTCCTTTGGTCCTAGTATGGTTATACCACCAGTCTCTCTAGCTTTCCATCTTGTGGACGGCAGAAATGTGACTCATCAGCCTCTGTAACCTCATGAGACAACTTTCATAATAAATCTCATCCTGAATCTGTACATGTCTGTATAAAACTGACCATTTCTGTATTCATAAAGGATAGAAGAGCCTGTCTATGAAAAGAGGACAGATTAAAAGAAAAGATTAAAGAGTTTCAGTTAAAAAAAATCTTCAAGAACCAAAGTCAATATAATTCCACATCTGCCCTCCAACTTCAGTCTCCTCCTTTACTTCCTTTCCTCTGAGTTGCTTATTTGCATCAACTAATTTCCTTTTGGTGACAACTGCTGTATTTGTGTAACATAAACATATATTTTTAGAAACTATAGTTATTTTGCTGCTTAGTTTTCTTGTCAACTTGCCCCAAACTAGAGTCTCCTAGGAAGAAGGAATCTCAGTTTAGGAACTGTCTACATCAGCTGGCCTGTGGGCATGCCTGTGGAACACATTCCTTGATGACTAATGTTGGAGGACTCAGCTTACCCTGGGCAATACCATCCCGAGGCAAGTGAACTGAGCTGCAGAAAAAGGCAACCCGTAAGCAGCATCCCTCTGTGGTTTCAGCTTCCAGCTCCTGCTCAGAGTTCCTGCCTTGGCTTGCCTTGACGATGGATTGTATCCTATCAGAATAAATAACGTGTTTCCTGTCCTAGTTGCATTTGGTCATGGTGTTTATCACAGCCAAAAAAGCAACTGGAGCCAAAGGAATCTATATCTTGGTCATTTTGTGTTGTTATAATCAAATGCCATGGACTTGGTAATTTAAAATAAAGAAAAAGAAGTATTAATCTTAAAAAAAAAAAAGAGGAGGGGGCAACATAGGACGACTTTGAGGGAACAAAGGAAAGAGGAAAATGACATAATTATATTATAATCTCAATTTAAAAAAATAATTTATTTCTGCAATCTAGAAAGTTCATGCTCAAAGGCCTAAATCGACATACAGATTGCTAACTGCACAATTTCATGGCAGGAAGCAGAAGGACAAGAGAGGGGAAGGCAAAGGAACCAGAGGTACCAATTCAGTTTTACAACAACCCCTCAGGAAGACTGGCACGCTCCCGAGATGGCATTAACCAACTCATGAAGACTCCAGAGCCTAGTCATCCCTTTATAGGGCAGATTTCCCAACTCTTAGAAGCTGGATGCAGCTGCTGGCACATAGACTTTGGGGGACACACTCAAACTGCAGCATGTTTGAAATCTGAGAACACACGATCCATGAGCTGGGTATTTTTTCCCAAGAGCCCACAGAGCATCTGAATCAAAGCTGAGACTACATCCTGGATTCGTGATTCTTAATCCCGAGTTTATTGTTTCTAAACTGGGAATATAATATTCACACTTGGTCAAGAGTTCTTTATAAGACAGTAGAAAATCTTATCATAATAAAAATAGTATAAACCTGAAAGGAAAGAATCTATCTTGAAAACAAAATATGAGAGTTACATAAAAGAACTGAACTGAAAACACATGACACAGACCCAACCAATATGAGCTCAGCCTGTGTCCTATATATCCTAAAGCTATGACAGCCTGAGACAATCACTACATCCCCCAGGAGCACAAATTCCTCATGTTAAAAAGAAAGGCTGAGTTAAAGTATTTGATTCTGCGACAGGAATGAATGTACAATGTACAGGACCCGTGACATCAATATGCTGTGTTGGGATGATAATAATACTAAATGCTTGCCAAAGGTTCACAACACGGCAGGCACAGACCTAGGAATTTGAACTCACCTAGTCCTCACAATAACCCTATACAGTAATGGTCCCATTAACTACCTGCACCTCTCCCAGATTCAGAAGACAAGGAAAAGGAGACCAGGAGAAGTCAAGTGACTTGCTCATGGCTGCCGAGCTTGCAGGCGGAGAGAAGCTTTCTAAAACTATCCAAACAAGAAACTGGATGGTGTCCAACACTAGCTGCTGCTCCCAAATAAGCAACATACAAATGCGCCACTTACAGCACCCACAGTTAGCTTGACTGTTGGTCATGCAAAGGATAGAGGAGTGCACAGGTTCACTGGTGTGGCTCCTTGCTAAAGTGAAGCATCAGTACCGTCAGGCAGTAGCTCAGTGCTTCTCGGCCCCTAGGGAATTTCACAGAGGAACTTGCTGCTATTGCGTACATGGCGGCAGAGGTTCTGTCCTACCAGGTCTGATCTTGGCATTTCTATTCACTGGCTACCTGCCCTGGGCTATAGATCTGCCAGTACTTCAGCTTTCTCCTACACATCTCTCCTGAATCTGTCCATATTCCTCTGGCAAAGGCAAGCTGAGCCCCTCCACTCCCCGCATGGACAAAGAATCGGGAGATGGAATTTGACCTTCTAACATCACAAGAGCCGTGTGGTTCTCAGAGGAGGGTCTGTAGAAGCAGAGCAATCCACAGTAGATGGACAGGAAGCAGAATAAGGCCCCAAGAAGCAGGGGCCAGGTAAAACCATCAGGGGCAGAACCCCAGTGACACACTCTCTCCAGCTAAGCACCACCTGCTATGGTTTCTGCTACCCACACAAAGAGAACCACCATCTTGGAAGCACATGCTTAAAAAGGTGTACCTGTAGGGGAGAACGCACACTAAACCCTAACAGTGCTCCTCATAACTGACGGAGCCCACATGGGGCCGTCCTCTGATTTCTTTTGTACATGCATCTTTTCCTGCATCCCTGCTACAATCTGGCCCACCTGGCTGACCCCCTCAACACACAGAGATGTCACTCTCGGTGTCCATAAACTCCCATCTCGGGTATTTGATTCTTCACCTCCTAACCCCTGACCATCCAAATCTTCAAAAGAGATAGGATTCAGCTTAAGAGACACAAAATCTAACAATGGATGGTGACGAGGATCTTGAGTGCCTGCTCCGCACAAGCTATTCCAAATACACAAGCACATCAGCCTTCATCTGAGGAGAACTGTACTTTTCTCATCTCAACAAAGACGAAATCAAGTACAAAGACACTGGGTGAACCATGGAATGACATCTGACCAACAGTAGAGATAACTAATGAACTATAAATGTTACAGTTGGAATATGAACT
This sequence comes from Microtus oregoni, assembly GCF_018167655.1. Classification (NCBI taxonomy): domain Eukaryota; kingdom Metazoa; phylum Chordata; class Mammalia; order Rodentia; family Cricetidae; genus Microtus; species Microtus oregoni. The sequence goes on from NW_024543094.1 coordinate 22,978,039, forward strand.
GTCCCACACAGATTCACCTGTTCCAACATGTGGTCCCCAATGGCTGACCTGCTTTGGAAGGCTGTAGAACTTAAAGCAGATGAACCCCTAGGACCAGATTTTCTTTGACTGGCTCCCCTACTTTTCTGAGCACTGCTCTGATGTAACTGGCTTCTTCCTGTTGCTACTACCACAGACTCTCCTTCACGATGAAAAACTTCTGAAATCATGAGCCAAAATACCTCTCTCTCCTCAAGATACTTCTGCCAGGTACTCCAGGCATGGCGAGGAAAAGTAATTAATTCAGACTTCTACTTGAAGTTCACTTCTTCAGTCAACTTCACAGGCACTTGAAGAAACACAAAAAGAATCAATATCTAAAAAAATCTCTTTTTCTCTATAGAGAGGTTAAGACTCTAACTAGGAAGGCGCTCTGGTGAGCAGCAGAGAGGAGTAACCAGTGTCTTCCCCACCAAAACTCACTTTCCTCTCCACCTGCAGCAATGTTTTAGTGTTGGGTGAAGATACCAACACCAGCTCCCTCTTCTACTGCTGCTGGTGGGTATGGTCTTGAGGATACCTTGATTTATGGATGTCAGATATGGGAATCAATGCATTTCTGATGTTCTACGGAAGCACAAAGCTTGTGCAGCAGCCACCGGAGTCTGATACAATTGGACTAAAAGAAAAATGTTAAAATCTCAGCATGTAGGGAAATAAAGAACAATGGCTTACACGGGGAATAAAATGGGATGTCATCAGGCTTTTGGACAGCCATAACTTTTGCCAGAAGAAAATGGGAAGACATAGTTACAGTGTTTCAAGAAGCTGAGTATTGTATATAGTAAAACTGGTTTTCCAGGCAAAGGCACAGATCTGTGTTTACCATCAACATGCAAGGACTCTAGGAATCCTTCTAGATGAGTCTCCCAGATACATCAGAATAACTTGAGACATTGAGCATGGGACAGCACAAAACAGCACATCTGGGCCCTGCACAGTAACTCTTACCAAGAGAGACTGAGATGGGTAATCTAGGTCCCTTACAAACAGAGACACTCCACATTCCATCGGCTTCACAAGTCAGGATGACCAAGGGCCACCTGCCCCAAGCTGCACACAAAGGGACCTAGAAAGAAACCGAGGTCTCTGCAGTATAACAGAGATGTTTATTGACTCCCAACACCTGCCTCTGGCTCTGACAGGAAAGAAAGCTGTTTTCTTCAAGCCTTTATAGGTTTCTTGTCCACAAAGCACAGCCTGGACTCCAAGTGACTTATCTCACAGCCAATAGAGAAGAAAGCTCCCTGCAGATAATCTGTGCTAATGAGTGGGTGAAGCAAAAGATTCCAGCCCCCAGAACTTAGGGCAAGGGTGTGGTGGGCGGCCTGCATTGAAGGGGCCGTAAGGAGGGAAGGGAGTGGTACAGGGCTTGCTGGGGTGGGGATGGGGAGACACAGGGCCTGCAGTAATGGGAAGTGACATAGGGCCTCCTGTGTGTGTGTGTGTGTGTGTGTGTGTGTGTGTGTGTGTGGTGTAGACATACATGCACGCTCACACATACACAAATAAATGATTCCAATAAAACAAAGAAAATTCAAAGTCTACAAAAATTCAGTTTACAAACTCCAAAATAGAGGAAGGCGGGACCAAACAAAAGCCACAATATTAATGGCATCAGTACGGGTGTGGTAAAGGAAAACCAAAACAGTAACCAGTCAGAGAATAGTGAACGCCATGGGAGTTGACTAAGTCCACTCAAAACTTGAGCAGATGACAGAAGAGCAGCTCAAATGAGGAAGGGCTGCCCATTCCAAGATGAGCGCAAGGCCAGTGAGAGCTGAGGGCTGGGACAAGCTCAGCCCAGGACCTGGAAAATGACCACCAAGGGCTTCCTATCAAGACAGAGCCCAGAGTCAAGAGTGGGCAAGGCAGAAAGTCCAGAGACGCAGGAGAGGGACAGTACAGGGGGAGGAGGGCTGAGCTGGTTCATCTATTCCTGAGCTGCTACGTTCTGAGAGACAACAGTAGGTGGAAACTTATAATAGTAAAACTAACTTGAAATAGAAAAAAAGAAAAATGGAAATGAATACAAAGTCTATACATTTATTAAAATGAAATATAGGGCAGAATACAAAAACAGCATTTCTTGGGCAGGGTCCTGTACCGTATAGAACAGATGTAAGCTGGGCATACATGACTGCGTGCACGGCTCTCTGCTTTCCAGCCCTGGACACGGTATATTCACTGCGTCACGCGGACAGGGTAAATCTTCTTCCTTCAGTTGCTTTTATCAGGTATTTTACAACAACAGGGAAGGACGCGAAAACACTCCAGAGTGCACGGAAATTACTAAAGGGTATATTCTTGTCCAAAGAACTGAAGAACCAGAAGGGGCTTCCCGGCGTTAGTAGTCTGAGCTTGTTACAGTAACTATGACAAAACTAGCCTGGACAGAAGCAAAACTTACTCTTCAACGCAAAAGCTGACACGGACGCCACATTCAGACCTTCATAGCTCTTGGTCCGGGGTAGGGACTGCACTCTACAGTCTTAGTCCTTCCCTGGGTGATGCTGACATACAGCCATGTTTGGAAGCCTCCTGTGTAAATCAGATGGACCCCTCAGTGTGGCACTTCTCAGAGAGGGGTCTGAGATGTGAAAAGTTTGCTCAGAAAGGGGCAATGTTCTAGAAAGTGCCTTCCTTGTTTGACCTGGGTAGTGCCCTTTCAAAAACCCAGTATACACTAAGAGGGCTCAGTGCAGGTCGGCCACATACTTCTCAAATATTCCCCCTATTTTGGTGATTCCCACTTTGTATTTTCAAAAGCATATGGGCGCACATTCCACCACCCAGCAATTTGCTCCTTGGTATTTAACCAACAGAAGTGCACGCATATGTTCACCAAAACGTGTCTCCATATGCTCACGGCGGTGCTGTTTATAACAGCTCTACCTGGAGAATACCTGTGGCAGGTAGCTTTGTGTTACTGTGCATGAACACACTCCAGAATAGGTTGATGTGTGTTCACATTCTGGAGGTTTCAGTTCCTGACTGCTTGGCCCTTGTGGAGGTTTGAATAAGAGGGGGCCCCAAGAGGTATGGTCTTGTTGGGGGAAGTATGTAATAGAGGGTAGGGTGGGATGGGCAGGCAGGAGTGGCTTTGAACTTTTGAAAGCCCAAGCCAGGCTCAGTCTCTGTCTGTTACCCGGGGATGAGGATGTAACTCGCAACTACTGCCCCAGCACCATGAATACTGTCATTTACCCTGCCATGATGATAATGGATTAAGTTCCTGACTGTGACAAGCCCCCAGTTACATGTTATCCTTTATAAGGGTTCTTTGGTCATGGTATCTCTTCACAGGAACAGAAGAGTGGCTAAGACAGCCCCAGCCCATTGCTTTCAGGCTGGAGTAAACCTGCTTGAGCTCCCGGCTGGGGAGGAAAAACCAAGGAGAAAGGGCCGCATGCTAAAACCCCCTTAAAGGGCATGCCACAGTGACTGGCTCTCACAAAGTCTCCTTGCATCTTAAAGTCTCTACCACCCACCAAAAGCACCAGGACAGGAATTAAACCTTTTGTAAACATTTCAAATCCAAACCAAAGCAATTCAGTGATGGGCTGGTTGAACTAACTGTGTCTACAACCAGCTGCATACGAATGATGAGCATACAGGCAAGCACACACTGAAGCCCGTATTGCATCATGCTCTTTCGCTTTGTTCCCCACCACGCACTGGTATACATGAGAAAACAGGCAGCATTCATCTATGCTTCTAAGGCTGGGACGACGAGTGGGAGCGCTCCTAAGATGCTGCCAGTGTGAACACTGGAATTCTACTGCGCTGAATGCAGAGCATGAAGTCTTTAACCAGGTGTTCATGGGGGCATCTTTTAGAAGGCATGTGCAAATCGGAAAGAGCTCCGATTTCCTCAGCTCAAAAGATACAAACACGGGTAGGTCAGCAGCCACGAATGCACTCCTAAACAGATAGAAAGCCACTAGCCCACCCAGGCAGGAACAGCGCCACGTCAGGCATTAAGTTCCTGTGCTCATTAGTCGTTTATCTTTGCCTCCTCCACAGGGTTTGTACAGAACTTGTCAGGAAAGCTTGGAGGAAGCCAAGACTGTGGCTCCTAGATTCTGGGGGCCTGGATTCAAACACTTCTACCACAGCCCTGGCATTGCTTAGGCTCCCTGCGCGTGTTTCTCCAGTCATTAACTGGATCATCATCATTACAGGGACCATGGGTTTAAAAAGTAATTGGCAAGAGAGTTTGCACAGTGGTCCATGATGAATGTTAACATGTGTCAACACACTCTACCTGTACAGGGTACCAATGGTATACCCACCCCCCTACCATAAACTACCTGTACAGGGTACCAATAGTATACCCGCCCCCCTACCATAAACTACCTGTACAGGGTACCAATGGTATACCCACCCCCCTACCATAAACTTCTCCAGCCCAGGGGCTCGGCTGCCCTTCCCTATATAACCCGGCTACTTGGGTTAACTGGTCCTTTCATCTATGCTCTAGGGGGTCTCTTGGCCCAGGCTGCCCCTCTTGGCTGGCAGTTGCTCTCCCCTCTCCCATTTCCCTCCTTTCCTCCCAAGGCTCAGAGTCACGTACGCTCTCGACTCTCCCAGAAATCAAATTCCCTTCCCAATGAGACACGCGGTCTGATGATACATACCGCTCATTTGACCCTGTTCATTTTTAATATTAAAAGCTATTCTGAGTCCAAAGAACACAAAGAAGCATGTGGGAACAGAAAGATCTTTGAGAGCCGTGGTTCTCGACCTTCCTAACGCTGAGACCCTTTAATACACGTCCTCATGTTGTGGTGACCCCCAACCATAAAATTATTTTCATTGCTACTTCATAACTGTAATTTTGCTAATGTTTTGAATTGCAATGTAAATATCTGTGTTTTCTGATGGCCTCAGGTGACCCCTGTGAAGGGGACGTTTAACGCAAAGCAGTCACAAACCACTGTTCAAGAGCTACAGGCCATTACAGCTCTGTCATTCTGGCTTACTCTGTCCCACAGGAGCCAGAGTCTCCCAGAACAGTCTTTTCTAGCCCCTCAGTGTACAGAATGCCACAAGCCAATGCTCTAAGTTTGAAGCCAGGGAAAAAATATGAATTAAGATATACAACAGAAAAGGCTGTCACACAATAAATGATTAAAGAAACAGTACATCTCACATGTGGTCATCAGATTCGGTGCGGACTGATGGTTTCTCAGGAAACCTCAAAGCAAGGAACAGGCCAGCTGGCCCTGCTCAGATAGTGATTACACCACTTCTGGGTCTTCTCCAGCACGGCACTCTGCAACCACTGTGCAAATCCAGGGGCTGAGTTGGCCGGAGGCACACATTGTAGAAGCCTAACACGGTGTTTGAGGGAACCATGAAATGGAGCCAAGCATGGAGAGGCAGGCCCTTAATCCATCTCTCAGGAGGCTAAGGCAGAGCACAGTGAAGTTCAAGGCCTATCCGGTGACAGAGTAAGTCCAAGCCTCCTGGCTACTGAGAATTACGTGACCATGGCTATAGCACAGTAGCAGACTACCTACTTGGCATGCAGGAGGCCCCTGGTTCAATTACCAATAACCCTAATCCCCTCCCCACAACACACAAAAGCATACTTTTTGAGAAAGAAAGAACATAAAGTTGGGTAGGTAGATGGACAGATCTAAGTGTAATTGGGGCAGGGGAGAGACCATGATCAAAACATATAGTATGAAAACTTTGAAAAAATAAAATAACCCAAAGAAAACTGAAGTTGAACACCCTGAAAGGCAGGGCAGCCCCAGCCAGCCCTGGGAAATGTCTCTTCATCATCCCTCCAGGCCTGTCACCTTTTGGCAGGGCAGGAAAACAATCTAACACAGGACTAAAGAGCAATGCTTCGATTCCACACTTACTGCCTCAGCCATAGACTGCAGCCCTTCCCATCTCCAGAAGGCTGGTAAAGACCATGTGCACACAACGGTGTCAGGAAAACAAGAACACTCAGGGGCATTTCAGAGAGACTCTCCACTGCAGACGGTAGGGATGGCATCATGTGCTCCAAATCCCTGCCTAGGCCTGGACCTCGAAGTCCCTCGAAGAAGACTCTGCAGAGAGCATCTTTACAGAGTTAAGTGAGTTAAAATGCAGAGGTTGGATGGCCTTGGTCCAAGCTGACCACTGTCCTCAAGAGAAGAGGAAGACAGACACCAGGAGTGCACACGGTCAGAGGAAAGTCCTTCTGAGGACGGAGGCAGAAAACAGGCACCTGCAAGCCAGGCAGAGATGCCAGGCAGAGATGGTTCAAGGCAATGAATCCCGCTAACGTCTCAGCTTGGAATTCCTAGGGGAAACTGCATCTCTCTTGTTTGAGGAACTCAGTCTTTGGCATTTTGTTATGGTAGCATTTTTCTTTTTTACTTTTCCAACACTCTAAATCCAAATCACTGTTTTCCATGATTACACACACAAACACACACACACACACACACACACACACACACACGCTGGACAGTCTACTGGATCGTACACTCAGGAGCATGTTGGGAGGAGGCTTGAAGCCTGGTGAAGATGTTTCCGACCGCAATCTTACCATGGGTGAGATTCCCCTCCCCTGTGAGGTGAAGCAGGTGATGCCCCATTAGGTGGTACAAAAAGGAGAGGTGAGAGACTTACAAAGCAACCAGGAAGGCAGCAGCAGAGATCAATTGCCTTCTCTAAGCAGCTCAACACTGACCCCTGCTGGTCAAACTGTGACATAGCCAGACCATTCCTCAGCCACTAACTACCTCTTTGGATTTGAAAAATCGAAAAACTGTGCCAATTCCCTAACCAAAAATGCAGGAGGCCTTTTTCAGCCACGAAGTCACCGTCAGCATTTATGGTGTCTTAGCAGATCTCACATACAGACAAGGCTTTCTTTCAGGAAAATAGAAAGACGAATCAAAGGTTATTTCAAGGTGTTATTCACACCAGCTCTCACACTGATCCACATTCTCCTAACAGCCGGTGCAATGGCAAAGCAGTGAGCGGCATGGTTTTTATGGGGAAATCTGCTTTATTATCCAATACCACTCTGTACAGTCTTAATATAGTAAATATTAATGTATCACGGGATAAAGATTCAATATAAAAGAAATCCCTGAGAGTAGTGCCCAGCATAAAGACACATTCAAATCAGCAGCTGCTACTCGATACAAGGCATTTTAATAGTTGAAAGCTTGTCAGGTTCTTAAGGTGCATTTGTGATTCTCAACACAACCCGAGTCGTAAATGTATCACAGCTGAAGTCCTGTGGACAGCCTCCCTGCCCCCATCCGTTCCTGGACCATCACTTTCTACTTCTGTCTACTTTCTACTCTAAACTTGCCAGTGCGAGGACACAGCTGCTTCTGACTAAGGCACACAGGACACAGGATAGAGAGTGCCAGGGTGGTGAGAAACTGAGACCACTGAGCAAAAAACACTGGAAACACACCATGCCTTACACTTCCGGGTCATAAACATTGCTGTAAATTTTTATACAATCACAGGACAACTATAAATTAAAAGCGTGGGATAATGAGATGGCCCTGTGGATAACAGTCCTTGCCCCCACGTCTGAGGATCTGAGTTCAATCCCGGGACTCGCCTGAGATGGTGAGATGGCTCTGCGGATAACAGCCCTTGCCCCACATTGAGGACCTGAGTTCAATCCCCAGGACTCACACAGGATCACAAGATGGCTCTGTGGATAACGGCCCGTGCCCCCACATCTGAGGAACTGAGTTCAGTCCCCCGGGACTTGCGTGGTAGGAAGTGAAACCCAACTCCAGCAAACTGTCATGTAGCATACATGCTGTAGCAAATACACATATATACACACGCACATATATACAAGTAAATAAATTTCTAAATGTGGGGCATTCACAGGACTTTGGCTGCGATATGTTTGTGGCTCAGGTTCTGTTGAGAATCATGAACATGCTTTAAAAACTTGGCAATTTTCCAATTATTAGTTAAAATGTCATATGCCATGTAGCGGCTACTGACTAAATGCGTTTTCATGCTGGGCACTACTCTTACAGGATTCCCTTCATACAGACTGGGGAAATAGGCTGAGTAGATACAAAGTGTCTACTGGGCACTCTGCAGGCCCTTGGAAAGAAAGACTAAATATTCTTGGTTTATATACAAGGAAGATGAGGCTCGGAGCAGACTATTGATTTGTCTGCTTACTAGATTTTCACCTTAGGGTGCCACAGCTAGGCATGGCAGCATATGGGGAGGCTGAAGCAGAGGGATCACAAACTCAAATCTAGCCTGGGCTCCGTAGACAATCTATTTACAAAACAAAACAAAATGTCACTGCCAATTGGAGCCCAAGTATCCAACACTTAATAGAAAATGCCATTACCGGTCCAGTCATACCAAAAACGACACATCTTCTCTTTAGCCTCATTCCTCATCTTAATAAAATATTTATAGAATTTAATGGTATGTGTATAAACCATTTTAACATATATATTAAAACTCCAAACAAAACAGAAAAACTATTTAGAAGTTCTATCTTGTCCTGATAGTTGCAAACTATCCCCTCTAGAAGCTCTGAGAGAAACCTCTCTGGAGGGCCATGGCCGCAGCTCATCTTCCCTGATTTACTGTCTGCTGCAATGCCTCAAAATCCCTTCACTAAGTCTAAAACAACCTCAAGAAAAGAACCCAATTTTAAAAACGGGCAACAGAACTAAGCAGAGAATTCTCAAAAGAAAAAAAAAACACAAATAGCTAAGAAATGTTTAAAGAAATATTCAACATCCTTATCCACCAGGGAAATGCAAATTAAAACTGCTTTGGGATTTCATCTTACATCAGTCAAAATGGTCAAGATCAATAAACCAAGTGATAGCACACGCTGGGTAAGGACACAAAGAAGAGGGAACACTTACTTATCTACTGTGGGCATGCAAACCTGTGCAGCCACTATGGACTATGCGAATCCGTGTGCTGGCTCCTCAGAAATCTGTACCACTCTTGGGCATATACCCAACACATTCTATATGCTACTACAGACATATTTGCTCATCCACGTTCATTGCTGCTCTGTACATAATAGCCGGAGTAGCCTAGCTATCAATCGACTGATGAACAGATAGTGAAAATGTGGCACAATTACACAATGAAATACCAGTCAGCTGTTTAAAGAACAGAATTATGAAATTCCCATCTAATTGAGCGAAGCTATAAAAAAAGCACCCTGAGTGAGGAAACTAAGAATAGAAAGATATTGCAAGTTGTTTATGTGTGGATGTGTGCTGCAATCCATATCATATACCCACAGCGGTTAGGTGGGTAACTAAGGGACTGGTGGGGGGGGGGTGAGAGGATCTCCCAAAAAAAGGAAGGAGAATATATTGTTAAGGAAAGATGGGAGAGGGAGGGACTAGAGCAGAGTATGAAGTGAGGAGGAAGATGGAAGAGAGGAGTGATGGAAGGAATATGGGGAGGGACACTATCACTAAGGGACATTATACTATAGGACTTCCTAATATAAAGAAAGTAAGTGGAATAGCCAAAGAATGGAAGACAATGCCCTAACTAGAAACCTTATACCACCAGGCGAAGCTTCTGGTGTCAGGAATGGATTATATCTGAGTCTTTGTCAGGGGCCCCATGTAAACCCACAGATATCTTAGGCTAACTGCTGAGGCTATGGGTTGCTCTCCACAAACTGATGGCAAGACCCTATTGCTAAAAAGAGTCCTACATATCTATCTCATTAAATATGGAGAAGGTGCGCTGGTGCCTGTCCAGAGCCTTCACCCCTACTGGTAAGTGCTCACGGTCCTGGAAGGTGCTCAGCACACCAACAGAGGAGGAAGGCAAACATCAGTCCAGCGCAAACGCTGCAGCCTACAGCGGAGACTTGCCTAGGAGATAGGCTAGTGTGATAACAGCACAAAGAGTTGAAGTTAAGGCCCATGAGATGGGTGGCCAAGAATCTGAGACTGAACAGGCCATTGGTCCAAGGAAAACTAAATACCAGAGTTCTGCTAAAAGAACATACAACACAATGGCTCCTAGTGACACTCTGCCACACCCAAAGATCAGCTCCTTGCTCAGTCATCATCAGAGAACCTTCCTCTTGCAGTAGATGGGAGCTAATACAGAGTCCCACACTGGACAATGTGCAATCAGGGAGCGCTGCTGCAGCACTCAGTCCTGAGTGTGATGTCTTCCTCTAACCTCTCCCCTTGGGGATGGGGGCTCAGGGAGCAAGGCAGAAGAGCAGGCAGAACAACTCCAAGGCCACGGTGCCCTCCAGACACAGCAGGACTGACACACAGAAACCCACAGAGACCATGGCAGCACGCACAGGGTTAACACAGGTTCAAGACACATGAGGTCCCAGTGCTGAGAGGGGGCAGGGACACAGGCTCCCCCTCCTTTGCTTGCAAAGAAAGGCTTCATTTTCTCCAGTGGTTTCTCAGTGGGTAGATTAACCACACTTCAGAGGAGGCCTGTGTCCAGGAAGATCTGGCCATGATGCATGAGTTTCTGGGTTTTTGTGCTTGTTAGATTTATTTTGTTTTAAATGCTAAATTTTTTAAAGAGAGAGAGAGAGAGAGAGAGAGAGAGAGAGAGAGGAATTAGGTGAACAGGAAGGGGGAGGGAGTGGAAGAGGGAAAGCACAATCAGAACATACTGTATGAAAAAAAAAAAAAGAAAAACTTTCCAAACAAAAATGCTACCAAAAAGCAGTAACATTCTTCACTTCATAAACTTTCCCCTAGTATTACACTAAACAGAGGAGACTCTTCAGCAAACTGGAGGGGGCTGATGGAAGCCTCCCAGAGGCAGAGGGGGCTGGTGGAAGCCTCCTGGAGGAGGTGACGTGGGAATGAAGTCACTGTCAGAGAAGTCATCTATTCTCTGCACAGCTTTGACAGAAAAAGGGGGGCTCAGCAGGAGACAGAAGGGAAATGGGTATCCCTGCACTTTCCTGCACAAAGCTGGGCCTGTCCACCAACTTCAAAACTGAAAGATTTCAACAGACGATAGCTAATGCAGTTCCTCACACTGTGGTGACCCCAAACATAAAATTATTTTCATTGCTACTTCACAACTGCAATTTTGCTACTGTTATGAATCGTAATGTAACTATCTGGAGGATCATTCGACTCCCAAAGGGTTGCGACCCACAGGTTGAGAACCACTGCTTTAGACAGACACCCCCCACCCCCCCACCCCCACCCCAGCTTACATTTTAGAGATTTATCTGGAAAACATTTTAATCTAACTTGTAAAACAAGAAAAGGCTGAAAATGCTTCAAGCACTCACAAAAGAAACTTGAAGATATTAAAAAGACGCAAAATATTTAAAAAGAAGAAATGAGAGGAGAAAAAAAAAACTGCTACAAAATCCCTGTGACCACTGGTGGGATCCTTGGACTATTGGAAGTTCATATGGGAAGCCTTAAATGCAATCTTATCAAGCAGGAGAAGACGGGTGGGTGCTCTAGCAAAAGATTTCCACGGATCTCTGTGAGTTCGAGACCAGCCTGGTCTACAGAGCTAATTCCAGGACAGGCTCCAAAGCCACAGAGAAACCCTGTCTCGAAAAACCAAAAAAAAAAAAAAAAAAAAAAAAAAAAAAAAAAAAAAAGATTTCCACGGAGTAAACAAACAACTTGCTTTGATTTGTTTGGCTTTGGGCAGGATCACACTTGGAAACTTAAGGAGAACATGTTAGGTAGAAAAGAATTTTAAAAGATGAAATAAAACGAAGTTCAAAAGAATAGCGACCCAAGTCACAAAGGCGGCAGATGATCTATGTTCTCAAAGGGAGCACACAAAACAGCGATGTCGGACAGGGGTGTTGCACTGAAGTCTAGCTAATCAGGACACGGGCTAATCCGGGCTCACCTCACTGCCACTCTGCTGACATCAGCATTCAAAATGCATTCCGGATTTAAAAGTAAAGCGCTCTCATGAAGCCTGGAGGGGGTAAGGGGTGGGGAAGGGGCGGGGCTGAATTTCCAAACAACAAGGAGGATCTTGAAGTTTGGAAGATAAAGAATCTGAAACCAAACTAACCCACCTCAAATTCTGGCTCCTAAGAATGTCCCAGGGTAGGATTTGAACATCCCCAATCTCTGCACTGGTCTCCTGCTTGAAATTGTTCCCCATCAGAAGAGTGTGATATAAGCCCAAAGCGTCTTGCAAAAAGTAACCTACTTGCTGAAGATGGAAGGAGGTTAGCACATGCTTGCCCAGCACCAGGAAGCCCTCTCTTCATTTCTCAAAGATAGTATAAACCACGTGTGGGGGTACACACCTGCCATCCCAGCACGTGGGAAAGAAACCCAGGAGGCTCCTCCTCAGCTACAAAAGGAGGTGAGTTCCAGACCATTCTGGCCTACAGGAGAGCTTGTCTCAGAAAAGAAACAAGGCAACTCACCACATCTGAGGAAACACTGTGCTCATTCATCATCTCTACCACCCCCCAAACAGAAAAAGTAACATTTCAAATGCTTCAAGGTAATACAAATCCTCCTTTCTTATCCTCAAAGCTGAATCATTAAATTATTTTTAAGAAATGAAAGTAAAGGCAATAAAAAGAAAAGCTTAGGATACAAAACTGTCAACAACAAACGTTAGTTTCCTGTGTTTAATCAGGACACTAACAGACAAAATGTCACAGCTGTAGGTAAACTTCAGTAAGCAAAAAAGTATGGGAATTCCTACAGGAAGCTCAGAGTAACCCTGCCATATCACACACATTGTATGCTAACTGATTGCCGCTTTCAATGTGTTCCTCACACTCTCTACACAAATGCTTGACCACTGAGCTCCTATCCAGGGAATGGCTGATAGATAGAGCCAGTTTAGGAACAGGCGTCCAGTGAACATTCTAGAATCTTCCAGGTTGTCCTGATCAGGGAGTCAATATATGCAGCCTTTCCTTAAACCACCACCACCAGAGAGGGTGACATTTTCCAAATATCCACTGAGCTTTCCAGGAAGTCCCAGTGTTCTCCCTAGGCTTCTGGTCTGAGCAATTACAGGATGACCTGGCTTATTACCCCCAAGTGCTAAGCCAGAAGCATTTTTTTTTTTTTTGTATTCAGGAAGCAAGTGGCTATCTTTTCTTCTACAGTAAGAGCCAAGGCTTCAAAGAGATAATGGAGCTGGGTTGAAATAGCTAAGCCACTCTTGCCATTTGTTAATATTACATGGATTCTCATCTTCCAAAACAACATAAAATGGCTCTGCCCAATTCTGACTCACACTTCAGTCCATAGGGAAGGATGCCACGGGCAGAGAACTAGGGAGTGTGCAGGACTCAGATGTACCAGGTTCCCTGTTTTCTGCTTAGCCTCTCCTTCCTCTACTGCAGTGGGACCCAAATAAAATTCATGATCACCAGAACTGGGCCAAAGCAATGGGAATACATCTATATTGTCAATAGCCAACTCAGTACCAAAATGAACCACGTATCGAGCAAGTCAAGACATTGTTGAGATGCTAAGATGCTAAAACCTATGTCAAAGCAGGACTCTAATATAATGTTGTGTCAACATCCGGCCCCCTGTGGCCCCAGTGCAGACGATAAACCCACAGTAAACTCGATTTTACTCTCTTCATGCCTAGGAAGTGCCCCACCATCTCTAAGCTCTCTGGACAGCTCCTCTAGTTGATTCTGCTGTGGCATCTGCTCTGGCTCTCAGGAACTCATAAACTCCACCCACCATTCTCTGCTTCATTCCTCAAGCATTTCAGAGCACCTCCTGTGGTCCAGACTATTCTCAAGAACACAAGCATGAATACTGCACATCTTTGGTTCTCCTGGTATCGAATGAGGAAGAGAGGCTATTGGATGAAAAAATAAATCAATTAAAGTCGATGTAATCTATTCCTTGAAGGAAGGCCAATTTCACAGGAGGAAGAAAGAGAAGGCTTTTCACAGTCTGTGATGTCTGCACTGACTCTTGGCTATCAAGTTAACAGGCTACAGGTGGAAAGGGTGGGACACGGAAACAGCAGACTCTCGAAGCAGGGAGAGCTGACTGCTCAGGTTCAAGCAGAGGAGTTTATTCAATAACTTCTGGTTGCCGGATTCGTGAAAGGATCCACTTATGGTCAGAGTCCGACCTTGTGTGTCCCACCGAGGAATATGGGCACCACTGTCAATTGCTAAACACTATGAGGGTCTAAATCAGTGGTTGCTAACCTTCCTAATGCTGCGACCCTTTAATACAGATTCTCACTTTTTTGGTAACCCCTAACTATAAAATTATTTCGTCGTTTCATCCTAATTGCAACTTTGCTACGGTAGTGATTAGTAATGTCAAATATCTGATATGCAGGATATCTAATAGGGACCCAAAGAGGTCGGGACCCAAAGGTTCAGAACCACTGGTCTAAACGAAGTCACTCGCAACCTGCAGAAGTGTTGTGTCTCATGTAGAAAGTGTTTTCAAATGGCACAATTAGTTCCCAACGCTTAAAATCTACAAAAACTTGGATTTAGGGATTATTTTTTTTAAAAAATTCTGGCAATATTGGTTCAACATTCACACATGGTGACAACTGTCCAGATGTGGAGAGGTCCCTCCTGCCAGAGGGGCACAGGCAATGGAATGCATGGCCATTCCCACTTGAACTGAGTTTTACAGATGAGTTAACACAATAGAATAGGTGTCACACAAATTTAAGGCTGAAAACAACACCCTGATTAAACGGGACATTCAACCGGAGGCAAGATGGCGGTGAGCTTGGAGGACAGGAGTGAGCAAGCCTGAACACAAATGGGAGAATGGCCCCGAAATAAATAATGAAGGGGAAGGGTTGAAAATACTCCTGGCATTAAAAGTCTTACTAATTGTGTAACTTTTGAGTGCCCCTGACTCATGATCCATATAGAGTCAAGTGACTTCCAAATTAAAAATATAAGTGGCCATTAGGGACACTGCATGGAAAATCAACTTCGAAGTCATGAAGCCACCTCAACAGCTGATAAGGAACTGCAGCACACCTCCTGTGCGGTTCTCATCTGGTTTACCAGTCCGAGCAAAACAAACTGTGGTTGCAAACTTTCTGAGCCAGGCTCCCGACAAGTGACGTTTACAAGCAGAGGTGGGATGGGAGCCTTCTGAAAGTGGCCTCCCAGGAGTGCAGTTTCTTAGCAAACTTAGCAACCATCCGAGAACTTACACAAGCCGTTGACATCCAGCATACTGGAGATGCCCCTGTCACTCATGTCCACTTCCGGCTGGTTCTTCTCCCTGCTCTCCTCCACCAGCTTCTTCAGTGACTTAGACATGTTCTGCAGCAAAGGACAACAATGCACATGGGCGATGGCAAGAGTGTGGAGAGTGGGGGCGGGAGGGGGAGGGAAGGGCAGAGGCCAGGGTCTCCAGGGCAGTCTGGGGGAGCGTGGGCATCACCGCGGAGTCCTGAGTGGGAGGGCCCGGACCCCGCGCACTCACCACAGAGGGCAACAGCTGGCGGGTGTGCGTGGGAGCCTGCAGGGGAAACTCGGGTGGCGACAGATGCACTCGATCAGCCAAAACCAGGTTCAGAAAGGAGGAACACACCCTGTCCCGGCGATCAGCGCAGGCGCACACCAAATCCGGCCAACCCCACGCCCCTCCCGGCCTGACACTTCCCAAATTAGGAGAACAGTTTCCCAGACAGGGCTCCGGGCGCGGCTCTGCCCACAGAAGAATGTGGACCCCGAGGCTGGCCAATCATACACGATTTTAGGCTCAGAGGCTCCGCCCCACACTGAGAGACGCCCACTTTCCTCGGGTTTGAAACTTGGATTGGACGCAACGAAGTGCTTGCGGTTTAGTTTTGCACATGCGCAGTAGGTCGTTTGAAGGACCAAGCTCTGTGGGCGGAAGCAGGGAAGTTTAGGGCCGAATGCTGTAAAAAGGGTAGGTGTAAAGAATGGAGAGTAGCTTGTTTTGAGGGCTTGAGGATCGAGTCCTGGGAAATCCAGAAGTCAGTTATTCTCTTTGTCCTGCGTCTTTCATTGTGGCTCCCCTCCCAAGTGGGATGAGGGTGGGGAGGAAGAGCAGGGAGGGTATTACCCTGAATTCCTCTTCATCTGTGGCTGTCACAAACCTGGTGAAAGCATGAGGTCTGGATTATGATCATGCTTCTGAAGATAAGAATTCCGCCAAAAAAACAGCCTTCAACAAAACGCTCACAGGTGTCAGTACCTGCCTCTGACCTTGGTCTTAAGCAACTGGAATCTCCCTAAGGGTTAGACGCGAACAGTAAACAAACTCAGTCAGAGTTCCACCAGAAGAGGAGGAGCCAGCTCCACCTGAGTCTTTCTGCCATCATTGTCTGAGGAACTCTGACACTGTGAGGCAAAAGAAATTCTCCCGCTCCTAAGGTATTTCTACCAGGCGTTTTGTCGTGGCGATGTGAGGGTAACTTATAAATTATGTCGTTAAAATGTAAAACAGAAGTGCAGGTGAGCAGCCTAACGAGGAAGTATATAGGGCAAGGTTTGAAGAGTCTGAGAAACAGGCTACAAGTGGAAATCCCACCCTCTGGACTTGCTGGTGTGCTCACCAGCAAGGAAGTTCTCTGAACCCAGTACTTACTTTGGGATGTGACCCCATGCAGGCTTTAAACTCACTGGGTAGCCAAGACTGGCCTTGAACTCGTGACAACCCGTCTGTCTCTCAAGTGCTAGGATTTTGTACAGTAGTACATGATTTCTTCATTCCATTTAATACCATCAGATTTTCCTATGGTGGAGTAAGAGAAATGGTTCCGTGGTTAAGAACCCTTGCTGCTTTTGCAGAGGACTAAAATTCAGGTACCAGCACCAATGTTGGGCAGCTCACTGCAGCCTGTAACTCTAGTTATAGGGGATCAGATCTTCTGGTCTCCAAAGTTACCAGCATACACACATGTGCACGCACGCATACACACACATAAATAAATAAATAAATAAATAAATCCGCAAAAACTTTCCAATGGGTCTATGGCTGTAGATCAATTGTCATATTCTTTGGGCTAGATTTGAGCCTCTTTTTCCCATGGTTACTGGGGTTGGAATCTCAACTCTGTCACTGTGAGTCTGTACTGGTTTTCTATAGCTCGCTTTTCTCATCTGTGAAGCGGGAGTGATGGTTTCTACTGTTCCGGTGTAGTATGTCACACAGCTGCACTAAGATTCTCTCCCTTAGACCTGGATGGAGGGGGGTGGACCTTGGACTTCCCACAGGGCAGGGAACCCTGACTGCTCTTTGGACTGGAGAGGGAGGGAGACAGGGAGTAGGGGGAGGGGAAGGGAAATGAGAGGAGGTGGAAATTTTTAATTAAAAAAAAAAAGATTCTATCCCTGTAACTATGAGAAAGACTTCTGAAGAAATTCTTCTTGTTCACTGGAGTTTAAATGAAATAGGAAATTGTGAGTAGTAAAACCTACATCTGTGGCATTTTCTGATCTCAGACAGTCATGGCCTATATTTCCATTGGAGCTTTTGTCCCAAGAATGCCTCACGTCTCAACGGGTTCCACTGAGCCTCTCTTTCAGCGTTTCTTTTGCTGCGATGATCACCATGACCATAAGCAGCTTTGGGAGGAGAGGGTTTATTTCATCTTGCAATTCTCAGGTCACACTTCAGCGAAGAAGGACGTCAAGGCAGGAACTGAAGCAGAGGCCATGGAGGGATGCTGCTTACTGGCTTGCATCTCCCTATGGCTAGCTCAGTCTGCTTTCTTAACTGCATCCAGGCCCACCTGCCCAGAGGTGCACCACTCACAGTGAGCTAGACCCCCTACATCAACCAATCAAGGAACAGATTTCCCTACAGGGAGTCTGCTGGCAGAATTTTCTCAGTTGAGGTTCTTCTTCCCTGATAACACTAGCTTATATCAGGTTGACAAAAAAAAAAAAAAAAAAAAAAAATCCATCAGGATAGGACCCTATGAGAGTCTACGGGCCTCTGAGAAAGGTATTCCAGCCAGATCCTAAAAAACAGACGTAGACACTGTGGTAAGAGACGGTGCACTTTGTCTTGACTATTAAAAGCAAGCTCAAGTTAGTTAATGGGGGAGGGCAATCAGAGGGCAGTGGAAGACTGGTTTCCTCCAGTATCACCCCTGGCCCCAGACAATGCAAGAATAGGGTGGACTCCAGTGCCCAGAGGATTGAATTAGAAAGCTGCTTCCAATCCTGTATTAAGGTGCTTATTGCTGGACCACGAGGAAGCAAGAAAAGGAAGTGGTGCTGGAGCTGAGATCTTGTTTTCTGACCTGCCCCATCTCGGATAGGATGCTGTAAGTTTCCATTTGTCCCTGAAGTCAGTGGTTTGCTATGAACTTAGGATTTTCTCAGTTCTGTGAAAGCAGACACTTTCTTTTCTCTGCATTTTATTTTTTGAATTATATTTGTATTTCCTTCAGGTTCCTTTAGAGTTATGCAAATACAACTTCCTGCTAAGTCCAAATAAGGCTCCCTGACACTTATCTCATGGCCATGCACTTTACATTTTGACTCTATGAGCTCCTATTTAGGACCTGGAAGGAACGTGTGTGTGCGTGCGCGCATCCCCAAAGCACTAAAATGCCAGCGGAAATATCAACTAACTATTTGATGCCTGGGTTTTCATTGGAGGCAATAAACCTTTAGAATGAAGCACTCTGGGAATGAGAAGGGGGTGGGGAAAGTCTCTTGCCACTGCTCTGAGGAGTTGACTTCAAGTCAGTCTCACCAGATAAGAAAAATGAGGCTGAGCATGGAAGTACATACCTGTAACCCAATCCTTGGGAAGTGAGGACAGGAAGATTTTAGTTTGATGCTACAGGGCAAGTTGAGACCAACCTTAGCTACATTTAAAGACTGTTGAAAAATAATGTGAAAAGGGAAAAGGAAAAGAGAGGTGTGAGGGGAAAGCAGAAAAGATGAGGGGAAAAAAAGAGAGGAAAAGGGATGTGCAGGGTACTTGGTCACATGGTGTGAAAGGTGCCTTCTGAATGGCCAGTAGCTAGACAGGATATAACAGGAGAGAATAGGTGGGACTTCTGGGGAGAGAGGGGAAATGGAGATAAATATAGGCTTGTGAGAGACATCAGTGAGAGGCAGAACAAGTTGGATGCAT
Source organism: Microtus oregoni (assembly GCF_018167655.1). Classification (NCBI taxonomy): domain Eukaryota; kingdom Metazoa; phylum Chordata; class Mammalia; order Rodentia; family Cricetidae; genus Microtus; species Microtus oregoni. The sequence continues at coordinate 22,997,148 of NW_024543094.1, forward strand.
AGAATGGGAGAGGGGTAAAAAGCCACATGGCAGAACATAGATTACTAGAAACAGGGTGATTTGAGTTATGAGAGCTATATGGGAAAAGGCCTAAGCTAAAGGCCAATTTTCATAATTAATAATAGGTCTCCATGTCATCCCTGGGGAGTTGGTGATTTTAAGAAATTTTACCAGAAAATCTAATCCCAAAAGGATGAGGAAGGGAAGAGGAGGGGGAAAAGAGAGGAGGGCTGAGGAGGGAAGAGTTCACACAAGAACTGAGGAAAGATAGACCTGGGAAGGTCGCATTGTGATAGGAATCTATGACTGTCTTCATTTTCTCCTCAGTGTGTTTAGTGCAAGTCACAGGATAGCCATTCAATAAACATTTATAAATGAATGAAATATAAGTAGAACTGGTATGAGATAGCTCTCGCCCAGAGAGTGCCAGCTTTAGCTCACTGACGTCAACAGAACCATGATATCTGTAATAGTGATTTCTACTCAGAGGGACCCTCGCTTCTCTAAGATACATGCTAATATGTCCAGGAAGTGGAACTGTAGAATAAAAGAAAGCATATTCAGTATTTTCAAGTAATTATAAAGTTGAAACGTTGATTTTAAAAAGGAGGCAAAGCTCCTCAATATTCCCAAGGTAGCAATCCAGGCCCGGGGGTTTTGTTTTGTTTTGGATGGTTAGTCAATAGTCACTCTGCAGGCATAAGCTGTGTACAGCAAAAAGAAAATGAACTCTGGGCTTCCAAGGGGTTCATCTCCATGATGAAGACCCTGGCTGTACTTTGCTCTCTTTGTAGGAGTGAATGCATACTCTTGCTCTTTCTTCCTAAATGCCTTGCAAAGGTGCAGAATGTGAGAGATTTCAGGCATAAATGACATGAGATCTATATGATGTACATGAATTAGTTTTGAATTCTGGTCTTCTTGCAGTTATTCCCTTGTTCCATCTTATCAAGACCCTGGTGTGGGAGGTCCTTCTATATATGGGTTGCTTCTATTGGTTAATAAATAAAAAAGCTGCTTCAGGCCAATGGCTTAACAGAATATAGCCAGGCTGGAAAAGATATAGAGAGAGAGTAGGCAGAGTCAGAGAGAAGCCATGTAGCCCAGTCAGAGACAGATGCCAGATGGAATCTTGCTGATAAGCCACAGCCACGTGGCAATACACAGATTAATAGAAGTGGTTTAAATTAAGATGTATGGGCTAGCCAATAAGAAGCTAGAGCTAATAGGCCAAGCAGTGATTTAACTAATACAGTTTCTGTGTGGTTATTTTGGGGCTGAATAGCCGGGAACAAACAAGCGTTTTTCCCCTACAAGGCCCTTTGGATTTAATGATGGTATTCATTGCTTTACCATATTTCCAATACAACACTATCCATAAACTGGAGCTATATACATAGCTAATGGGAACAGGGCTGTTTAAGCTGATAATATTTCATTGAGGCACCTGTATGTTCTATACAGAACTAATTTCTCCTGTATTTATGTATTAAAGTTAGGTGAAGCGGCACTCTCTCATTCAGTGCTGGTATTAAAGACTTCACTTTGCAGAGTTAACCTGTAGTAAGTTTCTTCCTGTGAAGTCATCTGCTTTGCTGGAGGACATGGAAAATTCCAGAAAGCACTGAGTTTTCATGTAGAAAGGAAGGTAGTAAGTTCCTCCCTTAGTTACCCATCTGGAAAAGTAGGGGACGACAGCATGCTGTGGACTGTTCTCATTCTTGACGAACCTGTAGAGTGTACTGCAAAGCTAGGGCACCCTAGGTGATGGTGTTTACAGGAGCCACACACTCTCAGACAACATACACAACTTCAGCACACCTGTGGTTTAGAAATGTTGTTGCCCACTACTCAGAGACAAGCTGGCATATGCAAGTTTTGTTTTGTAGATCTGTGCATTTTTATATTGATAATAAATAGAATTGTCTACAGTAAATGCTCTATATTCTTGGTTTAACTTGGATAGAAACATATAGACTGTGCTTCAGAACATGGTCCTGCTTAGAACATTATTGTTTTGAGAATTTGCTTTTACTAACAATTTTTTAAAAGATTTATTTATTTATTTATTATGTATACAGTATTCTCAGTACTCTGCCTGCAGGCCAGAAGAGGGCACCAGATCTCATTACAGATGGTTGTGAGCTACCATGTGGTTGCTGAGAATTGAACTCAGGACCTTTGGAAGAGCAGGTGGTGCTCTTAACCACTGAGCTATCTCTCCAGCCCCTTACTAACATTTTTTTAAACAGACAGAAACAACACACTTTTACAACCAAATATTCATTGATTTATCTGTGTTATGACAGTACCTTGAAACAAGGCATGAAAGGAAATGTGAAGTTGTCCAATAAAACACACATATAATAAGAACTGATGACCTGCGTTGAGTTGAAGGTGTAACTGTGAGGCTGGAAATATGGCAGATGTTTCTGCTGTAGCAAGTATAACCTATACAGTATAACATGGAGAGTGGTAGGGCTCCAGTGGTGAGAAGAGAGTATATGCAAAGTTAAACAGCTATGTGATAAAGGTAAGGGCTGATTTTTTTCCCCTGAAAGTTTAATGTACTGTGGTTTAAGTCAAACAGGCCCCCATAGGCTTGTGGGTTTGAACAGTTTGTAGATCCCGAGCTAGTGGCACTGTCTGGGGAGACTGAGAACCTTTGGTCCCCAGCTGGTGGCACTGTCTGGGGAGATTGCAGAACTTTTGGTCCCCAGCTGGAGGCACTGTCTGAGGAGACTGCAGAACCTTTGGTCCCCAGCTGGTGGTGCTGTCTGAGAAGACTGCTAAACCTTTGATTCCCAGCTGGTGATGCTGTCTGGGGAGACTGTTAAACCTTTGATTCCCAGCTGGTGATGCTGTCTGGGGAGACTGTTAAACATTTGGTCCCCAGCTAGTTGCGATGTATGGGGAGACTGCAGAACCTTTGGTCCTCAGCTGGTGGTGCTGTTTAGGGAGGCTGTAAAACCTTGGACTGTAGGAACTGGAGAACTAGGGCTGAATCTTATAGGCACTTTGTTTCCTGGTTTTCTGCAAAGTTGGTGCTTTTGTACATGTTCCTACTGCCCATTCCAGAATGATGAAAAGAAACCCTCTAAAACAGTGAGCAAAACAAACCCTTTCTTACAACAGACAAGTGTAGTAGAAAGAAGCATCCTTGGTGTGCAGAGGCATGACTGTGACACATGCCTGAGAGATGAGACCTAAGAAAAGTTAATTGGGAAATTCTAGAGCCTTGAATAATAGTGAGTGGAAGGTATACAGAGATTCAACAGCCAGGACAGCACAGAGTCCTGGGGATGACCAGAGGGGAGCCCCAGCATGGCTAAGAAAGGAAACTGGAGAGCTCATGGTGCAGAACAGTTTTCGAGGTCACAGAAAATTCTTCAACCACAAGTCACCATGAAAACCCAAGTTGCAACGGGTTACAAATGAAGACAACAGAACTGTACATCATTTTCAGTAATGTTTACTACCTTGACTTTGACTTTTGTAGCAAAAACAATGCATATATTTGTATCACTGTTTTTTTAAAACGTACAACAATCTGTCCCAGGGTAACTGTCACCTTTTAAACAACTTACAAGATGTCAGCTAAATGGTGCGTCCAGTAAGAACGCTGCATACAGCTGAGTTAAACAACTGACAAGATTTCAGCTAAATGGTGCATCCAGTAAGAATGCTGCATACAGCTGAGTTGAACCAAGTGCTGCTCTGTATTCAGAACATTAAATGTACAAAACTGGTTCCACACTGTCTCTGGTAAAGGCCATGGAAGTTCAGTTCATGTTTGATGGCTCAGGTGGGGATGAAAATGAGGAAGGAAGAGTTCTGGACAGGGTGGTAGCCAACCATGCTGTGGCGGAGCCAGAGTCCTGGGATTACACACAGCTCTCCTGATTCAGCTGTCCCACAATATCTCAAACCTTGACAGCCGTGTTGTATACTTCGCATGAAATCTTACGAAGACTTGATTTGATGACGCTCTGAAGGGGACTGTAGTAGGGTCCTAAAATTGAGGGGAGGGAAATGGTTAGTTTTTAAATTAAACACATTTTAGAAATGTCAGCCTACTTAAAGTATTACCCATAGAAACCTTATGGAGTTTATAGTCTGTACATTCTAACAGTGAACCAACATCTATTTCTAGAAGTAACCTGTCAATAATTAATGCATTAATTAATACAAAAGGATGTTCCCAGGAACAGGATGCTGAGAAGTGATGGGTAGGGAGATAATGCTAAACTCCCATTGGTCTTTTGTTTTCCAGATGTCTGAACTGAGTGCGGACAATGGTGCGCGTCTTTACATAAACATAAAGCATATGCCGACAGACCCTCGCACAGAAGCTGGCTGCTGCAGGAGCGTAGGTAACCTGCTAGTTGCTGCAGGAGCGATGGAACCTGCCGCTTTATGCTTGTGTTTTACTCTTCTTCTTTCTCCTTATGCTTTATATTTCAGGTTAACATCGTGAAATGTTAAATAAATTGGTGATACCTTTCATTTAACAAAATAAAGGAACAGAAATAATTATACGTGGGAGGGAGTATATTTTGAAAGCACTGGCATATCCAGTCATATGCCTAGATTTAATGTGACACTGGTCTATGTGGCAGGCATTTGCCTCCTAATGCCCCAGTTTTCCTTCAGCTACCAAGTCCGAAGTAACTACTGTTCTTCCCGTGGCACAGGCTGTGCGCTATGGGACCAAATGAAGCTGAACGCTTAGAAGGCACTGAAATAGACACACAGGAGCCATACAAACATAAAATAAAGATATCTCTTTTATTTTATACTGGGTATAATAGTGACATGGTGCCTACTTGTCCCAAAATCAAAATTCTCCCCAAGTAACCAACTTTCTGTGTGAAGATGTAGTTAGCCAAATGTTTCCTGGAGTGTCAGCTGTAGTAGTGAAAAGTTGAGAACTGACTTTCTCAGCAGAGAGCCCTTGTTAAGTAAGCTGGACTGCCCCAGGTACATAGAAAATGAGACACCAAAATTGTATCTACATCAGTGTAGTAAGATATTAATGACATATTGGTAGATGATTAGACGATATAAAATGTGCTGATATGTGTATATATTCAAAGAAAGGTTCTAGTAATATAGCGTTTTCAAGCTTTTAAAATTTTTGATATACTTACTGATATTTCTAAAAATAAAATTGTACAGAAAACTTTTAAATAATTTATGTATTTTGAATCTAGATTTCCGGTGATATGATGCTTGTCCAATTTGTTTCAAAGGCCCGTGTGAATAAAGAGAATAATTAGAAACAGAATAATTCTCTAGGTTTCAGCGGTGCGTGTAATATAACATATCTGCCACCAGATAGCACTCATGCTCCCAAAATAGAAACCACTGACCTGTAACTTTGGTTTTTGCGTGTGCCTATACTGTGATTGTCAATGTTTAAAAATCACATGTGAAAATCTAATAACGTTTGTTTTACTCACCGTTCCACAGTATGTTCCAAAGGGTGGTGAGCTGGCGTCTGGCCCATTATAGAGAGTGAGGTAGTTGTCGGCACAGTCTCTTGGAGGGTTGATAATGAAAACTGAAAAGCTGACAGAGAGAGGTCTTCCAGAAGGAGCAATGATGGTCCATTCACAGTGAGTTTTGTTTGGGTAGTTGTTAGGATAGCCAGGACTGGTTAATAGACCACTGTCATCAAGAAGAGTTCCTCCACAGCCTACAAGGAAGGAATGGAGAAGGTTCCATTTAGAAAAGTGCTTTTCCACATATGCAGGTCATGGAAGGGAGAGCTTTTTATCTTCTTAAGGAGGCAGGGAATCTGCAAAAGCAGCCAGCCAAGGCAGAACCCCTCTTCGTGGTTGGACATCCTCTCCAGGCCCATTCCCACCAGCCATTCCTTTCTCAATGGTCTGTGACCGGAGGTGACTTCTCCCAGGATGGGTCTTTGCTAACCTCAGGCTGAGAACAAACTGGAGAACAACACAATAGCTTCCCGGAGAGGAAAGTCTCTGTCTGCATGTTTTCAGGGCGCAGCAGCTTCCACAAGCAAAGTAGGTAACCGTGGCTGGGAAGCCAAGATCAAATCAAGTTCTGTGGCACCCAGACTGATATTACAGCCTAGATGCTATGATAAAACAGACTTTATCAGACCCACACTGACAGTTCTAAGATCTAATCAGCTTCTAAATCTGATGTGATACCTTTACCAGGGTCTCCTTTCTGTGGGACTCCTGAGTATCATAGCCACGGGGTGCCTATTAGTCCCAGGGTCAAAATTTCTCCCCAAGTAACAACCTTTCTGTGCGAAGGTAATAGTTAGCAAAGGTTTCCTGGAGCGTGAACTGTAATTGTGAAGGGCAGGCTTCACATCAAATCTCTTTGGGTTTGGTGTCACTGGGTTTGATTTGCTCATTTCTACACGAAAGCTGAGGAGATCCAGAAGAAAGAGCCTAGTAACTGGGACTTGGGCAACTTGATCTTCAATTCACACTTTGCTTACTGCTTATTTATTGTATTGTTTACTTCCCCCCTTTTTTTAATTTTAAGTTTTTCAAGATCAGTTCTTACTATGTATGTCAGGCTGGCCTCAAGAATTATGACTGCTGGGTTGGAGAGATGGCTCAGTGATTAAGAGCACTGACTGCTCTTCCAAAGGTTCAATTCCCAGCAACCACATGGTGGTTCACACCACCTGAAATGAAATCTGGTGTCCTCTTCTGGCCTGCAGGCATGCATGCAGGCAAACCACTGTGTACTTAATAAATAAATAAATAAATCTTTAAAAAAAAAAGAATTATGACTGCATTGCCTCAGCCTTCCAAATGTACGATTACAGGCTGCTAATGCCAGTACATTCGTTTCTTCCTCCTTTACCTCCAGTCAGGACAGTTAATTACTGGGCACCTTTGGGTGTGTGGAGACTTTGCTATGTGTGGTTATTGGACGGGACCCTCACTTCCCCTGAGTACACTTAAAAGATTCCTTTTATGGCTTCTATTTTGTAGGTTTGGGGCTATTATAGGCCGTTCATAAAGGCATTTCTCCTTGCTCAACTAAATGTGTCCACGGGACTTATATTTCCTGCCAGTTGATAAATAGACAACCAAACATCCAGGAAGACAGTTGTCACCCTGAAGAAGCAATCATGACACAGGAGTTTCACCAAATGACAGGAGCCAGGACGGGCACAGCTGCTCAGCTGTGCACACCATCAGGAGTGTCTGTGTGCACACAGCGGGCTGCTCACTGTGTACAGCTGCTGGCTGCTCGTCCCACACGGGTGTGTTCCTGACTTGACCTTCTTGTAATTTCATTCACTGAATTCTCAGAGAAGTCATTGGTGATCAAACCAGAAGAACAAGATAAAGTTTATGCGGAAAGTTTACAGTGTTTACAATTCTCGGGCCTTTTGCAAGTAGAATGCGGTCTTTTATCTCATTGGAATGATTAATAATTTTAGGATTTTGAAAAATCAGTTCTTCACTGTTTAAAAATCGGAACATTTCACAGAAAATCATCGGGTGCAATCTACTGCGATAAAGGCCTTTTAATCTGCCATCCTATCTCCTGTAGAGGCTTCCCTCACAGTGGCTAGCTTACCGGACGGAGAGGAGGTCCAGACAATTTTGTATCCAGCGGCTGTGACTGAGTCATCCGTCTTAAACCGCAGATACAGCTCGTTGCTCTGAGAGAAGATGGGGTTTGGCTGTATCAGGCCACAGTACTTGTCAAGCAGCGGTGAACTGCTGTTGCTGCCGCTTCTTACCTGTTAAAAGCAGTCATTAGTCAGCTCATCCATATTATTCCTGCTTCAACTCATCACTACCATGATGAGACAAGTGCAGTAAGTGTTGGTTTGTTTTTTAAGACAGTTCTTAAGAATGGAACAAAATGGAAACAGGGCTCTGGCTGGGACAGACTGGTTGGTTATCTTCAAGTCCATGGGATAACTGCCATATTCAAGATTGATGGAAGGCTCGATCTGCCGCCTTCATACTCTTGCCTTTAAGTTTCCTTCCCTTGGATCCTCTTATAAATCACCGCTGAGGAGGGGAGACATACAGCGTAGAGCTTAAGATGTGCGTGTTTCTAACTCAGAGCAGAGGCATATCTGGGAAATTAGAGAGGGAGTTGGAGGCACATTCGTTCACAGTAGGGTCTGGAACAGGGCCCTCTCTGCTAGCCTCTGCTAGCAATACATTATAGCCCTCATAAAAGGCTTTGGTTCCCACCATAGTTAACTTGAATGGAACACTAGGACTTCCTGCACACAGTCTCCTCTGCAGCACTAAACTCAGATACGTTTAACAGGCCGTGCTGTTGCTTCCTGTCTCTGCTGATGCAACAGGAAGCTTCCCATCCATTCTCTGGAGTGGAGGAGGATGTCTGGGTTTCATAGTCCTCACCCTCCAATGCAAAAACAAAACAAAACTAAAAACTAAAAAAACCCAAGACTTTACTTCCTAGCATCCAGAGGACAAATGACAAAGGCTAAGTTGGACCAATAAGAGGCAACTCGAGTTAGGAATGACTTAGAATTAGCAGGGAAGTCCACCCCTTTTCTGTAGCATGCTCTTCTTGTTTCTGTTTAGTACTTATAGAAGCATTTGCTTTTGAGGACGGGTAAGCATGTCAGTCCAAGTCTAACTCCCTGAAGAGCACAAACAACATTGCTTCTCTGTCTTCATTTCTTCCCTCCTCTCATCTCCTGCCATAGGAAGTAACCCAGGAGGAAGACATGAGCGTTCCCTGGGAATTCACTATTTGTTAAAAACACTGATTAACCACAGATTTAGTTTAACTTTATATGGGGAGCTTTTCAATATAATAAGGCATCAGGAAGCTTGTAGGAGCTGAATACATGTGCAAAGACCATCTCCTGGGACATCATTCTCCCCCAGGTTGAGGACCACACATGGGATGGGTGAGGCAGGATGGTACAGAAACAAGACAGTCGAGGATGGACTGGTGACTAAAAAAGGCAGAAATCTGTTAGCATTAAGAAGCAGCAGAAGAAAAGAAGCCAATGGAAAAGAAACATCAGAAGAAACGGGGCAGCATGAGCCTGAAAATTGTTTATCCCACGAAGAGCAGACAGCTCTGGAGAGCTTATTTGGAATAAAAACGAATCAAACACAGACATTTTAACTATGCTGATTTGATTAATATGCGTATGTATTTGCAATAGTGTGCAGTACCCCAACTGTGTGCACAGTTAAAATGTGAGTAAGCTTCTAAGGAACCGAACAAAGAGGCAGTAACAAAAGAAATCAATAAATCTCTGAATCAGGTGCGGAGGCTGTGGACATCTTTCAGAGCCTTTCCTGTATAGCCACAAGGTCAATTGGGAAGTTTTAGATTTAGCGTTGGCAGAACACAGGTGTAGCAACCACGTGATAGGGAACCAGTGTGCAAAAGCCTTTGCACTTAGTCGGTGCTATAGACACCTTGTCCTTGGCATCTGGAATTCGTGTAACTTCCTTGAGAAACTCTTCTCTGTTCCTTCCTGACTGTGTTTCAACTGACTGTGATGCTGTAATATGTACTGTACTTCCGGTACTAAAACTAGAATATTCTCAGTACACATTTATAGAATGAAGAAATAATGATTAACATAAAAAAAAATGAAGGAGAGCCGGGCGGTGGTGGCGCACGCCTTTAATCCCAGCACTCGGGAGGCGGAGGCAGGCGGATCTCTGTGAGTTCGAGGCCAGCCAGGTCTACAAGAGCTAGTTCCAGGACAGGAACCAAAAGCTACAGAGAAACCCTGTCTCAAAAAATCCAAAAAAAAAAAAAAATGAAGGAGACATATTGGATTAACATCACTATAGAAGAATTCTTAGTTATCATCATCTTTTTACATCATTCGTTTAAATTACATTCAAATATATATTACCTCCAAGAAATCATGCCGGCATTGATTTGAAAATTCCAGCTCAAACCAGTAGAAAAAGAGGGAAATGGTATTGTTCTGTGGGGCTCTGAGAATAATGGTGCAGTCCAAGTTATTATCATAGTCTTGAGGCCATCCAGGACTCTTCAGATTGCCAAATGCTTGGTTGTATTCTCTGTTGCAATCTGCGATAAAAACCAATATTCATAATTAATGTGCACACCTACATATTTAGTGTTCTTTTAGGTTGACAATTCAGTGTTTAGAGTCTACTGAATCTGAGCAAAGCTCAGAAGCTGCTCTATCCGCTTGGATGATGTTTGAGCAAACTGAGACCTAGAGATGCTGAGAATGCATGCCCACAGCTGCAGTACCAGGCCTGGCTAATGTGGATGCCCCCGTGTGAAGTGTGAAACACAAGCCCCTTTTGAGAAACACTCCAGCATTTTTTGAACTCTTACTCACATGGCAGGAGAGTCAGTGGCTGACATTTAGATATTTTTTAAACCCAAAGGCTTTTATAGTCCCAGACACTATCTGCATAAGAATTTCCTTTGGTGGATTGTTAGTTCTGCTACAACTCACATTTTCTTTTTTTTTTTTTTTTTTTACCATTTTTTTTGGGGGGTTTGGTAAAATTAAAAACCAGAAGTAACTGTGCCTTTGAATCAAATGCTGCTTTAGTTTTAATCACGTTCAAAACAGTCCTTTCAGGAAATATTCTCTGCAAACACTTCTCAGTCACCAAACTCAAGTAACTTCTTCATTAATCATGGTATTTACACAATCATTTCATAAGATATGATTCCCATCATTGTGGCCACACCAAGAATCACTGAATTGTGACCTTCATATAAGCAAAGAGCGTGCTATGGGAGATACCTTGAAAAACTTAGTTTTCAACTGACTAAATTAGGTCCGAGTCTCAGTTGAATCTTACTTCTGATGGGTCTGTGTTTACGTTAGCAAAACCAGATGTGTTCACAGGAGTCAGTTCCAGCAATCCCTGCCATCGAAGCTGCCTTTCCCCATAACCAGGACGTTTTAGGCTCACCTGCAATCTGATAGGTGAAATGCACCTGAGAGTTCGTGTTTAAAACATCAGATTTGAAAACGACAGTTGCGGTCCTTGTTGAAGAATAAAACACTGGCAAAGCCGTAAAGTTCGTGCCGCAGTACAGAGTCACTGGCCCCTTACCCTGAAATGAAATAGAAGCCACGTGGCCTGAGATACGCTTTCAGGAGACAGCAGCCACACTGGATAATAAACTGTATTTAACATGTGACTTGAGTATCCAGTCATGGAAAAGAGCTCGTGCCTCAAGTGTGCTGCAACACTCACCATTAGCAGTGTCCCGCCTTCCTAGAGGAAGTCGAGTTTCTGCTAAAACCACAAGCAGACACTTCTCTACAGAAAACAAAGCTATTCCCCCTCGAGTTGTGTCACAGCTAAAGTGTGTGTTTTGGTCAGAGCAGAGCCAGGTTGTGTGAGCTCCTCACGGGGCTCTTACTACAGCTTCTCCCACAGTCTAGAGTTCACTTAGATTAGCCAGAGCCAGGTATTCCTATGAGTTTCCCCTTCCCTGGCATCCTGGGTGCTCAGTATCTATAATAATGTCCCCGTTCTCTTCAGCAGCACTCTGGAGATGTTGTTCCCTCTCAAATGCACAGGGTAAAGGGCTAGTAATTTCTACACATGTGAGCAGGTACCTCAAAGGTAGCAGCCAGCAGCCGGAGTCGCATTATACACACACTGAAATACATGCAGTTCTTGGACTCTCTAAAAGCGCACCCTCCATCCCTGCTCCAGACTCCCGCACCTACCCTTAGCCCACTGTCTTCTGCATTGACCTCCTCCTAAGTTTGTCGGCTGTAACCTCTAAACTTTAACTGCATCGCTAACCCTCCAGTGTTTATATCCCAAGACTTTCAACTTTGTAGTCCTACATGAATCTCATGTCTCCAGCAGCCTCATGAAGGCTCTCTCCATGGTTCACTGGGTCAAAGTGGTGTAGGGTGGTGGGGAGGGTTCTTCTGTGTTTTTCAATATAGAATCTCTCCTCTGTGATGCCTTAGCTCATAGCAATTTTCTATGTCCTAGGCTTGCTCTGAGCACTTAGAGGCTTTGAATATTTTTGTACATAGTGCATCCTCACTTTGAACTTTGCATGGGTAATACTCATTTCCATTCTCTATGGTTGCCTACTCCAGAGCCACCTATCCATGCTACACCTCCTTCTCCAGTGTTCCCACATCCACCAAATAAGCCTTTTGCTATCTTCCAACCAGCCTCTCTTTCTACTCTGGGGTAATGCTAGTTTTTTTCCTAGCCATCATCTTTGTTGTTGCTATTGTCTTTATTTGTCCACTGTAGTCTCCTTTATTCATTCAGTTTGAGCAGATTATTCAGTGACAAGAAGTATGTGTTTCTCATTATTGAAAATACATAATATGTTCTTCATTATAGCATTTTCCCTCTGTGGTGTCTTAGCTCATAGTAATTTTCTATGTCCTATGTTCTCAGCCTTTAGAGGCTTTGAGTATTTTTATAGTGCATTAAACATCCTCACTTGTATTATCTGAGGCCAGTACACCTGCTCTTGTATGCCTCCGTTTCCTCATTCTTTATGTGCTATTGATAGAGCCCTGATGAGGAATCTTCCCTGATTCCTCAAGTTCCAGCTTCATAAAGAGAGGAGGAACTGAAAGAACTTTGACCTAATGTAGAAGCCCCAAAATGTGAGCCTATTTCCACCTTGTCTGAGGGTCAGAGAGTTTTAGCTTGCTCAAAGTTGTTAACAACAAGTATGGCTAAGTACCCTGACCTGGGGAATGGTTACTTGGTGTTTTGGACACTAAGGTGGCCCAAAGTGGTGCATCTTCTCCACCCTGACCAAAGGTGAGGAAATTCAATAATATTTCTGCTCCTTCTTTTGAATTTGGAAGTTTGACCTAGGGAGTGGCTGCCTTCAGGATACTTGCTCTACAGCAGAAAGCTTTTTCTCAAGAATTAATGACTTGATGTCTCTAGTATTGAAGCAAGTCATTGCTTTAGTTGACCTTTGTATCATGTTAAAGCAGTCTTTTGCCTCCCCCTCCCCATTGTATTGGGGTATAAAAGTGTATGGGAAATTAAACATGGGCAATTTCAGTATTCACTGGAACTCCCTCTCGGTACTATTGTATGCTTCTGTTTTATTATTTTCATTCATGTCTTCATTCTCTTTACTTACTTTTCTTATTCCCATGCCCTACCCTGGTAAATGGTATACTCGTCAAAGCTGGTCTCTGACAACCCAAAGGGTCTGCTCCACTTGGCTCTATTCCACTGGGGAATAGGAGTTCTGTGCTGACAGCCACTGTCAGTAGAATGCCGCGAACCTGGTATCTCCACAACCCAGGAGCCTAAGAATAACCTCAGTCTCTAGGCTCTACTCGGCACTCATCTCAGAGCCTCAGAAGGTGCCAGGCAGAGAGAGCCCTGTCACTGCCAGGCCTTGGGCATTTGAATGTGGCCCTCTAAACTAAACTGTTAGTTTCTAAAAACAGGTTAACTGCTCACCGCTCATGACTACAGATATCATCCAAGGGTTTGGGTTCAGTTTATGATCCCTGAGTGTAGACATTTTCTCTGGCTACCTCATTACTCTCCGTGTTCACCCACAGCCGAGGAGATAATCATGCTCAGATCTCTGGGTCTTTCACACACCAGCTGCCCTGTCATCTTTCCCGTGTAAACTTAAGACTCAGATATTTATCTCCTTGAGACCAGACAGCTTCTGTTTCCTCTTTTCTAGTCTCTCCCATTGCCATAAGTGTAGCCCCACCTAGTCATACGGCCTCTTAGCTGGTTTGCCTACATTTTGTATGGATCCCTCCAGTTCATCCTACACCAATCCTGCTGGTCATAGACATGATTCTCCAGATGTACCTCACAGAGCTCTGGGATTGGTGGCAGAACACAAGATATGCTCACCAAATACTGATTAATGTGTGTTATGCCAACGAATTGGTGTTTAAAGGGGGCCCTAGGAATATGCATTTTTAGCAAGACAGCCGGATGCTTCTTAGACATGGGACATTTGCAAAGCCTCTTTCCTACGGGACTACATTTACGTTTCTTAGTATGATGGAAAGTAGGGTTTTGTCTCCTGCTGAAAGAAAAATACAATTTTAGAAGGAACAGGGACTTTATTTGGGCATGGCTTCATTACTTCCAGCGTTTGCAGATGTGACGGCCAGCACGCTGGAGTCTTTACCTGTGGTGAATCCTGAAGCTCTAAGTAGCTCTGTGAGCAGTCTTGTGAGGCCAGCTTTAATTCCCACACTGTTATCTTGATGTTCTGGTATGGAGGAGCCTCGATGATCCAAGTGCAGGTGGAAAGTGGGCGTCTGATGTTCGCCAAGTGAGGTGAGGAAGCATTTTGTGGGGTCACAGTTGCAAAATGTGTCCCCCCACAAGGCACTGAAGAGAGGAGAAAGAAAAAGGTCGATGATTTAATCATGTCTAGTTATACATAACAGCTTTAAAATCTTGCTCTAGTCCAGCCCACAGGAAGTAATTTTATTATTCTTTTAAGGATTTGAGTGTATGTTCTGGTGATGCAGGGCTGCAATCCCAGCTCCTTGCAAGCGTGAGGCAGGAGGATGAAGTTCAAGGCAGCTTAGTGAGACTCTGTTAAGGAAAAGGAAAAGGAGAGCAGGGAATGTGGCCCACACGTGTTCAATAATCCTCTAAAGTTGTCATCAGTTTAGATGAAATAAGCATGCATTCTTTGCATTTCACAATTTGTCAAAATACTTACTGTCCACAAAGGTATATGTTGCATTAAATCCTTCTCTGTCCTGAGCTATGTCAGAGACAAAGTGAACCGTAAGGAAGTTGCTAGACGAAATAAAAGGGGCAGGTATTTGGTCACCACACAATCTTCCAACTAAATCTGCTGCCATGCTCCTGCCATCTGCTATCTGGAAGAGAAAGCAGTTCATAGTTCATTATTAATAGAGGAATTGTTGTTTTTCATTGCAGCTACCATAGGTCAGTACTAAGCATCTTTATATCGGTGCTCTTACAGACGGCCTTGATTTAGATTGATACTACTATAATGACTTTCAGTAAAAATCCAGTATGATGCCAAACAGACATTTTTCTCTTAGGAAAAGTAATCTAGAACTTAAAGAACTATGGCTGTGAACTTATCAGGCCCATTACTAATATCTCTGATGCCCATATTATTCCTAGAGGCCCTTCCTGAGGCTTCCTGAATAAGGAAGCTCTTATTTCTCTTCTTAACTCTACTCTCAAGATGTCACCTAGAGGTTGCTGCCAAAACAAAGTGAGACCAGGACCTGCCTAACCACTTCCTACCGTCTTGAGACAAAGGCCATGGCCAATGACAACAGCTGTCAAGGCCTAACGGAATGGGCTTTCCTCCCACCTCAGATCTCATGGTTTCCTTTCTGGCTATCTGCTTCTCTGACTCCTTGAACTTCCCAGGCTTAGTCTGCTTCACGCCTGTAGCATCTGCCTTCCTTTGCTGGATCACTCTTCCCTGGATCCGCCAAGCCTTTCCTGTGTTTCCTTCAGGTCCTCGCCCCCTATATCACCCACTGGGTTCCCAGACTTTAACAGTGTGTAAGGCATAAATGATGTCTCATCAATACCTAGGAAATGCTCTGATTCTCCCCCCACTAGCACCTGCCTTGGTTTGCTTTATCTTATTACACCAGAGTACCATAGACGAGGGCATTTATAAACAAATAAGTTGATTGGTAACAGTTCCGGAGGTTGAGAAGTCTTTAGAATTCCAGGACTGCCTCTGATGAGGACCTTCCTACCTTATGATTTAAAAGCATCATCTGAAGAGACAGCAGGATCATGCCAGATCTGCAAAAGCTTCCTCTTTTATGGAGTCATTCACCCCATCCTACGAACCCCACTCTCATGACTTCATCTAACCCAGTTATATCTCAAAGCTCCCCGGATACCATGAGCATGTGAATCTGAGGCTTCTGCTTCTAACACACAAACTAGAACGATGTTCACACCACAGTACACCCTTCCCTAATATGTTCTCCCCAAGTCTCCCCTATCTCAATCAATAAACAGCTCTAGGCTAAACCTGAGTCCTGCCCAACTCTTCTCCATTCCCATCACGACCATACCTGCTTCTTTCCACCTTCTAAATATATCAGCATCAACACCACGTCACCCTGTGCCTCCAGAACATGGCTTACAAATCGGCTGCACAGAGCACCCACGCAGGTCTCTACCAGGCTGCCCAGGTATTGCTGACCTAGATTTATGCTCTTGTTCTTCCTGTAAAGCTACGTTTGCACAGAATGCAGTCTTCACTCTTTACCAACAAGATGCTACCCCTCCTCTCGCATCCCTCCCGCAACTGTCTCCGGCAGTCTCCTCCCTCAGTGATATAGTCTTGAGGGATTTCTAGCCATGGAGCCTCCTCAGAGGGGCCATGCCCACACAGTGTGGCCCTCCTCCTCCAGTATCATCCCATTGTATTTTTCTGTAACCAAACTGTAACCTACTTATTGCTTATCTGCTTTCTCTGGGCTCCCACTCTGCAAGGATGTGAGCTCCCCAAAAAAGGTACGGAGCTCTGCTCAGAAGTGTTTCCAGCACCGAGAACCACGCATGCCTCTTACAGCCTTTTACAGACACTGAAGGAAATAGTGATGACCTGGATGTTCCTCAAACACCTTATTTAAAAACAAAGTAGGCTTTACTTTTTATTTATATTTCAGTAATCTTGATTGTACTTTAATAACAAACTTCTCTGTTTGTGTAGCTCCAGATCTGAGCTTGTAACAGAACAACATCAGATCCGAGATCTTAGAGCAGTGCTTCCCTGGCATTATTTGTTATAGAGATAGTGGATTTCAAAATTAAACGTTAAATAAACTGACCACTAGATGGCACTGTCTCCCCTATATGAACATAACTTCTATTCATGCAGAATGTTAAAAAAGAGGGATTCTGCAATCTAACACCCTCGATTTACAGAAGAGAAGAGTTACAAGTTTAGGACAATGTACTTTTTCTGATAAAGGAAGTTTCATTACACCCACTGTGGTCCTCATGATTATTGCAAGCTTTTTCACTTCTGTATCACATGCCTGGCTTGTGTTGGGTTTCGAGTGTAGAGAGAGGCATAAAAACACTCTCTACCTTCAAGGTGCTCATTGACCAGTGAGAGGGGCCAAAAATAAATATAAGCATATGTGCATATATGTGTCTATGTATTTCTCCATATACATATATTTACAAATGGGAAAATGCCAAAAAAGGAACAAATAAAGATGAAAATAAATACGTCAAATAAAATAAGGGAAATATGTACTGTAAAAGAAAGAAGTGTGTTGGATATAAGAGAATCAGGAAAAACACGTTAATTTCATGCCAAGGAGCTCGAGTCTCACTCTACAAGAGCAGACGTGGGTTTTAAATAGAGACAAGTAAATATGAAGGGAAGGACGAGGGAGAAGCCACAATTGGGTGGAAGGTGGCCCTGTACTGGCAGGACATCCATTCAGTTACTGTTTAAATGAGAGTTTACCAGCTGATTGGAGATACATAGTTACACTTGGCATGGCTCCTAGAGTCCTGTGCAATCAAGCCTGACATTCTCTCTATCTTTTTTTCTGTTCTCTGACAACACCAAATCCCCACTATGTGGGACCCTGCCCAATACTGGGGCAGGAACTGCACGTTTATGGTGCCTTGAGTAATAATCCACTCACACCTTGCTCCCTAGAATCCTTTGTTTCCTGGTATCACTGTGACAAAATGCCTACAATAACCAACTCCAGAGAAAAAAGATATACTTTGTCTCTCACCCTCAGTCCAGTCATGACTAATCTCTGCAGGGGCTTAGTTACAGCGCTCTCTTGTCTGGGGCCTGTGCTGCCATAAAGCAAGGTGGCAGAAGGACATACTGGAGGCGGCTGTGATGCAGAGAAAAAGGAGGGCTTGGGGCTCAAGTGATGGAGGTGGGTCTTGTATCTTATCTGTTGCTTTCATTGGTTAAATAATAAAGAAAACTGCTTGGCCTGATTGGACAGAAAATTAGGTAGGCGGAGTAGACAGAACAGGATGCTGGGAGAAAGAAGCCGAGTCAGGCAGTTGCCATGATTCTCCTACTCCAGACAGACGCAGGTTAAGATCTTCCCTGGTAAGCCACCTCATGGGCTACACAGATTATAGAAATGGGTTAGATAATTATGTAAGAGCTAGCCAATAAGAGGCTGGAACTAATGGGTCAAGCAGTGTTAAAGAATACAGTTTCTGTGTAATTATTTTGGGTATAAAGCTAGCCATGTGGGCGGCCGGGTGCCAGGAACGTAGCCCACAGCTCCTATTACAACATTCAAGTATCGTTGCAAAGGGCAGTGTCCTCAGTCACCTACATTCCTAATGAGTCTCTATGTTGGCAGCCATGCCTTCTTAACCATTGGCTTTGGTGAGACAATCAAGACCCAGGCTATCATAGTAATAGTACTTAATCTTTATGGTATAATCTGTTTTGCATACTATCTATTGAGCTGAGTCAACTTAGCTTCCATAGAGTGCTATTTTATTGCAACATTAATGTGATTGGCTGCCTCATGTTCCTGCTGCCATGGCTTTTTCACCATGATGGGATATGATTTCAAAGCCTGCACTGGAATGAACTGTTTTTTTTTTTTGTTTTTTTTTTTTTTTTCAGAGACCTAGCTCTAATGAAGACATCTCAAAGTTTCGCATTCCCAGTGCTTTCCTTCCGTCTGCCAGTTACTGGGAAAGCTGCCAGTGGGTGAAACTGCTCTCCAGAAATGGAAAAGAAGAATAGCCCTAAAGAGAACTTATTGTAATAAATAAATGACTTAAGATTTCATTTTGAAACTAGCAAACAACAATTCCTTTCGATGCTGCTATTTCTGTCAAAATGACTTTCGGAAATTCATATGGTCACAAGTTCTTACATATCACCAAATCACACTCACAGAAATCAATTTACCTCCTTGCAGCACCTACAATATCTCACATGAGTTAAATTCCTACTCTTTGGGTGAATCACTTTTTAAAATATTCATTAATTATAGTGTATTGTGTGCCCCCCCTCTGATGTCTTATTATAATGGTTATCATCCAGCAGATTGACTTTCTTCATCACAGCCATTCTTGGCCTGTGACCTGACACTTAGCAGCTCTGTCCACCCACATGCCACTTGGACAAGCATTTTCCCTTGACTTCAATGCGCTGTGACTGCCTGTCACACGCTTTCCCCCCTCATCTGCTCCCTTCCCTTCATCCTCTGTGCTCCTGCTGCACCTCTGGGTACCAGTCCTAGAACAGAATGGGAACATGGCTGTCTAGCTTCATGCTGTCTAAGGAAGCTTTGGATGCCATCTGCAGACATAGAAGAAACAGACCAAATAAGAGGTGTTTCTTTTTGGACTTCAGGTGTCAGTTATACTAGGCTTGCCAAGTTCTTTTGACTCTCTCACTACATATGTCCAATCTTCCTGTAGATACTGAACAAGACAGAGGTGAATCTTGAATGCTAGAAGTCTCTTAAAGTTTGAGTCATGATAACAAGCATGAACTCGAACAGGAAACTGGCATCTGTAATATACACTGAAGCCACTGAGAGCAGCAGTGCTCCCATTTTGAAGTCTGAGAGATGGCCAGCTGGAGCACCTTGCTTTAGAGCAGACTTGCAGTGTAGTCGTCTTACCTGCACGTAATCATAGTAGCATCTCCCATCTGCTGTCCCTGTCTCCAGAGAGAAATTACTGAAGGTGAGTTCAATGAGCTTGTTTTCGGGTGCAATTATGGACCAGATGCAGTTTAGCTCCCGGTCATACTTTCCGTCTGAGTCCAAGTCCGGAGAGACAAAGGTGCCCTTGTCCTGTGTCAGGTATCCGCCACAGCCTTGCAGTGGTCCTGTGAAAACAAAGACACATCCCGTGCAAAGGGACAACATGACCTCAGCTTCCACACGGAAGGGCTTTGAAAAGGGGAGGCTACATTCTCTGCCTCGATTTGCAAACATTATCCAGACCTTGACAGGCAAGTATGTGTGTTTCTCAAATTTTCTTGGCTCCTTGCTTATTTTGGTTGTTTGAAAGAAAATAGCCCCCAAAGGGAGTAGCACTATTAGGAGGTGTGGCCTTGTTACAGGAAGTGTGTCACTGTGGAGGCAGACTTTGAGGCCTACAACTTCCTGTTGCCTACAAACCAAGATGTAGGACACTCAGCTACTTCTGCAGCTACATGTCTGCCTACACGCCACCACGTCACACCATAATGATAATGAACTAAATCTCTGAAAGTGTGAGCCACCCCATTAAATGTTTCCCTTTGTAAGAGTTGCCATGGTAATGGTTTCTCAACAGAAACCCTAACTAAAGCACTGGTTCTCCTTTTATCCCCGGCACCCACTGGCGTCGCCTCCTTTTCGGCATGTACAGATCCCTGAGAGTGAGCAACCATGTTGAGGCGCACGCATGTGCCTCTTTGGAACTCTTTGTGCGATTTGTTCAGACTTTTCCCCACCTTGAAGAACCCAGTTTTCTGCAAACTGGGTATTTTGCATAATAAGCCGGTGGAAATGTTCACTTGCCTGACTTTCAAGTTCTACTTTTGTGAACGCTGCCAAAACTGAAAATTGAATTTATGAAGATTTGCCCAACGTGTTTAAGAAAATTACCTCCCAACCAGGTTTTCATTTAAATAGTCTGACAGAAAGAGGCCGAGAGGAGGCAGCTTGCACTGTGGTCTAGCTTACATTAAACTGCCTTCCAAAACCAAGTCCTGCAGAGACTGAGGAACAGAAGAACTCCATGAAAAAAAAATTGTCTACATTGAAATTCAACAGTTAGTACTGCACAATTAAATTACAGAAGACAGAATACTCTAATGATGCCTGTATGTCCACTGTGGGAAAGAATAGAAACAAAATCCTCTGGATTTAGGTTCTGCCTATTCCGTAGCCTAACAGGGATATCAGAGATGACACAGGGAGAACATAAAATGAAGAAAAACTTACTGAAAGTTTCTAAAGAATTAAGCTCAAAGTCATCACATAAAAATAACATTAAATTAGCGTTCTAATTAATGTCTTACCACTTGCACTACACATAAACACAACTTTCTTTGTCGCGGGCCTTCTATTTATCTCATTCCAACTGTTTATCTACATCAGTGAAAAGATTAACCGCCACATTCGGGGGGCCTTAAGATGCTTTTGGACTTGATGAGACATAGAAAGAATGGTAGCCCTCCTCGACATCAGCCACAGAGTAGAGAGGCTGTGAAGAGGGACTTTCAGTACAGGCGCGTGCCTTGCAAGCCAGGCTGCCCTGTCCACAGCTTCTGTACCAGATAAAGCTGGAGAGTGTTTTCCCAGTCAGGTGTTCCCTGGAGTCGAAATGTTTCCAAAGACCCCATCCCTAAAATGGCCACTCTAGTATACAGGTCAAAATGAGTCTGGAACACAGCCCTGCACATAGTCACACTGTGTGATATTGGTGGTCAGCTCATGAAACATGCCTGAAAAACACAGAAAAAACTGAAGCTTGGACAGCTTTTATTCAGTTGTGGGCTGTTACATAAGGAGACCAGTTAAACTCACTGGCTTGCATAGCAGGGAATAACAATTACATTATTAATGAAATGGAAAATGCATGGTTATTTAATAATTCCTTAATATTCGAGGAAGTACACTTCAGATTAAAGTCCATTAGAAGTAATAACATATAACTAATTATGATAATTATGATACAGTGAGAGGAATGGTAGATGCCCTAAAAGGGAAAGGAAAAAATTAATTTTGTAAGAAGTCGTCAACGGCTGCTGTGAGGATAGAGACGCTCCAGTGCAGTATTCAACTCAGGCCTTAAGGATGCACGGAATAAGAACCTGCCGAAATAGGACTGAGATCATTTGCTCTGGGCTGAAAGACGCTCATTATCCAATATTAAATGAACAATATGTGTAGGGAGGCACAATTCAATATTAAATGAACAGTATGTGTATGAAGGCACAATTCTGTTCTGAAAACCATGCAGCAGATGAAGGTTCATCCCAAGGCTCAAGACCAGGGCATGAAAAGCCTTTGATTCTGTCCTGTGGATGGTGGGGATCCACTTGAAGCCTTTTTATGTAAGATTAGTTTTTATTCTTATTTATTGTATGTGTGAGAGAATACCATCTGCCTGTGAGAGCCTGTCAAGGCCACAGGAGGAATGCAGAGTTAGATTTCTTGAAGCTGGAGATATCAGCTCTGTGAGCTGCTCTCTGGGTGTTGTAAATGAGCTTGAATTCTCTAGACAAGTGGTAATCACTAAACCTCTCAGCCATCTATGGCTCCTTGATGGGCTTTTGATCAGGGAAGTAGTAGGATCATTTGATCTGGTAGTAGCATCTTACATTAAGGGAGCATTGACTAGAGGGGATGCCAGCTTTAGTTATAGGCAACAGACATCTGAATAACTAACTACACAGTATCACTGTAATAACAGCAAACACACACACATAAATATATATATATACACATATACACACATCCATACACATACACATATACAAATATATACACACAATACACATATATACACATATACATACATACACACAGAGAGAACTTGTTTGAATTATCAAGCTATTGTAAAGCACAGAATTCATAAAATACAGAGAACAAGTAAGACAGAAAGCTAACATTACTTAATATTAAACAATATTACCGGTCAGATAACCCAGACCAAAATCGCCAAGTAACTGAAAGAAAAAATGATATTATATGGGTGGGTAGCAGTTTGTAGTGTTCTGGAAATGATAATTGTAGAAATGCCCCATTTTAGTATTTAACCATAGTGCAGCTTCTCCATGCTTCAGATTCTCCTAAGGTAGGTGGGAACACAAGTGTGCTTGACTTTGGGAGAATGTAAACAGAATCCTCACAAAATGAGAATGCAATGTCAAAAACTACTATAGCCACATTGCTGTGTCCAAATATCTATAGAAACATAACATAATAGGATCTGTGACTATGGAAGAGTCCCCACATATTAAAATATCTGTATTTTCTGTATTGATATTTTGAAGTTCCTTTTCTTCTGTTAAAGACATCATGACATTGTTCTTCTTAGACATCTCCCATCCACCATCTTTTCTACCGTTTAGAAAGTACTTATCCATCAGCACCTGTCTGAGCCACTTTGATGGCACACCCTGTACCCAGGAAAAAATGTCACTCATTTGTAAGTTGAGTTTACAAATAAAACTTAAATAGAACTTATCTGTAAGTTGGAAAAACTTAACTCAAAAGAGCTATTTCTTCAGAGAAAGAAAATGTTTGAGGGGAAAAAAAACCCTGCTGGAGATATAAACCCAATTCAGCAGAGAGATTCCAGCCAGATCTACTTAATTAAGTCAGTAACTGAATCCTGAATGATTAGACCTCAGGTGAAGCACAAGGCAGCATCAGTCTGATAAGAGAAGAAATAGCTGCTCTATCTAGGAGAATCATCTTAGAGGCTCCAGTGGAGGGAGACGACTTATTAAGGAGTTATTTTGAGGACTGACATTTTTGTGACTGACACTTTCCTGAGGTCTTTGGGATGCTATCTCCCTGTCTCTGGACTCTTGCTGCTCGAGAGGTTAGTGACCTACTGCACTTCAGATGATGATCGCCCTGACTTCAGCATATTCCTGCTGCCCAGCGCCATCTGTGCCTGGAGGTGGTGGTCAAACAGCTCTGGAAGCTTCACACCAAATGCCTCTAAAAACCGGTGCCCCAGTGAGACAGAGCATGCCATGGTGGCTTCTCGTCAACAACGGGGCCTTGAGTTTCACAGTCATAGTTTGCAGTAAAGCTCACTGTGACCTTCACAGCTGCAGTATCGACTGATCCAGGGTTGTGAACTCACTTGAGAATTCAACGAGATTTCTGATGGTTGAGCTTATTTCTCTAAAAGGATTTCATTGGATACCGCACAATGTAACAATTAAAAACTCACAGAAAACTAGGATTAGACAGGAAATTTCTCAGTTTGATAAAGAACAACTTATACCTATTAGCACAACTTATACCTATTAGCAAACTTTTAAAAAATTGAGTGTGCGTGTGTACTTGTCTATGCCCATGGAGGCCAGAGACTAATGTCCAGTGTCTTTTGCAATGTTCTTCATGTTAGATTTTGAGATAGAGTCTCTCACTGAGCCTGGAGCTTGCTGATTCCTCTGTAGACTTAGACCCATATACAAAGGGGGCTTGGTGGGGAAAATGAAGCATCTGCTGTTGTTCACTTCTCGCTCTATGCATGAAGATAAATTTGTATGAGCTGTTCTTGGTCTGTAGGTGCCAGACCAGCTTAAGGGCAGTAAAGCAACAGATAGGTAATGTAATCTATATGGTAAAGGCTAAAATAATAACAGATCATGTCTGCAATAACAGAAGAAGAGTGATTAAAAAGAAGCAAAGGAAAGGAGCTATGCCTGCCACCAAGCCTGAAGACTGGGGTTCAATTCCCAGTACAGAGAGAACTCCTCTGATGTCCTATAACATCCATTGTGACACTCCATCCCCAAACATATGCACACACACAAGTGAAAAATAAAATGCAATAAATAAGTTTGAAAGCAAGAAAGGATGGTTGCGGGAACATGTGATGCGGCAGGAAAAGCTGAAAAGAGAACAAAGGTTGAGTGAAATCTGATATGTAATTTCATTGCACACAAACATGTTAGATGTTAAATTCCCCAATGGGAAGAAAAAGCCAAAGAGCAAACACACTCTACAGGATAGAGCAAGGTTGGAAGTAAAAGGGTCAACAAATATGCCATGCAAATATATGTACACATTCATAATTAGAGTTCTTAACCAAATGCCTTTTGGGTCCAAAAGAAACCTATGCATATTATTCTAAATCAGAAAAAATGGATATTATTATCAAGATGTTTTCAAACGTTATTGCATAATGAAACAAGTTAATATTCCAGGAGGATACAGTGGCTTTAGGCATGATTGTTCTTTATAGAATGTATGGATTCCAGTGAGTGCCTTTCTCCACCTCCCAAGATAAACCTACTAGTTAGAGCTGGGGATTCCTGGCTTGTCAAATGAGTACGGAGGATATTCTGGTTTATTCAATGCCACAACCCTAATGAGGAATGTTACCATTTTATAAATTAGAAAACCAAGACAGAGTAGTTAAACACATTGTCCAAGGCTGAACTTGTTAAAATTATAAGCTGACTCTGATACTCCAAAGCTGACATATAATTCAGGACTGCCATTTTCACAGGCAGACTTATCACAGTGAGTTTACAAGGAGTTGGTAATTTATGTTTGAGTGAATCAAGTAAAGGCTTGCTAAAGTCACCATTGTATCCTTGAAATCACTGCCTACAAAATAAGTAGAAAGGAAATATCGTAAAAAAAAATGAAGGAATACAGAGAACACAAATAGTTATTAGATAGATCTCTGCTTTCTGATATAGGTTTAGAGAATTTTTATAGTTAAATCTATTTATTGATTTATAAAGGTGTTGTCTTATTATAAAAATACATGAATATGCATATGTACATTCACATACACACACGCATATATATATATATATATATATCAGTGAAATGACTTTTTAGTCTTAAGTCTTAGCCTATTTTCAAAGCCAATTTTTCTGACTTTCATGCCATATCTTACTACATATTTCAGCAGGACAGCAGTAGAAATTTCATCAAAATATACAAAATAATGACTGTATAAGTCTATCTAACGGGTAGTCTCATAGTAGTGAACAACAAATGATGCCAGGTCTGTAACTTAAGGGATTTGATCTCTGGGCACTGGGGCAGTATATCAGTAGGTAGAACACATTCATTAACTTGTAGAATTCAGTACATACTAATGAGCATACTCCCTATTTAAATGGAATATAATTTTACTGAATATTGACAATTATTAAGTAGGAATTTTTTAAAAAGGAAAATATTCTGTTTAAAGAAAAGCAAGATTAATAGTGATATATTACTGAGATGTCATAAAATAGATGATGATATAAGAGGTGAAATTTATAAAAGAAAATCTAATGACCAATAATTTCATAATAATAGTTTAAATAAGGGAATGGAATTTTTGTTTTCATTAATGTGTTATTTTGTACTAAGTATATAGTTGGGTTTTTTAAGTTTCACTGCCCTGATGTTGCTACTTAATAGTGACAGAGATCAATACCCTTCCTTTCAGAACTTGCCAAGTGTCCTTGATAAGTCACTTAATTCCCTTGTGACTTAGTTTCCCCACTTTTAAACTTGACTATTTGATAAGTGTACCAATCAGGGTTACAACATCAGAATAAAATATCTAAATTCCTTCATTTATTTCAGAACCCTGGGGTTGAGAAATGTTACTAATTGGAGCCCATAATTAGAAGCTACTAATTTTTGCCATACAGGTTTATTATCCTTTATTACAATATAGATATATTCCCTATATCTGTATTTAACCATTCTAGGGCTTCACCCTTTATGCCATGCAAAGCCAGCAGGACAGATGAGACATTTCCCTATCAACACCAAAAATGTGGCTTTTACAACATATATTCATATCTGCAAAATACATATACTTGCCATATTGACAATTATATAATAAATTACATAAACTATATTTAAAGTATAAATGTGTTCTTTATATAAATTAAATGTTACATTTATAATATAGATTATATAAAATGTGACTATGAATGGAAATATATAAAGGTTAAATACTATTTATGTTATAAATATGCCATATACAAATACATAACTATTCTATGTGGTAGTATTATATAGTAATAATAAAACCTAAATGTTCTATTCAGAACTAGCATCCTATGATTTTAAAGCAGATAGAATCAAATGAGATGATAAACACAGCTTGGTCTCTAAAGAAACATCTGGCTTATTTGCTCGAGGACAGGAAACCCTATCCTTTTAGACTGGGGGCAAATGTAGACATTAAGGGAACAAGGAGGAAAGATACTTGATTGTGTATGATACTGGAATAAGTTCATTAAGATCTTTCTTTGCTTGATCCTGTCGCCTACAAGGTTTTGATGAGCTATGCAATAGCTGGTTTCTTTATTCCATGCACGCATTCTAAGCTAAGCAAATATTCTTTCGGTGAGTCCCTAAAGAATAAGCTGCAGATAACCCTGTGTTTAGCCTTATCCTCAGGGGAGAGGTAATCAACAGTGAAACCAGGCAGGCTTGCAAGGGGCAGAAACAGGCTTAGCCTAGTTTTCTTTAAATGGGTTACAGTTTCAGCTCTTCTCATTCTCAGACTTCATAAAAGGAAGCAAATGACATTAGGAAACCAGACAAATAGCATCCCCTGGTTGCCTTCAAGTCATACCCCACCATTACTTCCTGGAGAGTTATGAGTAGTGATTTATCAAATTATTCAACTGATAACCCATCAATCTGACTGCAGCTGTACTTCTAGAAGTCAGGGCAACAGCAGCCTGTCTCTAGCTGCTCAGAGGCGCCTAGAGAAGCACACACATGATTTTAATGTCAGTGAATATTTGAAAGTGCATTCTTTTCTTGTCGGGCTACACCATTTCAGGGTGCCTCTCAGAGTTTAAACTTGACACCACAACTGGGAAGGATAAATATAATTAGAAGTAGAATTCTCAAGTGTGCATTTGATAGTCTTGCCATTTGCTGAGACCTTATTTTTCATTCCCATAATCCCTAACACTCTACAACCTCTGTTTTTCATAACCCCTTTTAGAAATCATAATTTTTTATTCTCTCACCTTATTTCTACTCCTCCCACTGTCTGCTCTTTTAACACATTTGAGAGATGTTTTCCAAGAGTATGATAACAGGTCCAGAGCCCAAGCTCTTTTCACTCAATATTGAGTAAGATCTAGTATCTCCAGAACTGGATGAAAGGTATTCCCTTCTCTTTCCTGTAAAATAGCTCAACTCTATGTATCATGAATCAATTTTGAGAGTAAATAGGTATAATATATAATATTAGTCACACATAAATGTAATTTCAAAATAGGCATAATTTATTCACTTATTCTTCAGTTCATTCACACAGCCACTATTGATGGAGTAATACTTATTTATGTCTGAGTCCTCTATGCTGCCTTAGGATTTAATTAGAATTTAACTTCTGATTTGATTTAAGTTATAAAATACACTTTAGGACAGCTATAATATGTTCCAGGAACTAATCTACTTTACCTCTAATAGATTCTTAAAAAATAGAAAATGATAATATTTCAAGCTAATCTTCTTTAGTAGATAAAAATTGAGCATAGAGAGGTTAGGGTTTCTCAAAAGCTCCATCGCAGGCAGTGATATGATGAGTCACCTGCATCCCGGGTACTCGAATCCTGGCACACAGCTCTTTCCCTTCACCGACCTGTGATTCATTCTGTCCTTGCCGGACATATGTTTTTGTATTCATGCCTTTCTCTCACCATGAGTTTGCCCTTAATGCTGCCTGATTCACATCTGCATGACTAACAAGCCAGGTGAAGGAAGACAGATAGTGGTCCCCATTCTCAGCATATTGGCTTCAATCCACAGGAGGCACAGAGGTTAAAGATGTGTTTCTGACCTCATTACAGATAGTTGTGAATCACCATGTGGTTGCTGGGAATTGAACTCAGGACCTTTGGAAGAGCAGGCAATGCTCTTGTATACATAATAAATAAATAATTTTTAAAAATCATATAAGCAGTCAGTTTTCTAGAAAAGACTTTGTATGCTTTTGTTAAAAAAAAAAAAAAAGATGTGTTTCTGGTCACCGAGGTCCCTGATGTAGCTTTTTTTTTTTCTCCCGGGATTGCAGGAACTCCTAACTGTCTCTTGGACTTTTCTTAATTTCAATGCCCAAAAATCCGTATTGGGCCAAGTTTAATACTGTATATTAGAACTGTGCTGAAGTGATACAAAATGCATTCTGGGAGGGGGAATGGGAGCTAGGATGATGGCTGAGTGGGTAAAGTGCTTGCTGGGCACCTAATATTGCATGTAGATGCTGGGCTGACAAGGTGGCCCATCTGGAATCACAGCCCTTGGGAAGATGGATTCTAAAACAAGTCTGTTAGCTTTACCAGCTACACTGGAAAGCTATGGGTCAACTGGGAGAGCTTGCCTCGATGTATAAAGTAAAGAGTGATTGAAGCACAGTCCTGCCTCAATCTTGGGTCTCCATATGCACACACATGTAGATATGCATCCTACATGCATACCCCACACACATACATACAAACTACTAAAGAAAAGAAAGAAGAAAGACAAAGTGACAGTGGAACCGGAAGTACACACCTAGCTCTGGGCCGAGAAGATAAGTGTTAACATAATGAGTAGTCATGAAAGACTTATGACATCATGAAAGACTCAGTGAGACACGTGGACATGAGGCCAACAGAGGAAGGCATGGAGGCATGAGCTGTAAAAGCATATGTTCAAAGACAAAGTGTTTTATTTTTGACATGTGAAAGTTGGCCATGGGCTGAAGTGAGCTCTGTTGGCAAAGGAGAGGCTAAGACTAAGCTAGCCCAGAGTGTTAGGAAAAAGCAGAGTGCTTTCATTGTGAGTTCTGCCCTGTAGAGCTGCCATACGTCATCTAAACCCACAGAACGGCTGGTATCTCAGAGGCATTGATGATCTGAAAAAAGATGAACACTTGGTCTAGAAAAAAAACGCTCATCTTTGTAGAGAATTCCATTTTCCTGGATCCTGGGAGCTCAGCACAATCATTTCTCTGACTCCCCTTCTTTCAGTTACCCATGTTATGTTGGCACTCATGGGAAATGCAAGAAAAGTTTATGTCATGGTTAGGTGCCAGCTCCTGGTGTCAGCTTTGCCTTCATCTATCGCCACACTTGAGCAATAATTCCACAAAGGAAGGAGAAACAACTTCAGCCTCCATGTACTAACTACCCACTGCGGGTAGTTCCCCGAAATTTCCTCAGTCAATGAGAAACACAAATGTACTAAATGCACAGGGAGATGCTGCACTGACTGTCACATAAGCACATAAGCTGATTTTTACTGAATTTTGAAGAGTCAAAGCAGATGTGCATAAATTATCGTCAACTGTGTAATCTAAACAGCAAAGCCGTGAAAGCTGCACTTAGCGATCTAGTTGAGATAAAACTAAACAGAAATGTCAAGGGCTACAGTGCTCTCCTTTTTATATGAGGTATTTACCAGGGAAGGGGCTGTTTTCCAGGCAGATGGATAGCTTGAGAAGTGAGCAGCCAGTCTGGTCCACCGTCTGTCTCCTTATAGAAAAGACGGGAGGGTTTAACTGGATGAAGGGGAAGAGGAAGGTGGAGGCGACTAGCTGAGGCTGACTTTGCACTTTTTATTTTTTGCGAAGTCTGTAATAAATAGATTCTGGAAACCCTAGAACTGCAATGACATCTGTTACTCCTTTTCCTCGCAAATGATCAACAAAACTGTAACTTATTTAGACTGGCCAGGACACGTAGTTGTGTGAGCTAGAAAGCTTTGTAAAAAAATTACAATACTCAAATTCTCACTGAAAAGTGCAATTAATAATTAAATTATTGCTTGAATGTCTTCAAGTGAACAATGGCATTTATACAGATGGGAAAGTAGTAAAATTTTCACATGAGGCACAGGGGCATCCCAGGACGTGAGATCCTTCATTCAAAAATAAGATATAAACAAGTGGTACAAAACATTGTCACCTTGATATAATGCAGCCAATGTAATCATGAGTATAACAGCTACGGCTATTTGTGCAAGAGCAGCACCAAATAACGAGACAAGATAATAGAATGGGACTAGTTGGAGAAAGTAGTCTGGGAGAGTGAGGCGGAAATATGAGAAGGTATGGGGTAAATATAGTAGTACTACATTTTGTGCGTGTGTGTATGAATTTGTCAGAAGTTCAATAAAATTCTTTAAAAATAAAAAAAAATAAGATATCTAAAGGAAAATGGGTTTTTCCTTTCAAATAGTCTATAGTGTTTTATATGCCGCTTTACCTATACTATTCTAGGAAGGCTACAGTCTGTGTCTTGTGAGTCTTGCTTTCAAGTTGTCATGAAAGCTGAAAAGGGTAAGCGGCAAAGCGCCTTTCTGATACAACTATCACAATGTCTTCTCTTTATGAGGAGCTTAAAAACATCAACGTTTGTCTGGTCACTCCCCTCCTGGAAAACGTTATTGGGGCTGGGAGATGGCTCAATAGTCAAGATCTCTTGCTGCTCAGTCATAAAACCCGAGAGCCAGAGTTTGCCTGACAGCACCCACAGGTGCAGCTCACAGACATCCATAACTGCAGCTCTAAGTACCTTTTTCTGGTCTCTGCGGACATCTGCACACACATGTGCATGCATACTCATGCAGACACATGCATATAGTCACACATAATTAATAAAAAATCGTTAAGAATGAATTCAGAAAAGTGTGACATAGAAAGTGTAATGAAGTTAAGCTCTGCTTTTGTGTCACAGAGATGGAGGTAAAATCGGCCACGGGCAAAGAGAAAACCCTGGGGAAAGAGCCCAGGTGATTTATTGTGGGAAAGTTCTCCTGTCTTTTTTTAATGTTCTCAGAGAATGGGGTTTGCTTGAGGATTGGTTAGATCTCAGAACATTGGTTACATCAATATTCAAGGAAAAAAAATCAAAATACTTCCCTGAGTCCAATAAAAATTGCACAGTTAGTATAAGCCGAGAACTGGCTATGTTAAAAAGCTGGCATTCCTGTGCTAATCTTAGGCAGATTATTATCTTTCATATACAGTGGCAATAAACTGGGCTTTTGTTTTCAGTTTATCCTCACCCTTAGCCATCCTGCCATCTCACAATGACTCTGAGACCACCCTCTCCATCCCAAATGTCTTTTCAACCATCTCTTAAATACCTCTACTTCAGTACCTGACAAGCCCACCAGCCCTAAATATGGCAAACTGAATACAGCATTCTTCATGACTAAGAATAGACTTAGGTACCACCTGAGTAGACTTACATAACATCATCATCCAACGAGTTGCCCTTAAGACAGCATCTTCAACTTGCACTCCCTCGTAATGTCCCACCAAGCTCCTAATGCTACATTCCAGATGCATTTGGCCTTCTAAAGATCTTTAGTATTTCAATTTTTTCTTTACCTACATTCCCACTTGTGCTAGTTAGACCCTCGGCCATTTCCCACCAGGACTTCTGTCCTAAGCTCCTATTTCCTTAGGTTTTTAGGTTCTTGAAGCATTCCTTTTTTATAGCCACAAGATCATTCCATACATTCGCAAGACTCTTTACCACTCTAGGAGTAAAGCAGCCATTGTCAATGAGGCCGTCTAGCTGGGCTTCTTCTGTGTTTAAATGAAAATCAGCTGGGATCAACTGGGAGAAAAAATTAAACGAAGAAGAAACATAGAAATAACAAGAAAAAGACTTTCATGTCTCAAATGCTCACCTAGTGTCTCCCTGAAACTTATTTTCCAGCCCTTTGCTGTTTGAGAAGAATCCGTCTTGAATAGCAGGGTCAGGCTGTTACTGGAGCTCTTAAGATCCCGTGGAATCGTGGAACCACAGAATTTTCCAAAGGACCTATTTCCAATGCTAGGACCGTCGAAAACCGCCAGGTAGTCATTGGCGCAAAGCGGGGAGGGAGCCACTTCAAAATCACTGAACCTGTGAAGTACACTTGGTTATTTCTCGTGTCCTCTTTTGTGTGCCTATTAAATTGTACCTGTAGTTCTTATAAAATTAAATAAAAACAAAAAAGAGACTGACAACACAGCACTCAAGCTTCATTTGGAAAGAAATTTTATAAACAAGGTGTAATCAAATATGAAGCCACTATTTGTTGGGTAACTGTAATATACCAATAACTGTGATGGGACCTAAGGATGTAAAGATGAATAAAATACAATGCCGCATTTTAAGACAATCAAGACCTAGGTTCAAGTGAGGTCAATTTTTAGATAATTTTTTATTCTTTCACAATCCCATACATAAATAATACACTTTGATCATATCTCCCCATTATTCTCTCAACCACCTCTCTCCAACTGACTCCCTTCCTGTGTCTAGCAATCATCTCACTACTTCCATGTGCTTTATTGATGTGTTCTAGAGCATTTAACTAGAATTGCTTGCATAATTATGGACAGGGTGTTATTCCTTAAACAAGGGCTAGTTACTAGTGGCTACAGCTTCAAGGAACACGACTCCTTCCACAGCTCCTAAGATTGAGTGTTGACAAACTGGCCTATGCTATCACCCTAATAACATGCAAGGTTTTTGAGTTTCACCTAAACTATCTTCCTCTTCGATTTTCCTTGTGATATTTGGTAAGTGGCACTGCTGTCTCATTCTTTACTTATGTGAAGAATACTGAGACAAATGAAAGAAATTCTGGTTTATATAGCTCGATTGTGGTTCTTCCAGCCTCTTGTTTCCTTCTTCTAAAATGAAGTTTATAGAAACACCACTGCAGCAATGTGTGTGATATAGCTAAGTTACGGCATCTGGTATACAGCATGTCCTCAGTAAAATTAAGTTATGATTTTATAAAACAAGAACATGGAATAATTTTGGTTTGAAAAATATGCAGCAGAGGTAATAAAGAATGAACTAAATTCTGTTATGTCACTGGACTGATCTAACAAGAAATTCACACATAGCTCTCTGGGTGGATCACTGGAGGCTCCCGGCACAGCCGCTGGCCTGCCTTCCGAGCACTGGGTAGGGATAACTAACTGCATGTGCACACACCGAAGTCTGGTGTGGTCATGGGACGTACCCTGGCTACAGGAATGTTAGCAGAGGGTAAGGCCTTGCTTGTTTTGATATATAGTCTTTCTGCATCAGAGAGAATCACAGGAGCAAAATAAGAGTAAAGCTCCCAGCCGGGCAGTGGTGGCGCACGCCTTTAATCCCAGCACTCGGGAGGCAGAGGCGGGTGGATCTCTGTGAGTTCGAGACCAGCCTGGTCTACAAGAGCTAGTTCCAGGACAGGCTCCAAAACCACAGAGAAACCCTGTCTCGAAAAAACCAAAAAAAAAAAAAAAAAAAAAAAAAAAAAAGAGTAAAGCTCCCATCTGCCCTGGACACTGAGTGAGCACAGTTGGCCAAGCATCTTGTCAGCTACACTGAAACCACTCATACCAAAGAGAAATAACGTGCTAAACCAGTGTGCCTTGGCTGCTTGCTACCACATCCAACCTTCCTGACAAATCTATCCTGACTTTTCCTCTGATGGCCTTAGTTAGTATCTTATTTCAGGCCTGTGTTTCGACATTTTCGTTTGTTTGTTTGGTTTTGGTTTTCCTTTGTTTTTGTGTCAGGGTCCTGGGACTGCTGATGTAGACCAAGCTGGCCTTGAACTCACAGAGATCCAACCTGCCTCTGCCTCCTAAGTCCTTTAAAAATGATTCCTAGATACCCAAAAAGGGAAGACTTTATATGTGCCTTTATTTTTGAACCATACGATAGGCTTATTTTTGCTTTCTCAATAATTTCTGCTAGCAGATTTAATGAACATATGACAATATGAAATAATTCTGAAATAGAAAATAGCTAAATATTTCCTTTTTATGAGCATTAAAATAACCCTAAGTCTTTCCCTAAAGAATTTTGGCTAGTTAGATAAGTGTTTTCAAACTGATGATGAAGGTCCAGCCCCCCCCCAAAAAAAAAATCCTGATCCCTTTCATCAAATGTAATATTTACTGTTTTCTTTAGAGAATATTATTGCAAAACAAGAGAAAGACCATTTCTAATGACATTTTTTGTTTTTAATTGTTATTTTTGATATATTTGATTTTTTTGTGTGTATAGAAAATACATTTATTTTTACAAAAGAAAAATCTAAAAAGAATGACAAAATCTGAGTTTTCAGGGGCACCCAAATCTGTTTTGACTTTCTACCCTAAAACACAGAGAAAACTCTTAGAAAAGTCCATTTTTCCATGTGTGTCCAGCACGTTTTCAAAGCCTGTGTATATACAGTTTTACTAGCATATACACCTTTGCAATCTCTGCAGCAGTATCTGTTTTATAGAATTAAAACTACTAGATGTGCACTGTAAATAATTTTCCAAAAATAAAGAAAAATTTGTGACCATTGATCTCCAGGGTCAGGCAAGAAATGAAACATGTGTATGTACGGATGTTTTATATACATGTTATGTCTCTGTAAATGATGATATCGATATTTCTCCTCCAAATTCCTATGTTGAAATCTTAACTCTAGGTTGCCAGTGTTGTGAAGTAGGGGCTCTTGGAGGAGACTGGATTATGAGGGTTCAGTCTTTGTGAATGGGATTGGTGTGTTTATGAACGAGTTCTGAGGATGCCGCCCCCAACCCTCCACCACTGAAGGACAACTCTGGCAGAGCTAGGAGAGATTTCCTCTGTGAACCAGGAAGTAGATTAAACCATCTGATGCTGAAACTGCCTGTCTTGAGCCTCCCAGACTCCACTATGAGAATTTTGTTGCATCTAAGTCATTTATCTGCACGTTGTTATGGCAACCTGTGCATCCTGTACATGTAAGAAACACACACTGGCACAAGCAGCCTAGACAAGCTGTACCTGTTCTGCCATTCTGGGGTGATCAATTCCTTCTCTGGTCTCTTCCTCACAGTAGTCTGGCAGCTTGTGTTCCTTTAATCCTAAAACTTGCAGGACCTTTATCCCTAAGGCACATTTTCTCCACAAAGAATTTCAGGTGGGATTGACATGTTTTTCCTTCACGGTCCCCACCTATAAACCACTTTCTTTTCATGGAGTTAAATCACTCTGATGAGTCATGCCTTACACTTCATGGACCCAACAGACATATAAGATGCTGAAAGTAAGCTTCGGAGTTCATAATCATCAGGAAAGAATTTATCAGTGACAAATTGGGGACAGATGAGTAACCATTGTCCCAGCTTGTCAAGCTTCTGTGTGAAACTCTCTATTGCCCAGCGACTAGTCTAACTTTCAGATTTCCTATCTCATGCTGAAAATTTCAGCTTTCAGTGAAATTGAAGAGCTGGACATCAACCATCCTAAAAGAAAGAAGCCTAGCACGTTATCCCTCTGGACAATGGAGGCTCCATCCTTTTCATCAGTCTCACTTGGAATAAGGAGAATCAGAGAGATAATTTACTAGTGATGTAATATATCCACATAAAGCAACAGCTTGGAGTCACTTTAATTCATAAATAAAAACAAACTTTATGGGATAAAATTTATCTTTAAGAGACAAAAGGCGGTAGAATTACTCAGGACGTGGGTTTGGGAGGACACCAGACATGGAGTCCAATTTTCACTCTTCATTTAAATATGTGTTGCTTTGGGGAAGCTGTGTGACCTTTTTAAGACACACATATAAGTGTGCTTGCATATTTATCATGACTGTTTTAACAGCACAAAAAAAACATCTGAGGAAAGAGTTGAGCAAAGCTTCTTGTGTATAATAAATGTTGAACAAATGGCAACCATTTTTTCCTAATCCTTTGTACCCTCTTCCATGTTAAGGAGTGCTTAAGTTGACAACCATTATCAGAAGCTCCGTCAAACTGTTAAGAAATTACAAGGAGTGTTTTAACTGGCCAAGCTCCCTTTTTAACCTCAATCCGCACTGGATTAGGCCTTGTAGGCTTTCCTGCCATATGGGATCCCTCTGCCTTTCTCCAAATTCCAGCTAGGCCACTATGAGAACTCATGGGCTCCTTCAGTAAGGTAGCTTTTCTGTGAGCAAAGGTGAAAGGATTTTCTCAAGGCAAATCTGTCTCACATACCTAAGCAGAATCACTTTGTTGCTGCTAACGCTGATGCTGTAGACACAGTAGACATCATTGGGGTATCTGGAGTAGAAGGAAGGACTGCTAAGGACCCCGTAGGATTTATTGTAGGTCCCACCACAGGCTGGAATAGAAGACAAGCAAATGAACAGATAATAATTATTACTTATAACATGGGCAAATCTTTTGGGGGAAATAGTCTAAGCTATTGTTTGCTGCCCCCTAAAAGAGTTCATATTAATTGTTCTTCAGGTGACCTTAATCTCCTTCATTGTGTTTATGAATAATTTTGAATTTCCCAGAAGGAGAAAAAGGAGAGAAATGTAGAAGAACATCTAAAGCATTTGGAGGGGAATAAGTCTAAGTAAAAGAAAAACAAAAACCAGAATGAAAGCAACAAGAAAGACTATTTTTTTTTAATATGTTGGGATATCGGTCCCGTCACTCTAAATGACAGATTGACAGAGAGATGGTGTGGCAACTGGATTCTCAAATAAGGCAGGAAGACCCCAGGTGCGCTCTGTTCATACGGGAAGACTGCAATGTAGAAATCCAAATGAACACAGATTCAGGGCCTCTGTGTTGGGGATAAAATGTTATAGGTGAAATGCTAGAAGTCAGCTACCACTGTGGGTCAAATGCCTCACTCTTAGGGTCTACAGATTTGTATTTAGTTGTGAAATTAGAAAAGCTTACTGTTGTCCAGATTTGTGGTATTTGTCTTTGATAAGCGTGATGATATTTGGTCCACTCTCTAACTCCAGCCGTTAACAGCCCATAGCCCTTTGTTATACCCAGCAGTCAACAATGCAATCACCACAAAATATAATGACGTACCATTATAACTAATAAGGCATTGTTTTTACATGGATTGTATCCAGCCAGGTTCAGATGTTCCCACCTAATGATGGTATTCCCATGGGCATGCTTATTTGTTTTAGAATTCTAAAATTACATGAAGTTTGTATATTTTGATGATGTTTCTATGGTTACCAATGAACACACTCCACTAACATATCATCAAGATTAGATACAATTTGTGGCTTGTTATTTAAGGCTTTTGTTTATTTGGTTTGGCTTCAACTCTGCCCATTTGCAGGGCAAATTCTTTTCTGTGCCAAAAGTCTTCATACATTCTGACTTCTGGATATAGCAGCCACAAATTAAATGTCATATCGGTAGTAACTGCTTTATTTCACTCAGTGTCAATTACATGATCTCTGGAAGCTTATCAGTGTCTGAACAACTTCTCCACACACTACCAAGGTTTGAAGCCAGTAGCAGCAACATTCTTTAAGTGATACTTAAAGGGGGATTGAACTGTGCTCACTGTACTTTAGGAAAATAAGGAGTAAATGAGCAGAAGAATATATATATATATTCTTGATATTTATATGATATATATATACATATATATATATATATATATATCTGTGTCTTAATTCTCCAAAGTAGTAGTTAAGAATAAAACAAATCTTCTTCTTCATCCAAGGCCATGAGAGAATATGTGTTCTATTAGATTGATGCAATCAGGCATAGCAAACATCAGAGATCATCCTTTCTAGCTTCTGACGTCAGCTGCTGAGAACAAGCTATGAGATTCTTTTCATGTGTGAATCATGTTCTCTGTAGATGGGCAAATTGCTTTATTTGAAGATAAACTACCTTATTTCTTCCCATTACTCATTCATGTGGCCAAGCAAAGACAAAACAAACCCAGGAACAGTTTTGTGTGCTGGTTTTACTGAATGACTGTGTAAGATAAGATAAGATAATGCTACAATTATTTTCAGAGGGTAATTTTAGCTAAAATTCAGGAGACGTGCCTAATATATAGATATATAATCTAATATATATTAATTTATGCATATATGTGTGTGTACTTGTACGAATGTTACATATCACACAGAGGCTGAAAGAGGGCATTGTGAGATGCTGTGTGAGTACTGGGAACCAAACCTAAGTCTGAAAGAGCCGTAAGTGCTTTTAGCTACAGAGCCATCTCTACAGTCCCTAATGGTTTATTTTTAAGGGAAAATATCTCCTTTTTTATCATGTACCTAATTGATAATTTTTTGCATTAATGTCTCTGAATTTTTAATTTGGTGACATATGATGAATCATAAAACCTTCTTATGTGAATAACAGCAGAAAATTATTCCAAACAATAACGGTAGGGTTACTCACAGGTGATTCTATAGGAAATCTTGAACCCTAAGTCTGTGGCATATGCATTAGAATAGAAGTTGAGTGACACTGGGCCAGCCACGGTGAGGGGATGCAGGGCTTCAGAACCGCACAGAGTCACAAGAGGAGTGGAAGAGAGGTTGTGGCCTTTGATGATGTGCAAGCCATCATGATCACAGTTTCCAGTGATGGCTGAGCGATCTACACAGAACAGAGAATGACCAACATCAGAAAGAAATGCTGTAGACAAGTGATGCTATAAACAGACGAAATACCACAGTTCTGTAACTGATCCAGAAATTATTACCAAATTTAAGAGGTGGTTTCCTATATCAATATATAACTTCATTTCCAGATGTAATAATATTTGTCCAAGAGACAAACACGGACAGAAAAGAGAAAGCAGGTAGAACTTTATAATAAATAAACTCAGTTGTTACTCAGAGTTTTCTTCCGCTACAGAACCATTCCTTTTACCTAGGGATCATAAAACCAGAGGCAACTTGCCTCCAAGGGGAAATAAAATATCTGAAGACTTTTTTTTTTTTCCTGCCACACTAGAGAATGAGATAGAGGCCAGGGAAGCTGTTAAGCAGGCTTTAACACACCTGGGACCATTCCCATACTCTGAGCCTTTCTGTCACCAAAAGAAAAAAGAAAACAATAAAAACAAAATCCCACCCCCAAATCAACGCAACTCAGAATGTCAACAGTGCTGCTCTTGAGAGACTTAGAGAGACTCCACACAGAGAAGTAAAGATAAGGGTGGCCACAAGCAGAACCTGAGAAATTCCTTGATGCTTTCTGACAGCCCTTTCCAATAAGTCACACAACTATCAATTTTAGGGCTTTGAAGATTATAAATTGGCATCAACATTGTCTTCTAATTTAAAGCAAAGGAGGCTCAACCCATCAACCTTACTGTTTATCTACCAACAGCCCTTTCCCTAGAGTTGGGAGATGAGCAGAGAAGCGCATGTTCTTAGGAACCTCTTCCCACGGAGGAATCAGAACTTGGGAGGTGAAGATCACAGAACACAGGTGAAAGGAAGTCCCATGGTGCTCATTCATGAAAGCAGAGCAGACCCCAAACTTATTCACTCATATTGATTGAGTGCCTCTTCAGACTCACAGAATTGCTTATCTCTCTGGATAGTTTTTAATGGATGTCTAATCGTAGGTGTGTATGTTTACACGCATGTATGTAGAATATAAATGCAAATGAATGAATTAAAAGTTATGCACCTGGACTGATGGCATAGACCTGTAATCCCAGCTCCTTGCGAGTCTGAGGTATATTGCAAGTATGAGGCCAACCAAGCCTACAGAGCAATTCATGGTCAGCTTGAGTTGATTAGCCAAACTTGGTGTATATCCCTCAGTTCAATCCTCTGTGCTCGGGAAAAAATAGAGGCTATATAAAATATAACAGGCTCCAGATGCATTTTCTTTAAGCAATTTTATGTGATGCCTGTGTCTTTAAAGTTACTATATTATTTTTCTTTCAGTTCTGGATGAAATACATAAAATGGTACTTTTGTTTATTAAAAACCAGAAGAAAGTCAAGCCTATGACTTCAGCTTCTCTGCAGACTTTGGCAGGAGTTATAGGCCTGCTTGATCTACATAAAAATTTAAGACCAACTTGGGCAGCTACGTGAGACCTTGTTTAAAATAAAAACTTTTTATTACAATAAAAAGTAAAGGGTGTGGTTTTAGCTTAGTTGTAGGGTGCTTGTTGCTCCTGCCCAAAGTTCAGTCCTCAGTGTGGAGATGAAAATGATTTTCTATTTGTAATTTTATTTGCATTTGCATTACAATTGAGAACATGTTTATTATTGTCTTCAAATGATCATTTTAGACTACTGTGCCTACATCTTTCTCATTAATAGCTTAATTATTTTTTTGTTTCCTCGAAATAGATTGAATCTTTGACTATTATCAAAAGATAAGGGATAAGTTATGTTGAATATGTGGGTATTTAAACTGGTGTAACCATTATGTAAAAGAGGGCCCTCAAAAAGTTAAAAATAGACCAATACTATTCAGCAGTTCCACTCTTGGGCATATACCCAGAGGAAATGGAGTCAGTGTGGTAAAGACCAATCTATCCTTCCAAGTTTGTTGAAGAATTATTCATCATAGCCAAGACATGATATCAACTCAGATCCTTTGCCTGATGAATAAAGAGAATGACACACATAGACAGATAGCTGAATGAGCACAATGGAATACTACTCTGTCTTTTTGAAGAAGGAAATACTGTAGTTTGTGGCAATATGAATAAATTTCAAGGCATTATACTGATTGGAAAAAACCATACACAGGAAAAACAAATAGCACACAATTTCATTTCTCTGTGAACTCTAAAACAGCCAAACTTGTGGAGGAGAACAGTGGTTACTATATGCTAGGGCGGAGAGATGTCCATCAAAGATCACAATACTTAACTGTACTTTTGCAAAATGAATAAATTCAGAAAACCTTCTGTACAACATGTGGGTTATAATTAATAATTATGTATTATCTAGCTGAATATTGCTAAGAGAATAAATTCTAGATAGTCTACAATCAAAAAATTGTATGTTAGTAAATACTTTAACTAACTTGACAATAGCCATGCTGCAAGCAATGCCTTTATCAAAGTCCTATAGCAACACTACAGATACATAATTTATTTTTTTTATTTTTTATTTTTCGAGACAGGCTTTCTCCGCAGCTTTTGGTTCCTGTCCTGGAACTAGCTCTTGTAGACCAGGCTGGCCTCGAACTCACAGAGATCCACCTGCCTCTGCCTCCCGAGTGCTGGGATTAAAGGCGTGTGCCACCACCGCCCGGCTAGATACATAATTTTAATCAGTTAAAAATTAATCAAGTTTTGGAAAAGAATAAACATACCTTCTAAATGGAAGGACACAAAGGTCAGGATGATCAGAGACTGAGGTTCAACATCTATGAAGTAGGTGCAGTTCATGTTATTGTCATATGGCTTTGGGAAGTTTGGAGAGATGATGTCACCTCTGGAGCCATTGAACCTACGTCCACATCCTACACAAGAATAAAAATCAATCATCAGGAGATTTGTTATCATCAATAGCAACTACTTCATAGAGAGAAAGATGTAAGTTTGCCATTTCATGAAGCCTCTACAGAAAATTTCTTGAGATACTCTTAATGGAGGAAGAGCACCAAGGGAATGACTCTTTGATTTATAAGTCAATATGTAAGCAAAACAAGAACTTACTAGAATATCATGAGGAATTTTAGATGCTAAGTAAGTACACATTTTGCCACACAAAACACTTCAGGTCTCACAATATTTTTAAGAAGATAAATGACCAAAGATTAAATATGGTTCATATAAAGAAACAAACCATATAAGAATGAGTTGCAGGCCTGGGGAAACAAATCTGTCTGTATACTGTTTCCCTTGCAAGCATGAGGACCTGAGCTCAGTATTAGAATCCAAGTGAAAAGAAAGCCAGACTTCATGGTGCACCCTAGGGACTCCAGCTGCGAGGAGAGAGAGTGAGGAAGACCCCTGGGGCTTGGCTGAGCAGCAAGCCCAGCCTATGAAGTGAGTTGCAGGCCAATACAAGATTCTCCATCAACAAAAGAAAACAAAAAAAGAGGGCAGTACCTGAGAAATACCCAGGGTTGTTCTCTGGCTCCCATATGCACTCACTTATACACAGATACACCTGCACACACATGCACAAGCACATACATGCACGTGCACACACATACAGTGTGATTTATCTCACAGTATTACTTTATATTTTATTTGAAAAGTATTATATTAATCACCTAAAGAGCTGATAAAGTGTTTTCTAAGTGTTCTTATTAGAAAACTATTACTTCCTTACTTTTAAATCTAATCATAATAACAATGATAATTGCTTTTTAAAGCTTGTTTAATATACTAGTCATGATATTTATCAGACTGTTGCAGCAAATACAGAAGGCAGGGGCAGTAGTACACAGTTGGACTCCCAGCTATGCTGGAAGCAAAGACAGGAGTGTTAGCCCAAGGCAGGCCTGTGCTGCATTGGAGCTTCATTCAGGACTGCTT
This sequence comes from Microtus oregoni, assembly GCF_018167655.1. Classification (NCBI taxonomy): domain Eukaryota; kingdom Metazoa; phylum Chordata; class Mammalia; order Rodentia; family Cricetidae; genus Microtus; species Microtus oregoni. The sequence continues at coordinate 23,040,068 of NW_024543094.1, forward strand.
TAGGCTACTTAGATAGACATTGTGTCCAAACTTAAGAAGTGGGGAGGAAAGGGCTGGGAACATAGTTCTAAAGTAGCACTTTTCTGGTGTATAAAACCCCCTACGTTCAACCGCACTGTTGCAGGGACTGATACCTCTGCGTTACTAAGGCAGCATTTGTTTTCATATACTTCTAGCTAATGTATGCCACCCTTTGACTGTAAATTATGACAGTGTATGTATCCTTTTACACTGAATGACTCTCTCTCTCTCTCTCTCTCTCTCTCTCTCTCTCACACACACACACACACACACACACAGACACACACACACACACACACACACACACACACACACACGCCATCTGAACACCCAGGCTAGATCAGAAGTTGGCCATCATTACTCTCTTATCCATCACCCTTGTTCTTTTATTCACATCTGAAATATCTGCTTACTGTATTATTACCTCCAATTCTTTCCCCCAAGATTTTCCCTGAACAATGCTTTGTAAGTAGTGGCCCCATGATTTAATCCATCCAGATACACAGGCCACAACATCTCAGACTTGGCTACAGTTCCCACTAACCTAATTTGTGCCCAGTTGTCAGAGTTGTGGAACCTTCTGGATCATACTCAGATGACCTGCGTTTGAATTCAACTCCAATAGCGCTCTATCTTTTCCCCCAAACTGGTTTCAAACTCCAGGTCTGGAACATAGGCATGTACAGCCGTGGCTGAATCGCACTGACTTTCAAAGGAGGGTGTTTGAGCAGAATTAGGTGGCTCACTCATGCTCCTTCCTGGGATTACTATCAGGACAATCTTGATGGGGCTCTCACACCCAAGTCTATCTGAGGCACCTGCTTTTCCTCAACAGTTTAGATTCCAGTGCTACTTACGGCTTACGAAGGACGCAGAGAAGCCTTGGCCTGGCATATCCTCAGATTGGAAGACAGCAGTGAATATGTTTCCTGACGTGACAATGGGACTGGGGGCCACATCTCCACAGCTTGTGGCTAACAGGGTATCATTGGTCTCCAAGGTTCCTCCCCAGACCTGATGGGGTCAAAAACATGACTTAATGCTAACAGTTTCACCTGCCAATATTTTATTTAACAGGTTTAGGCTTGAATATAATTGTATTCGATTCTATAGAAAAAGAAAAACCATAAGACTAAGTAAGCCACGTACAAATCTGGAATATTTTCTTTTGAGAATGATTTTAAAGCTGCTTTTTAAGTGTTCTGTTTCATCCTGGTTGCTCTAAGGAGGTTGTGTTTGGTTTTTATAGAGCTGGACAGTGAGGACTTCTTCTGATTGGTCTACTTTAGGTAACCCTGCCTTCTATGTGGGCATTCAAGAAGGAAGTGACTAGAGAAAATGAGCCAAGGATGCTGTGCAGTCTAAATCTCTCTGTAGCAGCCATAGGAAGACACTGACCTCTCTTAATTCCACTCTATCTGGTACTAGTGATTTGTGTTGCCACTTTTGATTTTTGTCAGTCTTGCAAAATCTTTATCAATTTTCTTGATTTTTCTACTGTTTTCTTATTGTCAAGTTCATTAATTTCTATTTTTATCATTATTTTCCTCATTATTGGCTTTGACTTTATTTTTAAAATGTACATTCTTACAGTGTAAGAATGGCCAAGACCAAATACACTGATGACAACTTATGCTGGAGAGGATGTGGGGTAAAAAAAAAAAAAAACAACACTCCTACATTGCTGATGGGAGTGCAAATTGGTACAGCCCCTTTGGATATCAGTATGGCAATTTTTTCAGAAAAGTAGGAAACAATCTTCCTCAAGACCCAGCAATACCACTTTTGGGTATATACCCAAAGGATGCTCAATTGTAACACAAGGACATGTGCTCAACTATGTTTATAGCAGCATTGTTTGTCATAGCCAGAACCTGGAAACAACCTATATGCCCCTTGACCAAAGAATGGATAAGGAAAATGTGGTACATTTACACAATGGAGTAGTACACAGCAGAAAAAATAATGACATTTTGAAATTCGCAGGCAAATGAATGGATCTAGAAAACATCATATTGGGTGAGGTAACCCAGACCCAGAAAGACAAATATCATATGTATTCACTCATAAGTGGCTTTTAGACATAAAGCAAAGAAAACCAGCCTACAATTCACAATCCTAGAGAACCTAAACAACAATGAGAACCCTAAGAGAGGCATACATGGATCTAAACTACATGGGAAGTAGAAAAAGACAAGATCTCCTGAGTAAATTGGGAGCATGGGGACCATGGGAAAGGACTGAAGGGTAGGGGGAGAGGAAGGGAGGGAAGCAGAGAAAAATGTATAGCTCAATAAGACCAATAAAAAAAGTACATGGAGTCTGGAGTATTATTAATTTACTTTTGTTTTGTTTTTTTTTTTGTTTGTTTGTTTTTCGAGACAGGGTTTCTCTGTATCTTTGGTGCCTGTCCTGGAACTAGCTTTTGTAGACCAGGCTGGCCTCGAACTCCCAGAGATCCGCCTGCCTCTGCCTCTCGAGTGCTGGGATTAAAAGCGTGCGCCACCACCGCCCGGCTATTAATTTACTCTTAAACAATTTTTTTTTGCCATAATCTATATACTTGATTGGTTTTATTTTCTTTGATTTGCTTTTGTATGTTTTTAACCCATTTGTGTTTGACCCAGGGTTATTTGAAGGTGTTTGATGTCAGTGTATTTCCTCATACAGTGTACTTTGTCTTTGTTAAAATCCTCTCTGAATTTTGAGTCTTGGTCAATGACAGTTACAAAAGTTTTACTACCAAGCCCTATGTCTGCCTCCCTCATATAACTTTTGCACAGTCTACATGTTCCAGTCTCTGAAGTGTGTTATCTAAGGCCCAGCAGCCAAGCCCATTCCCATACAGAGAAGCATTCATAGCGCAGGCACCTTGCGGGGGAGTTTCTTTTTCAGAAGCCCCCAGCTGGAGGCCTTCACGGGCATCTTTTCAAGATTCCTTGGGAGGGGAAGGGAGAGTGCTCAATGTGTTTTCCTCCACTTTAACTCAATACTCAGAATTGTCCATTTTTGTTTGGGGCTCACACAGCTGTGGATCAGTCCTACCTCTAAGCTGACCACTTGACCCCTTCCACGTGCTTATCAAAAAGTATGATGGGAGGAGTCCACACTGCTGCCCTTTTCACCTCTTGATTATGCTGTTTCAGGAAACAATTAAAGACTTGATTTCTGTGCTTACTCTGGCTGGCTGTTTTAGCTGAGTGCTCACTCTGATGTGTGCAAGGCCGACTCTTTTTCTACTATAGCTTTGTAGCTTGAGTTTCTACTGTCAGAGAAAATATTCTCCACAGTTTAGTTCTTTCATTTGTTGAGGTTTTATTACTTTTCATCTCAGTATGTGGTCTATCCTGGCAAGTTACAAAGACATCCAAAATGTGGATGCTATTGCTAATGTATGGTTTCTTTTACATCTGTCAATATTATCCTACTGCTTCACAGTCTCAGAGCTCCCTTGCATACTGGTGCATTGCCTAGCTGTTGCCCCATGAGCTACTTAGAGTCAAGTGCTGAAATCTTAGTCCAACTGAAGAGCTATCTACATAGCTCTATCAAGTTTTGCTCTCATGTTTTTGGCATTCTGGCATATTGTTTCAAGAAAGATCATTCAGTCTCAGTTTGTCTTCCTGGTGGACTGTTTTATTCTCATAAGCTATCTCTTTCCTACAGCAATATTTTCAAACTTTGGATTTCATTTTAGCAGGTGTTAATGTGGCCATTACTGCTTTTTAAAAAATTAATGTTTCCATGATCTATCATTTTATATCCTCCTCTTTCAACTTTTTATATGGTTGGATTTGAGGTGAGTTTGTCTCCTCTTATGTCATGTTCCAATAATCTATTTTAATTGGTCTAACTAAGTTGCTTAAGACACACAGACACATTGTGCCTCTTTGACCCACTGTGTATTTTTTCTTGATGTCCTTAAACTCCCTGTGCAACTAAGAATGGACTTGACACTCTGATGCTTCTGCCTTTACCTCTTGAATGCTAGGGTTATAAGTGTGTAAAACCATGCCTAGTCTAGTTTTAGTTAGCGCTTCCCAAAGGTACAGAGAGTCCTTCATCTGGTTTGACTTCTGTGCATTTGTCCTCCAAACAGAAGGGTTGAGTAAGATTTTCCTATTAGTACCTTAGGGTCTTTGAGAGGAGGAACAACTCTAATTTTGAGAATTAATTTTGAATCTTTGACTATCCTGTCCACCTTCCCTAGTGTTTCTATTACAAAGAAAAGAGTCCTGGACTAATGATAGCAAGGACCTTTCCACTCTTGGTAGTTTTCTGTCACTGGGTCCCTTTGCTTATTTCTTCCATTATGTAGAAGCATCCTTTGGCAGAAACGAGAGTTTCATAACATAGTTATTATAGTCTTGTCAATGGAAAGTCTCACACTCGATGAAACAGTGTTTCTTCGCTGACTTACTTTTGTCAATTACTTATTGATATCACTTTCTGCTGGCACTTGGGTTGTATGACACTTTCCGAGGGACTTCCACTCTATCCAGAGGAAGAATGATCCTAGTCAGTTTCCCTGATTAACTTTTTCCCATTGAATAATGTATAAGACTTCATGTTTACACACTTTGTGTTGACTTATCTTATGAAAAGAGAGTTCTCCTATTTCATTGAAAAAAGCAATTAAGAGAAGCATATATTGATTCTTTTTTATTATGTGCATAGTTTATAAGGATTGGATTTTATTTAAATAAGACAAACATATCAATGTGGAATAAAAAATTTTGAGAGATAATATGAAATAATAACTTTGATTTTTAAAAAGGCATTTCCATTCTTAGAAGTTTTTATAAAAACTAGCTAGGTTTTATGCTATTATGTCATATTCTAATGCTTAATACAACCCTACTGAATTTGGAATCATTCTTTTCATTTTATACTTAAGTAGTTTGAAGCCAAAACATTAAATTAAGCCATAAAAATACATATGGGTGGTAAGTACAAAAGAGATGAATATATTTCTGGCTAATGGAATTCAGGCCGATGTGTCTTTCCACTAGAAGACATAATCTCACAGTGATACAATATCCAAGATGTAATATAGCACAGCTAAAGTGAACTTATAGCACAGTTAAGATTATGTCAATGGGAAATGAAAATTATTGCCATATGAGCAGAAAAGCTGCCTATCCAACTTCCTGCTACCATCAGTTTTTTGCTTAGGTCTCTCATGATTGTTTTCCTGTATGGACTCTTGATGTCTGGAACAAAGGTTGTCATTGACTATTTCAATCTCCTGTCATTCTTATAGCATATATTAAATTTTCCTTGTGATGAGACTTAATCCTGCTTATACTGTACTTCGTTTTAGGAAAGAAAGACAAAAATAGGAAGAAAGAAGGAGAGAAAAATCAAGGAGGGAGAAAGAAAGGAAAGGAGGAATAAGGGAAGAAAAATGAAAGAGGAAAGGACAAACCATCCATCGATGCTCATGACAATTTCAGAAGGTCAGAGAAAATTCTCCCTAATTCTTCACTGTGCCAGATCAGAAGATGGGGGACACAGGAAGCATGGACTTGGTGGTTCACATCTAATCTAACAGTCGGGGTGTCTTGCTTTCACATCTAAACAGTTCAGGCAGTAAAACTGCGCTCTTTTCACATCGAGAAATGACCGAGTCCTCTGTAGCCAAAATGCTTACATTCAGAAAACCAGTTAAACAAACAGTGCACCAACCTTCACAAAGCTGTTCGGACACTGACTGTTGCTGCTGGGGATTTGGAAATTGCTGTCAAAGCTAATCTCCCAATGTTTGCTTTCATGCGTGATGGCTGTCCAGGAACATCTGCTGTTCGTGGGGAATGGCTGAGGCCAATGTGGAGATTTGATCGTACCATTATCTGAATGGAATGTTCCACCACAACCTGGAAATTTTCCATTAAAAAAAATCAATCTTCAAGATAAAGTATCAAATTTAGAAACCAGAGATGGCTAGAGAATATTTCTAAATGTGAGATTATAACTAATCTCTTCTTGTGTGTGACTCATCTTTGGGGCAGGGACAAAGCAGGAGCTACAGATGTGAAGTGCATTAAAGGGAGGGCTGTCACTGTTTCAGTGCACACACACAGCCCAGTTGAGGTCACTTGATCTGAGTCTTGTAGACTGTAGCAGATAGACCCCCCACTCTGTCTCCAAACAAGTCATCTTTTCTATGTGGCTGTGTAGTATAGGTTGATAGGTAGCCAGGCCACATTCACTCTGTATTTTCTTACCACTAACAGATGTGAATATAGCTGTGTGAACTAGAGAAAAGGGTTTTTGAACTAGGGAAAGTCCTCCCACTGAGTAACCTGACTCATTCATATTGAAACTGATTGATTGTTCTGAATAAATCATAGGAATATGAAGAAAACAAATCTAGGATTATTTTCATAACCTTAAAACACTGGAGACAGAGACAGACCCACACTGGAGCACTGGACTGAGCTCCCAAGGTCCCAATGAGGAGCAGAAGGAGGGAGAACATGAGCAAAGAAGTCGGGACCACGAGGCGTGCACCCACCCACTGAGACAGTGGAGCTGATCTACTGGGAGCTCACCAAGGCCAGCTGGACTGTGACCGAAAAAGCATGGGATAAAACCGGACTCTCTGAACATGGCGAACAATGAGGGCTGATGAGACGCCAAGGACAATGGCACGGGGTTTTGATCCTACTTAATGTGCTGGCTTTGTGGAAGCCTAGCCAGTTTGGATGTTCACCTTCCTAGATATGGACGGAGGGGGGAGGACCTAGGACTTACCACAGGGCAGGGAACCTGGACTGCTCTGTGGACTGGAGAGGGAGGGGGAGAGGAGTGGGGGGAGGGGGAGAAGGGTGGGAGGAGGGGGAGAAGGGTGGGAGGAGGGGGAGGGAAATGGGAGGCTGGGAGGAGGTGGAAACTTGTTTTTTGTTTATGTTTTTTTTTTCTTCTTTTCTTAATAAAAAAAAATTATTTAAAAAAAAAAAAAAAAAAAAACACACACACCTAAGAGATAACAAGGAAAAGTAAGAATTCAGAACAGAGTGAAGTTATATAAAGGGGAATGGCCTGAATCTTTTGCTTTTGAGCCAGTGGTTCATCTGTAATTCCCTGAGGACTTCAGGAGCAGCTAATGGTTTAATGAGAATCTCGAATCAGTCTATAGAGATCTTCATGTTTCAGTCTATAGAGATCTTCATGTTAACCAACTCTGCTACAAAGAACTGTCCTGTGAGAGTTAGGATATACTAAAATCCTGACTAACTATCTGTTACAAATATTCATATTTTCTGGGAATTTTCATAAAGTTTATATTTCATAGGTGCAATGCCATTTTCAAAAATCAAATCTGTTATCTTTGATTCGCTGTCCATAGCAACCGCCCCCCATCACAAATTTCATCTGCTCACTATTATCTTCAAACTCCTTAAACACCAGTCTCTAGGGACAATCTACAAATATAAACCAAGACTCTTTATGGTGTGAGCTCTGTCTTAGCTCTTTGAAAAGTCTGCCTGTTAGCTGAGAGTGAGACTATTTGTCTCTTGTTATCCCCTGGACAATATGTATATAGCAACTATATACATTGCATTTATATTGTATTATGAATTAGATGTTTTCTGGAGGACACTCATGCGCTACACACAAGTACTGCATCATTTTGCATGAGAAACTTTAGCACTTCGAGATTTGTTTGAGTGGAGTCCTGGAGCCCATCCCCCATCAGTACTAAGGAATGACTCTACTTTAAATTAGTTATGAAAAGTAAATGGTAAGCATAGAAAAGGTTTTTTGTTTATTTTACCTAATGTGCTTGTATTCCATGTAGCATAAAATCCACGACTTTGTCCTAGATGGTTTGTGTTAAAAGTCACCAGAAGCTTGTTGGAACCAGACTGTACTGGCCCTGGGAGTGACCACCCACAGTACCGTCCTATGATGGGTGATTCAGGGTAGCCACCATTCCTGACAGTAACAGAGTCCGCAGTGCAAGTTGGATCCATCTCAAGATGAAAGTCACTAAATGTGAGCTACAGAAGAGAAAAGATGTGATGAGCCACCCCTAGCTTTAGGAGTTTACCTCCCTCCAGGCAGACAAGGTTCTACAAATATTTTCATTTTGTCATAATTCACATTGCTTTGTATTTCTTATTCTTTGATTATTTTTTCCTCTACACTGTTTTCCTTATTAAAAGTTCTCTTGTGAATTTAGAAAGAGTGTATTCTTTTCATGAAGTAGAGTCATTTGAGAGAACCCTAGAAACTTGTTAGGTTAGAATGACAGTTCATATCAATACTGAATTCACCTCTTTCCTGGAGGCTGAATAAGCTTCTACAAAACCTTTTCCTAATTTGAGAAACGATAACAGTCTTCATTAATTGTAGACTAGTAGATAGCAATATCTGTACTCTAAAGCCTACCCTAACCACTTATTTACACACACACACACACACACACACACACACACACACACTTCCATGGTCCAGTAGCCCAGCTGTAAGAACTCACAGTGATGATGTGCCCTTCTGGGGCTTCCAACAGCCAAGAACATTGGGTCCATCTACCATAAACATTTGGATAGTTAGGACTTGAGATCACTCCACTATGACCTGTCTGTATTCCACCACAATCTGAAATGAAATTTGTAAACCTCTAAATAAGAGAGAAGAAAACACTCACATAGCCGAAACAATACTTAATGACAACCATCTTATTTTCTGGTAGAAATATAATCAGCCAATCAAGAAATAAAAATCCGAACCAGAGTAAAGTTAGGGTGGAAGAATTGAAACAACTTAATTAAACCTCTAATAGTAGTCACCAAACAGAATTCCATAGTACAGACAACCTCCACTTAGCAAAAAATAGAGGGTGGTCTTCATTGTAAATGAGAGTAGTTAGCCGCAGTATATAGGTAACAATGTACTGGAGACAAATGAAAAGACATTGCCTTTCCTGAAAACACCAAACCATAGATATATGGGTGACAATCACTTAGGTTTCAAAGAACAGATTATCATAGGAGGTTAAAAAGATGCTACAGGTCTATGACATCATATGATCTGCCATTCAACACAAACAACACTGCTTGTTTGTCTGACTCTTCTTTCAATGGGATGAAAAATAACCAAAGGATAAAAAGTTTTGCACAAGTAGATTATGTTTGAGTTTATTTCCTCCTTCAACCATGCAGTGGGTTGCTGTGGAATAATCTTTCTGCACACCGTGAAGATGTGTTTTTGTCAAGGCACCTTCTGATGACATTAGTACAGAGCTGAATGGCCATTAGTTGGGAAGAAAGAGGCTAGGTGGAACTTCTGGGGACAGAGAGCTCTGGGGAGAAGAAAGGGGGAGTTGCCAAGCAGATGTTGAGAAAGCAGGCTAGGCAATGCAGAGAAAAGGTAACCAAGCCACATAAAAGAACATAGATTAAAAGATACAGGTTAATTTACATTAAGAGCTAATGGCACAAGCCTAAGCTAAAGCCAGGTTTTCATAATTAATAAGAGGTCTCCATGTTGTTTTTTGTGAGCTGGCGGCCCAAAGAATAATCTGTCTTCATTTGGTTATAACACAACAAACAGTACATGAAACTATAGCAAAACATACATTGCTTCAGTCAAACTCCACAGAAAGAAAAGCGGGATTCTAAAATCTGTCAACAAGTACACTCAAACACAGAGGCGCAATGCCAAACAGGAAGTGTGGCAGATCGAGAGGGCTTTATGAGGACATGGTCTCAGGGTGGGGATTAGGGTTCTGGAGATAAGGCAGGAAAAGGAAACAAGACTTTATATTTCACAAAAGAAGCATTGCCACAAGTTTGAAAGGATTGTCATGCTAGTGAAAGGAAGCAGAAAAAAACTCTGGTAACCAAGACAAGCAGTTTTATTGCTCACCTTGGACTGAAATTCTACACATAAATTCGGAATGCCACACATGCATGCAGGTCTAACACAAATTACTATAAATATGCAGTAATCCAAATAAAACAAACTATGACCATATAGGATTTATCCTAAAATGTAAGAATGGTTTACAAAAGAAAATATGTCAATGTAAATTGGGGACCAATTACATATAAAACCAAACCATATAAGACAAAGCAAAAAGACTATAGTTTGAAGAAAACACAATTGTCTACACAGAGAAACCGAGAGAATCAAAGTATTAAAACCATAAGACTACCTCTGAGATAAAGGTAGGTATATAAAAGCCATAAAGTTCTTTTCTTGGTATCCAGTAACAACTGATTAAAACTTAACCTGAAACATTTCATTGAAATTATCAATGAAACTATTATGAGCTAAGACATAAATTTATACAGCTTTATGGGGTATCTATCAGGCTTACCGGTAAAGTTGTATTGTATATGGAATCCAGTATATTCTACACGCTCGTTGGTGACAAAGTGAATCCACACCTGAGGGTAGGGGATAATCAAGGGTACCGCTGGTGCTGACAAGCTGCAAAACTTCTCTATCAGGGGCCCATCAGCATCACCTGATCAAAATAGTATGCCAAGTGACATTACTCACAGGGTTTCAGACAAATATCTTTAATTAATAGGAACAAAATAAAAACAACAAAAAGTACTCCTTGATACATTTCAAACTGTACAGTAGCAGACATTTCAAAGGAAACCCTCTACTGTCTTTGTCAACACATAGAAAAGAGTTCTCTGACACACCCGGTGTAGAGATGCCTGGACCATCGGTGTCAATTTATTCCAATTTACGTCTTCAAAATCACTTTCACACATCTAAACAAAAATGCAATCAACTTCATACCCCTTTAGCTGTGTGCTGTGTGCGGGAGGAAGGGAGATAACGCCAATCGTGATAACAAATACTCTCTTAGGATAAAGGTGATGATCGCCTAAACTTCTCAAGACTCTCCGCTGCATTTGGTCATGGAAAATGAGCAGACTAGTCGGCACTCAGGCCAAGAACTGCCAGGGTTAGGCTGAACAAGCTTCATGAAGATTGCTTTTCACAGAAACCTGATTAACATTTAGAGAGGACCTGGGAAGTGTGCATTTATCTGCTCCCTATTTATCCTGCCAGATGAACATCACTGACCTTATAAATCAATGGAATAGAGTATTTCTACTGTCTGTAAATCAGGGGGAATGAAGAGAAGATTGAATTTCACTGACAGAAACTGATTACATAGCTGTTCCGCTTTATTCTGCGAATGGCCTGGCAACAGGGAGAGGTAGTGAGTGTTTATCAGCGTTTCTTGGAAAGCGTTCCCAAATGATGACTCCCATGTTTATACCCATGTGCCTCACTCAGAGAGCTGGGATGATTCTCTTGGATGAATACCCGGTCTGCCACCCAAGATTATACCAAAGCCCTTCACAAAATCTGTTTTCTGTGCTCTCAAAAGAGGCCATCAGTGACTGGGCAGGTCTTCTCAGTTTTGGCCGTGGTGTACCATTGCCGTTACATATCTCACCACTACATTATTTTATATAAGACTGGAAAGAAATTATCTTTAAAAGTATAGATATGGAACACATTCTTTAACCCATTTGATTTCTTAAATTTTACTTTATATGTATCAAATTGCTACTCAGACTGACAACAGCACTACACTATTATAACCACTACATATTATTTTATAATGTCATTTTCTGCATAGACACAGCTGCTTCTTACTTGCTGTTTAATATCATTTGTGTAGCTACATTAAGATTGTTACTCTTCTCTTTAACTTTCCCTATTTCTCCACAACCCAAAGCTTTAAGACAGACCTTTGCAGAACAGCTTCCTCCCCTAAAATAAAAGGTGTTAAAATAACAGAATGACAATAATAATATAAAATATAACATATACATTATATTATGTATTATAATAATTAATACTATAATATTAGGTAGCTACCACTGATTATTATAGCTGTCCACTTTCAGCTTTCTTTTCTTTTACACTGGGGATTAAAAAGAACACAACCAACATCTGACAGTATAGAACACCTCTAACATTATTTTCCTCCTCTGTCTACTTCTTGTCTACTGGGAAGCAAGTGTCAGTGTGACGGTAGAAGTACCCTCATTAGATCATCTACACCTGAAACCTAAAATTCTCAAGAGAAGTATGGTTCATCAATTATGCTTTGAGCCTTTCGTATCAGGAAACAAATAAATGATAAAAGCTTCCATGCGTTGCTCCACATTGGTACAGTGTGGAAGGTTTTTAACGTCTAAAACAAAAAAAAAAAAAAACAAAAAAAAAAAGAAAGAAAGAAAGAAAAAGAAAAAAAACGAATTGAACAATCTTATTGTGGATCCCGCAAGTTCAGGAAACTCTGCCAGCGTCTGATCAGAGAAAGCGTGGTTCCCAGCCCCAGTGGAGCACACTGACAGGCCAGAGCCTGATCGGGACCAGTGTGGGTGAGCCTTCCACACAGGAGACCTGAGACAGAAACTCTCCTTGTTAAGGTCCCACTGCCTTCACAGTTCTTGGGCCCCATTTCCCATCTGGGAACACAGGATTTCATCTTTGCACCAACAAGGGACTTTTATAACTCATGTGCTAAGATAGTAGCCGTTGTTGTCTCCAGGAACAGGAAGAACGTACAGATAGATGAAAAAACACATTCTTTGAACTCACCCACTCGAAACTCGAGGACATCAAATGCACAGTCCTGGTGACTCTCAAGGGAAAGTCTTACAAAATGGAAGGCAAGGGACGAATTTTCCCGATTTGGATTGCTGAGAGTCCATTCACAGTCTAGGTTGCTTGCATAGTCACGGATTCCGTTATAGCCAGGAGAAGTAAAGTTTCCACCAGAGCTACTCGGAAGAGGTCCACCACACACTAAGGCAAATAAGGCCCAGAGAGAGTAATAAGATTCATGCTGCAACAAACGATTCCAACAATCAAGACCCAGTGAGTGGATAACAAAGACTGCATCACTTTGCTTTTCTAGATGTGGTCAGGCTTATAGGCAAAGAGCATGCCAGCTGTAGGAGGGATGCCTATGGGTCCATGAAGGAAGGATGCACGATGCATAGTTCCTATATTTCCCTTCCAGAATAGAGAAGAAGGCTGTGGGTTGGCTGTGTATCAATATCTCCAAGTTTATACATATTATTCATTCACTATTTAATTTAGAGAAATACCCAAACCACTGCTAGGTCCTAGTGGCTTTTGATGAACAATTTTCTATTTGATCCAGTAATTTATTTGCATCAAATAGATAATATTACACCAGAGTGCCAACAAACTCACTCTTTTTTGATGGTAAGGAGTAATTCTTAAACCAATAAAATAAAACCAATTTTTTAAAAAGATGTATTTACTTCCATTCTTCCTAAAATGCAAAGCCCTTGGATAATGGCAGCAGATATAAAAGGAAGAACGTATTTATAATCCAGGCTGCATGTTGCTTAATTTTGGGATAATCTATATTAAACGCAACCCAGGCTATTATTTTCACTGAACATACATGTATAAGTAGGTGAACAGAAAACAGTAATATGTATTCAGTTGTCTATGGAATTAATTACTCTGTAGTACCGTTACCTAGGAAGTAGGTGTTTTCTTGAATATAAAATAATAAATCAGACACTGTCAGTTCAGAGTCAATCCTAGCAGTGGTATTACATGGAATCATGCTAGGAAGTAATTCAATAAAATTTTGTTGTAAAAAAAAATCATAATGCAAGTGTTTTTCCCCCTGAAATTACAATGGTTGCTTCCCCCACCCCCAAACAGGTTTTCTGTTTGCTCATATCTGTTGCTCTTGTACTAAAGAATGCAGGTGTACTTTTGACCACTGTGGAGAAAACAGAAGGCTTGGCTGCTGGGGGCAGTGTTTGTGGAGGCACTGAGTGAGTCTGACCGAGAGGAGGTACTTTGCAGCATCCTACATTACCTGCATCTTCGTTGGAGGTGTAGGAAGCAGTGAAGCCTCCATATGGCCGGGATCCATCAGTGAAAAATACGACCTTCATTGTGTTTCCAGTAGACTGGAACTCATTGGTTACATTCGCACGGCTGCACAGTTTCTGTAGCTGGGGCGAGTTACTTCTAATGCCATTGAACACCTGTTAGAGAAAATAGTTTGACTTGTAGCTGTGTTGCCTGTGTTACTGAATAGCGCTCAGGAGATCACTGTCTCCGGCTCTGCCTGTGAAGTAAGGATGCCACTGTGCTTTCTTTCACTTACTGACATGCCATTTTCTAATCGGGCCTTGGAAGCTCCAACACACGAAATTAAAGGTTAGGTTTAGGTGATTTCAAGTGCAGAACATTCCTCTTCTCTAAATAACTTGAAAAGTACCTTTAAGTGGTTTTTCTTTTTTGCTTTTAATTAGGTGTCCTTGTGAGAATCTGGGTGTGGCTGTGTGCATGTGAGCTCAGGTGCTCGCAGAGGCCCGAAGGCCAGGGCCTTGGATTTGCCCAGAGCTGGAGTTACAGATGGTTGTGATGGCACAGAGTGTGTGCCTGGAACTGAACTCCAGTTCTCTGCAAGCCTGGCTTACGTTCTTAACCCCTCAGCCCCTTAAAAAGCAGTTTAAAAAATAAAGCGATCTTTGTGTAAATATAATGGCTCTTTCTGATTATTTATGGATTCAAAGCTTCTATATTCTTTGTCATTTGACTTTACTATTTTTTAGTTTTTAATTTTGAGACTATAATATAACAACCAATTGGTGTGCTTTTACTCTTTTGACTTTTAAAAACTGTATTTTTACTGGTATCAAAATACAATTAGTAACTATGTCTGCACAAAGCCTTGTGAACACTTTCCAGAGTTCAGAAATGTTTCTAAAGAAATAATTAGCAATTTACTCGGTGATTGATATTCTTAATCTTTAAAAGGATTTGAAAGGCTCACAATTAGAAACATCAGCTTAAAAGCTTTGAGGAAGTAGGACATGTTCTACTCCAAGGGACGCAAGCTTTTCCAGTTACTGTAATTAGCGGCTGATTGTAGCTCTTTGGAGGTTTCTGGTTTAAAAGGCCTTCCAGCGACAAGACCAGAGGAAATGTTCCCATCATTTCTTGTGTAGTTACAAAGCCAGACTCTGCTAATTGCCTGCTCGGGTTATCTTATCTGATTATTACCATGCCCCCCCTCTCTCAGGCATGGACTAGCACTCCATTTTTCCAAAGGCAGACAGTAGAGTACAGAGATTTGTAGTTTGCTGAAATTCCAAGAACTAGAAATCTTTGAATTTGGGTTCAAATTCCAATGTCAAACTACAAAGCAAAGCAACAGAAGACAATATCTATTTCATGCTACTATGAACAGGAATGGATAATGTGTTCTCAGAAACAAAAGATCTTAGAACTAGTTACAAGGCTGATGGGACACATTGGAGGCAATGATCAATGATCTTTGTTGCCTCTTTGTGGGTCTGACCCTGGCAAAGAACTGAAGTGATTAGAATATGTGTAGTCATCCAGTTAGTATATGAACTTCTTTATCCACTTAGAAGCCACCAGAGTGTGAGCTCCTGTCTTATCCTCTAACGGCTTTTGTAATCAGAAACTGCAAGCCCCAGAAGACACAAGGCAGGAGCAGGCACATGACAGTCCAAACAAGGTATGAGCTGTTATGAGCAGGAACAAAATTGGGCATTGGTCTCATGACCCCCACACACTGTGTGGGTGCACACGCCTTTCATTTCCTCCCTGTGAGTCATCAGATTGGTGGCTGGATTTGGAAGAGCATCAAGTTCAGTCCAGCTGGGTGTGGTGCTTAACGAGCACAGTATGCCTGAAGCTCCCCCTGCCACTTGCAGATTTTAAGCTTTCTGTCCTTTTCGGATAAGCATTCCAGTACACAGAGGGTGGGCAAAGGCAATTCAAACACTTGTTTGGAATAAAGGGAGAAGAATAAACACCAACACATAAACATATCTTAAAGAAACAGAATTTGAACATCCTCCTACAGGAATGAATTCCCAAAGTGGTTCCTTCATGGAGTTTCCTCTTCCCGTAAGAAAGGTCTAAAGCCGTGATATTTGCAGCGCACTAATTACATGTCAAGGTCTGTATTAGTTACTTCCACAAACTCCAGTTAGCAGGGCCAAGTACGTGTGAGAGCTGTCAATCAGCTTTTGCACACTTTTCTTAAATAGGAATGAAATTCAACCAGGTCTTTGGGGAAACATCTAATATGAAACACAGAGACCCATATAAATGGAGGTGGAACCTGAAGGAAACAATAAGAAATTATGATATTACATGCATTCAATGATTAAGGTACAGCAGGAATCGTATACGTCCTCAAAAGTTATCATCCACACTCATGTCCTTAGGGAATACAAGCACATATGCCTCACCAAAACACAGGAAATTGCCTGAGAAAGGAAATGCACAGCATCATGAAGCCAGGTGGCCAGTCCAGAAGGGAACGAAGAGGCTACAAACATGACGATGCGGGAAAATCCCCAAACAATAACTCCCACCAGGCTTGCTGCAGGTGCACATGAATTTGCAGGATACTAGTGATAAAAATAGACACGTATGCCTTTGGTAGAAGATGTGTAGAACAATTAGTGACTAACACCCATAAAACGTAAAAATAGTACAACTGTTGTAACTGTTAGTTGAAAAGGCAAAAGGAAATGTGGCCACGGCATATTGCCTGGCTTAACTTGAATGCAGTTTCTATAATCACCCAGGCCATGACTGTGGAAGCTCTGACAGGTTTGTTTTGTAGGGAGATTGGCAGAATTTGGGAACTGTGGGTTTCCTATGTGCACTTCTCAAGGGAGGGAGCTAATTCCTTAGTTTCTACAGTAAGAGGTGGGTCAATGACATCCAAGACCAACTGGAGAGGTGGAGAATAGGAATGTTAGCTAGATACAATGGCAGAAGTGCTACAAGAAATAGTTAGAATCCCAGAGAGTAGATACATCTGGCTTCAGCGATTAGGAGTAGAGAGGTCACAAGTCGGGTCTTGATTTGCAATCTGTGACCATTAGAATCAATCTTATTCCATTCCAAAGCTGAGACTGCTTTTATCTTTCTTGTAGGTCATGTACAGTCTGTGGTGGTAAAATTCCTAACAATCATTGGATCCAACATCATAGACATTAGTTTCACAGGGCAAACACCCTCAGTTAACCCTCAAAAATAATTATGAAATTTTAATGATAGGTGTGTAGAATGTAAAAATTAGGTATTTTTTGTTTTCTGACCTTCTAAGATACTGTTCACTTAGCTGCCATTATATTTAATTGGAAAACATTTTAAATTAGTTTTCAAGGGAATTTATATTTCTTAGTTAAACTACATAAATTTATGTAGGAGCCGGGGAAACATACAACACATAAAAATATGGTACACTGGGTCTGTTTAACCTTTTTTTCTCTGTTTTCCTTGTCTATATGTCCATATAATAAGTAATAGGAAAAATGTTTCTATATAACTAATAACTATGGGTCACAAAATGGCTGTGTATAAAGGAGCCTGCCACCAAGTCTAACCTTTACAGGAATGCTGTAGCATGTGAACACCCGTAAACATACAAGCACAATAAAGATACTAGTAAAATGTAGTTTTAAAATTAACAATCATTTGGTGGGGATGTTTTCAGTTACATAGAATGCACAAGTCCTGGGTTCAATCCCCAGCACCATATAAACCAGATGTGTGGTGCATACCAGAAAATACAATACTCTTGAAGTGCAGCGGGAGGATCAGAATTTCAAGGTCATCCTCTGCTACCTACTGGGTTCTAAGCTAGCCTGGGCTACTTGACATCTTCTTTAAAACAGACAAACAAAAAATAAAAACAAGGAAAAAAGAAAGAAAAAAAATAAGTAAAAAACAATAAAAGACAGAAAAAAGAGAGAGAAAGAAAGGAGAAAACAAAAACACAATGCAGCAATCCCTGGCTCTCAAACATAAGGAAGACACATAAGTTCCATACTGAGTGTCTGGGAAAACATTTGGTACTTTAGATACTAGCACTGAGACAATAACCTGATGGCTGACTCAGGAAATTTGAGCGTAACAGAAGTGATGAGGGGGTGTCATGGGGAATTTGAGAGTAACAGGAGTGATGAGGGGGTGTCATGAGAAATTTGAGGGTAACAGGAGTGATGAGGGGGTGTCATGGCAGGCTTCATCTTTGGAATTTACTATTCAGCAGCAAAAAACTAAACTGAAAACAAAAGTGATTCTTAATTTCTTTCAAGCCGACAATGTTATTTCTATAATTCATTCATCAAGCCTTTATCTTCATGAGCATAGGCCACTGGGGATTTACTGAAGGAGACAGAGTGCTGGCCCTCCTAGAGCTGGCATGAAGTGCTATGAAATGACAACACAGGGAAGGCCAGGTGAAGGTGTGGGTCTTCATGTAGGGTCCTAGTGAAGCGATGTGGGTCAGTCACTAGAGCAGAGATCCAAAGGAAGTAAAAGACAACCAGGCAGCCATCTCGAGAGAAACAGTCTAGGTAGAGGCCATAATCAACCATTACAGTCTGATATTGGAGCCGGTTAGCATAATCAAGGGATAGAAGAGAAGCTAGAACAGCTGGGTCATAGGAGTGGAGGAGTTGGGGACAGGTAAGATGGAGGGGTACAAGAGGGAGGACCAGCAGGTCCTGTCTGCCTGTGTGGGTCTTGTTAGGATTTGGGTTTCATCTGAATGAGATGAAAGATGATTTCTCAAGGAGAAAATGACATGCCGTGATTAAGCATTTCTTTCCCATTGCTTAGGATTGAACCCAGGGCTTTATATATGCCAGGCAAAGTTCCTACCACTACCATACTCTCCTATCCTCAACACAGTTCTGTTGCGAGTGTAAACCATGATTCTGGCTGCTGTGCTGAGAATGTGGATGACAAGGCTAGAAGCAGAGACCACCTGGGACGAATGGGACAAACTGAGTGAAGAACAGTGAAGTAGCAGTGGGCAGACAGACGTTAGAGCTGGCATTTTCTAAGGCACAACCAATGGCCCCTGTGTATGGATGGTGTAGGAACTACAACTGTGGAGCCCCAAAATGTGAGCCTTTTCCACCTTGTTTGTCTGAAGGTCAGAGAGTTTGAGCTTGCTCCAAGTTGTTAACAACAAGTGTGTGCGGCTACACACCCTGACCTGGGTGTGGTCACTTGGTGCTTTGGACGCTAAGATGCCCCTACAGGTAGAATCACTCCACCGTGGCCAAGGGTCATAGAATTCAAGTACACTTTTATTCCCTCTTTTGAATTATGAGGTTTGACCAAAGGAGTATGTGCCTTCAGGATACTTGGTCTAGGGTGGGTTCACTGCCTAAACAGCAGAATGCTTTTCTCAAGAGTTGATGATGTGATGTCTCAAATATTAAAGCAAGTAATAATCTGGTTGTCCTTTGTATCATGTTAAAATGGTCTTTTGTCTTCTTCCCCTTTTTACATTGGGGTACAAAAGCATGTGGAAAATTAAAGGCAGGCGATTTCCTCTCGGTACTATCCTATGTTTCTGTTTTGTTATTTTCACTCACGTCTTCGTTCTCATTACTATTTCACTAATCCCCATGCCCCTGCCCTGGTAAGAGGTGTACTCGTTGAAGCTGATCTCTTATATACAACTCCAAAATAAACACCAACAATGTTTCCCTCAGTCATTAGAAATATTATTTAGTAAGATAAGGAAGACTGAAGAGTCTAGGCATGGTGGCACACGCTTTTAATCCCTGAATTTAGGAGGAAGAGGCAGGTGGATTTCTAACTTTGAGCCTAGACTGGTCTACAGAGCAAATCCCAGGGCAGCCAGGGCTATACAATGAAACCCTATCTTAAATACAAAACAAAGCAAAACCAAAAAGACTGAAGAAGGGAGCAGGATGAGTAGAGAAATATACTAACATTAATTCCATTTGGTAGTCTATTAGTCTACGCACAGTTATATCAATAAGTACAAATACGTATACACAAAAATTGTTGGTACACACACATGCACACATATACAGTCAACACACTTCCCAGTCAACAACACATTTGTTGTTCATACTCATGGGTCTCATTTGCTTTCTTCCACTAAGGGAAACTAATAATGCTGAGGGCATGTTGAAGTTGGCAACACGGCAGGCTTCCTACCCAGGGTCCCTCAAGACCTCTGGCAGAGAATGAGCTTACATAGGAACACTCATCTGCTTAAGCCTCGCTGGTCCTTGTGTTGAGACCAATGAAGTTTGCCTGTGTGCTTAGCCATGACCTTATTCACTTTTGTTGTATTTAATGATAGTGTGCTCTGAAAACTTATCCATTGTATGACGTTTGTGCATGCAGTGACAGATGACCATCTCTGAAAGCAGTTAGTGGTGATTTTGTTCTATCCAAACTATATAGACTTGGTCTGAAATGCAGTTGGATAGGTGGTAACCATTTGATTGAGTTTTCATATTACTACTTCCAGTGAATACACTCCACATACAACAAAACACAGTGCCCATCCTGGAGAGAACACTTACTATGAGGTGCTCGTTGTTGCAGGATGGAGAGCTGCTCAACCTCAAGTTGGTAAAGGTCAGGATGACCCTCCTGCCTTCGGGTACAGTGATTGTCCACTCGCAGATCCAGGCATGAGGATTTGGGTTTGGGTAGTTGGGAGATGTAAATCTCCCAGTAGGGCCATATAAGTTCTCACCACACACTAAAAGACAGAATGAAGAAATTTAATCAAAATATCTTTCAGAAGGAACATTTTAAAAATTATCCATTCAGGCAAATTATTGGTCATATTTTTGTCTCCACATGTATGATAATACTTAACTATATTCATCTCTTGACTTCTTATATTCACATCTGTATTCAGTTCTTGGTTCTGTCAATACTTGACATTTGATTTCATGGGAAACAGTCCACTGGCGCATTTAAATCGTTATTAGAGCCCAGGAAGTATGAAAGACTAATAAATATAGCAAACTTAGGAAGGCTAAAGTCATTATTCTGTTTTTCAACAGGACCTTTATTTGATCCGCGTTCATCGGGGTATTTAGGAATGTGAGTTCTCAAGAGTTCTAGGGCATTACAGTGTACCAATTTCTCAAGATGGGTTTTACAGATAAGCCACGTCTCCTCGCTGCATCTCTCATGATTCAAGTTACTTTCCCTTATGACATTTAATTCAGCTATACGTTTTCATTAATTGGTGACTGTTTAATTAGTATCCACCTTCCAACTTCTCATAAGTCAAGAAGGCAGAATCACATTTTCTTTTTCCCATTCTTATATCAGTGTCCAGTGCAGCACCTCTAAACTATTAGTACCCTTCTGATAAGTCATTGAACTCACCTTCTCTGCTGGACGTAAACTGCAGCCTAAATCCTGAGGCGGTGACAGAGTCATCTGTGACAAACCTGACTGAAGCAACATTGCTAGAAGTGTCAACACTGCTAGGAATGGAGTTTCCACAATACCGGCCCAAAGTATTTCCTGTAAGAGTCAAATAATTAATTATGTGCATGCCCAGGTGGCTTATTTCTGTTAATGCTTATATAAATTGTTTTGCACGAACAAAGAAAACCTTAAAAGACAATCTTTTGTCCATGAAGAAATGGCAACCACTGTTATGAAAATCAGGAACAAAAGTCAACATATTCAAATATATGCAGATGTATAAAGAATGGAGCCAATTAGGGTAAGTCTTTCTCAGCCTGATGAGGAAGGCTTGCGAGCATGGTTATGACACAAGTGCCTCTCACACTGTTATATGATATACACCTCATTCCCCTCTCCGAATGCTTCAGGAGACTCCTCGGGTAACCACATGTGGCACATTGGGAATGCGCAGGAGGATGCTGTCCCCATACATGGCTCCTTCCGTGTGCTCTCCAAAACAATCACAGAGCGGCTTTAGCAATCATGAACATCCATTGTAATCCATTAGAAACATGGAAAAGGACTGCTAGTCTTGCTCAGAGCTCATGAACCTGCATTTTTCTGATGACATCGGACACACCTTTGCCTTTCTCAAAAGCAAAGATGCTTCAGATCTTGAACAAATTGGTTAAGAAGTAAACACATCCCCAAAGAAAGTAGTATTTCACTAACCAGCGGTATGGTTTTCCCAGATCTCCACAAAGTCTTTTGTACAACCAGGGGAACTCTGAAGATTAAAATCTTCAAAACGGATGGTGAGGTAGTGTCCTGGGAGGCCCCGGAGATGCCACTGACAAACCAAATTGTTTGGATACGAAAGGGTCGGGTATCCAATGCTCTCGATGACCCCACTGTCCCCCGAGATTGTTCCTCCACACGGGGCTACAAAACACACACACACGAATGATATTCAATTATGGATTATTTTTATGATTAAACCAGTGTAATTTAAAACTTTTAGGAGCCAAATTAATATTAACAGAAGTTGTAAAATTTGAAAATGTTTGCTTAAACTTTCCTGATTATTTGAAATCGACTTTGGATGGAAAGAAAGAGACGCCAAGCCTACTCAGTACGAGAAATGGAAGATGGCTCCGGAAAGTCAAATTCTGCAACGTCACATCCATTCTCTTAGGACAGCATGTAAGAGCTATTATGTGTATGTAAATTACATCCAGGAAGCAACTGGAAGTTTAATAAGGCCTGCCTGGTATCTTCTACTGCTGATTCCAAATACAATCTACACTCTTCTGGAAGGGGAAAGGACTGGCTGGCGACTGCTGGTGTCCACCTTTCTAGGTTAAATTCAAGCACATACTGCATTGCAGTACAAGGTTTCTTAGAGCTTAAAAACTTCTATTCAGTTATTGTTTATCAATGGATATGATAGCTACATTAACCTACATACAATATACCTTAGGATACAAGGTAAGTTGTGCAGATTATATATTGTTAAATCTAGGCTTTCTGAGCTTTTGCTGATTTACATACTCTTTTTGAGACTTCAGATCCACCAGACATATATGATACATGGTATTATATACTTGGAGTGAACCTTAAATATATGTGTTTATGCCTCATTTTTTGAATAAAGAAACCAAACTCCAAGGGAATACTGTGCTTTTCATTAAGTGACTGGCGTAGCATTAAGATTTGGAAGGAAAAGTCTGGACCATCTCATGGATGCTGTTTTGTGTTCCAAGTCATTGTCCAAGTGCAGTGGTTGGATCACTAAGGAATTTTATTCTTTGCAAGGGTATTGTACTTATTTCATGGTAAGAGAAATAAAGCTTGATATAACTGAAAATACTTTTTATACACAAGTTAGGAAAATATCAAATAAAATACGAATAAAAATTACATTTTAGCATAATACAAAGTAACTTAAACCTGGTGATGACATTATGAGTTTATGTGTAACCTTCTTCTTCCTAGTCTTAAAATTAGGCAGATGAGAGGCATGGTTAGGCTTCAGTGTTTCCCTGTACCATTGCTTTCCTAGTTGAAAAGAAAGCATTACCTATAGAATACTTGGCCTTGAATCCCATGTAGCTGGACCCACTCTCAGTGTGGAATTTCAAGTACATAAGTTCTCTTGAGGATACCCAGTTGCTAGGCAAAGAGCTCCCACACAATTTGGAAAGCAGCGGTGCGTTTGAGTCAACTCCATCACGCAACTCAAGGTAGCTCGAAGAACAGCTAGCAGAAAAAAATTAGGTTGACAAAACCAGTTACTTTGATTTATTTTGTCAGTCAAGACTTCTTTCTTCAAGGACAATGTTTAATCATCATTTCTGTAATATAAGACAACATGACCGAGTCTCCTTAAGCTTCATGGCATTTTTAAATGCCATATTTTTCCTAACGACAGTACAACCTTCCGTGAGTTCCTGAAGAAGACAACTTTTTATACTGGGAGATAGTTATTTACATATTTCATATTTGTCTTATAAACATAAAAGTCATTTTAGATGGACTATGGATTCAACTAAAGGAGAATTTGTCAGAATGATACTTGAATATATTTCACATGAGAAAGATCAGCTTCTCTTGGAAGTCCCATGACTTTGGCTACTGAGGAGCACAGGTACACTCTCTACGTCCATAAAAGAAGACAAGCTTTTACTAATGTTTCCTAATAAAGTTAAACTAGAGAGTCCATGCTAATTCCTGGAAAAACAAATTGTGTTCAGTATCTAAAAACAATACTGGGGAATTGTAGAGTACTTGTTCAGTTGTTTGTGACACTGGTGGCCTCTAGTGTCATGCCACCTAATTTCTTATTTGTTAAGCAAGTATTTATTATTTGTGGCACTTAATATGAGGTTGGAGAAAAAAATATTTATCTCTCAGAGATTGTACTTTTCCTGTGGAAGAAGAACAAATGACATCAATCTCAAACAGTCACCCTCAGAGTCTCTTGGAGGATGTGTTGAGGGTCAGGAGGAGAGTAGCTGCCAGGCAAGGATTTGAGGCTTCAGACACTTACTTATCTCTTTGTCTCTACATTTTACTGGGCAGTGGGTACCACAGAGCAAAGAAGACATAAGATGTCTTGAGACATGACAGCTGAAATAATATTAACTTTGGGGTGGAGGAACTTAAGTGTAGGTGACCTACCTGGGTGTTTCTTCAATATGGAATTGATCTTCAAATTGGAGCTGTATACTTTTCCCAGAAGGAGCTTCTAAGATCCAAATGCATTCAACATTCTGGGGATAATTAGCAGGGTAGTTGGGGGAGGTCACGTATCCATCAGAATTGGCATCATGAATGTAGATATCGCCCCCACAGGCTGTCAAGAAACAGTTAAGTCAATCTACGGTCTGATGAATGAGAACATAATCAGCTACCATAACTGTTGTGTACAGTCAGCTTGTCTTTACTTGTCCTCTCAATTTTATCTTTTATCAGAATTATCTTCATGTTCTTTTTAAGCAAGTAAATCCCAGCATTCTTATAAAACAAGCCACCATGTATGTCCCTCTTTATTCTGTCAAACTATGTATTCTTCTACTTTTGTTAGGTTGGGCATTTAGTTTTGAAATGTGTATATGTGCAGGGATTGATTTTGCTTGTTTGTCTGTTTTTAAATTTTAATTTATTTTTTACTTTATTTGTATGGGTGCTTTGACTACATATGTGTCTGTGTACTACATGCACGCCTGGTGCCATTTGAGGCCAGAAGAGAGCATCAGATTCCCTGGAAATGGAGTTGCAAACAGTTGTGAAGCATCATATGGGTGCTGGGAATTGAACCTGGGTCCTCTGGAAAAGCAACTAGTGCAGCTAGTGCTCTTAACCGCTGACCCATCTCTCTCGCCCATTTGTTTGCTTTTTGAGAGAGTCTTGGCTAAGCCCCAACTGTCTATGTCACTGGGACTGCCTTGAATTTCTCAATCTCTTATACCCATCTCCCATGAACTGGGATTATAGATACATACCACGATGATCAGATTGTCTATTTGAAATGAAAATTTTATATTTCACTAAAGTTAACAAAATTATTATGCAAAATATTTGCAGCATCACATGAACACGTAAACTGAAGCTATACAAGGCTGACTGGCTGATTAGAACTTCTGGGCTTGCAGAGCTGGGCTATTGTAGTCTGGAGTCAAATCATCTTGGGCTGTCTTCAGCCTCCTTAATAGTCATTTATTGTCCACATGTGTTCGATCTAACATCCATCTTCATGGCTATAAGGTAAATCCTTTTGAAATATAATAGTAAATCTTTAGCTTTACCAACCCAAAGGCTAAGAATGTCATCATGAGCACCTGAGGCCAATAGAAATTTCCTTTATTTGTTATGAGCCACCTGCCCGTTGTTCCCACCAATGTATATGAAAAGTGCCTTGAACTAAGACTCTCTTTTTTTCCGTTACTTTGAAGGTTTCCTGAAGTCATTACTATGTTGGAACATAGCATTTGTGGATAGCCTGATTCTGTTTTCCCAGATGATGGTCATTCATATTTGGAATCCAGAAAAAATTCTGTATTCACTTTTATATGAAAACTTCAGCATCCGTAAATGCAAACCCATCAGGTAGTCAAGTGAGGAAGTAAGCAAGCAGTTACAAATTCTCATTGAAAGCTCAGATCAGCAAGCTTTCACTCACTGCAGGCCTGTGATCTCAATATGTTATAAAATAATAAACAAGCAAACCTAAGCAGAGCTGGGAAGATGACTCACTGGGCAAAAACATTTGCTATTCAAAGCTTATGAAGTTAAAGGGATGCATCTGTAACCCCAGAACTAGAGTGAAACAGGAAGAAGAGCCGGGAGAATCTCTGGATGCTTGACCAATTGAAGTACACAATTGTGCAGTGGCAAACAGCAAAAGAGATTCTGCCTCAAAAACAAAGAGGACATTAAGGACTATTATTCTAGATCACGGTTCTCAACTTGTGGGTTGAGACCCTTTGGGGGGGTAGAATGGCCCTTCTCCAGGGGTCACCTAAGACCATTGGAAAATACAAATATATACATTAAGATTCATCACAGTAGCAAGATTACAATTATGAAGCAGCAATGAAAACAATTTTACGGTTGAGGTCTCCACAGCATGTGGAACTGTATTAAAGGGTCGCAGCATCAGGAAGGTTGAGAACCACTGCCCTAGATCATCCTCTGATTCCGCACATGTACCTCATATGCGAGGTATTTGCTTGTATTGGAGATGGAGTCTTTTTATGCAGCCCTGGCTGGTCTGCAATTCACAACATGACCAGACTGACCTTAAACTTGTAGTCATCCTCCTGCCTCTGCTTCCTGAGAACTGGGAGTACAAATAATTTACTCCTTTCTTTCAGATTCCCTTCTACCACACAAAACATGAATTCATTTATGGTTGTGTTCTTCATCTTCAGAGAATGTGGTTCAGGGATTTCAGGATGAACAGGGTCAGTCTGGTGCTTTGTGTGCACCTAGTTCTTACGCATGCTCCTCCATCCCTTCTCTCCACTTCAACCTCCAAGTGACCCGAAACCACTGAATACCTTACTTATATCATCTTTCAACATGGCCTCTTCCCACCTTCTTGCTGACATTGCCTTAGTTTAGGACATAACAGCTTTTCCTGAATTACTCTTTCATTTGGGTTCTTACTACGTTGATGTTTCTGTTTTGGTCCAGCCATGACACATTGGATTTAAATCTTTCATTGTCTCCCCAAAGCATCTGGTAATACCTTATCCTTAGGTCTTACTACTGGCCCTTAGCATTGTGACCCACATGTGGCTCATCATCACATTCACCTCCTTTTGACCTTGTTCTCCACCATACTAATTTTTTGCAAAACCGTGAATTGTCTTCTAAAGCTGAGATGTCTCATGTTGTTGCATTGTTCTTTGCTGAAGTATAAAACTCTGTTCTCTCTGTTTCTTCTCTGATCCCATCAGTTGGATAGATGCTTCTCTCTGTGGTTACAGATCCTGGAGCATTTCTCCATCTGGAACTTACTATGTTGTACAATAACTGTCTCTGCTTATCTGTCTCTTTCATTGTATGGAGCCTCTGGATGGAACTCAGTAATGCGTGCAGGGTGAAGCTCTTTCTAAATGTTTAGCTAACTAATTAACAAGCCATTTAATCAGGTGAGAATAAAAGACATTTAACACAGTGCCATAGAAATCTCAATCAACTACAGCAAAGAGAAGTCTCTGGGGAAAGGTGGTAAAAAGCTCAGGAAGGGATGCCAAGAGCTATTCATGCAAAACATAATTTAAGACACGGGAAATGGTATGAGGTAGACACGATGGGAAGAGCCAGGGAAAAGTCTGGCTTTTGTAAGTAGGAGGAGACAGGCAAAGCATAACCATATTGCTGGGGCTACCCCAAAATAGTTTTTAAAACCAAAAGACCTTTGTTTGATCTTAATATTAAGGACAGTCATGTGTGTAAGGAAAGGCAGGGACATGACAATGACCACTGGCATAGATGCATGACAGGTGGGTCTAGAAAGGAACTAAGAAGAAAAGACACTTAATACAACAGAACCGCTACAGAGTTAAGATTAATCCGAGCATTGACACAGTAGGAAAGTGGGTCCTGCAGGGAGATCAAACCACTGTGAATACCAACATGAAGACAGTGATGTAAGAGAAAATGCCAGCCTCAATCAGCACTGCAGCTGTCCTCAGAGCTGTTAAGAAATTCCTGTACATCAGAGCTTAATGCACTATGAAGTGACTGAACACACTGCTTGTCCTGGGCCTTGCTAATGTTATTAAATGCTTTCGGGGTAATAATTAATATATATTTTCATTTCTTTCTTTTTTCCTAAATAAAAAAAATGATCATAGCATTCTGAACTCTCTCACAACTGAGATAAAGTGTAATAAGACAGACGATTTCTATTGGGCATGGTGGTATGTGTTTATAGTTCTAGTATTTGGGATATCAAGGCAGAAGGATCAGGGATTCAAGGGTCTTCAGCTATACAGCGAATTCCTGGCTACCTTGGACTGTATGAGACCCTGTTTGAGACAGCAGCAGCAGCAGCAATATCAGCAACAAGAACAAAAACCCATGGTCCCATTAAGATCAATGTACCTTTTGAAGCATATTTGAGAATCTGGGACTAAGATCACATAATCATTCAAGATATTGAATTTTGGGAGACAAATTTTTAGTTGTGCTGTTTACCCTCCACTGACATTTAGTTAAATGCTATTAAAAAGTAAATGTTATAAAAATCAAAGCATCCCAGTAAAACTAAATACAAGTATAATTAAACATAAAAGTAAGGGTGATTACTTAACGATTGCTGCTGTAATGCAATAATACACAAGTAATAACTAAGTGAGTAATAATAGAATCATAGGTTCACTACAAACGAAAAACAATGATGATGAAGAAGAGCGATCAAAGCCTTTACTATAGTAAAGTAACTAAGTTTAACTTAGACATTTCATCATGGAAAGGGGCCCATTAAGATTAGTTCATTTTCCACACATTTGCCAGTAATTGGAAAAAATAAACAAGACAAAACCAATAGCTTGGAAAACTCAAGGCCTTATTTTACTTACCTGAAAAGTAGAAATAACTATAATATACTTTCATTTAAAAGCATCCTGCTGAAGAAAGAGTTAATGTACGTAGCATACTCTAAGTCCTAGATTGATCAAGACCTGTTCTTGTTAATACTAACACTTTAACCTAAGAAAACCTGGCATTTTCCCCTAAAATGTGTATCAATAAAAATCAAACAATCTCAGGAAAAATATAAAGCTCTCAGAGGAAATACTTACCTAAACTCTTTGCCTCATATCTGATCTTAAATCCTTGCCCGCTGTTACTATTATCAGAAATGAACTGAACAAACATTTCGTTGTCTGAGGTGAACAGGGTTGATGGAGGATAAATTCCACAGAAGCGACCATTTCCTCCAGAGGGTCCCAAGGGTGGAGAATGGATATCTGGTCCATTTCTTAGCTGGAAAGAGATTAAAATTGTGCAAATTATATTCCAAACGAATGTTAGAAGTCCTACCAATTTATATACTAAGAATGTTAAATTAAGTCTGCAGAGACGGTTAGCTACAAAGAGTAACAAGCGTGACCTACCACCAAGTAATCCCCCTGGCTGCAAGAAGAGTCTCTATTTTGAATCTGGAAAGGCTGCTCAAAATGGACAGCGATGGTCAGACCACTCTGGACCAGAACATGCCAGGAGCAGTTGAGG
This sequence comes from Microtus oregoni, assembly GCF_018167655.1. NCBI lineage: Eukaryota > Metazoa > Chordata > Mammalia > Rodentia > Cricetidae > Microtus > Microtus oregoni. Next base: position 23,069,591 of record NW_024543094.1, read on the forward strand.
TTGGGAATGTAGAGGTCTGGGTACTTGGGCGATGTGATAATCCCTCTGTCTGCATGCAAATATCCACCACAGCCTTCCCAAGAAGAAAAAGAAAAGTAGGTTATTTAAATGATATTGACACTGAGGTGTTTATGCTTCTCTCCCTGTCCCCGCTCCCACCCCCAACTGGGGATTTTTCAAAATGTAAGCAACAGAAGAGAAAGTTGAAACTAACGGGGATCAAAGTATGAGAAATGTTTAGAGGCACAGTTACTGAATGAGCACACACTGTTGGATACCCACAGTGAGGTGGTTAAGATTTGAGTCATGGAGAGAAGACCATTTACTTTCACAAAAGCCGGCTTTCCAGAGGTAGAAGAAACAAATGTATACTCTGTGAAACAGCAGTAAGTCCAAGAAAGAAAAACGAAGGGATGAGGGGGTAATGTACTCTGTGCTCAGGAAGTTAGAGAGGTAGATGTCTGGGCAGAGACCTGGATGGAATAAGGAATCAAACTGGCTGAGTTTAGGGAAGATGAACAATGCAATCCAGAGAACAGTACAAAGACCTGATGTGGTAAGTGGGGTGTCACTGGGACTTGGACTAGACAAGGCAGCATGAACAATCTCAGAAAATAGCTTGGTGAAATTATGTAAGAAGCAGAGTAGACTTATTCTTCTGTGTAAGAATGGAAAGGCTTTGGAGATCATCTATCGGTTTGGTGTCTATCCATCGGTCTATCTATCTATCTATCTATCTATCTATCTATCTATCTACCTATCTATCATCTATCATTTATCTCTCTATCACCTATCAATCATCTATCTATCTATCTATCTATCTACCTACCTACCTACCTATCTATCATCTATCTATCTATCTATCTATCTATCTATCTATCTATCTATCTACCTATCTACCTATCATCTATCAGTCATGTACTATCTATCTATTTATCTATCATCTATCAATCATGTACTATCTATCTATCTATCTATCTATCTATCTATCTATCTATCACTTATCTGTTTGTTTGTTTGTTTGTTTGTGTATCTATCTAAGGAGATGAGCTATAAAGATTTTAGACATTGAGAGTTGAGAAGAGTGGTGGAGCAGGCCTTAAGTTGTTACTGTCAAGTACTAGGCAGCCTGCTATCAAATAAATGAAGAAACTGCATACGAGTTAGATTGCAGAGGCAGATGATTGGGCTCTAATTCAAAGCTCACCCACTATCCCCTGCACAGCTTGCTTCTACTGAGTGTAAGGTAGATCATTTTCCTTTGATTACCCCATTCTTACAAAAGCTACATATAAACAGGGAAGAAATTACTAGATTAATTTTAATATTAGGTTAATAATTCATTTTAAAATTAAAATTTTCTTTCCATATTCCATAGACAATTTCTTTAATGTTAATCTAGCTTGACTTCAAAGTTATTATTAAACTTCACACGCTGTCAAGTATTGAGAAAACTCAATGATATGACACATTAGAGCATTTCATATACTACACACATCCTCTGACTGATCAAGTATCTATTTCAAGAGCTACAGGTTCGTTCTATCAAGTGGCTGATTTCAACCAAAACCTTTATGAAGGTGTCTCTTGCTTCATGTTTACTGGTTGTTTCTTAAGCTGAATACAGCATGTATCTATAATTCCTTAGCAGGGCTATGAATATGTGTTATCTTTTAGTTCTAACCCTTAGTTCAGGTGAAAGGTATTTTAAAGATCTTTTCCTTGTGTCTACCATGAGCACCCCTCTTACAGAAGGTATCACTCAGACATCTGAGGGTAATAGACACTCTGTACAACTAGACAACTCTAGTTTGTATGAGGACTTGGTACCCAGCACCCTGATGTAGCAGAGATTTGTGACTTTTGAATTATAACTTGTGTCCTTGTATAAGTAAATGAGATGAGTAATTAGGGAGAAAGCCAAGAGAAGAGAAGAGAAGAGAAGAGAAGAGAAGAGAAGAGAAGAGAAGAGAGGAGAGGAGGGGAGGGGAGGGGAGGGGAGGGGAGGGGAGGGGAGGGGAGGGGAGGGGGAGAAGAAGAGGGAGAAATAAAAGGAAAAGACAGAGAAGAGGAGAGAAAGAATTGAGACAAGAGAAGAGAGGTAGAGGAAAACAGGAAAGGGGCAAAGAAGGGAGGAGAAAAGGGAGAGAGAGGAGTGGGGGAGGAAATCGAACGGCAAATGTGTGACTTCATTACTCTTGTGAACGGAGGCGTTGAAGCCTGCTCCAGGGACACTGGAGTCTGAGATGAAGTGGATGTACATGAACTCTCCAGTTGACCGGATGGGGCCAGGAATATCTCTGCCACACAGGACAGCCAGCTGCTGGGCTGAGTAATTGTCTCCTGTGACCAAAGAAGGAAAATGTCAGTTTAAAGACACAGTCTTAAGATTCCACTCCACCATCACTTGCAGCCCAGCTAAGACTACTCACATATTTCTCTCAGAACGCCCGAGTACCTAGGAGATAATAGTGTTCTCAGTAAGAGGGCCAGTCAGCTTTACATCCTCCTGGCTCCAGCCTGCCATGGTCTGCCTGCCCTTTCCTTAAATTCAATTTAAATTTCAATTAAAAAAAAAAAAAAACCTTTGGGACAAGTCTCTCTGTCTTCCTAAACCTGGTGGCCAGCTCTTTTCCTGGCACAAAATCTTAGAAAGAGAGCAGCTGAGGCTGGAAAGGGTTCAAGGCCATGTTTATGTGAGTGGAGTCAGAGGCTCTGATCTTAGCTACTGTGATGGCTGAATATCAAATGCCCAACGGAGAAGAAACACCAGTTCCTTAGTCTAGACCTGGGCTCATAGGGCTCATATTCAGAGATCATTCACCAGGAGGTATGGGTGCTTAATATGACCATCTCCCCAGCCCGAAGATGGTTTTTTTTTTTTTAATTGTGTTTTGCTTTGTGGTAAAAGGACCATGGTTATGTGGAGGATGAGAAAAGATGGTCCCCCAGGAAGAGACAGAAAAGGAAGTCAACTTATTGTGTGGCCCCTTTTCCTTTTGCTTCCTTTGGGTATAAGCTTTCACCAAACCCTGAGCTGTCTCAGCCAGGAGCGAAATGGAATAAAGGGGATTAGAGCAGACTCAGATTCCTTGACTGGGAAATTAATAAATACAGAAAATTGGTAGATTTCAAACTTAAAAAAATAAGAGATTTGAGACATGAGGAAATGTGCTTTTTTACACAACATATATATATATATATTCATATAATATATTTATACACAAACATATAAAATACATATATATACTTTAAAAAATATTGACAAGTCAGTTTATAATTTCTATGTAATTATCAATTTACTGGCCATTATAAAGACAAACTTTTTCAAGAAGCTTGGAACAGAATTTATTGACTTTTTCTGTAATTATCAAAGCTACAAAAGTTTGGTTCATTTACCCCAATACAGTTATGTCAATACATGTTTTACTTCTCAGTGACACTGGGCTTTATCTATTAATTTTATTTATTTTTTAAGCACCACCTAGACTGGTGAAACAATGCTTATCCCAACATGATTACTATTAATCCATTTATCAGTTGTTCCGTAACTCAGTAACTGGAAAATGGAATCCTTCACTTGTCTTTCTAGTCTCCAAACTTAATTCTGGGGCATTTTGATAAACTTTCAAGTATTAATCATCCCAATTTTAGAGCCAAAACTCTCTCTAAAGGGGGGCAATAAGTCTGGGAACCATAAATATAAGGCCTAGAAAACAGTTAGTGATTCCCTAGGCCACCCTGTCATAGAGATATAGAAACGGGTACTAACAGTATAAAAGCCTGACATTTATCGAGCAGTTACTATGTGACCCTCATAAGTGTCTTACATACGTTTTCAAATTTTTTCTTCCCAAAAAACAGCTAGGTATTATTATCATACTCAGAAAAAAAAGAATCTTATAAGGGACACAAGTTTGGCTGTCATACGTAAGGGCACAGAAGTCAACAATGACTCTAACCCTGGCATATTAACTTTAGAGACCCCAAACTTACTCTACAAGATAATATGTCTAATGAAACTACATCACGGATTACTGATATTGCTATTATTATTATTTAGTTTTGAGACAGAATCCTGAGTATTCCAGACTCACCTTGAACTCACAAAGTAACAGAGAATGACTTGGAAGTTCTGATCCACTTACCTCCATTTCCTGAGTACTAGGATTACAAGCATTTGTGACACTGGGAATTGATCCAAGGGCTTCTTGACTGCTAACCAAGCACCCTGTCACCTAATCTATAGTCAAGTCCAGAATTACTGACGTCTGATATAATTTCCCCTCTCTTCCCCTTGCTTTCCTCCCTCCGTTTATTCTTTTCTTTCTTTCCCTTCTTTCCAAAAACGTTTTCTATGCTCAGAATAGTTCTATGAAACCTATTTGGCAAAATGTTTAGTACATTAAATTGGATGTGTGCTATACATGATGCCTGTGTCACCATTTTACGGGGAATGACCTTCATATATTGGCTTCAGAATGTCAAACATGCCTACTAATCAGAAGCAATATAACTAGTGAAGCAAAAATCCAAATAAATAAAATAGCAAGAAAGTAAATTTTAGTTTCAAAGAATGTTAGCAAAATGCACATGGACAAAATACCCCAAATGCCCTGCAACTGACAACAGGTGCTCAACACACGCGTTTCTGAACCTCAAACAAACAGATGAAGAAGGAAGGAAGCTATAAGCTATCCATGGTCGTGAACAAAAGGACCCATGTGTATCTGTTACTTTATTGATCTAAGTGCTTTTGTTGTTTGGGCACAAAGCACAATTTCTGAGTTCTTTCAACTCACCCCATGAGCAAGAAAATGGATAGAACATATCAGCAGTATCTCCTTAAGTAAAGTGAGGCTTAAAGGATTCTGCATCTATAAAATCCTTGGACTTTTGTTAGAATTTTACATTTATTGCCTTTTCAGATAATCATAAAAAGCCACTGGGGGATAAAAGCCCTTGGGAGCAGCATTCATCTCTTTCACAGATGATAAAACAGGCTTGTACAGGTCATTGAAAAGTAAGGGAGCATGCCTTAGCATCCAGACAAGCAGCTCAGTAGACGGTTAGTTCTATAGAGCAAACAAGCTACTCCATTGATGCAGTTCCCTCCTGAAGATTTCCAAAAGCTTTCAACTGTATTGTGACCACTCAGAATTGTGTGTGCCAGAATGCAGCCACTGAATTACACTGTAGGAATAAATTTATTATCTACAGGGATGCTTTGATATCAGAAAAGAGAAGCACTCTGGATGTGGGCTGAAAGCCAATTGTTCAGAGGACAAAGGGTCCGTGAGGGCATGATTGATTATTTCTTAGTGCCCAGTCTCTAAAGACTGAGATATGCATTTCCACCAGCAATGTTTCTCACTGGGAGCTTTTGTTGGGGTGGGAGTACAAGAAAGCAATTTCTTGAATATTAAAGTCAAACATCTTTGCTTTTATTGACAATCTTCATTGCCAGGTGATGCTGGCATTGATATTCTGGGAGCAACTGAGAAACACAGATATGGAGGACGTGGCCTCCTTATTGTCCTTTTGTATTTGGTTGATGCAGAGTATGAAGGGCAATTGTGTGTATATTGGACAGTCTCATTGTTCACGGTTCTTCATCACTGTGCAGCCACACCACAACACTCTCATTTCTATTCATTCTGCCCACAGATTCAGGAGATGATGAGAAAAAGACACATTTTTGGTATTCTACTTTGATCTTAATGCCTTAAGTACAAATGTCAACATTTACTTTCATTGTGTCAATAAAAATTTAACACAGCCTAAAGTCCAGACCATGTCTCTCCTTTTGAGGCCTTTGTTTTCTCTGAGGAATGTGCTATCCCTGACATTGTGTGATGAGTGATACAGTACTCTCCCTTCACTATCTAGACATTGTAGCTATTTTTTTCTATTTGATCACTCGACTGGTTATGGTATCTATGAAATTCCACACAAAATGTAGTGGATCTAGTACGTGAGCATAAAGACAACTGAATGGACCTGTGTAGAAGATTTTAAACAGCGATCTCTATACAGTTTCTTACCATCTCTTATGATCAGCTTGTCATAGTAACATGTAGCCTGAGGCTCAATGTCCATGGAGAGGATGTTGAGTTCCACAGTAGAATCGGGAGCATGGATGATCCATACACAGTCAGCACGATTAGTATACTGCCCAGGCCAGCCCGGGGAGAAAAAAAGGACAGGAGTGTCTCCTGTCACCAAATACCCTCCACAGGCACCTGTACAAAGAAAATCCACATCTTTAACTCTTTATCCTTTAAGTGCTTCAAAGTAGCTACACTCTGGGGCTGAGAGAAAATGCATGGTTAAAAGCACTTCCTGTTTTTCCAGAGGACCTGAGCTATAACAATACCATGTCAGGTAGTTCACAAACACTGTGACTCCATCTCCAGGAAACATAACCTCTCTTCTGGACTGTAAGAGCACCAGTACAAGCACACCACACACACACACACACACACACACACACACACACACACACACACACACACACCAGTCTTAGACAACCCCCCAAACATTACCAAACCCACCTGTACCAATGGTAGGCACAGCTCCAGCAGAAGCATCTAATGCAAACCATTCCAGGAGGAATCCCTTCCCTGAGATGGTAGCGTCAGAAGAAAACTGGAATGTCATAGAGTTTCTACTGGAGCTAAAAGATTCCATGTGGGTACTGCAATAAGTGCCAATCAGGTTGGAATGAATGTCAAACCCATCATAGATCTGCATGTAAAAAAATAAAATAAAATAAAACATCGTAACTAGGCAGCTATCTGTAGTTTTCTTCATTAAAAGAGAAATTTAAAGGAAGGTTTGTATTTTGTAATTTTATCAGAGTAGAAAGGTTATCAAGAAAATACTTCAATTTAAAACAGGAAGTCACATTAAATACCTTATTATAGATAATTTAAGTTATTCCATATAGATTAACTTCAGAATTATCTTAAAAAAATGCTTGTGGGCTTTAGCATATTTAGTGGCCTTCAGTCAAATCTGTGGGTGGGAAAGTAAAGCCTACAGTAAAGAGGTTCCCACTCTAAGAGAGACCGGAGCTGATAACAAAGAAAGAACCACAGCTCATGGGGGTCCGTATATTCAAAATGCTTAGTAGATCTATTCTATCTGCCTTAAAATACTATCTCACCTATGTAGAGGCATATTTTATGACAGTTTAAAAATAATCATAAAATCCTCTATTAAACTTATTTCTTTCAAATTATGTCACAATTATTTCCACACCTATTGGGCTCATGCCATTTGTCATTGGGTTCTACTTTGAGCACTGAGCTTCCAAGAAGAGTGATTGGATTGTGGTTTTCAGGAATATGATAGCGTTTTCTAAAATTCGCAGATTAGTCGATGCATGGATGGCAAAGCCATCATAGTGTCTCCATGTGTGTTTCCTTATTTTTATATCACCCTTTCAGGTTTTAAGGCTGTGTCATTGGAATAGACAACTCTCTCTTGGGAAGTCTGCTGCATCTGAGTATGCTTTATGCCCCTTTCCTCTCTCTCCACTGATGTGGGATTCCCCTCTGTATGCTGTGAACACCATTGGTTAATAAAGAAGCTGTCTTGGCCTGTGTTAGGGCAAAAGAGTAGAGCTAAGCAAGGAAAACTAAACTGAATGCTGGGAGAAAGAAAGCAGAGTAAGGAGAAGCCATGTAGCCCCACCGAAGACAGATGCCTGAACTTTACCCAGTAAGCCACAGCCACACAGCAATACACAGATTAAGATAGATGTGTTAAATTAAGATTTAAGAGTCAGGCAGAAATACGCTTAAGCTATTGGCCAAACAGTATTGCAAATAATATGATTTCTGAGTGACTATTTTGGGGCTGAGCAGCCGGGAACAGAACAAGTAGCCTCCTACAACACTCCACTGTAACAATCGGGCTTCTATCTACAATAAAGACTTCTCTTAAATCCCCACATTGCTTCAAGAAAAACTGCAAAACAAGACAAAAACAAATAAAAGAGAAAACAGGATAATGGAATAGAAGATAGAATAAACACATAACCAGAGCAAATAGGCATGCCTAGACAAAGTCAGCAAGGAAATTATAATAATGCTTAAAATGTTTTTTATTTTTTATGGATTTAGTTTTGCCAATAGTATCCACTGAAGTAGATAAACCTCCTCCTCACAAAGAAGCTCACCTTTAATTTGTCATATTGGCAGTTGCCTGCTGATTCCATGTCTATCTCCAAGATTTTAGCATGGATAATCTGAGATGCGTTTACATTTACTGTCCATCTATAATTGGAATTAGGGGGGTAATTTCCAGGCCATAAAGGAGATGCGATTTTCCCATGTGTTCCCACAATATTATCATTGCCAAATACTAGGAGGGAAAACAGAGTTGTAAATCAGACCAATTTAGAATTTGTTCTTTAATGAAATGAAATGAAAACAAAACAAAAACAAAGGGCAAGACTGTTGGAAAGGGTAGGCTTTTAATTGACTGGAATTTCTTTTCTGACCACTGAAAGAAATACTGCTTTCCTTTAGGTTTTCTGGGCTATTAGCTCCTGGAGGAGGATGGCTCCTGAATGAAATTCCATCTCCTTAGCTGACTGCAGGGTATGAAAAGAAGGGACGACTTCCCACGAGAAAAGCATTTCCCAGACACCAGAGGAGTTGGGGAGTAGTCACGCAGCTCACATCTTAATTGTATTTTTGCCAATTTTGCTTTGCTTTATGAAAGAAAGGAATTTTTCTTTCCTTTTTAAAATTCCATATGACAACACAGAGAATAGTCAATCACGGAAAAATTTGAGTTAAAGAACAAAAATAATACTTTATCTGTATTGGAAGAATAGCCTACGTTTTATCCGAATGCTTAAGCTAATCCTAAAATAATTCTAAAGATCTTAATTTGAAGAATATATTAAAAGACCAAACGAAATACGTTTGATAGAACTTTATCTGCCTGGAAGATAAAAAAGGCTCCTTTGCACAGTATCATAAACATTAATAACAGGTGGAAATCAGAGCCTAAAAAAAGACTTAAAACAGCAAGCTCAATTTCCTTATCTGTTAGTGAGCCATCCATAAACAACTGAGATTTTCTGGTATATTACTCTGCAATCTGAGGAAAGAATGTGGCGTGTAGGATTATTCTTAGTTGATACATTACAGAAATTGTTTCATCATTCCTAGTTTGTAGGATACTTTCTAGAAGCCATTACTGAAAGAGACCAACTTACTATGATTGAACCTGGCCTGGAAGCCCATGCCACTGCCTGAGCCATCAGAGACAAATCTGATCCACAAAGTATGGCCCTTGATGGGAGAATAATTGCCAGGGAGGGCGTTTCCACAGTATCGTCCCACCAAGCGGCCTGTGGCATTTCCTTCTCGGATTTCCACGAAATCCTTGTTACAGTTTAAAGAGTTCTCCAACTGGAAGGATCTAATTTGGAAACAAACAAACAACAAAAGTAGCAGAGTGAACTGGTGAAGAAATTTGAGATCATCCTGATTTCAGTTTCAGGGGAGCCAAACCCCTCTCCTGGCCCCCATTGGTCCCCAGTTCAATACTGAAAATGTTGCTTCAATAATTGGATATTCCCCTGGAGTAAGAAAAAGAAATTCAATTTCTTTCTTTATATGCTGAAATTAATTTAACATTTTTCACATATGTTCTCAAAATATTAGAAATACAAAGCTCTTACAACAAAACAGAGTATCCTTGGAACTTTGATATAAAGAACTGCAAAATAGTACTACCTATTTAAAAAAAGCAGGATAATTCAGGCTCAATTTTATTGCACTTAATGTTATTAACAATGTGAAATATGCTAAAAATTGCTTTATTCTGCTTCTGAGATGAGAGAGGTGGGTCCTCTCTCATCTCAGAAGGTAACTCCCCAGAATCACTCTGAAAGCATCATGTGTGGTCTAGCCACCTTAGGACGATCTCAAAGCTCATTTGCAAGGAAGAATCTGGACTCCACTTGCTTTGTCTGGGCGTTTCTTTCCTTATTTCAGATCCTTTGCTTACACACGATCGTTTCTGATTCCATTTTTATGGGTGTTCTGTGTGTGCGAATATCTCTCAGATTCTGTATGCATTTCTTGTGCTTTTCCTTCAGCTCTTCCCCACCCCTGTTTTGTCCTATTCTGGTTTGTTTATTTTTATTTTATCTTCTAATAATTATTATTACTTTAGGTGATTGTATTCTAATGAGAGAAAGAAGGTGTGGCTTTGGATGGGTGGGAAAGTGGGGATGATCTAGTAGGAGTTGGGAAAGGGTAAGCAATAGTCAGGACATATTGTATGAAAAATATTTTTCAATAAAAAACAAATAATTATATATTCAGGAGGGGGAGATTCTAGCTCTAAATACCAACTGAATCAGGATGTGAAATTTAACAAAACTCAGGTGATGCGAATGCCTGTTAAAATTCTGACAAGTGATCAGGAAGGTTGCACAGGTCTTTGCTAATGATCAGATTGTTTATCTCCCAGGGAGAAACAGCAGGGAGGGCTTTCTGCTAGGAATCATGGTGATGATTCTTCCAGGAGTCAAATTAAGCTTCTTATAAAAGTTTTATTCTTGCGAGTCTTTGTTTTAGGCTGGTACACTTTATAAGCAAATCTACCCTTTGGCTAAGATCTGTCAGTGAAAAGAGAATGTGCAACACAAATAATACGCTTTCTGGTTCTCATTATCTCTCTTCAGTTCTGTTAGAACCAACCGTTTCCTCAAAGCCTTCCTCTGGCATAAAGTATCATTTCTGTTCATTCCTTTGGAGTATCTGCTTTTACGGAATAAATAAGTTTTATTTCTCCCCTCTCCTTTTCATTGCAGATTCAACCATAATTTATCCACTTTTTTTCTCCATCCGCAGTTTCACCACAGCATCCATAAACCAAACCCTGTGTTAGAACTTGATGAGCTTCTTATGCTTTTCACACACCCCAGGGAAGAGGGCTAGTCCACATCTGGAAGTGATTTAGACCAGGGCAGAAATAACTCCCAGGCCTTGCCAGGAAGCCTTTCTCATAACCATTGGCACAGAGCGAAAGCAGTGTGCACTCTACAAAGGCCCCTTAAACAACAAAACTCAAGCCAGTAACACAACAGAGGCAAACTGCATCCAGGTGAGCAAGGAAACCTTCCCACGTGGCAGTATAAAGTTGTGTCGACTCTCATCTACAGGAAGAGTGTCTTGCTTCATACAATGTCACTTGCACCCTGAGGAGGCATGGCCTGGCTGATAGATTAAAGAAAGCAATTTGAAATATTTGAACTTGTCTCATTTCTAATCAGTTCTTGTGCACAGATGGGCATGGCTATGAGGAAGATCCAGCAAACAATTCTCTTCTCTCAACATGGAAGAGTTTACATCCTTTTCAGAACAAAATTAACATTGCCATGCATGCCTGTTATTCCTGCATGGCAAAGTGAGGCAGGAGGATCACAAGTTTGAGGCCATTGAGGGCTATACACTGAGGACATGTGAAAAACAACTACAGCAAAGAATTTATTTCAATCTAACTCCAATAACATGTAATATAGTATGACACATGACTTTGAATTCAAAATGGTTATGCAAATACCAACATATCTTCAGTAAATGTTTGTTTGTTCTTTTTCCTTTCTTGTCTTCTTTTATTTTTTTGAGACAGGGTCTGTATGTTACCCTGGCTGTCCTGGCACATGTATAGACCAGATTGGTCTCAAACTCAAAGAGATTTATTTGCTTCCCCTGTCCCTGAGTGCTGGGGTTAAAGTTGTGCACCACCACATCTGGATGCTGGTGCGTATTTTTTAACTCCCCATTATCAATATGCTTTGTCATTGGAACCTCTCTACTGGGGGGTGAGACAATCCTATTTCACTTACCATGTGCTTTTCACATCTGCTTCTGGAAAACATTATTATTGCTGTTTAGTTTAACCTAGGTCTATTTGGAACGTAACAAGATCTACCATTCATTCCATAGCCACAGTCCATGCTCCAAAAGTGTTAGGATTCAACGAGAAGCTTGAAGGCAGTCTTACAAACCAACTGCTAATTTAAAAAACTAACACAAAAAACCCTTGCAATATCATTTCTCTGATAGGAAAGGAATAGGGATAAGGTGTGTAGGTAAAGAAAGCTGAATGGAGACAGGCACTGTTTCTCTCTGTTGAAAGAATATTGTTGAAGATTCTTAGTGCTTTACATAACTCAAGCTATGAGCGGGACAGAAGAAACTGGGGACAGTCTTCCTAAGGTTCCCACCTGTTCCCTCTGGCGAGGGCTCGGACCCAGGATGCCCATTACCCCGTCTGTCACTAACAGTGCCGCCTCCCTGCAGACTCACCAGTACTGGGACAGCATACCCACATAAGGGACTTACAGGAAGGACAGCTGCAGTTGGTTCCCAGGGGAGCTGACAACGTTCCAGACACACTCTACGTTAGGATGGTATTCTGCTGGGTAGTTAGGGCTGTTGAAGATGCCCTGAGCCGTGCTGAAGGTTCCACCGCAAGCTGGAAGGCAAAAGAAACACAGTTTCAGAGCAAAGGCCAAATGAAAGACACCACAAGATATAAGAGGAAGAGCACTGGAGCCATCTGCGAAGCAGCACATGGCACTTCCATCTCATGCTAGTAACTGATCTCTGGCACAACAGCTCCTCAGTATGTGGGCCAGAGGGGGCCCTTTTCTAAGAGGCTTCCTCCATGTGGACTAGAACTTTAGGTAAAAGGGACCTGGTTTTAATCCTGCAGTCCCTTGGTTTTCACCATCAGGGTGATTTTCAAGCTTGCCCTGGAAGAGGAGGTACTTTTCCCTGGTTGCCATGGGAAAGACAGCTTTCCATCTTTCCCTCTGCTGAGAGCACTGAAACACTCGATTCTTCATTGTTCCACACTAGGTCTATAACCGCCTCTCCTGGCCAAGAACCACAGTGCTGGCTGGCATCTCTTTCCTTTCCTGCCCACGTACCTCACGACAGAGTGGACAGTTGGTCAACAGCCAGGCCTACCTACCATCAAGTGCAGAAGACGGACGAATGACCATGAGGCTGTGCGTCCATATGAGTTACCACCAAACTGCTAGTTATGGAGCACCTTAGCAAACACAGTGCTGGGATGGTAGCAAACAGGTCTCCAGGAAGATACGGCCTAAACTAAAACACAGTGGGCTTTCTAGCTAATTCTCGGCATGTTTAGATCTCATGATTGTGAGAATTTGCACATGGGAATTTTTTTATAAAAAAAGCACATGGGAAATTTTAAACTAAAAGAATCAACTTTAAACCAAAAGAGTCCTAAATAACCAACTGAAGATTTCTATCACTCGCTGCTAACCCTGCTGCATCTGTTAATGCCTCTTACTTACCCGATGTTGACGCAGAATAGAAGGCATGGAAACCCTCAAACCTGCCCAAAGAATTGGAGACGAACCTCAGGGTCAGGGCACTGCCAAAGGATATGATGGGATGGGGCAGAGAGTTGCCACAGTAACGACCTAAAGGATGAAGGGAGTAATGAGGAGGTAAATAACGACATGGTAGGAGCCACACATCTTTTCACCAAGCACACACAAGCATTGCACCATTTCACAACGAGAACCCCTCACATCAGGGTTGTGTTTGAGGCAATGCCTGGCCACTAAAGATGAACTCTAGATACAAGCATAACCAGGATAAACTATAAATATGATTTAAAAAAAATTAGAGTGACAGAGGGGAAACTGATGTGAGCAGACTTCAAATGTAACTCATTTCCAGCCACCTGGGGACCAGCCAGCAATGCACTAAGAATCTCAGTAAGAGGAGATGGGGCACCAGGTTACATGAATTCAATGCATGGTTTGCCATTCACTGGCTATGTAACCTGAGACAAGTTACTTGGGTACTCTGTTTCCATATATGAAGACAGGGGCATATTAGAAATAACTAATGTCATAAGGACATAAGGACTGAGCTACTACTTATAAAGTACTTAGAACAGTACTCTACAGGAGGCGATTGGGAAAGAGTATGTGTTATACAAAGCATCCTTGGCACAATGCGAATGGATCAATGTCTCAGACAAGACAATGAGAGGTGTTCTCCTTCCTTGTCCACCAAGCTCCATTATGGGCACTGGAATCAGAGCAGTCTCTTCTAACAGAGCTTGTCCTCTGCCAGGGGGAACACTCCCATGGCAAAATACTCACAGAGAAGGCTTCATGCATCTAAGGCTGTTTTGTCTGAACCATTTTAAGAGCCATGTCACATATGTTTTAACTTTATTGGGATGTCTAGCAAACAAACTTGTGAATTTTTAATTAAATCAATTAAAATGTTTTCCTTCCTTTGGAAACAGAAGAAACATTTCCAATAGAGTATAAGAAGTACTTTAAAGTACTAACCAGACATTTCTGAATGTTTACTGATGAACTGGTCTTTGTTCCACTACTGATTCAGATTGGAGTTTAAAATCTGTAACTTGCTCTTCAAAAACAAACTAAAATACACAAACTATTTTTGAATGTAAATAATTTGGGTTTCTTGAGCCCCACATTATCCTGCTTTCCAACCCTCTGATTATTCCTATGTGGCTTTTGAGGCTCTTCATGTTTATTGGAAACACTGTAATTTTGAATGTCACACACACACACACACACACACACACACACACACACACTACATGCCAAGACTACAGATGTAAATGACCGAGTCTCTGTACCTTGGACAGGTGCGTCATAGTCCTTGCCATCCAAAATTTCTAAAAAGTCCTCTTGACAACCTGTGCTGTCTTGAAGCTGAAAGTGGCTGAAGGTGAGGGTGATATGATTGACTGTAGAAAAAACAAGAGAGAAGAGGGTTGGTGATTTAATAAAATCCTGGCAAGCAGAACAGAGATTTTTTTTTTTTTTTTTTTTTTGCCTCTAGTACTTTCAGAGAAGGGTTTTCCAGCAGGGAAGCAAGGAATTTGGCAGCTTTGAACAGGGCTGGGGTGAGTAAACAGAGCTAAGGGCTCAGCTTCATGCTTCAAGGGCTTCCTTTGAAGAGTAACAGAATCGATGCTTTTGAAAATGCCTGTAGAATCCAAAATGCCAGTCATGGTAAATCAGGAGTCTTGGGCAAGTTCATCCCAGAGGCTTTGGGAACTGTCTTATTGGAAAATGTAACTTTAGGCTTTTGTTGTTTTGTTCATCAGCCATTGTTGTGTTCCTCTCATAAACACTTTCCTCCACAGATTAGTTTTCTGAGATTCCCATTCCTTGCATGTGCTTGTGCCGAAAGATCCTTTCTGCACAGGACCTGCCTCCTGGCACTCAGGCTGGTTTAGGGGTCAAAAACAGTGCCCCGAGCTTCTGAATCATCCACCAAGAACGCTTTGAGTCACGTAAGGAACAGCAAGTGCCTGGGTACATTTTCCTTTTGTTGTCCTTCACTGCGTCCCTAATGTTCAGAATGGGATCTTTTCCTGTTGCTGGCCTTGCAGCGAGAACTTTCATCTGGTTGTTTTTCCAGCTCATGAGAAAATAATCAGTAGGCACAAAACTGCCAGGCTCAAGGCAGGGGGCTTCTCTTTTTCAGTTTTGTTGGGGCTCCACCCTCTCCATCTACAAAGACTAAAAATTACATCAGTGGCGCCCACATCTCTTGCATGGCCACAAAATTCTATCAGTTGGTGAAATTTTAATTTCACAATGAATAACCATGAAATTAAATTTAATAATATTTAAACCCAGCTCTTCTGCAAATAATTTTATGCCGGGACCTGATTAGTCTAAGTGACTGTCCAATTTCCACACAAGTCATTAATTAGAGTTCAGAGCAGAGAACTTAATGGTTTTCCCACACTGTGTCTGAAATCACAAATTCTTCCTGGAAATCTTAAAGGAGGGCAGGGGGGTCACATGAAATAGGATTCATAATGGGCCCAGAATCACTCTATGTGGAGCTATTGAGTAATGTCTATAAGGATCGTCTCATCTTCTCTGCCTGTCAACATGAACAGACTACTACCATGTCAGGTAATAGAATTCTAAGATTCTGAAAAAAAAGAAGGCAAACATTTACTGAGTGCTTCTAGGCCTGTGCTGAGATTTCATAAATCAATCCATGGCAGGAGAGACTGGGTTTTGCTATTAGTTTCGCCTTTAGTGATCAATAGCTTGTGAGATCGTATCCTCCAACTGTAAGGTATTTCTCCAAACTATATCCATCTTATTCACGTATTCATGAGTATCTACTATGCTCAGCAATACATGGTAGGTAGGTAGGTGTTCTGGGAGTCACGTCTTCAATCCTTTGTCTTTGTTTGCTTGCTTGCTTGTTCTTGAAACAAGGATTTCACTGATCCCAGAGTGGCTTCCAACTGGATATGAATAGAAGGTGACCTTGAACTTCTGATTCTCCTGCTTCAGTGTGTGTTGGAATGGCAAGCATGTGTCACCACTCTCGACTCATGTAGTTCTGGGGATCAAACCCAGAGCTTCACTGGTGACAGGTAGGCACTCAGTCCACTGAGCTATAACTTCAGCTCCACAGACAGCCCTTCGAATTTTTAGAGACGGCGTCTCATATATTACCCAGGCTGGCTTGACCTTATTGTTGAGCCCAGCCTCATCTCCAACTCATAATCCTTCTGTCTTAGCCTCCAGAGTGCTAGGATTACCACACCCAGCCTTAAAACTCCCTTTAAGTTAAGATGAATCAGTTTAGACAGGTTTGCTTACTTGACTAGAAAATGACTATTTCCACGCATTCCAGGAACCAGGCCTTCCCTAAAAGAGGCCAGTCAGCAACTGTTGCCACTGAAGAGCTAAGGGTTCTGCTGACAGCCACACCTCCTAAGGGGATCCCTTGCCCCAGACTCTTCTCCTTTTTATTCTTGTTACTTACAAGGAGGTTGAGCTTCTAGTATCCAGGTACAGTTTTGATTGTCTGGATATTTATCAGGGAACAACGGAGAGGAAATAGTATCGGAAGAGTCAGTGATGATGTGGCCTCCACATTCTGAGAAGCAAAAACACACATGTCATATACTTTTGATGTCGACCAATGACACCAAACAATTATTAGATAACTGAAAAGGCTTCTTATTTCCACCATGAATGCCAAGAAAGCTCTCTGCTAAGGAAGTTACACATAAACCATCTGACAGACAATGAGAAAATACTTTACAGTTATAATATTTTTCAATTATAGGAAGTGGGGCTATGGCATAGAACAATACATTAAATGGTTGTAAATTGTCTGAATCACTCAATCAATACCCTGGCTTTGATTCATTTCCTCTGTTTCCTTGTAAATTATAAGAAAGGTGATTTGTTCACAAATGAACTTTATTTTCTCTGGAAAGCATTCAATTTATAAAGATGATTGCAAGTTAACCAGAGAAACTCAATGTTCTGTGGAAACAAGGAGAGGAGAGTGTATCTCACTGCTGAGTGCCCCGTCTCCAGGGGAGGCAGGACTGAACCAGGACCTGAAGGGTGAGAACAGTGCAGGGAGTGGACAGCCTGAGCAAAGCCATGGGTGAGGAGAGGGGCCATGTTTATACAGCCTTGACTGAACCACGAGAGGCCTAAACAGTACTGGCGGCGACAGCACTGTAAAAGGGTCAGGGCTGGTTTGGAGACTGTGGCTAACAGGTGGAGTGGCTTTCGTATACTAAGCCACACAGAGACAGGACAGACACAAGGAATCAGTGTGACCATAGTGTGTCTCCTGGAAATTATTTGGGAGAAAAATGGAGCAGGAATAGGTGAATTTGGGGAGGCTGTTATAAAAGTTCAGAGGGACAGGAGGGTACTTTTACTCTGAAGCAACACTTAAAGGAATGTTAAGTGTAAAATAAAAAATAAATAGCACTAAGTACTGCTTTTTCTTTGAAATCACCGAGAATAGCAGACATTCACACTAGTGTCTTGCTCTGATGTCTCTGAGAGTGCACCTTTGGCAGACTGACTTAGAAATACTCTTCATCTAGGACTCTTTACTAATGTGATACCAGCAAATCTACCAGTACAGCTGATAATAGGCACACGTGGAATAAACAGGCTAACCTTATTTGAGGTGAGGCCAGTAAGGTGGCTTAGCGGGGAAAGGCATTTGCCGTCAAGCCTGCAGGCGTGAGTTCAATCCCTAAGACCCACATGGTGAAAGGGGAGAACTGAGTCCCGTAAGCTGTCCTCTGACCTCTATATGTACACCATGACACACCCAAATAAACACACGCCCAATATTTTTAATTAAACTTTTTTTGAAGTAAATGATTTGAGCCATCTAGATAAAAATCAAGGCCCCATTCAAACCAATTAACTATCCCTACAAGTTCTGGGTTACTCCATGTCTGACAACTGATAGAGATTAATCTCTGAGAGAAATCTGGTGAAAAGGCTTGAGAGAGGAAACTGAGAACTGGTGACGTGAAGGTAAAGCAATGGAAAGCCATAGGATTCAGCAATGAGGTAAAGCGCTCCAAGAAGACAGAATCTGACTCTACACTACAAACAAGTCTTACAGTTGTATATCTCCTTGGAAAGGTGCTAGGTAAATTAATTTGGCTAATTCTTCTTTTGTATATCGCTGGTGCTATACCATTAAATGTTATTCTAAAAACACAGTGCTTAAGAGATGCACAGATCCTGAGACATCATTTAAGGCAGAGACATGTAAAATGTAGGAACATCTAGAACACCTGCAAGTCTTCCTATCTGAACATTTGCATATTAAACTCTGATCAGCTTCTGAAGTTTGGCGTCATTACAGCCCTCTAGGGCTCGGGTGACCCACAGTATACTTGCCTTGCCTGAACCGAGCTCGGAAGCCCCTGCTCTGTCTGGAAGAGCCAGACTGAAATCTCACAAAGAGGCTGTTTCCTGTCGAGAGGATGGAGTTAGGCGGCGTCTGTCTTCCACACACACTGGCAACACGGGTGTTTGCAGAACTTGAGCCATCATAAGTCTACAAAGACAGAAAACAGCAAACTCTCAATACTGCAAGTTTACATCTACAAAGGCCCATATTCCGTGGACCATCTGCATATCAACGAACCAGTAAAACATTGCATTGACTGGATCTAGAACAACTGGCTTTATTTCATCGTCTTGCTGTAGAGTTCCTGGTAGCATATCTAAGCATTTGATCATTTTCTAGAGACAATCTAAAGATTTCAGTGTAAGGTTTTCTTCTAAGCCCATTATTACCTCCTAAGTCCTGACCCTCACAGGCCTCCTTTTCCCATGACCATCAGTACATGCCCACAATGTGTAGTGAAAATGTCTGATGCAGAGTTAAACACAAAAGCAAAACAAGTAAGAGATAACGAGTAACCATTCATTGTTAGATGTTGTAATAGGAGCAGTGGGGCTGCGTCCCCAGCACCCCAGCCGCCTGCTAGCTTATGCCCGAAATAACAACACACAAACTGTATTCATTTAAACACTGCTTGGCCCATTTCTATCTAGCCTCTTCTAGGTTAACTCTCGCACCTGGACTAGCCCATTTCTAATATTCTATGTAGCACAGCGAGGCACGCTTACCGGGAAGATACTAGCCTACGTCCATCCTGGGTCGGAGCTTCATCACGTGTGTCTGCCCAGGAGCCGGGAGCATGGCGTCTCTCTGAGGCGTCTGCCCCCGAGAGGAGAGCTGTGGAGTCTGAGCTCACTTCCTCTTCCTCCCAGCATTCTGTTCTGTTTACTCCTCCCACCTATGTTTTAACCTATGAGGGCCAGCCAAGCAGTTTCTTCATTTTTTTTAACCATTGACCTTCCTCCATCAGTTAGAAACATCATTCTTGAACCCCTTTGCTCCGCAGAGGCTCATAGACAATGAACAAGAAAAACGGCAGAATTCTTCTAATAACGTGAGTAGGATTAACCTGGTTTAGGAAATACCCATTCAAAGACATGTGTTAGGTTCTGACCCTGCCCAGTACTGTGCTGGCACTCCCCCAAGACACTTTCTGTGCCAATGGAGTAAAGTTCATATTATCTGTTCTCCAAACCTCCGCATCATTTTAAATTGAATGATATTCTTCTAGCTAATTCAAAATATGATTTTCAGTTCGGATCAGTTTGACCTGTCCCTTGTTTTCTGCAGAGAGTGTTTAGCCATACGACTTCTGTGTCACACCTTCTCCCCCAGACACAGAGGATATCCAGGAAGAGGACAGACTGGGAGGGCAGCTGTGGAGCAGGTTCTTCTGGACAGGACTTGGTCTTTTCACCCATGAACCCTAACAGTTGTGGCCGCCTGCAGAAGGCGTGCACGTCATCGAGGGAGTAAATATCCCAGTGTAGATAAAGGAGGGTGCAGCTGACGGCTAAGGGGAAGGAGTGAGTCAGTTTTCTCCAGTGATATGGACCTTGTTCACACTCTAGTGTATAACTCTATGCTCATGTATGCATGGGCAGCCCTATATTCAGCTGGTTATTGTCAGGTCCAAAAAAGAAAAAAACAAAAACAAACAAAATAACAAACAAACAAAAAAACCCTTCAATTCCCTAAGCTCCAAAAAGCACTCCAGATATTCATAAAATATCCATAAATGAGTTCAGCCTGTACTATAAGACGATTTCTGGTGATTAGATAAGGCTAGAATTCTTCAGAAACTTGTGGACATTTCTCTTTCTGAAGAGAAATGACTACCAAAAGGAGTCATTTCCCTTACTCTGGCAGAGGGGATATATGGCTACCAGTGGTGCCTGCCAGCATATCAAAGCTCATTCTGACCTCCAGACTCCCTCAGTATCACAAGTACCTGTTACATATTTCAAAGCCCATGCTAGCATACTGTCCCTTCTCTGGCCTAGCCTCATCTAAACTCCTTCCAGCTCATGGGATTTCCTATAACCCTGCTATCCTCAATGATGTTTTCTCTATGCTCTGCTCCTGCCTCTCTTACTGTGGTTTCTCTATTCTCTGTTCTCCCCTCTTTAGCTGTCTGTTGGCCATGTTCAATCTGCTTCTTTCTCTCTCTGCTCAGGGCTCTTCCAGAGGCCTCTGGGTAGTCTCTCTCTTATATCTACAATAAAAACCTTCTTTACCATACCATGGAATAGTCATCTTGTCAGCTTATACACTTATTAATTAAACAAACGACAAAGGGCTTGTTGTTTGGGGTAGGTTGAGAGGAGGGATAAAGGAGAAGTAGGAGGGGGCCTGAGATGATTATGATCAAAATAAATTGTATACATGTATGAAAATTTCAAAATAAATAAATATTGTTCCCAGTCTAATACGATTGTTTCTTTTAGACAAACAATTGCCAAAACAACATATAAGCCATCACAAACAAACCTCTTACTTTGCTCAACTTCTTAAACTTCAGTTCAGTACTAGACTCTATGAAGTATATACTAACTCCCAAAAGAATAGAAACTTGATCCTTTTAGAAGCCCACATTTAAAAAGGCAAAATTTTCTAGTTTAATATCTGCTGCTGTGCTAAAATACTTTTGCAAACAATCTAGGGGAAAAAGGGATTTACTTCATCTTATAATTCCAGCTCACAGTCTGTCATTGGGGGAAGTCCTGGCAGGAACCTCAAGCAGCTAATCACACCATATTCAAGAAAAGAACATAGTCCCTTTCTTGCTTGTTCTCAACTTGATTACTCTTATGCAGTTCAGGACCTTTTACCTAGGCAATGGTGCCACCCAAAGTGAGCTGGTGCCTGTATCAATTAATTAAGTTGAATTCTCCATAAGCATACCCATAGGCCCAGCCAATGTAGATAATCCCTTTTTGAGACTCTCTTCCCAGGCCATTCTTGGCCTTGAATTGAAGCTGTGTACCAACAGCAAACCAAATACGTGTGTATCTCTCTCTGTATGTGTTGTAATTTTATAAGCATGACAGCAAATGTCTCAAGTTCATCCCCAACATGTGGCTATTTTTAAATAAAGTGAGACAAGAGTATTTATTATGAAATTATGCTCTATTCAAAATAAGTCAGTAACTTATCCAAGATCACACAGCTAGTGAGCATGAGACTTCACTCACCAAGTTCCACAGAACAGCGCTTCTTTTTAAAAACAATTATGATAGCTGGCTTATTGGCATGTGCTTGTAACCTCAGAATTTTGGAAGACTGCAATATGAGGTCATAAATTCAAGCCCTCCCTAAACTACAAGAGTAAGACACTGGCTAAATAACCAGTTATTAACATTCTGTAAAATTTCAAAGCCTCAGACTAGCAATGAGACAGTATTTTAAAACTGCATTTGAAATATCAATTCTACTTGAGATTGTCTTCAACATCTGCAGTATTAAGACAATATTTTCACATTTTAATTTGCAAAGTTACAAGGAAACACTGCAAGAAAGAAATTATGAGAAACTGTTTCTGCCTATTTAAAGGTCTGCTGTCACAAAACTATCAATATGTATGGTCCCTTATTTTGACTTAGCTCCCAAAGCAGAACTAGCAAATTGTATTACTGCGGGAATTCATATAGCCTAAGTAATTCTTAAGTCTGCTGCCAAGACCAGGCTTAGGAATTGATTTTTCAGTCTGCTATTTAAGGAGGAAATGCCAGAGCGGTATACACACAAGACAAGACTTTCAACTTACTCTTTTCTTCTAGGTGACACTAATGAAGTAAGGATTTTGAAGTTGAATCCACAAAAGAATAAGCAGCCACCATGTTCATGGACTCAATTAGCACAGCTCTCAGTAAGCCGAGGCAGAGCTGGTAAGTGGTAAACATTTCTGTGGGAAAGGGGGTCCCTTCCTAAAGGACTGGGGATGGTATAAAATTATAAGATTCGAGCATACACACTTGCTAAGCCGAAATGTACTTTTAGTATATAAAAAGAAAGGAAAAGTACATAACTTGGCACGTAACGGCCAGTAAATATGAGATGTTTTAATGTCTAACATACGGCAGTCTGTAGCTTCTAAGAACAGAGGGCTGGGTTGAGAAAAACCTTAAGTTAAGAAAAAGTTACCCTCTCCTTCATGAGATGGATTATAAAAAAAAAAAAAAAAAAAAAAAAGCCAAAGCAGGTTCAACAGTAAAAAGCTCTTCACAGGGGAGAGAGGTCCCTGTGACTGCTGTGCTGTCATGCCAGCTTTTCTATATTCTGGGACCAAGGAGTGAATGACAATAGTGTAGATACAGAGCACAGCCATCCCCACACACTCAGTTCCCAGCTGCCTTTCCCTGGCACCATGAGAGAGGGAGAAGAATGAGGTGGACCAAGGGCTCTGAGCTTCTCCCACAGCCCAGAGAGTCTCAGATACAGGACTAGATGCAATGTCTCAGCTCCTTCCCTATCCTGAGCCCTAGCCAGAAGCATGAACTGAGCTAATGGATTAGGAATTTTCATAGTTGACATTTTAATATCATGAGAGTTGAGTAAATGTCAACCATTGTCACGTTAATACATGTCCCCCTTGTCATATATTAGGAGGCATTAGGGGATAAATCATTCAAGTGAGAGGCTGACATCCCTTCTGATGACATTGACAGTCCTGGGAGGAGGGGATCTATGTTCAGAGTCTTACAGAGTGGCAGTCAGAGAAAACACAATGCGAATCTTTTAACTTAGCTGCATATAATGTGTTGATGTGAATATTCATTATTAATGAACTCATCAATATGAGCTATTAAAACACTGAAAGAATATTTTTTAGAGTGAAAGACAATCTTATTTAGCAGAAAATCTTTACAAACTTCAGTGTGCAATTGAAATAATAGAGGTGATGTTTCCCGTCTTGGGGGACAAGCTGCTCTCCTTCTTGGGCTTCCTAATCATTGTTCAGACACCTACTCTGAAATGGAGCTAAGATTAGTTTTTATCACATACTATTATGTGAATTAAAAAGGATTGAATAAAAAGAATTAAGAGCGTTCCTGGTGTACTGTTTGTATAACAGATAGCTATAAATAGCACAAATCTTCATGACAAAACATTTTTCCATCTCTCTTCTATCTCCCAGCCCAGGGACTCAATATGCTGTCAGTTTTCTCTGATGTAGCTTTGATTCCATCTTCTCTGCTCATGCCTGGAGGCTCCCCCTGGGTGCTTTAGTATTTGGATCTTGCCTTGATCACTTTTTTTTTTCTACCTGACTTTGTGTCACCTTTCAGTTCAGTCTCCCAACAACTGCCACTGTGCCTTGCGCTGTCTCTAAAGTGTGAAGTCAAACACAAAAGGCAAGCTAAACAGCCCTACAGGTTTGTAGAGTACATCAGACAAGCAATCACTGCTGGCTCCACTTCAGAAGTGAAGAACACGTGATTGATATGGATGCTTCTAGCAGTGCTTTAGCCTGGAGTGCCCCTTCTGCTCTGATCATAACCCTAGAATGATTAAATGGCTCATGATCACCTGATGGAAGCATCAGTCACTTCTTATGGCCCAAAGCCCATGACTGCAGGGCAAAAATGAATTTGAACTCTGGCAGTAACACATCTTTTACTTCTAAAACTTCCACGGTGAGCTTTCCACGAAGAAAAGCTTGGATGGATAAGTGTGTGGCTTTTCTTTCCATTTGTGGCACTATACTTTTTGTTTCCTTAATTTATTTGTAAATTTTTACTGGAAATAACAAAATAAATGCAATAGCAGCCTAACAAAATGTGTTAAGTGGGGGCTGGTGAGATGGCTCAGCAGGTTAGGACACCTATAGACAAACCTGATGACCGGCCTTGGATCCCTAGGACCTGCTCACATGGTGGAAGGAGAAAGGTGATTCTAACAAGTTGTTTTCTGATCTCCATATGCATACACACAAATATTCAAAATTAATACGTAAAAATGTATTTAAAAAGTTAATTTCGTTAGAATGATAAATTGAAGGTGGAAAATGGTTATATATCTTAAATTTTAAGTATTTAAACACAAAGGGAGGACTGTTTATGATTTTAAAATGATAGTAAGCAAAGAGCTGAGGATTCTACATCCAGTTCTGTGTTCCTAAGATCCACAATATAAAAAGACAACTAAGACCATAGGTCTAAGGCGACTAATCATTTTAGAAGTAGAGACAATGGGAGACTCAGTAGCAACAGCAAAATGGCAGTATAAGGTACTTGTAAGTACCTCAAATACACACACACACACACACACACACACACACACACACATATATATATATATATATAAGTTCTTCTTATGGCTCCATTATGCAGCTTGGAAACTTGAAACTTAGAAAATTGTAAGTAACTTGGAAACAAATACTCACTGGTAGCACAGAACAGTGTAGATCCCGTCCTCTTGACATATTACTGATTATCATTAAACCAAGAAGAAAGGTAAAATCAAGTTTCATTCATTTGGCTTGAATATTAAGAGGTCAGGAATTCTGTGAAGCTAAGTGGGATTCCCATGACCTTTTAGAAAGATAATCACTGGAACTTCCTGATCATCTAAAACTTCAGTAAAGCATTCTTAGGAACTGTGAACTTGGCTGTCTTCATTTGGAGTTAACCAAAAGCCAATCAGCTGGGCACACCTGGGAGGTGTTTATCTTGGTTGGATTATTTTAAGTGGAATCCACTCTTATCTGGATTATTTGAGGTCGGAAGACTCATTCAAATTCTGGACAAGGAAGGCAGAAGCTTCTGCCTTTAACCTGCTTGCCCTCATTCTCAAGGGCAAATTCATCTCTCCTGTTCCTTTGGAGAACACACTGACTAAGACAAGGACATTTTAGAAAGTCTTGGGCTCCTCTGGATTTCAGAGTGCTCTGTCATGCACCCCACTCCACTAAAGAGGTACAGTATTTCCAGCATAGTTAACTGTGTGGTGTCTAGCAGCCCCGTCAGTGTCTAGGCTAATAAATAAACCTAAAGTTTATATCCCTGACTGCTAAAGCCAGCTGTGCCCTTGGACTCGGGTGTACTGGTAACTGCACATTTCCC
Source organism: Microtus oregoni (assembly GCF_018167655.1). Lineage (NCBI taxonomy): Eukaryota > Metazoa > Chordata > Mammalia > Rodentia > Cricetidae > Microtus > Microtus oregoni. The sequence continues at coordinate 23,095,440 of NW_024543094.1, forward strand.
TTCTCAGGCCTAATCATGGCTCTCTGGCACAGCTCTCGCTGCTGCCCTGGCTTCATTGGCCACTTGGCCCTTACTCTTCACCAAATTTTTACTCTGGCAACACAGGTTTCCTATTTCAACTTTAAATCTTAGCAAACTGAAAGGGATGTGGAGAAGGGGAATACACTCAAGGGGTAAAAGAACTAATTCATGTCTGTCAGGGCCAAAGAAAGTGCCAGTTCCCCAAACTCCAGAAGGCACTCCCGATAACCAGAAATGAGCTTAACCTGGTGGCTGGATAAAAGCCAGCATTCCTCAGGAACTCATGAAGCTGGTTCCCCTCTACCAAAGGAGTCATGTCCCTTATCACCAGCAAAAGGGACTAATGGATCTCCAATTAACACATACCTCTGGCCCCTGGCAGCATAACCAAGGTCCATGCTAGCCTCCAGACTCCCCCAGTCCCTGCTCTCATCTCAGTGCTCCTGTGCCAGGCTCCTTCCCTCCCCTTCTCACAAACCTGGCTGTTGGCACTGTTCTAGGCCCCTGCTCCACTACCCTCACTATGCTTTCTGATTCTCTTCCTTCAGCTATTTTGCCCTTTCTTGCAGATAGCACTTGTCAAATATAGTCAGAAGGCCGTGTACTGTCTATTTCTTTCTCTCCCTGCTTGAACTCTTCCAGATGCCTCTGGATATTCTATCTTACACACAATAAAGGCTTCCCATACCATGGAGCAGTCATACCATTCATGCATACAACATCAAGGGATAAAAAAAAATCAACCTTGAGAAGAGAGAACTCACAAACCGCCTTCACGTGTTATATACAGTAGTGTAGCTGCTAATGGGATTCCCAGCTTCAGATCCGGCTCCAGGAGAGAGGAAGTACTATGACAATGATGAGGAGTCCCGTCTTGGACAAAGACTAATGGCAAAGCTGGGAAGTCCCTCAGGATATTGTCCGTGCTGTTAGTCACCAATGTAACCAGGGAAGGATATGGAAACATGACTCCGGGCAGCGGCTTTTCCCGAGGGAAGAGAGGAAGGAAGCAGGGACATCCTCAGTGGTGATGTTTACCAGCATGCTGCTCTGCAAGGAGCACCAAGGTAAACCCCCAACTGTCCATCTCAGTTCAGGGCTCCGCTCCTGAGCTGTTTCTACACTACGACTCGCTCTTCACATTTTCGCAAGACTGGGAGATGTAAAGATGTGTAGCGGCTGCATGTCCAGACGTAAAGATCCCCCCAAAAAGAAGCATTTAAAGAGATGTAGCCAAAACAAACACAAAACACAATAAATAGCCTGGCCTGGGAACTGAGAGCTGTGGCTTCAGCTCAGCTCCCTCCCTTGCTTCGGCACAGCTGCTGGAGATTCTTTTGGCATGGGCCTGGGAATGGCTAAGCAGGTTATCAAAAGGGAGCCACAAAGCAAACCTTCTAAAGATGGTACTCAGGCATCTCAGGGCAAACTAAGATGTTTGATGCAGATACTGGAGAAAGGGAAGAAGGGAAATAAAGGGGGAGAGAGGAGAGAACAGGGAGGGCTAAGGAGGAAGGGAGAGGAAGGAAGGGCCACTAGCCCGGATTCCTCAGTAAAGCAGTAAATATTTAAACAAGGCCGCTTCCCTTTGTCTTCCTGAAGCTCCAGCCATCTGTTATTCCTCTTTTCCTTTGGCTCCTTTTGAGAAATGAGTGTTTTCAAAGCAAACATATCATGGGCTACATGGCAACAAAAACCATAAGACAAATTACGGATGCTGTAGTAGGCGCCTGCTCTGTTGCACCCTGGGTGCTGTGGGCAGATAATGTGAACAACTTCTGCTGCCTCGGAGGGAGGCTTGGAGATGGGGTCCTCTCAGTTCAGATCAGAAACTCAGCTTCCTTTCCTTTAGAGAGGCACCGAAAGCTTCAGAACAGAACCAAACCAAACCAAACCAGTTAGGGCTTGCTTGCCTCCTGCAGCCCCTGCTCTGTTTGCCTTAGCATAGACTCCCTGCAAATAAGAGGAAGGGTGGGCCTTTACTCTGTTCGCCTTTTATCTGCGGATTCTCACAAGGCAGACATTCCATTGTGCTGAGCAAAGAGGCTGCTGGAAACCGAGGCCAGCCTCCAGGGGCCCGGTGCCCCTCAGCCGCCTTCCCTCCTCCCTCTCCCCTCCTTCCTCTCCCCTAAGGCTTCTCTCGCTCCTCCGTCTCTTACATTGAGCCCCGTCATTTTCTCTCAGGTCCATAAGAACTTGCAGACCCGCAGCCTCTAAGGCTCAGAAGAGAAATTCTAATGAAGCAATTAAACTGGCAGCTGGAGGTCACTTTAATACTTAGCCTTCCGGAAGGGACAGCGTGATGAAGCCACTTTCCCTTCTGAACACACAGAGCCACCCCCCAGCCAGCAGGTCCCACTGCTGCCTAACCTGAACCGCTCCTGGTGTATCATTCCCCAAAACCAGAGCAGAGTTAAAGCTAGGCTGGAAACTGGGTAACAGAAAACACAGAGAAGTTATCAAATTTGTTGAAATCCATCTCCTGGTGTACCTTGCAGGTCAGCTCTGTGTGGTACCCTCAACATTTTAATAGAAGCTTTCATAAATAAATTGGTTTCCCTTCATTTTCATTATAGTGGGATGAAATTCTAGAAAATCCGCCTGAGCCATGTTTTCTAAGCTCGCAGGCCCCTTAGAATAATGAGGTTCTACATCAATAAGAGTGCCGCACAATCCCACAGGTGCCCTCTGCAAATCTTAAAAGGCACCGATCCCAGCAGGAGGACAGATGGCAAGGACTCACTCGCTCATTATTCACCATGGGTCTAGCAGGGATTCAGGCCTCACGTTGCTGCCTTTGGGTGCAGCCCGCTGTGGGTTATGTGAAAGGAGACTGGCTGTGTTTATCACGTTGTTACATGATAGTGAGTGGTACATCCAGTGATAAACACCTGACAGAAACCGCTAAAGGAAGGAAACGTTTAACTAGGCTGATGGCTGTATTTTTAATTTTAAATGTGTTTCCTCTGCATGCTGAAGTTTGGCTTTCATTCCCAGGGCTCCAGCTTGGGGCTATCTGCGGGCTCACCCTACCTTCTAGATGAGCCGCCCTCTGTGTCACAGAAGAGAAAGGCGAGACTACCACTGAAGCCCGGATGTACTTGCATTCATTCCCCAGACTGACCTGAGAGGCCCTGTGAGTCAGACTGGGACATAAAGCTGTCCTTACTCCATTGCAGCCACCCTTTCCCTCTTTCTGCTCACAAATGCAAGTTCAAGCTGGATGCTCTTCCCTAGCTTTCCAGGTTCCCAGAGACCTTAGTAAGCCAAGATCCTCAGGTCATTCAGAGAGAGAGGCCATACTCAACACCAAGGACCTAGCGGGTGATACATGCACTCAGCACCTAACAATGAATGAATGTATGTATGAATGAGTGAATGAATGAATGAATGAATGAGCTAACCTATCAACCAGCCAATCAATCTAGACTTCCTCACTTATAACCAAGGACGTTTTCCGTTCCATATTTAAATTTCTACCATTTTTTTCATTGATAATTCAAGTCCAGGTTCACCAGAAATAGAAGTCAATTTTTTATATTTTATCAAAATACTTATTCTTTCTTCAGGGATTATGATACGGGCTTTTTTTGAGTACCTGGCCTGCTAGTAATGTGTACTGCACCTTGACCCAGACCCTCTTTGTCTCTTTCTTAAGGATGACACTAAAATAATTTGTATTCTGTTCTGACTTCAGCATTCTGTATTTTTATTAACTATGATTGTTGATATTTCCATTATCACCATCGTAATTACTACAGGTTTTTGTTTTGTTTTTTTTTTTTTTGTTTTGGTTTTTTTTTTTTTTTTACAAAAACAGGATGACATTTAAGCACAGTTTATCATGGTATTGATGGTACATTTGAGGTCTACTAAAAACGCCCTGAATATAATCATTATTAAAAGTATCATTGGTTGCTGTTATTTTTCCCCTTGCTAATGCTCTAAGTAACAGGAACAAGAAATTGCCTTTGGTGTCTCCACCATGAATGACTGGCTTTGTATGAGCTTCAGCTACGGAGAGTCTTGTGTAAGATACTGGACTTCGGGGTGCACTTCCTATCCAGTGTCCATCTGGCCATAAAGATGGATGGCTGGGGTTTCAATGCTGGCCTTCACGAAACCCTGGATAACGAACTGTATCTCAGAGCCAAGCATTCAGCATAACCAGAGCATTGCCCTACCTGGTTCCAGACCTCTGCAGACTTCCTGATCCCATAATTCAGTGTACTTGGCCGCTGTGTGAAGCAGATCTCTTTTCCTGTTTACCTGTATGCCTTTTTCATGCTTAATTACATTGCTCTGAAGGTGATTTCTAAATCATATATGAAAAGATGGCTTAACTTATACAAAGCTGTGCCCTGAACAGCATAAATGTATTAGTTAGAAAAAATAGGTCATGTGTTCTAATTTCTCATTCTAAAAATGTACAATTATAAAGGCCATCTGGGTCACTGCTAATTAATTTTGTGTTGCGACAGGACACCTGACAGGGACAGATGAAGGCAGGGAGAGAGGGAGGGAGGGAGGGAGGGAGGGAAGAAGGGGGGAGAGAGGGACTACCCTGGCCAATGATGTCACAGTGACTTCAGTTCATCATGACAGAAAGGCATGGTGATGGAGGGCTCCAGCTCTGGTGGTCAGAGCATGTGAGCTGGAAAATTCATGGAGCATAAACTAGAAAACAACAAAGTGTACCATTCATATGGATGCTCCTACTTCCACTAGCCTATCCCATTGCCCAAGGGCTCCAACAGCCCTCCAAACTGTACTGCAATCTAGAAACCCAGTGCTAAAATTATCAGCCTTTGGGCGATACCTCAGATTCAAACCATAACGCTATGTATCAAGTCTGTATCGATAACACAACTATTACTGTGGCGTTTACAATGGCTGCTCTTTTCTCACTCACATCTCATCCTTATGGGATATATGTGGTCTCTCTGTGCCCAATCTCTCTGCTTCTTCTCCTGTGACCCTGGTAATCTCCTTAGCTCCTGTCCTCTGAGCTTTCCTTTGCCCCTTGAATGATGGCATGACCCTTAAGAATTTACCTGTTTCTTCTGTATGTGACCACACTTACTCCCATGACTTCAAGAACCACCCAAGTAGAAATATATATACAATTACATTCATATCTCTAACTAAGACCCCCCCACCTTGAACAATGAACTCAAACTCTAAACTCTATACATAGGGCAGCCATTACACACAAAAGTTTCCTGTTGAACCCATAAAGCTTAACTCTTTACTCGGTCAATGGCATTGCTAGTCACCTGTTCTTTAAACAAATAGTTTTCACCCCAATCTCTTTTACCGACCCATCTTCCATCATGTAATCAGCCCATGGGTCTTTCATTTTGTCACCATAACAGGCCTCTAGTATAAACGGTCCCTTCTTTCCATTCCTAAGACAATTGCCCAGAGTAAGACTCTACCACGCAAGCATTTCCCATTGATACTCAATGGTCTTTATTGACTCCTTTTCTTTGCCAACTCATTCCTTACAATGCTCATTGTAAAATATAGCCCTGAATAAGTTATTCCTGTTATGTGGAAAAATGTATCTGGACTGAATCTAACCAAAGATTATTTCATTTTTTTTCTTTTTAATTAAGGCATGGAAGAACATTCAACCTGGATGGCTTTTGTTGGCTTTGATCTCCATGCTTCTTAACTGTCTGCACCCTAGGCACAAATCTTGCCTTTTCTGTTCCAAAGTCTTTATGCTATTTTCCCATCTACCCTTCTCTGGCAGTCTCCATCACCTCTTGACTCACTGTGTGCTCTCTGTCATTTACATGTCACTCCAGTGTGTAAGCTTTTCCAGCTTCCAGGACCAAATGAGTCACTCCCTGCTGCTTTTCTGTGATTACTATGGCAGTGTGCTGAGCCCTGGGCACACTAAGACAGAATTCCATTAGACATATTCATAAATGTCGAAGGAGTTTGAGGCCCAGTATCAGAGAACGAGGAGCCTTCCAGCTAGCTCCTAAGCCCTTTGACTCTCCTAATATTTCACGCTGCGTCTTCTCTGCTCATTGGACATCTTTGTCTGAAATCACATGACCCATCCTTAACAGAAGCATGGTGTAGGTGACAGTGGAAAGCTTCTCTTTGTCAGCAGGCACATTGTCCACATTTTCTCAAATAACCCAGTGTCACAGGTATCATAGGCCCCCATATTAAATTATTCCAGCTAATGAGACTAAAACTGAATGCTGAACTCTTCTCAAGAAGCACAGCTAGTGATGACCATGTCTGGGCTAGATAGACCCCGGTTATCCTACCAGAAAGCCAGGTCTCTGGGCCACTGCACTCCAGTGACTCTCAGTGTTGGTGCAGTTCTCTCTTTACATTGTAGTTTGCCACGTCCTTCAGGGTATCTGTTTCTAAGCATTCTTCTGCGCACTGCCTAGGCTACTCCAGCTGTTCATGATGACATGATCAGATGACCACATGTTGTATGGTGTATGTTTTGATGTATCTGCCACCCTGAATCCCTCCCAGAACCTGTCTGCTAATTTAATTGTGCACCTCCATCCTTGGATGGGATCCTGTTTGAGGTTTCGCTTCCTCTTGCCCATTCTCTCCTGCTATGGTTGGTTAAGCCAAGCCCTGCTGTACATGGAGATATGTTAGTAGTTAACACAAACTTTTGTCTGTGTATTTGTCCCCAAGGTTCATGGAAAAAGCATTTCATGAGCACAGGAAGGAAAAACACACCCCAATTGGGTGTGTCTCTAATCTGGGTTTTGAGCTGATCATACTCTGTATGTTGAGCTCTAGGGATCATGGACTATACCTAGGGGGCATTCTATCTCCAGTTGTCTGCACTGTGGGTGCGGCGGAAAGAGGAAGTCGAGAAGTGGTTGTTGTCCCTGCCTGTAGATGCACAGTAAGCTTCCAGCCAATTCAAACTTCTATCTAAGACACTTATTTGAATCAGTATTTATTTATGTTTTGCTTGTAAAGAAAATTTGCAAGCCTATAGGGTTTCCTTCTTTAGGCAGAACATATAATTCCATCTGCTTTTTGTTTGCTTGCTTTCTTCTGATTACTGCTGTAGAAAGTCAGCATTTAGTCTACAAGATTCTGAAAGACAGTCTTTCCACACCTCACCCCCTTGTTTTATGTTTTTCTTAAGTAAATATGCCTTTCTATTTATTCTACTTGTAAATTTAGGTAATTTTTATTAAGTTAATTATTTACGTGATTTCAGAAGCCCGAGACATTAGCCCTCTAAATACTGCTGCTATTCTCTCTTTCTCCTAGGATTCTTGTCTACGCACCTCTAACATGTCTAAGTCCCTCTTCTGTATTTTAGTCTTTCCTTCGCCCATGCCTTCTTCATGTTCATTATTCTGACTTATCTTCCAGATCATTGTTTCTTGATTCATCTTACTCTAATTTACCCAAGCATCCTTATTCAGGAGCAGGAGTGTCAGTTTAGATGATACTGTGGGGATTTTTTTTTTTTTGTGTGTGTGTGTGTATGTTTTGTCTATTTGGTTTTTTTTAAAGATTTATTTATTTATTATGTATACAGTATTCTCAGTACACTGCCTGAAGGCCAGAAGAGGGCACAGATCTCACTACAGATGGTAGTGAGCCACCATGTGGTTCCTGGGAACTGAACTCAGGACCTTTGGAAGAGCAGGTGGTGCTCTTAACCACTGAGTCATCTCTCCAGCCCCTGTCTATTTATTTTTTATTAAAAAAATTCAGTTGCCTCTTTTTAATGGTTGTAATGTGACTTTCATAGTTTGCAGTTCTTTACTGAAATATTTTAGTTTGATTTTTATCTTCATTTATTTTAGTAATCACGTGTCCAGTGATCTCAGTATTGGGCATGGAAGCAGGTTTGTTTCTGTTGCCTGCCGTTCTGCTGTGTCTCATCTTTGTAACAGCATCTCGTCAAGTACATGCCTTCAACAGGCTGCTGGCTACTGCACATGCAAGCATACAGGAGATCTGCGATGGTTCTCTCTCCCCTTAAAGGAGACTTTAGATTGCTTCTCCCAGTGTCCATGCGTGAACATATAATCAATACAAGATTTGCTTTCTCTTATCTTGAACTTTGTGGGAACCACTCAGATGCCTTGACGATGGGAAGCAGTCACTGTAGAGCCTATTGTACCTTTATTTTACTTGGGATATAATTTTTCTTCCAGGGCCTGTACCTAGCTGGGTTCTGAACTCACTGTCATCTTTGCTCCCAAAGCCCCAGAAGTACTGCTGACCTTTTCTGAATGGTCAAAACCATTATGGGCAAAGACTGTTCCAAATACTGTGTTCATATTTCACATATTGAATGAGACATTGCTACAATGAAAAAGTTGTTTTAGATGTCTTCATTTTCAATACTCTTTTTCAAGAGAGTTGGTCTGAGTTGGCATTAAGGAGAATGGATTTTCTATATATACCACCTTTCCCACTTGGACCCTGAAAGCTTATTCAGGGGGTATGCATACAGTCATGAGTCAAATAAACTTGTTCTAATGATCCAAACTTGTAAAATAATACTTAAAATGCACATCATAAGACTTGATGATTTTGAAACATGGAAAAACTTTTTGAATTTTATTGAGTCAAATTCAAAAGAAGCTAGCCAGTTGGAGTGTGTGTAAGGAATTTACAGGAAGCTAAAATAGGAAGATCCATTAACCAAGAAAGCCTGGTTTATATTAGAATGAAATGCCTATAAACAAGTAGAACATGGAAATTTTTTTCTGGAAAAATCAGTAACCAAAACTGTTTTAATTGAAAAGATAAAACTTCAATCATTCTTATAGTAAGTTCAAAGTATTCATTTTAAGTCAGGAAGCTTTAGGTGCTGGTAACTGTAACAACTCCTTATCATCAAACCCACCAACAGTTGCATCTCTTTCTGTACCCTAATCTCCCAGCCTGTTTGGTCCTATCAGAGTATTGATTTGTTTAAGTAGCAAAATGAAAAATTCACACACACACACACACACACACACACACACACACACACACACAGAGTCCCTTCTTCCTTTCCCTGGATAATGGACTGAGACAGGTTATTGAAGTTATTTCTTGATATGAAGCCAAAACCCAGAAATGCTAGAGCAGGGATGGAGATGCTGACCAAACCTCTATATCATCCGCCCCACCACATGAAAAAAAAAAAAAAAACAAACAGACAAACAAACAGAAATATAATGTGCGTATGTTTAAAGATGCTCGGAATTGGCTCATCTACGGCCCTACCCTGAAAATACCCATAACTAATAAGTACACTCTCAAAATTTGCTCACATTGCAAAAGGTAACAATGTTTGCAGTTTGTGCCTCTTACCATAATACACGAATCTGTGGCTTCAAGGTCGAAGTCAGTGATGTTCAGGAGAACACGGTGATGTTTTCCAACTTGGATGATCCAAGAGCACTGAGTGTTAGCTCTGTAGCTATTGGGGTAATTTGGAGAGTGAATCTCTCCACTGGGAGCCTGGAAAATCCCACCACAACCTGCAAGTAGGAAACCCAATTCAGCCATGAGAGGACTCCGTGTTATAAAAACTGCAAGTCATCTGGTTCTCTGCACAGATGATCAGAATCCTACCTGGTTAGACTACTGCATCGGTTCTATGCTAAAACTTTAAAGAACCAAATATCCATATTAATTCATTCATTTCAAATTAGATAAGGGAACATGGATAATATGAGTAAAATGTTTTAAATACTATAAATACTGATGCCTAAAGTCAATTAAAATTATAATGTGGACTGAGGGTATAATTCAGTGGGTAGACTGTTTGCCTATAACATGCACGAGAACCTGGGTTCAAATTCCAGCACTGCATAAACTGTGCATAGCCATGAATCCTGCAATCCCAGTATTCCAGAAGTGGAGACAGGACACTCAGACGTTCAAATTTATCTGTTACTATATCGAAAGTTTGACGTCAGCATGGTTTAAATATGGTCATGTCTCAAAAAAATAACAGCAAAAATAAATAAGATGAATTCATGCTTTCACTGACCAAAAATGTCCCTTTGTTGTTCCCTAAAACAGTACATACTCTAAGAATCATCCCTGCCTTTGAAGTGTTAGATGGTCCAGTAAAATAGAACATTGCAAATTACTTAATGTCTGTCTTTGAAATTGTTCATATTCCAGATAGAATACATGGCTTAAGTTGTGTTTAATTCTTATAATGTTATCAAATATCTGTTAATGGAAAGTCTATCAGCATAAGCCATTGTTCCTTGAATTTATGATAATATAAACAAATGACAGAAAATTTCACCACTGTTTTTTTGGCAGTGGCACTAATCTTAATGTTCTACCTATAAATTGATAGGCGATTTACTTTAAGAGAGAATTCATATAGCTCCATACTTCCTTGGTGGAAAGGAAGTGGCCTAATGTGGGCTCTTGTCATATGTCTGCACTACCATATAGCAGCAGTACCTTGGGCAAGCCACTGGGCTCTCTATCATCCTGGGCGCTCACTATCATACAGCAACGGTACCTTGGGCAAGCCACTGGACTCTCTGAACTTCCTTCCCCGTCCCTGCTTGTAAGATGAGGATACACAATAGACTTCCCTCACAGTGTAAGTTGTAAAGATGAAAAGAAATAGACCTCATTATCTAGAAAACTGCCTGGGATATAGCAACCATGCTATGAGCATCACTAACCTCAGCAATCATGTGAATGTCTGGTAAAAAAAAAATGATACAATGTGTAACTTAAAAAATCTGAACAAGCAACTTCTTTTGACAACCTAAGATCTTGGGCAGAAAATCCCTATTGCAACACTCACTTTTGGATTGACAAATCTAACGCTTACTTCTTTTGACCTTTGCTAAGAATTCAGTCTACTCTATGGCACGACGTAACTGGACACTTAACTGATGTTGAGATTTGGCCTTGGGAAAAGGAACTAGTCATGTGTGCAGCAAGCAACCACCATGATTCTACTTCTACGTGGACTGGCCTATTTATGTCCTTAAAGAGGCAAACCCCATGGTGACTTCTAAGGAAGACCATTTGCCAAAGCAACACTGGCTAGTTGAGGAGTTACAAAGTTATCAGTAAAGTAACAGTAAAGTGAGTTAAAGTAACTCACGCCTTCTTCCAATAACTGTGTGAAATTCAGCTAGGCTTTGGCTCCAAGAGCAGCAGGATATCCCCATATATGTTCACTTACCTCCAGGGACTGCCTGCCATGAGGCATTGAAACCTCTCCCATTTAAGCTGCTGTCAGTCTTAAATCGGATTGCTAGTTCATTTCCAGTGCTGGAGATCCGCATGGGATTCGCTGATGGTGTTCGCGAACACAGCTGAGCTATTCTTGGAGCGTGAAAGTCGGGGCCTGCATAGATCTATCGAGGGGTAGAAAAGGACTTTACTTAAAAAGACACACTTAGGCATTTCACTTCTTCTGGAGTTTTTTTTTTTCAACCAGTTCTTAGAATCTATTATGATTAGAGATTGTACTCAGTCTCCCTGGGTGAGATGAACTATAAATTTGAACTGAATATTTATGGGCACTCCCTCTGCCTTATGAACAAAAAATTTTAATAATCCACAAGATATCTATTTGCTTCATCAGATATAATAGTGAATTCAGAACACAGAGATTATTCCAGAATCCCCCTATCTTTTGTTTCCTTCTTTTTTTATATATCTGAGGGTTGCTGCTTTCTCTGGCAGAGACATTGCACGTAATACAGTATAAAGACAGACTTTCTAAATCTTGTACATCTCAGGAGGAAGATGTTCTTACTTATGAACACTGAGTTCACGGAAGGCTTTTGATTTCCTAGTTACATTTTTAGGAAATTTCATCTACCCTGAAAATGGAATGTTTGATAAGATTTGGAATGAAACATAAGAGGATTGCTTCTTCAGAGGGAGTTGAAATGGAACCAGCAGAAGTGTATTCTGGGCATTGCAGGAGTGGTAGGCATCTTCCCATGCCTGCTCTGAAGACCGTGGCCAGGATTTCCCACTGCCCACGTAGAAACCCTTTAGGTCTGTCCCACATGACTGCAGCCCTCTCAGGCCCCTCCAAGTTTGCCTGACTATATGTCTGACTGGAATTCCTCAACTCAGTGGCACACTCTGCCAGAAAGGGTTTTATTTCCCTGCCCTACCTCCAGGAGAATTCACCTGCTGGACACAGCTTATTTAAACTGTGCATGGGACTGGGGGTGAGGGAACGAAATGACTTAGAGAAGACCCTACTCCCATCTTCAAGGTCTTCTTGGAGTTGCTTTGCAGAAGACAGACTACTTCGGGGGACAGTTTTCAAGTATATTGATGTCTAAGCCTGCACAGCATCCAGGGCCAAAATCCAGAAGGCATCTCTGGGTGAAACCTCACTGGGCAGCAACCCCTCTCACCACTCCAGGCCTGGACTCTTTCCTTCTGCTCCTGCACAATGCCCTCCCTTCCCTGCTTACCCGCAAGCCCTCAGCTGACTGATAGGGAATTCACTCAAGAGTTCCCTGGGGAGAGAGTGAGAACAAGAAACCTACTTTGGAGGAGGAGTATATGACTTGAATCTATAATGATTTCTTTGTTTGATTATCTCCCTCCCACATCCCCCAACCCCCAGTCAGGCAGGAACTGCTAAAGAAAAAGAAACCGCTGTTTCCCAGAGGGCTGAGCATCAGCACAGTAATTGCAAAGGAACGAAGCAAAGCGGGTGACTGCTCTGGGCTTATTTTCATGAGGAGGAACTGATGTTTGCTGTTTGCAAGGCCCTGAGAGTTCCATGCAAAGCCTGGCTTCAGGAAGGGCCTCTGAGGTTGTCTCTCACACACACATTCCTACTCTCAGGAGCACAGCAATGAGCACACATCCTCAGAGAACACCGCGCTGGCGCTAAGTGCTGACAAGCCAGCAAAATAATCTTTGTTTTCCCTGGTCCTGCATCCCCTTGAGACCACAAACATAATGGGTACGAGTTGGCTCTGCCTAGAAGCCTCCAATAGAATAAACACCGCCGCTTCAGACATTCTTTGCTTCCCCTGGCTCTGGGCTCAGCTCACAGATGACCACTGCCGAGAGGCCCTGACTGTGCAAACTGCCCGCACCAAGCAATTGTCTTGTTTTATTGTACCAGGGTGGGGATTTCCTCTCCTGGATGCCAATCCAGGCTCTCCACAGAGCTTTCTTGGAGACTGAAACAAAATCAGCCTGGGATTTCCTTAACCAAATCAACAGAATGGCGATTTTTGGTTCCCATAAATAAAACATGGTCAAAGTGGGAAAGGATGGAAAGAATTCCAGGGTATGGCTCATTCCACTCCTGCTTGTGACTAACGCTGTGGGGGAAGAAATGGCATGCTGCTCAGAGATTAACGTGTGTTTTTTAGCAAATGCCCGGGATGGAGAGTATTTCAAAGCCCGAAATTTTAGTCTGTTTTGAAGATTGCTTTCTGCTCTGTTAGCTCCATTTATTTTGAAGATCAAGTCAGCATTCCAGGGCTATGAGTAGCCCTACGGCTGTTGCTTTGTAAAACTGACCACTTTATGAACAGCGATCCTGTAAGGGAAGAGACGGCTCCCCATAGAATTTAATGGACCCCAGAAAGTCCAGTGTCTAATGACAGTAAGTCCTACTTGGCTGTGCACAGCAGGATAGGAAACATGTTTGAGCTGGCATAGGACACCTACCCCCAGCAGTGCTGCTTGCTGACTGGAGTCACTCATTTTTGTCTCTATGCTCTTGAGACTGCTCACAAGAGAACACCCTCCACCCCTGTCTCGGTACATGTAATAGGTGTGACAAGACCCAAAGCACAATGAATCCATTTACATTCTGCCAAGTGAGCACCAATCACACGTACTCTGGAATACAAAAATGAAGGGCTTGGAACCTGGAACAGTGTACGGTGCTACAGAGAATCAGCTGCCAGCCCTCTGTAAGTGTTAAGGGTTTTATGTAATCAAGTAGTATTTTTGTTGGTAGAGAAACAACTTCAGCATCCCACGGGTCTTTCTTCCAGCTACAAGGGCAAATTCCCAGAGGTGCCTCATTCTCTCCTAAACACCATTGCTCCAGTAATACAGAGGCGTGACATAGTAGCAGTACTGCCGCAGAGAAGGGTATGGATTTGACCCAAGGCCTCCCAGTTTGGGCTTTGACTCCTTTTCTCTTATCACTGTCTGTACCTACCACTAGGGCTTGAGAACCCCAACTTATCAAATAACTTTAAAGGGTCCAAGTTTTCCTATAAAGGCCTTTCTACTATTTTCAATCTTCGCCCTATTTCATTTTATCTGGGCTTGCATAGTGGCAACTAGATTCATTTCAGAGGCCGTTCATTTGCAGAGGAGAGAACTCCCTAGAGGAAACCACATCAAGATTGGCATATGGCAAACATCAGTTGGCAGAAAGAGCCTTGAAACTCTTCCTCTCTTGGCTGTACAGAAGAGCACACCCAAGTAAAGCCCAAGCTACACGAGTGTGGGAGAGGCTTGAGCTGTGTATCTGACCTATGACGGTGACGAGTGCTGGGGCCGGCTATTGTCAAGGGCGTGCTTTTCTCTCGACTCACTGGCTCACTCTCATTGCCGTTTCTTAATAACTCTCTCTATTTCTTTTCATAACCTTGTATCCCTACTTCTTTGCCCTGGGACACATGAAACTGGAAACTTTGACTGGTGCCATCCATGCCTTTAACAGCCCCCATCCAGGTGGTCACAAAAAAGGCCATGAACTTGAGACTCGACTTTGACAACTGTAATATGTGAACAGAATCTTCCTCTTTGTTTTTCCCCACGGGACTATTCACATCCCATTGTGGATGCGGTCGTGTACAATCACTGTGACCCAAATGTATCTCCTTATCACGAGTCAGAGTCGTGGACGCTTTTGCTCATTCATAAACATTGGGTGCTTACTCTTTGCTGGGCGTTTGGTGCTATGAATGCAGGGGAAAGGATGGAAACAAACCAAATATCCAGCCTCGTGGGGCTACATGTTATTAGCTGTAGAATGGTGTGAAATAGTCCCCACGGCAGAGGTGATGGGGAGTTTGCGTGTGCCTAGAAGCTATTCAATTGGTTGATACTTCCAAGTTGATTAGTATAAACTTTAAGACCCCAAACTCTCAAAGGTTGTCTTAATTTTCTGAGATAAACTCTTGAAGTAGCATCGGAAAGTCCTTATCTACAAAGGCCTTTTTTTGTAGATAACACCCTAAGTGACTTTTAAAATACCCCCTGTAGCTGCTGCAGCTGTACCTCCAGCAGAACAGCAGCCAGAAGCGCAGGCAGCAGCTGCAGCTGTGAAGGCAGCGGTGGCACACGTGGTCAGTACACTGGGCCCATCTTCCCACTGACTTCCGAATGCAGGGTGTTTCCTCTAAGAGGGATTCCTCGCTCCCCTCAGACCAGAGATAGAAGTGTGGGCTGCTAATGGGCCCAAGCACAGTCTTTATCTACAGGCAGCAGAGACAGGGACAAGTGAATCAGCTTCCTGTGCTTCCCTAAAAGGGGCCAAACCCAAGCAGTCCTCTATGACTCTTCTCCTCATTGGCTCTCCTTCCCCAGTTTTATGCTTACATTGTTCCCCAAATGCTGCTGTCTGTCCTTACCTCCTAGTGAAGCGGCCCCAGCCACGGCCCCCATAACGATAGAAACTCAACTGGCATATTAATCCCATATGTCTGCTAACATTCTCCATAGAGAGGCGATACTTCTTAGAATGTCTAAGAATAGAACAGGGCTAGCCCCGGGAAAGAATGTGTGCGGGCTGCAGCTTATCCCAAGAGTGGTAATACAGGGAGGAACAACCCCACTCCTACCTCCAGGGTGTCAAAGTTGCAGCTTGCATGTTGTTCCACATCAAAATCATGGATGGTGAGCTGGATACTACTCCCTGGGGCTCCGCGGATGTTCCAGGTACACTCCTTGTTGTGGGGATAGTTGAGCGGGTACCCAGGGCTGCTGAAGGAACCTGCAACTCCAGACATCTCCCCACCACAGCCTGTCGGACACAAAAAACTCAGTTAATGCTACCTGGCAACAGTGGCCAGGACATAGTTAAGCCTGCTTCTAACTAAAGGTGACAGAAGACGTGCAATGCCTTGTATAGGAGAAAAGTTACAATAAAGTTTAATTTTCCCACCACAAAGCAGTAAAAGGAGCATGGGTGTAGTTAAGCAGTAGAACACATGCTTGGGATGTACACTGCCCTGGCTCCCCAGCGGAAAGGGCGAGAGACAGAAAATCATACTTATGAAAGTTACTCTTTTAAGATAGATGTATATTACTTTATTTCCATAATAATGCTGAGTTCTTATTCCCTCCACATCTAAATTTCCTTCATCAGCTTTAGGTGAAAAACCTAGGAGGAAGACAGCGGATTTTAGGAGCGGGCGAGGGGGGGGGGGGTCCTGAGTCTACTGCAGAATTTCAAATCTACAAAGGACCTGCTTCTAGCCAGGCCTGGTGGTGCCTGTCTACAGTCCCAGCAGGGGAAGTGGTGACAGGATCAGGAGGACAGGGTTAACCTCAGCTCCATAGCAAGTTTGAGCCCAGCCTGTAACATCTGAGATTGACTCAGGAAGAAGAGGGGGAGAAAGAAGGGAGGGAGGGAGATAGCCCTGATTCTGGCTCAAAGTTCCCAAAGTGCTAGCTAGCACCTTCTTTGCACACTTTGCTGCTACTTCCACTGGGACTTTTGTTCCAGACTTTAGATTTGTAGCTCAAGGCAATACCTTTCCTATGTCTTACAATGTTTCTCCTTTTATTTCTGGGGTTGAGGGATCCCATTTAAAAAAAAAAAGTTATTTAAAACTAAACATACTAATATTATTTTTAGATTGTGGAGAATGGTCTAAAAATCTTAGGAAATATTTTCCTGCTGTAAAATTACACTAAAAATATTCCTGAAGCTAAAACCAGCATAGTCTGTACAATTCTTCAGTACCATCTGCTCAACTCTAGGGGGCGCCATTCAGTCTATTTGCTCTAGAAATTGTCACTTCCTGAGCTTGGACACCACTGGGGCCTGTATTATGTTCAAACATAGAGCTTTTGCCCAAATTACAAGAGAGCGAGGCCATTCTGTTTACACGCTAGGGCTCTTAATAACCAATAAATAACTTAATAAATAATCCAACGAGGAAGCCCTTGGAGAGAAGGAGCTGGGAGCTCAGCTAGCACATCTCTGTATCTTTACTGAGGTTCTATCCATCACCAAATCGAATCCATTATTTTAAAATCACAGTTGACTCATCTGAGCCTCTGCATCACGTTTTCCCACTGTTTCCACTTGTTTTAGGTTTCCATGTAAATTCCATGTACATAACAGGATACTAACGCCCTGCCCCGTCCTGCGCACTGGGATGATGATATCAGACTCTAGACTCCAGTGAGGCTTTGAAAGCTGCAGCTACAGCCCTGTTGATCCGCAATTCAAGACCTATGATAAGCAAGATTTGCTTAATAATACGAGTAAAATATTATTTTTAAGTGTATCATTCTATGCTCCCATCAATAGTGAGTAAGGGTGTGTGTGCCTTTGGATAACAAAATTCTAATACTGTCAGTTTTATCCTATCAGGAAAAAATGTGGTTATGGAAGGTAAACGATAGAGACTGCGGATGCTGGAAAATTCTGTCAAATTCTGTGTTTTCTTCATGTTCTCATTACTTCTAATAAATCTGACTTCAAAGTTCATGTCAAATAGAAATTAAGATGTAAAATTTAGTAGTATTTATGATTGAAACCATAAATGTCTAGAAAATAAAGTCAATTCTGATAATTATGTTAGAATTGTGACTATATCTTTGTTGCTCTAAATTGAGACAAAAAAAGGCAAAATCATTTTCCAGTTTCCTGCCTTCACTTGCTGCTCACTTATTAAGGCATTTATCACTGGGTATTTGCCTGAGGGTAAGCATTGCTGCAGAAACCAGGCCCTTTTAATGTTGTTGTCCTTGAGTATATGCCTGAGGGCAAGCATTGCTGCAGAAACCAGGCACACTTAATGTCTTTTAAAAAACAAATCTATGCACATACATTTTTAGGACTATACACCATTAAACTATTATTGCTTTTTCTTCCATTCGCAAAGATTAGTTTCAACATTTTTATTTAAAAAAAACAAGCGAGTTGGGGTTTTTTTATACTTTATCGATTAGCTTTTCAAAGCAGCAGCGAAATCAAGGATCTGATCTCATCATCTCAGTGCGCAGGGACAGGTTGAGGTCGGGATATTAATACTCTGTTATGTACAAAGGAATTTATCAGAAAACCTGAAACAATTGGAAAACACAGTGGGAAAGTATGATCTAGCCAAAGCTTAGATGACTCAACTATGATTTTAAAACAATGGATTTGATTGGCTGATGGACGGAACATAATAACCATAAGCTCCTCTCGAAGGGCTTCCTCACTGGGTTGTTTATTTAATAAAATGGCTATCAAGACTCCTAACACGTAAGCAGAATGGCTTCACAGGCCCCAGTGCTGCCCAAGCTCAGGAGTGCCCG
Organism: Microtus oregoni; assembly: GCF_018167655.1. Classification (NCBI taxonomy): domain Eukaryota; kingdom Metazoa; phylum Chordata; class Mammalia; order Rodentia; family Cricetidae; genus Microtus; species Microtus oregoni. Next base: position 23,113,950 of record NW_024543094.1, read on the forward strand.
TTTCTAGAGGAAGTAGACTGGGAATGGGGCCCTCTAGAGTTTCTTATACTGTTTTGGTTTTGTGTTTTGTTGTTTATTATTTTGAAATAATAAAAATGTGGTCTCATTATGTACCTTTTGCTTGCCTGGAACTAACCATGTAGACCAGGCTGGTCTCATAAAGATTGTCTGCCTCTCTGAGTGCTGGGATCAAAGGTGTGCCCCACTACATCCGGCCCTTAAATGGCCTTAATACCAACAAGAGTGAATGCATGATCATGCCATAGTCTATTAGACTGGTGACTTTGGGTATGAGACTTAAAGTCACAGGAAGAAATTAGAAAGGGAATGCTGAAAATGAGAAGATTTATGACAACCAACGGTCACCTGGCAATAACATAAGAGGTGACTCTAGACTACCAATGCCCTTTGTGTGGCTATGCTGAGTTTGTGGTTGAATAAATATCAAAATACAAAGAAAAATAGGGAGGTTTTAATAACTAGACATTCTTGATGAAAATAGATGAATGTTGACTTAGAGAAAGGATGCCAGGGATCTACATGGAGAATCTGACAAAAGGATAAAAATGTCAACCAATGAGAGAACAAGAACACGATAAATAAAAACTCTCCAGAGTTTCAAATTTAGTAGAACAGTCATGTGGCTCCTTGTACCCAGTTTGTCAAAGGCTTTCACAGAGACAATATTTGTAACTGTTTAATTAGCATGTTAGACGGAACACTTTCAGACACAGCCGCGTACAATGGGCTCGATGTGGGCTGTAACATTAGACAAAGTGGGCTTCAACTCTGACTGTGAAACTTCATGGATAAGTCATTTATTATCCCTAATCTTCAGATCAACTGCTTAAATATTAGTCCCTAACTCACAGAGTTATTACATAGGTTAATAAAGAAGCCAAAATAAGGCTTTTGGAAAATTGTCTTGAATAGGACAATTGCTCTGCTTTTGATTGGCCCACAGCAAGAGCTTACTAGACATGGGAACACAGTATAAAAAGCTTGGGGCTAGGATAGAATTATTGGCTAAAAATTTCGCTATCAGTAGAGAAAAGATACAAAACCTATTACTCATGAAGTTGTATGTTTTTAAAAACTGTTCATGTGTATTCGGTAGTGCAGTTTTCAAAAGGCTTTTAGTAAAAACTCATTATCTTGTTTGACATTCCTAACAACAACACGGGGTGGGCAAGGACGGCGTGCAAGGCTCACTTTAGAGGGGATCTGAGAGTCCAGGTCACTCAGGGAAAATTCTCTGCTCCCCCTCCCAGCTCTAGTTCTGTGCTGTCCATTAAGCCATTGACCACATCAGCCTGACAGCGCTGCAGAGCTGTGGTGACTCCGCTGGACACTACCCTCATGACTGCTCTGGCCTCTGACTGAACAAAGGATTTCCACAGCAACCTGGATAAAGGAAGCGGAGCAACATCTGTTTGTCGACTTTGAGACAAACTGACACTGTGGTGTGTCAACGTCACAGACAGCAGCTGGACTGGACCGCAGCAGCGCTGGGAAGTGACCAACAAGCTTTTCCAGGCTTAAGCAGCTGAGCTTTAGAAAACCTTTACCAGTGACTGATAATCCACTTGATTTTACTTCCCTCCAAATCCTGCCATTGGCTGAAAGGAAGCATTTACCTTATCAGCAGGAAACACACTGCTCTGAACAAGGGAGAGCTGAAAGCTGTTGCTGCGTCTATTTATTTTGATAGATTATTAGGTTTTTTCACAAAATAACTCACCCAATACTATTTTGTTTTGTCTAAAGCAAGCTATGGATTTTTAAATTGCAGCACAAAATTACAGTCAGGGTCTCCTAGGTGTATCCTATCTTTAAACCAATTATGCTCAGAAGCCCAGAGTTTCAGTCCATCCTCTTGTGCCCCAGAATCACTAGAATCTCCATCACCTCACTCACATCTGGTCTTTTCCTAACACCATAATCCAGAAGCCGATTTGTCAGGAGAGTGCTGGTACAGGACAAAAAGGGCCAAAACCCACGAATGCTGGTGGAAAAGGAACTGCGAAGCCGGCTCCCAGGGTACCCCCACACTCTATTCTCTACCTCCCGAGGGAAACCTGAGAAACCAGCAGTTGGTGGTACCAAGCCCGAGAACCAGAGGATAGTAAAAACAACAACTACAGTAAAAACAAATGCTAAACACACAAAAAATGAGAAATACAAAAATATTAAAAATGAGAAAAATACTCAACAGTATATTGATTTATAGCATAATAGTTTAAAATGCAAACTTTTGTTCTGTAATACCCTGAGATGGGCTCATCGGCCAGGTCAATTTACTCCTATTACACAAAAGGCCTCTTTGTGCCTCTGATGTACTTGGCTGTCTCATCTCTGGTGTGTTTGATTGAAGCTGATTTTATTTGAAGCATACAAGCACAAAAGCTTGAAGGCAAAGGATCAACAGAAGAGCCTTATTTAGTCTCTGGCTGGAATTTAAAAATGCACGGCTATGTCTGGTACAACAGAAATAATATTAAGAGAGTTCTGTGAGGGACAGAACTTTTAGTTCTCTTTAAAAGCAAGCAAGTTTAGCAACAGACGGAAAGGATAAGAAAGAAAGGCTGGAGAGGACTGCAGAAGACTAGGGAGTGGAGTTCCTCTATGGGCCAGGAGGTTCCATGGGAATTAGCAGCGAGAAGCTGGGCAATTAGGGAAGGTCCAAAGAGTGACATGGTAAACTCTTTCCTGGTTCTCTTGTTTTACTTCATTCCATAATCATTCTAGCTTACGCTGTCCTTCACACAAGTAAATGTTAACCACAATTATTCTCTAGAAAATTAATCTGCAAATTTTGAAGTTCAGGTCAATCCTGACAAATTTGGGAGACTGGCTTTGCCTGTGACTTCCAAGACAAGAAATGTGAGATTTTCCTAAGGACAATTAGAAAACAAGAAGACAGACAAGTAAACAGATGAAGTCACAGAACAGAACATCTTGGAGTAAGTAGAGTCATTTCCCAGATTCATGTCCTCTGGGAACCCAAGCATGTGACAGGCAGGTCTTTGCAACATTATTGCATCAAGAAGAGGTTACAGGATTAGGGTGGGGCTGAAATCTCACATGACTGATGGCCTTATGAGAAGAAAGACAGTGAACCCAGCACTGAGAAGAGGCACCCATACAAAGTTAGAGGCAGAAGTTGAGTTCATAGCTGCTCTAAGTCACAAAAACCAAGAATTTCCAGCCCACAACAGAAGTTTGGAAAGGAAGGAGCATTTTTACTTGGGGTACCTTTTAGTGGGATGGCCTTGCCAATACCTTGAATTTAGATCTTGGCTTCTAGAGTAAAGTAATAAATTCCTGTTGTCTTAAGGCACCTCCCCTGGGTACTTTATTACAAGAGCTTTATGAAGCTAATACATTTCATCTTTTTGCTCATAAACGAGACCACCAAACTCCCAGGCAGGCATGAGGCAGCAGCAGTCTGGGTGTCACATGGGAAGGAGGGTGATGCGTGAGTTCTCCTCCCTTATCTTGTACTGATCACTTCCTATTTATCTCCTTGGATACTAGATGATGCTTAGACAAGGATGAGGTTAGAAATGGAAAAGATCTACCATTGAGGAAGCCAGCAACAGACACTGGGTCCAGCACCACATTAGGGGGAAACAAGAAGTTAAAAAAATAATTTAAAAAAATCTAAAAGGTCATTAAGGGTTGGAAAATTTCATCTTCCTTGGGAACCTCACTCCTATCTCATATTTTCTAATAATGTATTTTGACTGATTTATATGTAATCTATTTTCAATATCTATAATCTATATCATATATAATATATACTTGGAGTGATTTTATACATTTTAATACTATAAACCGAAAAAACAAAACAAAATAATCCTTATCATGAAGAGTACAACTTGGACAAAAAAATCCCAGAAGTTTAAAATCAAGGCTGCCTATAGTTAAAAAATGACAGGACCCGCTACACAATGCATGGATATGCAGGATTAAGTCAACAACAACCTCTAACTATCTAGGGTGTCCTGGATCATCTTAGTACATCAGCAAAAGAAATAAATCCAGGCTGGTCATACTCTATATAAAATTTAATTTCCTGTACATAAAGGATAAACATCTTTCATTTGAATCCAAAGAAATATATCCAGTCTCATCAGCTTTTTGCTGTGATGAACTGCACCCTTTTCCTTTTAATCTACTTATTTCTATTTTGAATTTCTATTTAGATTTGAAATGTTTTCCCAGTAGAAATTCCACGCTTACAGTTCTCTGGGATAAATCAATCCATTAGTTATACTCATCCTATCAATCGTCTCGCACCTATCTTCTCTCTGACTCTCAGAGAGTTTTGAAATTATTTAAAAATTCTAAACAAAGTGCAGTATGACATATCTGCAAAGAAAACAAAATCAACGAAATAGAATAAATGTCTTCTAAAATAAGTCATACATCAGGCTAGTAACAGCTAATCCTAGGAACAAGCAAAGATGGAGGAATCATGCCTCATGCATTTGCAAGTCCAACGTTCACACTTCCATTTTATCAATATTCAAAAGCGCCAGTTTTTTAAGGTCATTATTTTAGACAACTTTTTCTAGGCAGAAGTTCAGGAAGCCTCCAGGGCTCCACATCACTCGCTTCTCTGTAATTCTGCTTTTCACTTTGCCCTCAGTTCCCGAGCCTTGCTTCACAGGGAGGTTGTGTCACACCAGAAAAAATGCACAAAATCAAGCAGCGCCATGTGGACGGTGATGATACAACCATGGACTTAGTCAAGTCAAGGAGAGGCCACTGCCTGACAGTGGACTGAAGTTCAACGCGGCTGTACCCTAAGAGGGAGACTTGGAAACAGACATGCAGAAGGGGAAAGGCTGTGAACAATGGCAGCAGAGATTGTGGTCACAGGAAAAGATGAGTCCAAGATTCTTTCCTGTTAGTCTTATATCCAGGACTGTAGCCAGTCAGCCAGCCAACCTAGTCCCCTCTCTAATGGGGAGGAAAACAACTAAGTTAGCAAAATCCTCCCACACTCCACACTCTCTGCTGAGCCAGTCCAGTCACTTCTGAAGACAGATACCTTGTCGCTCTCACTGCAACCTGACTCCTCCTTGTAGCTTTTTCTGCAACTAACCCTGGACAACAGACTGGCTAATCTTCCTGTGCTTTTTTTCCCTGATCAAACAACTCCATCAGTTGTGTGTGATGACTGCAACGGAGCATCAAGGGAATGAATCAGGGCAGGACTGAAGCAGAGCTCTGTGGTAGAACACATGCTTAGCAAGTTTCAGTGTGATTGATGCCCTGAAAGAAAAGACATTGTGTGCAAAGCTGTTTTGGACTAGTCCTAACATCAGCCTTTTTGGACTAGTCCTTTGCCTGACAATGCTAAGACCTCACCACAGAACTTCATATTTTATTGCTACTTGAACTGAAAGACAAGATGCTTAGTGTAATTTTGTGGGGAGCTCTGGAAACTAGAACATAAGTTGCATGGGAAAGATTCTATAAATTCTTTCAATATGCCTATTGTTATGGAATTTACTTATAGAATTAGCTACTGCAAGCTCTGAACTTGTTTATATTTTCACCGTGAAACTTGTGGGGGGAAATCGTTGACTTCAGACAGCAGGCAACTACTTAAAGCACAGATGCCAAACACTTCTTTGTACTGATGCCACAATCCTTGGACTTCTGAGGCTGAGCTACTTAATTTCTTCCATCATTTTCCTCTACAATATGAGACAATGTTGCTTCTTGCACAGAATTATTAGAAGGAGATATGAGATAATATCTTAAAGTACCTAGGACATTGAAATTACTATTTTTAAGAAAAAAACACCAAGAGTAATAGTAACTGAAATGCCAGTAAGGTTGGTGTACTAGGTACAATTTAATCATATTTTAACTCAATTTTCAAAGTAGTTTGTAATGTAATTAATAACTTAAGATAGATTTACTGGCCAGAGAAGTGCTCTACAGGTCAAGGGTTGCTGGCAACTAACATGGTGGAAAGAGAGAGCTGACTCCCATAAGGTGACCTCTGACCTCCACATGCATACTATGTGTGCACACTTACACACTACCCACATAAATAAATGGATACTATAAATAGGTAAAATGTTTAAAAATTCCTAAATATTGACTTAAAATTACTCTAGGTAGTTAAACCTACATTGCTTACTCTATATGATGAGAAGGAAAAAGCATTAGAAACAGTGTTTTTGTATCATTAATTACAAATATACAGAATATAAAATTCTACTAACTTCTACAGTACTATTTCTGTCCTATAGCAGAGACTCTTTCTATTTGGTGAGAGGAAAATGACTAGTGATAATTTCGCTGAGCTCACAGTGGTATTTGCATAAAAGTTATTGTTAGATATGTAATAATTAAGAAATATGAATAAAAATTAATGTTCCATACTGAACATAATGACTTGCATGTGTTATTTCGGTTATTTGTGTCTATTACAGTATTTGAAGTTGAAAAGAAATAACTTGAAATCTTTCGGAAAGAATGTGCAATTGCTATCAGGGATATTTGTTGCTAGGAAACCAGAATACAAATAGAATATTTGAGAAAACTCTCCCTTTGGCCCCAAATCAAGGAATACTCTAAATTGTGCAATATATGATTTTGGAAGGTCACGATTGTTGAGGGTTATTATTTTTCTTTTTTTCCATTTTATAACGGTTTGAAAGAACCATGGAAATAGAGCTCAAATGTTTTCAAACAGGAGCAATGTGGGAATTGGGATATAAGGCATTAACGGCTCTGGGTAGAGACTCAGAGCCAAGATTAGCCGAAGGTCAGTGTGTGTGTGTGTGTGTGTGTTTACTGCTGTTGTCAAGGAGGCAAAGTGAAAAATGCCAGGGTTTAGCTTTCCCATTCATTGTGAAAGATCCACACGTGTTTACCATTACTTCTGACCACAGAACTCACGATAAAAACCCTTGACTCAAAGGCAAAACAAGCTGAAAACCTTTTTTTGAGTATATCTTTCCAAAAGCAGGGTTATTGGTAAAGAGATTTGTTTGTTGCTTATTTTTGAGACAAGATTGCTCTAATATTGCCCAGGCTGAATCAAATCATGAGCTCAAGTGAGTTTATTGCTAGTCTCCTAAAAATCTGGAAATACAGAAATTCACTGCTGCCTGACTTGGTAAACAGATTTTTAAAAGTAGCATTATTCAGTGAGAGCTTGTTTTGAACAAAGATACAACTGAGACTTTGCCAAAATAAAAAATCAGCCATGGCATCATGATCAAAACTCTGAACTTTGTTCTATACTAAGGCAGTATTCATTTCTAATCTTCACTGCTAAAAATATCTTAGAGTATCACAAAGAAGTCTAAAATGTCAAAGTGGGCAAAATACAAACACACATTTAAGTGTGTAGTATGCATAAATCTGAGGAGAAATTCAGTGAGTTGCTGAACAACTATCTTTGGATGTGAACACAACCAGTGGCTATTCCTTTGCTTTTTCTTAAAGCTCTATCTAAGCCAAACTATTTCACAGCGCACAATAACCATAAAACAATGACAGGATTTCATCTCTCTCATCGTTTCCAGTCACTTGCTTGAAGAGCTGGTGAATGAGGGACGTGTACTCTCATCATAATAAGGATCCTTTAAGGACAGAGGAGCACGTGTGTTCTTACTTCTCTCTGCTTCATGTTATATTTGCCACAGCTTTGCAGGAAGTGGCACCATGAAAACAATTCCATCGCCACCTGAGAGGAAGGGCTCTCCCAGAAGGGGTGATACACATGCTAGTTTTGCTGATTTGGATCATTGCTGACCACAATTCATAAAATCAATTTCATTGCAAGCATCATGAATAAACAAGACTCAAGATAGACACAAAAGAGTAATCATGCAATAATTTAAAAGGTGTCAAAACAATGTTCAAACATGAAAACCTAAATATGATGTCTGAGCTATAGCTTTGAAGAAGTATCAGGGAAAGCGAATGTGGCCTATAACTTATTATAGGGCCGGCTGTGTCACCTTCAGCTTCGCTGTGAAGGACTCAGTAGATCAGTAGCTCTCCTTGACCTTTGACCTATTTACTTTGTAAATCTGTTTCTTCTCTTTTAATAGACATGGTCCACACAAGTCCCCTCAGGTCCCCTTTGCCACCATCTCTGCAATTTCTCCAACTGTAATCTCCTTCGATGACATCTTTCACCCCCTGCTTTTGAAACAATGGTAGTGGCCTGGGGAGAAGACTCGGTGGTTAAAACACTTGGATGAAGACTGGATTTTGGAAACCTAGAAACCCACATTGAGAAAGCCAGATGGGCACTGTGGCCCACGTGTATTTCTAGCCTCTGAAGGGAGAGACGGGATCCCCAGAGCAAGTTGGCTAGCAAAAGCAGATATATCAATGAGCTCTAGATTTGATTGAGAGACCCTATATCAGTGAGTAAGAGAAATGCAGGATTATTCGCAACATCAGCCTCATAGGCCTCCAGGTCTATCCATATGGAGAGTCAGGCCTTCACATACATACACATAAATTCCGCCATCTGCGGTTTACTGTATCATCCTTTTGCCTCGGACCCTTACCTAACTTTGACAGGCACACTGCTTCCGGTCATTGCACAGGATCTTGAATTTGCATGCTCAAACTGGACAGAAGTACAGTCTCCATTAAGGTTCCCTGTCTATAGTAATTGGTGGCAACAGCACCGGATGTTCTACTGTGGGGATGCTAGACTAAGACCCTCTCTTCATGGCATAGACCCATAGGCATATAATCTGACATCATGTCTGCCTATCCCAGCTTCCACATATCTCCTAAATTGCTGCTGCCTCAGCTTCTGTTCTGGTTCTTTCTCCCTGTTCTATTATGATAGTGCCCCAGCAGTGATGTGGGCTTCCCCTCTGTAGGCTGTAAATATGCTTTATTACCATTGGTTAATAAAGAAGCTGCTTCAGCCAATGGCTTAGCAGAGTAAAGCCAGGCAGGAAATCCAAACAGAGATATAGAAAGAGAGTAAGTGAGTCAAGAAGACACCATGAAACTGCCCGAAGGAGACAGATGTCAGAACTTTGCCTGGTAAGCCACATCCTTGTGGCGATACACAGAAGAATAGAAATGGGTTAATTTAAGGTGCAAGAGTTAGTCAATAAGAAGCCTGAGCTAATAGGTCAAACAGCATAATAATTAATACAGTTTCTATGTGATAGGGTCTGGGCGGCCAGGAATGAACAAGAAGCCTGTTTACACAGCAGTTACTCCATCTCTGTCTCTTGTATGCATCTCTGTATCCTCTTACCTATATTACTGCTTTAATTTTAGGTTTTATTTTTTTATGTATGTGTATTTTGCCTACAGATATGTCTGTGTACCATGTATGTGCCGGACAGCTACAGAGGCCAGATTACAGTTACAGATCGTGGCGAGCAGTCATACGGGTGCGGGGAACTGCACCCAGGTGCTCTGGGAAAGCAACTAGTGCTCTTAATTGCTGAGACATTTCTTCATAGGCACCTTCAGGCTATTGTCTCAGTGCTTGTGAAAGCCCCACTCCCTATATTATTATTGCAAAATGTACATCAGTGAAGTCACTACATTTCTTTATACACCTGCAGTCCTACCGCACAAAATAAAAGGTCATCTCTGGCGATTAGGGATGTATTACAGCAGAGCACAGTGTGTTTGTCTAGCATGTTCAAAGCCTTGAGATCCACCCCAGCAACAGAAAAATAATGCATCTATGATCTTTCCCTGGAGGCAAGAAACCTTATAAGTTTTTGCGCTTGTCTTTTATCAGTTGCATAGCCAATACTACCTTAATTTCTATCACATTTTTATTGACTCTCTTTGGAACCTTTCAAGATATTTTCAAATTTTTCATCCATGGCATTTAATACCAAGACATTCTAAATATCTTCTGTGTACTGCATGTGCTGTTGTGTACACACACACACACACACACACACACACGCACACACACACACACACATCATTTTTTCAAGACAGGGTTTCCCTGTAGCTTTAGAGCCTGTCCTGAAACTCGCTGGGTAGACCATGCTGACTTTGAACTCACAGAGATCTGTCCATCTCTGCCTCCCAAGTGCTTTGATTAAAGGTGTGTGCTACCACCATCCTGCAATATATTTCAAAGAATAAGACTTTTTTGTTCTTTTTAAAACAGGGATCATAGATTTTGTGTGCTACCCCTCTGCATCGACCTGCAGAGCACAGCTAATTCACTCTAAGAAACTGACCCCCAGCATCCATGTTTGTAAGAAAAATAATAACGGAATCACAACAGCTAAAACTTGAGTGCTCCCAGAGACCCAAGCTCATAGTTCTAAGTCACAAAACAAATAAAAATGTCCAATTAGAAGGAATTCCCCTGAAAGACCCACAGTCGTCCATGACCAAGAGTGGGAATGAGGGCTGCAAAGAAGCATGGCCTACCCCGTGGGGCTTCCTGGCTAGATTTCCCAAAGTGACTTTTGAGAAGCCCTTGGCCCGGGGCTGAAAGTCCAGTTACCCAGCGAGGTACTGTCTTTCAAACCCAGTCACTCTCAGAGGGTCCTGAAAATGTTTTAAAATGTACTCTCAGAGTTCTCCTAGAGTTTCTGAAAACTCTAGGGCCCCAGAAACCTCATTAACAACTAAAAAGAAGACAGAATGGAGTGGCCCCCATCTGAGAGGATGATGTCATCTGTCTCCCCACAGAAAAGACCACGCTTCCCTTTGTGGAAGTCCATGGTGACATCACCTCCTGCTCACAGGCTCTTCCTCTGCTGGTTCCCTAGCTGAAGTGCCTGCTGCCTTTGCAAATGTCATTCACAGAGCTCCTTGACCTTGTTTGTGTGCTGGGCTCCACTGCCAAGGGAGGGGAGGCCTCCGGAGCACAGGGAAGAGATGAGGGGCGGGTGTGTGCAGATGGCTGGGAGCTCCTATTCATACAACTTATGGAAAGTTCTATACACCCTTCAGCAGCCCAGACCGAGGCTCCCAGGGTGGAATTCAGTTTCTGAACAATGCTGTCAATGCTGAATTCTGTGAACCGATTAGCCAGGCAGGGCGGCGGCAGCCATTTCTATCTTTTTAGGGTGGGATTTTCTTTGAAGATCTGCATAAAGGCACTGCAGTGTGGGCTTTCTCTTGCCTCGACAGAGCCACTTTCAAAATGCACCCACAGAGAAGGCCCGCTTGTAGATCCATTTTCTTAAAGTAAATAGAAGATTTGTGCTGTTGACCAAAAAAGGCACACTGGGTAAACGGATTTATTTATTACTGAGCAAAATGAATGAAGTGTGTAGGGGTTCCTGAGCCACAGTGCTGGGGAAATGATGTCACTGTCAATTCCGGGCTCTGCAAGCATTTGCTGAGCTCTTATAGCAGCGTCTGGAAAAGAGCCAGTGGGGAAAGGCCTTCGTGTGATTTGGTTCTGATGAAAAGAGGAGAGAGCTTTAACTTCACCCATCCTGGCCAGGTGAGGAAAAGATGCTCAGGGCCAGGTCAGGCTAGGGATCTTGAAGCCTCCACTGACTCTGAGCACAGGCCCAGAGGGACAATGCAGAGACTTTGCCTTTGGTTTTTGTCTGCTGATTGTGCTTTTTGTGCACACTTGCATTTGCGAAGACAGAGAGTCAAATGCTGCAGAGTGAATTTCAGTCAAGGATGGGCAGTGCCCACCTGGGTTGCCCCACAGATTGTGCCACCAGGTGACCAAGATGGTCATCATGATAAGATGGGCTAACACTGTAGTGCTTGAAACAGGCCCCTGTTGTGTCGTGGTGCATGACTATGCTTAGTTTATATTTTGTTTTGTACCCTTATTTTAAGTCAACTTGTCATGCTTCGCCATCCGTGAGGATCCTACTCCAGACCTATTTTAATTAAGAGTAAAGGATTTGCATGTTGGAAGACACCGTAGCCTCTACAGTTTGAGTTTGTGCCTTATGGGGCCAGCTTGTGGTAGCCACTGCTTAAGTTTCTAGCCCTCTCTAGTGCTTCACCCTTTGACCCCGAATCTAAGCACGTGTGATTTGTTAATGCCATCTGCTCTTCCTGCACCCTTAAATCACTGGGTCACTCCTTTCTTTTCCCTGATTTGGCCAGATACCACCTGCTTATTTTTCAGGTTTTAGTTCAGAGGTTGCAATTTCATAGAAGACTTTCCTGTCTGCCTGCATGCCTGACCCAATACCATCGCATCTTATTATTCTGTGTGATCCCTCAGCCCTTATCAGATTTGATTGTGCATATTCGTTTGCATGTTTAATGTCTTTCCTTTATTGTAATGACTATGGGAATTGAACCGTTTCTGTGTGTGCACATAGATCTCTGTCCCTAGTCATAGCATGGTATCTGGTACAAAAGCATTCCCCCAATACCCATAGCTTTAATAAACAGAAGAATAATAGTTTATAACTTTTGTCTTCAGGTTTTCTCTAAGGAATAATCAGGTTGCCACTCCCAGGGAAGGCCTTCTGCCTGCCTTACTCTGCTGATGCCTCTTCTCAAGCCATGGCAAGTTATATGGTCCAAACATAGAACATAATATATACAAGCATGTCATGATAACATATGACATCAATTAATTTTGTATCGATTTTAACTGTTGACAATCTCCTTCCAGAAGATTATTGCCAAGTACCATTTATATATAGTAGGCAGTACAGAGTTAATATTTTTTACAGTTTTGGTCCTAACTACTAACATACTGTTGCATAACTCTGGCTCTGAGTTTAGCAAATTTTCAGCAAATGGGGAAAAATTTTGCAATAGTAAACAGGAAAAGAGAATAGACAGAGGATGTCTTTGACTCTCTTAAAAGAAGACAGATTCCAAATGGAAATGAAAGAAAAATCTTGGCTCAAAAAAACCATAGTACTTTCAGCAGAGAACTTGGCATGTTGGCTAGGAGAACCCAGTGATACAGTAAGCTGGGTGCAGCCAGTAATGACGACCCCATCAAACTCTTTAGTGAGGCCTCTGGCCAGTGTGTCTAGAGCCTGGAGGGGAGGGTAAGCAGGCTCCTGAATAAGGAGATCAGTTAGCAAAAGCACTGCCCTTCTCTCTTCGTCCTGAGTGCAAGGCTGCATCACTCAGGAAGAGATCGAAAGGCAGCAAGAGTCAAACACTGACCAGTTGAATCCTATCTCTCAGGACGTGGAACTCAGACAGGAGTTTACACTCCCAGGCAAGTCCTGTGTTTACCTAGGATTGAGGACCACATTCCCAAGTCACTTCCTGAACTGTACTCTGATGTGCCCAGGGGAGCATTCTGCCCTTTAGATCTTTGAAGCAGAAAGTCGTCTCCTTCAGGACTCTTGCTACCATCCTGGTGCTGTTTGGACCTGGTTATGACACTTTGTGGCTTGAGCATCTTAGAAGGATTTTCCAGATTCTGGGGAGACTGTCTTTCTACCATTTCATTTCACCAAGCTCAATGCCAGTTTTGCCTTGTTCCTAAAACTGAGTTACACTAAATAGTAACATTACCCTCTGTAGAGAGGGTGTTAGAAAACTCCAGTTGGTCTGCCTATTCCTCTATATTTACAAGATCCCCAGTGCAGGCTGAGGCTATAGGTCATCAGGAGAGTACTTGCCTAGCACATTTGAGGCCCTGGTGTTGATCTCACAGCATTGTAAAGCTAGATACAACCACAAGGAAACCCTTGATTATTTTGTGGATATACATACCTGATATACCCTGCTCTCAAGATTACCCCAGAACAAGACAATCTGAGAAATTTTCAAGACTTTCATGCCTGGTTTGTTTTCTCAGTCCATCTCTAGATTACTTAGAATTACAATACTGTTGAACAGCAGAACACTGGAGACAAACGATACTGAGGAGAGAAATCAGCTAAATCCTTTTATTAAGTCAATCAATTTATAGGGGGTTCATTGGGATATAATTTCATCATGAGTGGAAAGGGTCTCATCCTGATACTTAAGGGTTCTACAATTGGGGACATCTGGATGGCAGCTCTGAGATTTATATGAGTGGGCTGTGATACCAATAAATCTCAAGTCTCAAATGCTCAGGTACTTGCTAAAGTACCTCTGATTCATACTCTCTCTCTTTCCTCTTCCTCTCTGTGTGTGTCTCTCTGTTTCTGTGTGCATTTACATGCGCATGCTCATGCCAGGGATGGATACTGTGTGCCCGTGCAGGGAGAGGTCCGAGTACAATGGAGAGCGCTAGCCCTCAGGGACTTCCCACCTTTTGTTTGAGGCAAGGTCTCTCATTGAGCCAGAACTCTGCTGAGTAGGCTAAACCAGCTGGTCAATGAGCTCCAAGGTTCTACTCATCCTCACCTCCCATCTTTCCATCACTGGGATTATAAGAGCTTGCTATTCACCTCCCATCTTTCCATCACTGGGATTATAAGAGCTTGCTATTGTGCTTTGCTTGGGTTCAGGGATCTAACTAGATTTAACTTGTGAGACAAGCTCCTTACCAACTGAGACAATGCACCAGCCCTTTCCACCGATTTTAACAGGATTACAGTTTAGGCATCCGCTAGATTTGTGGTGTAACATTGCAATTCTACCTCTTATGGATTTACTGAAATTCACCGTGAGTCCTAATCTGTGGTTGGATAGTTGAGAACTACTGTATGACGCTCTTTTGAGGTTGGACTATCCTAGCACAGTCTCTCTTAAACCTTAATCACCAGGAAGATTAACTAAGATACTCTTCTGGATCTACTTTCAAGTTTCTGATCCAGTAAGTCTAGTATAGGAAGGCTCAGAATTTGTATTTCTGAAAAGTTCCTTGTGCTACTACTCTTACTGGGGGCCACCTTTTGAAAGTCATTGGTCTGGGATCATCCCCCTGTAGACTGACACACAGGAGATCAATTTTGAAGTCTCCCGTCTCGTGTTAATAATGACTTTTAGAGAAGTAATTATCTCCACCTGCTTCCTCGACTACTTGTTTGCAGTTGGGTTTCAATGTGTCCCCACTCCATTTCGTAGACACAAGACATAAGCCTGGACTCTTGTATCCAGCTCAAATTACCGGCTGTTCCTCTCATCCCAGCCCTTTCTTTCCCCTTTCGCTGACCTTTCTGACTCCTATTTTTTATATTGTCCTGATCATTCTCTTTCTGACAATGAGCCTCACGTCTCTTTCTGGGCTCCTGCACCCTAAAGACTCCCACGCCACTCTGTAATATTTCTGTTCGAGGGCAGAAAATCACACCACCTGCTTAAGCAGTTATCCAAATTGCTTCTACTTTAACCATTTCTTCTCAGAGCACTAGCAAAATTTAACTCCCAAAATTCCACAGATGTCTCAGTCAGTTATCTTAAGCATAGCTCTAGTTACTACTTTGCATTTATTATTTATTGATGCTACTGTATTCATGGATAAAATTGACTAAATAAAAATTATTAATACAACCAGAATTAACACAGGACTTACCATGAATGAACCACTGCATCTGAAATCCTCTCTCGTCTGTATCCAGCCCATCTGTGTAGAACAGTACATGAAGCTTGGAGCCTGTGGTGGCCCCTGGTGGGGGAATATCTGCTCCACAGTAGCGTCCTATCCTTTGGGGTCCATCATAAAGCTGAAATTAAAGAGAAATTTCACAAAGTAAAAACACTGCACATATTTTTTGTTGTTCTCTTTGTTTCTTTGTTTGCTTTCAAGGAGGGCTAGCTTAGCTACATAGATGCACACTGGCTCAAAAGTTGAACGTGTGTCTACTCTCATGGGATATTATAAGATTTAAAATTAATTGCATATAGACTGTTTCAGAGAAGGATTAGATTACTAAACCCAGTAGATGTGAAAATTAGACTACAAATTTTGGTTTTATTTTAACCTGCCAACTCCAAATTAAAATCCAGAATAGGGAACTAGGCTGACCTTGAACTAGTTACCTAGCCAAACATTCTCACTGTCCTGACAATATCTCTCTATGTCTGGGAGGGCAGGTGTGTAGAACCAAACTAGATTTCTGTTGTGCTGGAATCAAACCTAGGGCTTTGTGCAAGCCAGGCAAGCTCTCCACCAACTGGGCTCCACTCCAGCATAACGTGAGCACTTTCAGCAGCAACAAAGCATGCCAGTGATGCAGTTTTCATTGCAATCTTGTCATGTGTTGAAAATGACTTCAGATTTTTGTCAGTATATAAATCTGATACTTTAAAGACTTCTGATAAAATTTCTAATAAAGATTCCGAAAAGTACACTTTTTGTTGTTTTGTAATATTGTGAAATTCCTTAGCAGAAAGTTTGTACCAAACCAAAATCATACTAGCACTTTATAAAGACATTTCTTTCCATGAAAGTTCGTTAAACTTGGCTATTATCATCATTTTTATTTATTTTTGCTTTTCTAAATATTCTACCTTTTTTCTTAAAAAAATAACTTTTTCATACAATATATTCTCATCACTGCTTTCTCTCGTCATCCCCTCCCTTATCTTCCCCACCTTCCCCTTCCCACCCATCCAACTCCAAGCTTTCTCTCTCTTTCTCTTTAGAAAACAGAAAGGCCAACTTTAAACTAGTGAACCAGAGTAAAACAAACAAATGGGGAGAATGGAAAGTGCACAAAAAACACAAACACACACAGAATACATGCACACACACAAAACCCACAAGAACACAGAACTGGAAATACTAATGCTAAGAATGAAAAATTGTCCTTTTGCAATTATTGTCATTTGTGTTGGGCTGAGTACTACAGACTAGAGCCTTAT
This sequence comes from Microtus oregoni, assembly GCF_018167655.1. Taxonomy (NCBI): domain Eukaryota; kingdom Metazoa; phylum Chordata; class Mammalia; order Rodentia; family Cricetidae; genus Microtus; species Microtus oregoni. The sequence goes on from NW_024543094.1 coordinate 23,130,639, forward strand.
AGGTTTTCTCGCTGCATGTCTAATGGGCATTAGCATTTCTTCCCTGGGAGATTTTCTGCTGGGGTCATTGCCCGTTATTCCATGGACATATTTCAACAGCTTTCTTGGTGTCTCATTTTAAAAACATAATAGAGAGATAGTTAAACTAATATCCAAATTAAAATTAAAAACCCATTTTTCTCCTTTCACATAGGAAAAAGAATGCCGTCCTCAAAACATGGCCTCCTCATGTGGAAGCCATTAGATTCCTTCTTCATCCCTTTGAAGTCCACGTTAATCACTTTGTTCCAGTTACCCTTTGAATGATACAAAAATGGAACATATCTGAAAATATGCACATGGACTTACATGATTATTCTTTTTTGGGGGAGGGGGAGTTTCTCTATTTAGCCCTGTCCAGGAACTCAGGCTGGCCTTGCACTCACCTGCATCCGGAGTCCTGGGATTAAAGGCTGCTGTGGTGTCTGGTCTCTGATTGTTCTTATTCTCCCCTCAGGCTATTTTTCCCTGTGGGGACTGACCTCTCTCACATGCTGGCAAGCACTCTACCACTGAGCTATATCTTCAGCCTTCCCTGGTTACTTCTTTTTAGTTGATGTGCATTTGGTGTGCCTTCGAGTGCATGCATAATATGGACTCAAAGCCTTTCAAACTGGTGAAGTTACTTTTACTAACTAAATGTGATATGTGTCTTTTAACCACATTGACTCAGCCATGAAAACCTTATAGAAAAATTTTACAAAGTACTTTGATGGAACCTTTACAATTTCAATAATTAGATATGAATCTTTTCCACCTCTGAATAAACCATCCTCCTTTGGGTTTTTGTTTTAGGTTGTTTATAGACAAGGTCTCACTGTGCAACCCAGGAAGGCTTGAAATTCACTATGTAACCTAGGATGGCTTAAACTTGCAGCAATGCACCTGCCTCAGGTTCTCATATGGAAGGTTTACAGGGGTGAGGCACCATGCCAAGTAAAACCTTAGCTCTTCGCTTCTCTTTCTACACAGTCAGCTACATCTCCTCCCTTTCTAGCAATCGGCACAGCATCCTCTTACCCCTACTGACTGTGAGTTTCCTTAGGGAACAGGCCATCCCTCATTTCCTTCCCCTGTTGTTAAATGCACAGCATTATGAGAGCCCCATTCCAGTACAGATCCAGTGAATGGACACTTTGATTTTTGCCACCAGTGTATTTACTTTAAAGACTGAATCTGTACTACTACTTCTGTGTAGTTAGATAAGAATATACCCAAGAGATGCCCTATCATATGACAAGAGCATTTGTTCAACTATGTTCATAGCAGTATTATTTGTAATAGCCAGAACCTGAAAACAACCTAGATGCCCTTCAATGGAAGAATGGATGAAGAAAGTGTGGAATATCTACACATTAGAGTACTACGCTGCGGTAAAAAAAACAATGACTTCTCAAATTTTGCATGCAAATGGATGGAAATAGAAAACACTATCCTGAGTGAGGTAACCCAGAACCAAAAAGATGAATATGGGATGTACTCACTCATAATTGGTTTCTAGCCATATACAAGGGTCACGGAGTCTACAATCGGTGATCCCAAAGAAGCTAAGTAAGAAGGTGAACCAAAGGAAAAACATATAGTTGTCCTCTTGGCTATGGGAAGTAGACAAAATTGCCGGGGAGAAAAATTGAGATCTTGGGGGTGGGGTGGGATGGGGGTAAGGGGAGATGGGGAGAGAAAAAGGAGAAGGGGAGAATGGGGGGAACTTGGGGAAAAAGGAGGATTGGGATAAAGGAAGGTTGGATAGGGGAGCACAGAAGCACAATTCTTAGTTAAGGGAGCCACCTTAGGGTTGGCAAGAGACTTGAACCTAGAGTGGCTCCCAGGTGCCCAAGCCGAGGTCCCCAGTTAGTTCCTTGGGCAGCTGAGGATAGGGAACCTGAAATGACTCTATCCTATAGCAATACTGACGAATATCTTGCATATCATCATAGAACCTTCATCTGGTGATGGATGGAGATAGAGATAGAGACCCACACTGGAGCACTGGACTGAGCTCCCAAGGTCCCAATGAGGAGCAGAAGGAGGGAGAACATGAGCAAAGAAGTCAGGACCACGAGGGGTGCACCCACCCACTGAGACAGTGGAGCTGATCTATTGGGAACTCACCAAGGCCAGCTGGACTGTGACTGAAAAAGCATGGGATAAAACTGAACTCTCTGAGCATGGCAAACAATGAGGGCTGATGAGAAGCCAAGGACAATGGCACGGGTTTTTGAACCTACATAATGTGCTGGCTTTGTGGGAGCCTAGCCAGTTTGGATGTTCACCTTCCTAGAAATGGACGGAGGGGGGAGGACCTAGGACTTACCACAGGGCAGGGAACCCTGGCTGCTCTTTGGACTGGAGAGGGAGGGGGAGAGGAGTGGGGGGAGGGGGAGAAAGGTAGGAGGAGGGGGAGAAGGGTGGGAGGAGGTGGAGGGAAATGGGAGGCTAGGAGGAGGTGGAAACTTGTTTTTTTTTCTCCTTTTCTCAATAAAAAAAAGTTAAAAAAAAAGAATTTGAATTATAAAATTACAAGTATCAGCCTAATAATTTTGTGCAGTAAAAGATTTGAATCACTTTGTAGTCATTCTGCAGAGTGGGGACCTAGGTGCTCTCTTGTTCAGGCTCACAAGAAATCCCGATTTCTGAATGTTGGCCTGCCTCATCAAATTCCCAACAAGTTGTTCCTCATCGTTGTAAGTGTGGGGAAAGTCTGCAGAGATGAAAAATGGGAAGCAGAGTCCAATATGCCATTCACCACTTGGTACCAAGTCCATGATTTTTAAGCAAACGAATGAGATAGTAGTCATTTCTCAGATATATTATTTCACCTTCCTTATTTCTTTTCTGTAAATACTCTTACTTTAAAAACTTAGATTTCTTATCAGGTTTCTAGCATTCTACATGTTCTGGCTAGCTTTATGTCAACTTGACACTGCCTAGAGTCATCTGGGAAGATAGACCCTCAATTAAGAAAACAGCCTCACCAAACTGACTTCTTGGTAAGCCTAGGGAGGGAGCATTTTCTTCATTAATGATGTGGGAAGGGCAGGTTACAGTGGGCCACACAACCCATGGGCTGGTGGTTCTGAGTGCTCTAAACCAGCAGGCTAAGCAAGCCATGAAGAGCAAGCAAGCCAGTAAGCAGCATTTCTTCATGGCCTCTGCTTCCAGTTCTTGCCTCCATGTTCCTGCCTTGACTTCCCTCAGTGATGGACTATGATATGGAATTGCACATTTGAAACGACCCTTTCCTCTCCAAGTTGCTTTTGGATATGGTGTTTACTTCAGTGATAGAAACTCTAAGGATACTACATAGTGACAGAAACCAGATGGAGGAGGGACAGTGAAAGAAAGAAAAAGATAAGAGGGAGGGAGGGGGGAGAGAGGGAGGGAGGGAGGGAGGGAGAGAGAGAGAGAGAGAGAACAAGAACAAACACGACAGGAAAATCAGAAAAGAAGAAACAAGAGCCAAAGCCCATCACCTCAAGTCTTGGACTCTATCACCTCTACAAGCTAGAGCCAGGGGCACAAGGAAGCCAGGCTGTATTGGGAGTGCTCCCAGACTGTACTGGGAGTGCTCCTGAGCCACTGTCTCTTTGTAGAATGTTTCTCTTCAATTTCAGAATTTCAGTTTCAGAATTTGTATCAGTTTTATAGCAGGAAGTCTACTTTGAATCTGAACACAAAAATATACTATCTCCAAATACTGACAAAAAAAGCAAATCTTTCAGCTTGCTTTAAAACTAACTTTGAATGTGATTTAATGACCAAAGCCGAAATTACTTCATCTCTAACCTGCAAAATTTAAGATAAGCACTTTTATGATCATAAGAAGCCTCAACCTGGTGGATTACAGTAAGCATTGGATAGCTGCAAGCTGAGGAACATAGTTGGATTCTATACATTCCAATACTTTATAGAGCATTGTTTTTCTCCATAGCTCAACAAGCTTAAGAGCTATGACCTTTTACATGATGTAGAGGTTCATTTTTCTCTTTTTTAATGGAACTTCTTCACTAAAGAAGAATTCCTAATGCCAGAAGCCAGTGTCCTTAAAGGAGTGTATTGTGAATGGGACTGAGCAGAGTAGGTGACCAAGAAGGATGGGTTTGTGAAAACTGACGAATGATAAAGAAATGTCTTTATCCTCTAGGAAGAATGGAAGGAAACATCAAGCAGACATATTTGAAAATGCTCAAATAAAATGTCAGATAAATTAATGAACTAATTAGTGCACAACAATGCTTCTACTAGAGAGAGGGGGAGAAACCACCCCATTCCTTCAGTTTTATGCCCTTTTAACATTTACATTTAATTAAATCAGGTCTTTTTGTTTATATCCACACAGATGGTTAATGTCACCTCCACAATTCATTCCCGAGTAAACTCACCACACAAAAAGTAACAGTCATTTTTCAAAGTACACAAATACCAGTCACCATGGAAACCAGTGGGTGTCTTGCTGCTCTTGGTTCTGTTTTCAGAGCAGAGTGTTCAACCGCAGGACAATCCAGCTGTGACTCATAGCCACGACCAGAGAACACACTGCTTTGGGCCTGGTAAAACTATGATTTCTTCTGCTTTCAGAGAGCCCGAACCACTCCACAGAACCACCGAGAAGTTCTAAGTGAGCTCTCTAGAAGCAAACTAAAACTACAGGTGAGATTCTCTCACTTTGAAGGTGGGCTCTTTTTTCTGAATTTGTGTCTCTGAAAGTCTTTCTTTTTTTTTTTTTATTACTTGAAATGGTTCTCACTTTGTCACACTGGCTATCAAAAACGTTTCAAATGTGAGATTGGGTTTCAAAAGGCCGTCTGTGTTCAGTATTTTCAGTTTTTCTCTTAGAAACACAATTTAAGTATAATGTATTTCACTCAAGTCTCCCTCACCTCCTCTCTAATAACAACAACAACAACAACAGCTAAACCTCAGCCCTTCTCAGGGCACACAGAGAGGAGGGAATCCCTTGGCCAGGCCACACTTCTCAGCATGCTGGGCTATTGGGTTACTTCCTCTGTGTGGACAAAAATCTGATGCAAACATGGAGACCATTAGTGAGTTCAGCTTCCAGTTACCATATGGGTCCCTCTCAATATTAAAGATCCCCAAAGCAAATGATATAGAATTGAAAACATATTAAAGACAAAGGCATTGCAACATCTGAGATAGCCCAATTATTGTGATAGCAATGATTCTTAGTTTTTATTTATTATTTCTGTGTGTTTGTGTATGATACATGTACATGTGGAGGTTAGAGAAAAACTTTCAGAAATCTATTCTCTCTTTCCATCATGTGGATTCTGGGAATTGAACTTAGCTCATCAGGTATTCACAGCAAATGCTTTTACCTGTTGAGCCATCCCACTGGCCCACTAAGATAGGTTTTTTTTTTATGTTATTGAATGTGTATATGTGTGAATGGTGTTTTCTGGGGTCATGTGTGTGCTGATGTACATGTGGAGGCCAGAGAACGTTGCTGTAGAATTAATCCTCCCCTTCCACCATGGTATCTAGGGATAAATTAAAGTTGCTATCCTTGTAGATGCTAGCGCCTTCACTTGCTGGGTCATTTCACTGGCCCTGGAGATTAAAGTACCCTGGCTTTCAGGCACGGTGGCACATGTCTTTAACCCCAGTACTTAGAAACCAGAGATAGGTGGATCTCTTTGAGTTTGAGGCCAGCCTTCTCTACAAAGTGAGTTCTAGGACAGCAGACAGATTTTGTCTTAAAAAAAAAAAAACAAAACAACAACAACAACTAACCAACCAACCAACCAACAAATGAAAAAGTCCCCTGGCTTTGTGGGCACTTTCAGAATCACTGGACATCAGGGTCTAAAGGAGCAGTACCCAGTGCAACATGCTCTGCCCACAGCAGGCTCTCCCTTCGCCGACACTCAAGAACATGTTGTTCAAGACCCTTGGTTTGCAGGAGTGTCTCCTTTGAGTTTTTGTATGATGCTGTTTGGTGACTTTGAAAATTTGTGACTATAATGAATGAAAATGGTAACAGTGTCTAGCACACGAGGAGAGGAACAGACTGACATTTTCCTAACTCCCTGGCATGGGGGCTCGGCAGCTGAAGCATCCCTCTTTACTTCAGATTAATACAGAAGTCATTCTTTATGTACAGTTTTTCCTTTCCTTTGTGCTTTTTCTTTCCTGTTCCTGAAGCTCAAACCCAGCATCTTGCCAATGCTAGGCACACACTGCACCACTGAGCCACCACATCAATCTTAAGTATTGTTTTCTTATTTTCTTGAAGTGTGTCTAGAGGTAAACCTCACCTTTCTCTATCGCAGAAGATTGATTTTAAGACAGAGACAGCAAAGGAAGCCTTTCTTGTATGATATCATTAAAATTGGACTAAACTTGGGAAAAATTTAGTCACATCCTATCATACATAAATCTTAAAACTTGCAAGGAAAATTACTTCGTATCTGAACATGTAACCGAAATAATTTATCTGCTGTGAAGAGGAATTTTCAGATGCAGCAGAGACTCCTCTTTCTCTAGATAAAGGGAGACTCTAGTCAGTGCAAGGAGGCTGATTCAACTCCTGATGGGTTCTTATGTGGGCTTTTGAAGTCAAGTGTAATTGATGGAAACAGTCATTTCCTCACCGGGACATCCACAGTCAACGAGGTCGTAGCCAGACACAGTCTAGCTATAGGAGCTTTGCTTCTCGCACAGCCTTGAGGAAATTAGTTAACTTCTTGAATCTAAACTTTCTGTATGAATGTGAAAGTTTGGTGTCACATGGTTCATACAGGTTTGTGACACATGAGAAAACTACATGGTAACATGGCCTGACATGTAGAATATGCTTGAAATGTTTTCCAACTTTTGTTCATACACAAAGGGAACAAAATTAGGTGTTTTTTTTTTCTAAAGAAACTGCCCAAAAGTAGCTTTGTGAAATGAAATATGAGTCTAGACAGCAAAGGCTGACTCATGGTTCACACTTAGAATGGTCACTGGCAGAGAAGACAGGGAAGAAATGAATCAAGCCTGGAAACGGAGAGCCCCTCCTTGTATCGTATTACTGTGGCTACCTCGGTTTGAGTTGCCACTGCAGCAGCTCCTGACATTCTGGTTGCAAAGCCAGCTGCAAAACTTCCTGTGTGTCCTGAAGGAAGTGATGTGTGTGTGTGTGCAGGAGTGCAGGAAGTGTGATCCACCATAGAAGGGATGGCCCAACAAGAAAGAGGACGTCAGAAGTTGTTGAGGCTAGCATGATGAGGTGAGAAGGGGCTGAGCCCACTAAAGCAAAAAGTGCTTCTCCATATTTTAGTGACCTTTCTCCTATCTATCCTGCTGCTCCTGCTGGCCCTGGAACACAAGTGGACCAGAGCTGCTGAATTCTTGAAGCACCTGTTCACTTCTTTGCCCTGCTCCACCCCACGCCCCCCCCCCAACAAAAAACAACTGTAGAATGCCTATGGCATTGACTCATTATTTTTCCTGTGCTGACAATGAACCCAGGGTACTGTGCAGGCTGGGAAAGTATTCCATCTCCAAGCCCAAGAGTGATCCTTATGGATGCTGTTAAGTCTTACGCACATTATCTTAGTAAGTATGGCACTTTTATAGGCTGCTGTAAATGTTAAAGGGTTTGGTATGTTTCTGTAATTCTGCCAAAGGAAAATCACAGAGTTAGATACAAAGTTGTCATTATGAACAGAAAAAAACCAAGGTATGTGTGTTGGGGGGGGGGGAGGGGTATAGACGGCTGAACTGCAGAAGGTCAGTTAGGCAAATGTTGAGGAAGGCTGACCAGCAGGACACACTCAGGATTGCTCCGCCATGGCTCTGCCTCTCCTTACTCAGCTGCAGCTACTCCTTCGCAGTGCCCTGGCATCTGAGGCTCACACACATCTCCTCACTATGGGAAGAGCCTTGCTGCCATGTGCTGCCAGGGCAGGACAGGAAATGGGAAACGCCCATCTACAGGCACTGATTACTCATAATGCCAGGCTTCGCATGGGAGTGAGAGGCCCCCAGAGCGCTGCAGTCCGGGTTATTTTGTGTCCCTTTGAATTAGAGGTTTATCTGAAACCCAGAGGGCTTAGTGTCTGTCCGCGGGCTGGCCACTCTTGATCTTCTCTTACTGCATTTATAGGTTCTGCTCTCTATGGGTCACTTATATCAGAAGCCACAAAGGTTGATTTCTGTTCTTTTGTTGTGTTTTTGTTTTTGTTTTTTTCCAATCAGTGTATAACCATGGATTTAAGATAACAATTTGACTCCAAAGATCTTTCTGTCAGAATTGTGTAGAAAAGTGGAAATGTAAAGGACACTAACTGTCTCAGGGCAGGCAGCACTGTAGTAAGGAAATGAGAATGTGGAAAATGACACATGCAATAGCTATGTCCCATAGAATGTCATAATTAGCTAGAATGCATGAGATGACCTATGCATATTAAAATAAAACAAACATAAAAGAGAACAGTAAATAAATACTATTAAATATTATTAGCAATGGTGCAACTTGATTTCTTGTTTCTTCTAGACTTTTCTAAGTTTTCGCAATCTCTTGCAATGACTATGTGTTCTTTTTTGATTAGATAAAATCTATTTTTAATGCATTATCTTGGGGAACTGTTGACATCATAATATAAGTACGTTCCGGTAATGTTTTCCCTATGCTAGAATTCCACACTCCTCTCAGTTGTCAGACACCCAGCTGGCCCTCTAAAAATATTCTGCTATTTCCATATCTCTCTTCTGCACTCAGGATCAAACATCAGCATTGCTATTCTAAAATATTGTTATGGAAAGTAATCTGTTCCAGCAACATCTTCAAACCATGTTGATCCCGAGTATTTCTTTTTCTGCAGTAACTTTTTATTATTAATTATTGTAATTCTTCATTAAAAATCAGAAGCCCCTTGGCCTGGAGGGATGGCTCAGCCGTTAAAGGCTAGGCTTACAACCAAAAATATAAAAATCAGAAGCCCCAGGACTAAAGGCTTTCTATGAATATTGGTTTTATAGCACCTGATGGAGCAGTGAGTGGGGGAAGGGAAAGGTTTTGAATGCCAAGAATACTCTCTCGTGACTATATAAACGGTTAATTCCCTAGCTGCGGCCTTCCTCTGCCAATTGTTCTGCCATAGTGAAACACTAGATGCTCTAAAAATAAATTATTGTGTCTTCCAAAATTCTCTGCATCTGCTGCAGATGGACTCTGGGATAGAGAAAAGTCTAGTTGATAGAAAAACATGAAATCTTAGAGCCCTGAGCCTCAGAGGCCTAAGGAGCTTGCATCTGCCTCTTCCCCCAATTTGCCACAGCAGAAAGAGGAAGCCTGTTAAATAGGCACTGAAATTAAAATATCATTGCATATTTTAGCACGAGAAATGAAAGCAGAGGGAGCAATGGGGAGGGTCCTTCAAGATAAGTTGTAATGGATATGAAGATGCAGTGGTTATCCTGCATACCAAGTAAAAAAGATAATGTATGCATGTATGTCTATATTATGATACCTATAATGCTGCAATTGGAAATCTGCCTCATTTTAAAAAGTAAACAAAAATCCACAACTGGGATTCATAATATTTGAAACTCAGCCTGTGACCTGCACCTTCCTACTCTGCAGTAATGTGCCTGCAAACATGGTCCTCTCTGTGCAGTGTGCCTGCAAACATGGTCCTCTCTGTGCAGTGTGCCTGCAAACATGGTCCTACCCGTGCAGTGTGCCTGCAAACATGGTTCTCTCTGTGCTGTGTACCTGAAAACATGGTCCTCTCTATGCTGTGTGCCTGCAAACATGGTCCTCTCTATGCTGTGTGCCTGCAAACATGGTCCTACCCATGCAGTGTGCCTGCATACATGGTCCTCTCTGTGCAGTGTGCCTGCAAACATGGTCCTACCCATGCAGTGTGCCTGCAAGCCTGGTAGCAGATGTCTCTGGGATGTAGCAAGAGGGATCTGTTGTGGGTAATAATTTCAAGCTGTGAGCACATGAAAAGATTTCTAAGTGGCTTAGAGGTAGCTGAGGAAATTGATGGGTTTGGTTCTTACTCATCTGTATCTCCTGCTCCTGCTTCAAATCTGAGAGGACATGGAGCACAGAAACCATAGCTCTTTTGAACTCAAGGGCTGGCTGTCTTTTGGGGACCGGTGACTCTGCATCAAGTATAGCAAATTAGTCACTTGAAAATTATTAATCATGGGGATGGTCAGAAAAGAGCAGAATTCCCCCCATTCGGTAAAGACAGGTTTTATGTAGCAGTCTGTCCTTAATCTGATCCTTCTGTCTCAGTCTCTGAAGGGCTAGGATTATAGGTGTATGCCACCTGACACCATTCCCTACCCCCAAAAGAATCTGGATCACATTAAAATAGAGATCTTTTTAAATTTTTAAAATTAAAAAACAAATCACATTTTACCCAGACAACTCAGGCATCAGCATTTGTGTAAGATGGGTCTTGGACTGTTTTCTGACTTAAGAGAGTCCAGCCTTGTCACTGAACTCACAGTTCTGAAGGTTGATTATCTTAGTGGACTGCTAGAATCTCACAGCTGGCTTCATGAAGAAAACTGAATGGCTGCATACAGCTTCTCCTTACACTCACAAGCAAGTGGCAGGTGGCCTAGAAGCAGCTCTGAACTATAAGCAGACTGCTAAGGTCCTAGAAGCGGACTTCCTCTAAGGGACAGTTCTAGGAAGTGTGACTCATCTGCTCAGGAAGTGTGCAAGGAGAAGCCTCCAGATCAAAGACAGACCTGTTGCTGCACACAGAGAAACTCCTTTGCTTCTCTGCTTTGCTCTAACTAGAAAATGAGAGTTTTATTACCAGGCTGCTCAGATTTAGACAGAGGAGGCCTGTGGCCTTTGTTAAGAAGGCCGAGAGGCAGAGAGGGGGAGCCCTGGTCTCCACACATGGGGACATTGTGTCCAACTAGTGCCGGAGAGTCTAGCCTGTGGGGTGGGTAGCAAGTATTTATGTGTGTAGGGTGTTTCTATGAAATTGTGGGTTTCAGTCCATTTGTGTGCTGCTGGGTGGAGGTCAGAGATCAACACTGGGTGCTTTAATTGCTCTCTAGTTTTTGAGACAAAGTTTCTCCCCAATTTAATGAGGCTGGTTGGCCAGATTCAGGGGCTCTTCTGTTTCCACACCCCTATCCCCTAGCACTGGGTTACAGAGATGCGAAAGGTGATGTCACACCCAGCTTTCTGTAGAGGACTCTGAACTCAGGTCCCCATGCTTGCATGACACACACTTTAGTAACTGAAACAAGCCCTCGGGTCTCAACTACAGTGTTTTACTTGGTGCAAAAGGCTCCTGAGGGCAAACAGCATGCTGTGGGATTCTGTTCATGCTGGAATAACAATGCCCTGTTCAAGGACTTGCATTCTCTACCATGCATTATTATAGGTTAAAATGCCTAGCATCTCCAGGATGAAGACAGTATTGTCATCTCTACTGTAGAAATCTACAAGTCGAGATGTGTGCAGGTTTAATAAGGCAGAATCATGAAAATCATCAACTATTCAAGGAAAAATGTTGTTGCTTCCTTCACCAATTTTTTTTTCTAAAAACAAGTCTTAAGATGTAGAAAAGTCCTCATTCTCTGTTAAAAGATTATAGAGAACAACAGCATGGTTTTTAAAGGAAAGGAATGAGCAGGACAGCCATGGGGCCCAAATCTGTGGGTCATCTCTGGCCAAGCAATATTTGAAGAGCACTGTGCTTTATTCTTAATGTGCCATAGCAATCAGCAGTTTAACCTAATTGGATTAAGTGTGCTTAAACAGATTTGATTCTGATAATGGGCTTCTCAACAGCACAAGAAAGAACTCTTTCCAATTACATGTTTCATGGAGAAATAAAGAAGACTATTATTTTTCTTGAAACCAGAATTCTGAGTACTGAGCAATTGTTCTGGAGTCCTGTGTGGAAGCAGTATGTAGTCATGTGACTGACAATGATGGGCAAATACAAACATCTTTTTTTACTTCCCTTGTTGGAGAAGTTATGAAAAAAAAAACCTGAACTGGATAAATAATTTTGCCTTTAAACAAATTCCAAGAAAGAAAGAGAAGCCAAAGTCCTAACCAGAACTGAGTATATGGAATACGAGGACATGAACGTTGAAAGCGGCTCACATGAACTGTGGGAGTTGCCGAACAGCCCAACCCTGGGCTTGGGTAGAAAGACAGACCTCATTAGGCTGAGCTGCCAGTCAACTGGAGAAACACAGGTGGAATTTTCAAGAAAATGTTTTGTAATAAGGGTGGAAAGCATGGTTTTCAAATGTCCTGAGAAGACTTGGAATGGCCAAGAATGATTGTTCAGCTCCAGGAGTATGGGGGAAGGAGTCAAGAAAGTATTTCCAGAGTGTTCTTAAAATTCCTCAATTTGAACATTCTTCCTCCACATCAGTACAAGAGTTGGCCCAATTGCTCTCACTTTCCACATCAAGCCCCTTAAAGAATCTCTATGTTATTTATTCAGTTAACCAGACTCTCTATGTTATTCGATTAACGGAATCATCTTTTAAAAATGTTGATCTCAAACTAGCATGGTGTGGCTTGCCTGTAATCTCAACACTCCAGAGGCTGAGACAAGAGAATTAGGAGTTCAAGGCCAACTCTGGCTCAGAAAAACCCTACACATATTCAGATAGCTTGAAGAAGTAACACAGCCAGCAAAAAGCAAAATAACCAACTCACCAAATTGTGTCTAATTCACTACAACACAAAGCTCCTATTTGTGAATCATCTACCAGCTTCTGTGGTTACCGTGAACCGTCTTCCCTGCTAGCTGTGCTCATGAATCACTATATGGAAAACTAAGAATACCGGTAATGACTCTGATGTGATTGAGAAATAAACTCTTGTTGCATGAAGTACCAGCAAGTCTATGTGAGTCCTCTACAGATACAGTAACACTGTATTGGGTAATTACAAAATCAAGGGATTCACAGTTGTGGGATGGGAACTTTTGCTCAAAACAGAGATACAGGGAATATGGTGTCAAACTGGAGGATTCTGGACATTGATAATGAGTTCTTTAATCCATAACTAAAGGCATTATTTTGCAATTGAAAGTTCCCAGGATTATTTTGCAGTTGCAAAGAGGACAGGAGAGTGAAGAATATGATATGAACATCTGGTGAGCAGGATGACATCAGCAAGGGTTTGGCAAGAGATGAAAGAGATTTTACACACTGGAGGGAAATGCGTTTGACAGAAGGCACTGGCATCAGCAGGAAGAATCTGAAACTTTCTTCCATTGAAAAGGTACAGAAAGGGAGGAGAGGATGGGATGGAATACTGTGCTGGTCAGCTGTGTGTCAGCTTGACACAAGCTACGGCTATCTGAAAAGAAGAAACCTTGATTGAGAAAATGTCTCCCTCACATCTGACCATAAGGCGTTTTCTTAATTAGTGATGGATGGGAAAAGGCCCAGCACATTGTGAGTGGTGTCATCCCTGGGCTGGGTTCTATAAGGAAGCAGGCTGAGCAAGCCAGTAAGTGGTACCCTTCCTGGCCTCTACAACAAGATCCTGCCTCCGGGATCTTGCCTTGCCCTGACTTCCTTAGTGACAAACAGCGCTATGGAAGCATAAGCCAAAAACCCTCTATCCTTCCAAGTTGTTTTAGTCAGTCTTTCATTACAGCAATAGAAACCCCAAGACAAAGACAAGAGTGGCAAAGATGCCTATATGAAAAGAAACCTGTCAACACACTGCTGCACCCAAATCATCCACAGAAACAGCGATTGGAAGCCCAATCAGCCATGGGAGCACTTGTTTTGACATGTGGGATATCTTGTTTTGACAAAACCATAGAATTTGCTGAATTATTTGCATGCTTGTTTCTCAGAAAGTGAAGACAAGTGCTCTTCTGGATTTACTGTTGCTGTGAAGGAGTAGTTATTGTTATGGAAGTGACAAACTGTGAGGACTGAGAATAGCTGAATATATCAATTGTAAACCTAAGGTTTGAGTGATGCTTATTCCACAGTGAGATAGAAGGCTATCTATCTCAAGCTAGGTCAAGAAAGAAAGAATAAATTTTTAAAGGGGAGGAACAGAAAGGGAAAAGAAAATTCAAAGTAAGTGACAGATTATTAAAAATTAAGTTATTCCTGTGAGTCAGAAATGACATGGGAGCAGAGGGTTAGCAAAAGGGAAAACCTCTGAAGAAAGTGACCAACCTATGAAGCTCTCTGACTCTCCTTAAGAGCATGCATACAAATCAGCCAAATGCTGGAGTCTCTAGGAAAAGGCTCCCAGTGTTCAAAGCTATGATCAGGGTAAGAAGAGGATGACGGATTTGGCTAGGCAATGTCTTCAGATAAGGACACAGGAGAGACAGATGAGAGTTTGATTCTGAAACTGGAGGAAGAGACATAGAATTTCAGTTCAGGAGACAGGTCAGATTCTTAATGAATCTTTCCAGGAGTAAGCAAACCCTAGTCTGCAATACCTATTCATTACAGAAATAATCAGTCATTTTGGTGGATTCTTGGTTGTCGTGAAATATTTTGGGATGGCCCAGAATCATGACTCTCCCTGCTCAGAGTATTTTCCCTTGCTTACAGATGTCACATGTGAAGAGGGCTGCTCACACCACCTCGAGAGCTGCCCATGTGTGTGGAAGCTGGACCCACACCTTGGCTGCTACATTATAAACGTGAGCCACTGATTTAGGTTAGTACCCTCTGCACAGTCCTGGCTTCAGCGTGCGTGTCGAAGCTGCAAGGACAAGGATGTGGAAACTCTGTGAAGCTTTTGGAGATAAGTGGGGCTGGATAGAAGCAGTCATGGAGAAGCAACAGAGCTTCCCAGAGGAGTGATGGTGGAGAGCTCACTCTTGGGCATTTCCTGGACTCTCGGGTTCTTCTGTGTGGCCTATGCCCCTCAAACTGCAATCCCACAACAAACATTACTAATCCTTTCTCTTGTCTTACTGCACATGAGATGTACCTGTGGTGACTATAACACAGAGAAATGAATGCTAGAAGAAACATCCAAGTTCTATGGGAAATGTCTTTCAGTTTGCAAAATATAAAAACATTTGTTTGGAAATCTCATAGATAAGAATGACAAGAATTTCAGCTAATATCCTAAATAAGAAACTGAAAGTAATATACAAATAAATCATGGTTATTTTAGTAAAAGGCAATTTCTGTGAAGAGGACATGGTGGATCCTCTTGAAAAATAGTGTCAGAACCATGAGGGACCCATGGACATTCCCTCATGATTTCTGTGAAGGTAACGAAACCGTGAAAGAGAATTTATGGTGTATGGAGAAGTGCTGCAGCTAGTGGCACTGGCCCAAGGCACAGCACCTGGGCTTCAGCATCCTTGCTTCTTGTTACTGTTATTTTTAGCTATGGGAAACTCACATCTATATAACTTTTCCTACCTGTAAAATGAGAACAATGTTTCCTGTGTTACCCAGCTATAATGTATGCTTAGCAAATAGTGGCTATTATTATAACCTGGGTGTTTAAATAGTGATAGCCCCCAAATATTCAACAAATAGATCAATTTAAACTAAACCCACTGCATGAGAGTACTTGAAACAGGTGCCATCTGTGTAACATTTTTATCAACTATTTTTTTTATTGAAAATAAACTTTTTTCATATTCTGATCATTTCCCTTCCCTCATTTCCTCCTAGATCTTTCCCATTTCCTCACTCTTCTAACTCTTTGTCAATTATTTTTTTTAATTATTTATTTATTATGTATACAATATTCTGCCTACACGTATGCCTGCAGGCCAGAAGAGGGTACCAGACCTCATTACAGTGGTTGTGAGCCACCATGTGGTTGCTGGGTATTGAACCCAGGACCTTTGGAAGAACAGGCAATGCTCTTAACCGCTGAGCCATCTCTCCAGCCCTTTTTTTTTAATTATTTATTGTCAATTATTTTTGAAGAAGTTGTATGCCCATAAGTAATGGATAATGAAAAATGTTCTAAAGAGTACTGAATGTGGATTTAGGGGGATCATGAGGTGAAGACATTCCCAGACAAATTTAAACATAACTTGCTAGGAGAAATGCCCTCCAGGACCTTTTTAAACTGTATGAGCTAAGGTAAGTATGATGTACATGCTACAAAGCTTATCAGCTATAGCAATTCACCTAAAAAGCAGCTCGGAGATAACAGGTCTTATATATATAAAACCTGGGTGCTAATAAACCTCATGCTCCTTCTACCTATAATACAAGAAACATTAAACAGATAGCATGTTCTCAGAAAAGGCATCTCTGCCCAGGTTAATGTGAGGTTCTGTCCAGTTCTGGGGCCACATTTAGGACACTCTGGCATGTAGATAAAGAACATGCAGAGGGGAACTCCCATGAAAGCTTGCCACATGAGGACCAGTTAAGGAAATGTAGGCGAGGACTAGGGAAGAGAGGCCATGGCCTCCTGTACTGGTTTGAGGCAAAGCAGTCAGTCAAACCTCTACGTCTCCTCACGGCCTTCTGCTATGTCCTGCTAATCCCCAACATGGGCTGCTCAATCCCGCTGATGTTCCAGCGAACCGTCTTTGCTCACCTGCTTTGACCACTGACTGCAGTCTCTCACACCTTTGGTAACCCACTCTTCGTTCCACTGAGACAACCTCCTTTCTCTGTTCTCTTCTCACCATTAAGCACACCCACCTCCATTGACTTAACACCTCTAACACCTGCCAGGGGTGTTTACACATCAGTGAGATGATTTCTCCCAAATCTACCTACCGCTTCTCCCTGTATCCCTGGTCACCTGTTAGAAATGTCTTCTAAATGAACACCCAAAACAAAAATGAAACCACGTTACGAAACACGGACTGAATCCTTGAGACTGACCTCACATAGCTGTATGGGCAGTGTCCAGCTTCCCTAAACAAATGCCCTGTGCTCACACTGAGATCCTATTTCTAACTCTAATGTGCCTTGTTTGGGGTAGATTCATTTCCCAGTGAGGTCTGGGCTGAACCTAACCCAGTCTTTTTATAGTTTCTGTTTTATTACTTCAAAATAACTAATTTCTGGGCCCAATAAGTGTCACTCATTGGGGAATTGGCTAAATCACTTGAAGGGAAAGAAAATAAAACAAAGCAAACCTTTAACTAGGAGTTATTAAAATAATGGAAGCTAGAGATTTTGTGCTTGTTGCTTTTTCTCCTTAAATGGTTGGGATTTTTAATTTTCCATCATAGAGCAGCCTCTGCAGCCATGGCTCTGGTCCTGCCCCACTGGCTTATAGCAATGGAAAAAGATCTCTTCCCTCTGGCAACACTGTCATTCTTTGGAAGGCTTTTCTGAACTTCTGTTTCTCATTCTGTGTTTCTGTACTTCCACCATCCGTGGTGCACAAGAGAAAAGACACGCCCGGACACAACAGGCTCACCATCACAAGGCGCCTCTCACAAGCTGTTCTGTAGCTGTTGGAACAAGTACTCCTATTTGAGTTTTCAAACGCATCTAAAAACTACCCGAGGAGATGTTGCACCCACAGGCAAGTCCAAAGAAGTGGGGTATAGTTCCCGGAAATGCTCATTTTGTTTCCTCTCCACTCTGTCCCCCAACTAGAGACCAGTGCATTCACTTCCTCTTCTCTTTAGCGCTTGGCACTGTACCATCACAGATTACAGCCATGGTGGCCACTTAGCACGGGGTATGTTGCACACCCAACAGATGGCATTTGTTGCATGTTCTGATTTGTGCTCAGAGCTGACGGGCTGTACTGAATGTGTAGGAATTTACGAAATGATTACTGTGGAATTCAGTTCTCTCTTATTAGTTAAAAGCTACCATCAGATTACAGATGAAATATGGCTGTGATAACTTAATCTCAGTTCCTCAAATTTGTGCAAAGTAAGGACTTGGTCAAAGTTCATATCAGACAGCTGGTAGTTCAAGAAGAGATGCGTTCAGAATGAGAGTCTTAACTAATAAAACTTGCTATCTAAACCATAAGTCTCATATGTGGAGAAAAGTATAATTAAGTTATGCAAATGAAAGAGGGTAGTTCCTGAGCTCCTGGAGGCGCCTGACTCGAGGGGAAGTTAAGTGGACTTAAAACTCTTGACAAGCCAGCCATGATACACACCTATAATCCCAACATTTCGGTGGTGGAGGCAGCTGAAACAGACTCTCAAGGCCAACCTCGGCTATGCAGCAAGTTTGAAACTAACCTGACCTACAACAGAAGACCCTTGTTTCTAAAGCCTGAAAGCCAAACAACGGAAAATGCCATTCCATCTTCATGCCTTAAATTTGCTGTGTAATGCATCATATTTTCCTTAGGGCAACTAGCATATATGGCTTTCTAATGTGAGAATACTATTTCTACATACTTTTTTTTTCTACATATAAAATGAGGGGTGTTTTGTGTTTGCTTGACTGGTCTGCTTTTCTGTGACAGAATTTTGTTATTATTTCTCAGTTTACTTCAGGCTGATAATCCTCCTGCCCCAGGCTCCGACGTGCTAACGTTACAGGTATGCATCACAACTTGAATACAGTTTTCGTTTGATGTGGTTGTTGTTAATCCAATAGAATTTTCCCCCAAACAAAGGACTCTCCTTATATTCTTGACTTCAAGCAAAAGTCTCTCAAAGAAGAGATGTTCTCTGTTTCTAAAGCTAATGTAGTACTTGGAAAAGGCATGGTGATCTCAAACAACATATAATTACATTAGTCTTGTGGTAAGATTGGGGAAGGGGAGTTAGAGAAGTTTGCAAAGGTTATTTCCCTAGGAACATGGTCTAGGCTTATAAGTGCTGACCCTTTAAGTCTTTGCAGGGAGATTGCTAAACACCACAAATCCCTTTGATTGCTGTGGGTACTGAACCTGGGACTTTGCACATTCCAGGCAAGCACCCTGCCACTAGCTACATCCTCACTAATAATCCTTTAAAAAGTACACTAAGTCATAGAGTTGTGGAAACCTTGGGAAAAAATGAACTATATTATCAGAGTGGGTCCCCTACACTTTGTGAAAGTTTGCCAGCGAAAGCAGATATGGACACAGCGGTAGCATATGATAACAGCAAAGGGGGGAATAAAAGCGATATGTCAGTTGACCCAACAAGCAATGTTATTAACTATGGAAAATAGACGTCAAACATATGCCAACTGTTTAAATGAAATTTTTGTTTAATCCATGAAAATATAAACTAAGATCTAAATTTATGTTTACCTGAATGAGTTTAATATTAAAATAAGCAAAATAAGTGTCTTCCTAATTTTTAAAGTTTATAATCCTAAAAGTTGCATGTACAAGGGATCAGAACAACTTTCTTAAGTGAAATTTCCCATGATAAAAATAGCAGATTACCTCATATTTTACATTGCCTCATAGTCTACATTTAATACTAAAGCAGCCCCTAGTATATAAGATTGCATAAAGAAGCTTGAATTAATATTACAAGTGGTCACTTTTGTGACAAGGAAAATGTCTATTTTGAAAATGGAAAATAGCCTTAAACAAACTTGAATTTTAAAATTAAAAATTATACTTATTATCAGGAAAAATAGGTATTAAAATATTCAAACTTTTTCTCTTATGTATAGAGATCGAACATAAAACTAACAAGCAAGATAATAATTTTAAGCAAAAGTTAAAATGATGCAGTAAAAGATGTAAAACACACCCATCCATCCACACTGGTAGTTGATATATTACAGATACACATGGCATGATTAGTGATTTGATTCTGAAAAGTATGAAGAACTTCTAGCATAAGCTATTTACTTATTTATTTATTACTTGATATGAACATGGAATTATTTACTGATCTTCAGAACACTCACCTCTAAATAATCTTCAGAGCAGTTTCTATGAGAAGTCACACTTAAATCCAGAAAGGTGTAGTTGACAGTGTTGCCTGCTGTTGCTTGGATGGTCCAGTTACAACGCAGATTCTTGTCATAGGGCTTTGGGTAGTTTATGCTCTCCAAGATGCCATAGGTTTTATTCACGATTACTACATTGTCACATGCTACAGGAAAAAAAAAACAGCCATGAGTGTTAAAAAGAACTTCCACAAATGTCACACATCTTTGAGATGTGTGTATTCCTATTTAAGAAGATATCAAAGATTTCCCACTTTTCACTCTAGATTAATAAATGCGTATGTATGCATGGGATGCCATTTTTATGCTGAAGGAGTCTCCATTCAGAATAATGTAAAATAATATTTGGGTTAACTGAAGCATCAAAATGTCATGGGAATGGAACAGTTATATTATAAAAGACATCCAATTCCTATATCTTGTTGGACAAACAACATGGCTCCACTCTGATCTCTCTGCTGTATTAGAAACATGTAGTGAGCAGTCTATGCTTCTGTTTTCTAGCTTGAACATTTGGAATAAATGAACAATCTGATCTTTGAACTCAACAGTTAGGAATACATGGCCTTTGTGGATGGTTCATGAGTAACAGCTAGAACACACAGCTGTCTGCACGAGTCTCAACAACAGAACACACAGCTGTCTGCATAAGTCTCGACAATAGAACACACAGCTGTCTGCATAAGTCTCAACAACAGAACACACAGCTGTCCGCACGAGTCTCAACAATAGAACATACAGCAGTCTGCATGAGTCTCAACAACAGAACACACAGCTGTCCGCACGAGTCTCAACAATAGAACATACAGCAGTCTGCACGAGTCTCAACAACAGAACACACAGCTGTCTGCATAAGTCTCAACAACAGAACACACAGCTGTCTGCACAAGTCTCAGCAAAGGCACGGGGTCTCTTTCACTTCTTCCTTTGCTATAGCAGGCACAGGAACCAGCTGGATTCTCCTGAAAATATTTAGGCTACATTTTTGTTAACAGAGGATTTCTCAGTAATATTTTTGCTTTAGGTATGTGTGGGACAGTAAGCCCATAGGCAGCGGGAATCACAACAGTCTGTATCCCAAACCCACACAGGTGGCTCTCATGTCTCACAACTCACTCTGCCTGCAAACTTTCCGATTTCAAATGACAAGTGGTTTAATTTTTTTTTTGGGGGGGGTGCAGGATCTCATATTGTATCGTATAGGCTAGCACTGAACTAGCTACACAGGATGACTTTGAACTTCTGATTCTCCTGCCTCCACTTCTCAAATACCAGGATCCTACACATATGCCACCACACTTCGTTTTAAGACGTGCTGGAGATGAATTTAGAACTTCATGTTAAGCAAACACTTTGCCAACTGATCCACATCCCCAGCACCTGCTTCTATCTGTAAGGACTGATAGCCTGTGTATAGAAACTACTAGAAGGTGAAAAAGAGAAAGAGTGGCTTTAGTAGCCCGATAATAACCAAGAGAAATAGAGGCAAAGCAATAGCAAGATGAAAGGAATTGCTGCATGTTCAATCAAACAGATAGACACCTCATGGAGCATTAGGAAGCTGTTTACATATAAAATGATGATTAATTTCAGAAGAACAAAGCTATAGTAGAAATCAGTTTGCCAGGGGAAGGAAGCAGAAAAGAAAGGGAATGGGAAGATACGGACTACAGTGAAGAATGCATCTTCCCCATGCATGCTTCTCTATTTAACAAAACTAAGACAGAGGACAGAACCTAGGCTGAGAGGCTGCTTTGATCACCAGACCAATGTTTCATTAAAGGATGGTGACCCACAACATGAGTGAAAACACGGAGGTCTTAGAGCATTATTTGACCTGCAACTGAACTACAGCCATCTCTGCATAGGAAAATCTATGCTGAGTTTCTTGGTTTACCAGATGCTTCAGTGATATGAGATTGGGTTTAATACGTATGTAGTTTTTCCTTCCAATGACTCCGCAGTTTTTACACACTAACTCAAGACTAATTTCCAAGGCTTAAGCCACTGGTAAATGTTATCTGGGTTGTTTTTCCGATTCTGGAGTCTGCTGGGGGTTCTCTGCTGTTGGCATTTGTACTTACTCTGCCAGTATTTTACTTTAAAGCCACGTCCTTGCTGGCCATCGTCTGTCCTGAGTTTCACCAATATGCTATCTCTACTGGAACGGATGGGAGCTGGTGTTGTGTCTCCGCAGAGTTTATTTATCATACGGGAGCTGGTACTCGGACCATCGTACACCTTTAGGAAGACATTGTGCACATCAGACAGTCAGCTCTGAACGTAAAGGACTTTGCAGGAAAGAAGTGAGGACAAAATATATGTATGTTTTAACAAAAGAACAGTCCTAAATTTTATCAACGTGTCTCTAAATTTGAGCAATAAACGGCAATGTATGACAGTAAGGAAGGGAACTGCGACTGAAATCTGAACGCGCGAAATGAAAGATCAGTGCAGACCTTGAGTCCATAACTGATATGCGTTGTTGGTTTTTGATTACAAAATGTGTAATTTGTGAAACTTCAGCCCATTTTCTTCACAGGATTCTAGAGGAGCATGGTGAAGAGCAGGAACTGGTAAAGACACAGCTACATGGGTTTACTCCTCTAATTCACCGCAGTGGTTCAGGGAATTGCAAGTTTTCAACACAGCCACAAAGTCGTGTAGGTTATGATTAGCATAAAGCCCATAACTACTCAGGATATTTTTTTTTATCAAATCTTTACAGCTTATAGTAAAATACCTCAAATAATTAATGTTCAACATGCATTCCATGAACAAGATTGTCATTTTTACCACGTTTCTTTCAGGGTTTACTTTGTTTGACTCTTTTATGTGAACGCTCCTCTTAAATCCTGCTGCTTTTGGAATCTTAAGAACATTTTAAAGTGCATCTTTGCACTGAGTAAGAGAGGAGCATCCAAGGGCCCAGAGACTCATTGTACATACAGCCAAGTAATCCAGAGAGCAGCTGGGGTGAGGCTCCACGTGGAAGTCTTGGAATTCCAGCTGGAAAGGGCTGCCGTGGCTGGCTTCCAGTTGCCAGTAGCACTCAGAGCTGTGGTAGTAGGGCATCGGGTAGTTGGGGGATGTGAACAACCCCGTGGGGCTGGTGAGTTTGCCTCCACAGCCTACAGAGGGGAAACAGTGAGTGAGACGTGGCCTTTTCTTCATGCGAGATCAACCTGGGCTACATCATCCTGCTGCTATTCTGGTCTTCTTTGTATTCTGACTTCTCCAGTACTGGGGATGGAGCCCACACATGCTAAGCAAGAGCTCTTCCACCAAATCTCACATCTCAAGCTTTTGGGTTTTAGAGATAAGAACTCATTATGTAGACCAGGCTGGCCTCAAACTTGGGATTCTCCCACCACTGCCTCTCTGGGGCTGGATGATAGGAATTCACCATCACACCCAACTGTGCTCCTCTTTAAAATGCCACAGGACAGGAGATCAGCTAAAGCTCGACTTCCCAAAATGGACTTTCATTTTTCTAGTCAAGATGAGCAACTTGGTGAAATTTCCTGGGAACTAGAACTTTCCTCTTCCTTCAAAATATATGCTGCTGTTATTCCAAAAACATTTGTGACATTAAATTTGTTGTAAAGAATGATAAAAAGTTAACTAGGAAAATTGGCAGGTGGTGTGAGCACGACAATGAAGAAACCAATCAACTTGGTTTCTCTAGTAAAAAGTCGGGTCTTTGCTATTTACCTGTTGATGCTGTGTCCCAGTGAGCGAAGAAACCTGTATATGTTTGCACTCTGTCAGTCTTAAACTTTAGCCACAGCTTGTTGCTCTGAGAGATGATTTTAGGGGGTAAAACTGAGCCACAGTAACGTCCAAGGAGTGGTGAAGTTTCGAAGCCTCCATCTCTGTGACAGGAAGAGAAATAAAAATGGATTAAGTTACAGTTTGACGGCAGCATTCAATAAACACAACAAATTCAAAGTATGGGGATACAGATGAGTGGCTGATTTCCTTGGCTAGCATCTCCTAAACACTACTTTAAAAAACACAATTTCAAGTTCTCAGGCCTTAGTTCTTCACTGACTAGGAGATGAATGACTTAATAAAGTGTATCTATTAATTATGGCTTCGATGGCATCTTCATACCAGCTGCAGAGAGGCTGTATTTGAGATTCACCTTCTCAAAGCTTCTGGCAAGTAGATAAGAGAATACAGAATATGGAACCAGTTATCTACAGTATAAACCAATACTTTTCATTTTTAGAAAGAAATATTACTTACATCTTACTGATTTTGAAATCTTCAAGATTTCAAGTCTTCAAGATGTAATATATTTGTAATATTTGAGATAATTGTAGAAATAATTATTTTCCTAAGAAGTTTGGGGGATTTTAAATCTATAGGTATTTTCTTAAAGGATGATTCATTGACTGTTAATGCCAAGTGCTTAGTTCTTATAAATTTAAATAAAAAACCAAGCTGAGCATGAAAGTTCACAGCAATAAGCATAGCACTCAGTAGGCTGAGTCAGGAGGATTTCTGTGAGTTTGGGGGAAGCCTGGACTATCTAGTGAATTCTGAACAACCTCAGGCTATATACTGACACTCTTAAACTCCCTCCCCTCAAATGAAATTATGTTAGTTTAGCATGATATGGTTCAGTTATAATTTATTAATGTATTATCTTACTTTATAGCAAAGAATAAAATTTATTATAAAGTGTTAAAAGAATCTAACACTTCGAAAATGACAGGTAAATATTTTATAGAGTTGCTTGCCAAAATAATCAGTCTAATATTACTTGATGTAATGATAGAAGAAGATAGATAGATAGAAAGAGAGAGAGAGAGAGAGAGAGAGAGAGATACTAATATACAATTGCCAGTGATAAAAAAATTTTAAATTACACTTGTTTGTTTTTTGTTTGTTTGGTTGGTTTTTTTTTTGTGTTTTTTTTTTTTTTTTGTTTTTTGGATTTTTCGAGACAGGGTTTCTCTGTAGCTTTTGGTTCATGTCCTGGAACTAGTTCTTGTAGACCAGGCTGGCCTCAAGCTCACAGAGATCCGCCTGCCTCTGCCTCCCGAGTGCTGGGATTAAAGGTGTGCCTTCCTCACCTATGTCTTTTTGGGTCAAGACATTTCTTCTCAGCAATGGGAATGGAACTAGATGTCAGCAATAGGTGCATCACATTTGAGAGTAATAGCCCACCAGTTTCCTTTGTCTAAATAAAAGCTGAAACTTATTGCAAGATCTTCCTAATATAAGAACTTGAAATAACTATCAGAGGGCCGAGAAGATGGCTCAGCAGTGAAGATTACTTACTGCTCTCACAAAGGACCAGAGTCTAATTCCCAGTATTCTTAACACATAGCTCACAACCACCTGCAACTCCAGAGGATCCAAGATCCTTCACAGACGCTGCACTTACACGCACATAACCATACTCACACGCATACATATAAATGTAATTTAAATCAAGAAAGTAAAATCTCGAATAACCACCAAATCTTATACAATTTCTCCTTTTCTTGAATATCATGTTTAAAAAGACAAATTTTATGTGTTATAATAAAGGACTTGTAAGATAATTTTACAAAACTTTCCATGTTCCCTTTAATCTTTTCTGAGAAGATTGATGAAAATAAAGGTTATAATGAAGGAAAAGCCCATACCTAATTTCCACAAAATCGTAGCACGGTTGCCCCCTGCTATCCTCCAAGGTAAAGTTTTTAAATTCCAGTTCAATCTGTTCATTGAATCCCACTGTGATCCTGTAGACGCAATCCAAGTTATTGGGGTACTTATTAGGGTAGTTCGGGGAGGTGAGGTTTCCAAAATTATCTGTATACTCTTCAAAGCACACTGTGAAAAGAAAGAGAGAGAAAAATGGGAAACAGTACACATCTGCATATGTCCTGTAATGTGCAATGCATTAATTTGTGCTCCTGCACTTAAGTTTCAATAGTATTTTGTAAAGATCAAAGATCGCTTTCATTTTGAAATAATGTTTTTTAAAATTTCAGATGCAGCCAAATCCTAAATCTTAACTATGTGGCAGACATAGTTATATATTTTTTGACAGAGTAAAGTTTTGGTCCTAAAAGTGTTACAATTTTTCTAATTTATGTAAATTACCATAAACATCTACCTCATGCAAAGATAAACTGAGGTAGACTTGCTTTGTACTTTCTTGAAACAGCATAAAAATAAAATTTAATCATGCCTACATGATTTTTAGACAGATTTCGTGAAGCGATGCCTAACTTTATATGGTAACTGATACTTTCCAATCTTTTGCTTTGTTTTTGTTCAGATCCACTTTTTTGTTTGTTTGTTTGTTTCAAGACAGTGTTTTTCTTGTAACAGCCCTAGCTGTCCTGTAGCCAGGCTTGTCTTGAACTAACAGAGATCTGCCTGCCTTTGCCTCCCAGTGCTGGGATTAAAGGTGGGTGCCCCCACTGCCTGGCTTCAACTCTCCACTTTTAATGAATGAATCAGTAATTAATTTGAAAAATAATGGAATAATTGTTAGATATTATTTATTCTTAAAATTTAAGTTCATTTCTTATTTATACTTACAAAGTTTTTTTCTTATTAGTTCTATATTTAATCAGTGGATAGGTAATAGCTGCTAATAGGATACAATTATAACTTAAATGGTAAAGTATACCAATGATATTATCTCAATATTCAGGTATTTTCTACTTCGTGTTAGTAAATGCTGGAAGTTATAATCCTTGGCAAGGGGCTCTTATGAGTTTCTACCCAACATTGTTATTTTTGTTATGTCTTTTTTTTTTTAAATCTCCCCAGGCACATTTGACTGAGAGCTGCTGCGAATGCTTAGGGAGGGAGTCAGAGCGCGAACAAGAAGTGGATCTCCTTCCTCCCAAACACATATTTAAGGGCTGACATCATAGCCTTATGGTGGGGACTACAGATGGAAGTCTAACTGAATTCAAACCAGAAAACTTTGACTCCACCAAATGAAGGCAGGACAGATTTAGGGGAAATGTCCATTGGCTGTGCTAAGAAACTAGATATCAGTAGTCCAGGCCATCATGATCACTCTAAAATAATGTCTGCCAGAAGAATAAAATAGGTTCCAGGCCAGTGATTGGGTGTCCTCTGGTTTTTTATCTGACATGATTTCAGGCTACAGAAAACACCCAGAAAAAGATTCTGCCTGAAAGGAGCGTTCTCACTTCTGTTCTTCTAGCCAGTAGCTCATTTCATCCAGGCTCCTGAGAGCATTAGCCAACTGCCTGACCATCACCCACTTAACCTCCATTCCAGTCTCCTGTATGAGCTGTGCCCTGAGACATACCACAGGGCCAACCTCAGCAACACATGCAATCCAGTCGCCCATATGACCTTCTGGGTTCCGTCATCTGACTGCTATTTCAAATGATGTGACTGTGTTAACCAGTCCTATGAGTTCATCCAGCAAAAGGCAGACACGCAGTGAACAGTCAAGAGGCGGAGAGGATGTACTACTCCCTTTCCTGGGACTTCAGTTCTGTCTGGACCAAGAAGGTTGGGGGCTGGAGTAATGACTAACACACAGGGAAGCAGGGCGGAGGGTCTTTGCAGTTGCTCCTACAGTGTCTCCTTTTTCAGCACTTTGTTTTTCTCCTCTCTCATTTCTTCCTTTTCCTTTGTTCTTCTGTGTTAGAGGGTTTGGGAGAGATTGAACCCAGCCATGTAATCTGAACATATGCTGTAATTGAGCATACTCCAAACTCTGTCCTTTACATCAGTTTTCCTTCCTGTCTAGCTCACCTGCTACTTTTTCCAGTTCTACTTGCATCTTATCTTTCTAAACAATTTCATTAAATTTTAAATTATCATCCTCCTCCCCAGGTTATGTTAACGGCTCTTGGCTGTCTCTTCCCTTCATATTGCCTTCCAAGCTCG
Source organism: Microtus oregoni (assembly GCF_018167655.1). Classification (NCBI taxonomy): domain Eukaryota; kingdom Metazoa; phylum Chordata; class Mammalia; order Rodentia; family Cricetidae; genus Microtus; species Microtus oregoni. The sequence continues at coordinate 23,158,374 of NW_024543094.1, forward strand.
GGTAGTGTTAACACGATCATTTCAGTCATCACAGAGCTGTGTTTCATTTTGTATACTATTACAAAGATCTCCATGATATTTTCAGGAGGCACTTCCAGAATTACATGTTATTTAAGATACAACTAGCTTATTCATGCAGCAAATTAAAATTATGTTCATAGAGGATTAGAACCAGAAAACATTTCAAAAATCATCAGATATAATCTTTTAATTACACAGATGAGAAAACTGCACCCCCCAAAGTTCAACTGACTTACCCCAAATCTAATACTCGGTGTGGATTAGGGTTAAGCATGTAAGAGTGACAAAACTACAGAAGTATGGAAAATTGTGCACATGCTGTAATTTCCCGAGAAATCCACTTTGGCCTTTGGCTGTTAACCATCTAAATAAGACCTAGTGAGAATGTCAATTACACAAGATAACACACTATACTTTAAATCCTTGGGCTTTAGAGCCCATGTGCTTGGGCTAGGTGATGGGCTCTCTGCTAGAGTGAGTGCCGCCAGCAATGAACATATACAAGTCTCTGGCACTCTGAATTTCTAAAGTCCTGCTTCCAGAACACAGAAGTTGAACTACTTCTGCCTGAATCAAAGTACAGTGACCAAACTCCTTGGAGGAGAAGGAAGTGAAAAACTGGCCAGGGAGGACTTTCTCTTTGTCTTTATTTATTATAGGATTAAGGACTACAGAAAATAGGCCCTCAAAGACGGCATGAGACTGTCAGAAAAAGTACGTCCAGGCCCAGAAGAGTCCCCTGAACCGTGGGATGCTTGGCAAGTAGAGGTACCATGTGCCTGCTGTGGAAGTGCACTGGATGCCAATTTCTCCATCGAGCATTTTTCTAAGTATGTTATCAAACTGAAGGCCCGGAACCCCTAAAGGGCACACAGCTCGGGTAGCAGGATTGCCCTGTTTTTAAGAAGGTTGTGTTGTCTTTATGCTTTATACCTTATTCCAGAGACTAGACATTAGATCTACTTTGCAATGGAGAAACTATTACCTGAAGATGCATCAACCGTTTTATAGGTTACTGAAAATCCTTCGTGGGCAACAGCAGTGTCAGACACAAACGTCAGCTTTATTGAATGGGAACTGCTAATAAGAGAAGGGGGGATGGATTTTCCACAATATCTGTTTTAAACGAAGAAAGAAGAGATAAACAGATTTTTAAACGGTTAGTATATTTGAACCAATATGCCAAAATTTTGTACATTTAAAGAAGGTTGTTGTCTATTTCCTATCAACCTTGAAACCAAATGTATTTCAGTGACAGCGTCAATACTCTTGCTCATGATTCCCTAAGAGCTGTGTGTCCAACTGAGTGCCTTGACATAAATGAGAAGTTAAGCAGGCCAGCAATCGCCTGCTGTTAGCACACTGAGGAATTCACTGATGGGCCTGTCCTGAAGGGAATCGGTGCACGCTAACCTCATCCAGCACAAGTCCTAGCCAGTCCTGTCACTCAGGGGCATCATGACATCGGGCACATAGCTCGACTGTTCTGTCACACTTTCTGCCTGCTTCACACAGTTCTTAACACCTGTGTCACTTAGTATAATGTACATAGGCTTTGAAACCAGTGTCTGGATAGTAGGCTCTGGTGTAAGCTGTCTACTGTCTTCAAGCAGCTAGCTTGTGGAGAGGTAAGGGTGCAATTAGTAAACCATGTCATCACTCCTTCAGAACAGAGTGTTTACTCAGAAAGTCTCTTCTAGCAATACCCAAAATACAACTAGAGTAAATGACATTATGCCATGGTATTTTATCTTGAGAAGCATGCATAAGAAATAAAGACTAGGAAAATGGAACTGAAGAGAAAAATATGGAACAAATATAAGCTAAGATGTTGAAAATGGAAAATATGAGAATTAAAAAGTTTGGTATAGAATAGCATTTTAGTATCAACAGAGAATTACCATATTAATAAGACTGAAGGCAGATAAATTAATAAGTACATGAGCACACACAACCATGTATCCCAAACTGGAACATAATCTTTAAAGTTTATCTCCTCAGCAAGAATTGTATTTCTGTCATAGTTAAAAGTATCCAGATTTTACTTTAAGACAAAGAAGAAAAACTAAAAGGGTGAAATGCTGCGGGACAACAGTCTTGTGTCCTGTAAAGGCTTATCAGTTGTACTGGTTTAATAAAACATTGATTGGCCAGTAACCAGATAGGAAGTATAGGCAGGGCAACAAGAACAGGAGAATTCTGGGAAGAGGAAAGGCTCAGTCTGCAGTAGTCACAGAGGAAGTCAGACACAGAGGAAGCAAGATGAGAACGCTTCACATAGACAAGAATAATGAGCTAATTTAAGATGTAAGAATTAGTTAATAAGAAGCCTAAGCTAATAGACCAACCCATTTATGATTAATGTAGACGTCTGTGTATTTTTTGGGGGGAGGAACTGAATGGCTGTGGGACTGGGTGGGACAGAAACCTCAGTCAACAATGAATGACTGAGGTGAAAAGCTGTAGAAACAGAAGTAAGAAATGCGGAGACTAACTTAAAAGGAAAATGTTTACAACGCAAACACAATAATAGAGGCTGGGTCTAACTCTGCATTAAAATTTCTGCAACTCTGGGGAAATGAGGGGGAAAAACTCTCAAGGACAGAAAATAAATACATTAAAAAGGAAACTGGAAAGTAACTTGATAATATTACAGGGCAAAATCCAAAACTATTCTTACAAGAATACATGAACTGAAAATTCTTCATAGACTATCAAATATCAAGGACAAAAAGAAACAGGAAAGTGCAATCGTAAAGAGAGAAAAATCAGCGAACACATATCAAGTAATCACAGAACCACTGATTGCGAATAGACATTAACATAACTGTAACCGTATCACATAGACTTAGAAGGTATGGAAAATCATATATATTTATATATGGTGGATATTTTATGTTATTACCATATGATGATTATACTAAATAATGTACTTGTCAGGAATGTAGATTTTGCTATTCCATGCACTTTATTTCAAAATGTAACCATATGTAAGGTCAACATATGTTGCCAATTTATAAAATAAACCTGAGAAGATATATATAAAATGGTATAAGTGAAATAATGACTTTGTTCATCTGTGTACAAAAAAAATCTATATGCTATGCTTCAAAGTTCAGCATAAACAACCAAGCATTCTCACCTCCCGAGAGATATCTGAGCAACAGTGTCATCGACTTCCAGGTAGTCATTTGTGCAGTTGTAATGGAAGTCCAGGTAAAATGTGTTGAATTCCAAACGAATCACTTTGCCTTGTGGGACTACTATATGCCAAGTACAATTTACACCACTTGGGTAGATCTTTGGAAAACCAGGACTTTCAATAGTTCCTGTTTCTTCTGTGAGAACTTTTCCACATTCTGGTGAAATAACAACAACAATAATCACAATAGTTAATGGAAAGAGCTACACGGGTCCCACATTAAAAGGTGCTTATCATAATTGCTTAAAGAACAAATGAAAACTGTTGCTTCTTATCTGCCATTTATGATAACTTAGTTTTCTCTTCTATTGATAGATACATAACTCTTGAGAAATATTTGTTAAAATATAGTCTTCGTTTTTAAGTGTACTTTATCATTTTTCACAGAATAATTGATTTTTATGTTATTCACTTATTGTAATGAAATTGTGTTCTCAGCAGTGGGGATTGAATCCATAGCCTTACACACATAGGCAAACATGCCTAGTTTCACTGGTAATTTATTCTGATAGCAGCATGAGAGGGAGAGCGATCAACATGTTCCTACCTAAATTCTCACTACTGTACTTAGCCGTGAAGCCACGATTTTCCGCGGAAGAACTTTTCACAAATGTGACGTAAAGAACATTGTACACAGATGTGATAAGTGATGGTATGTTTGTGCCACAGAACTTCTCATTTTCAGAAGATCCCAAGACAGAACTGGCACCAATCTAGGGAAAAATAGATATATCCAAGTTAATGTTTATTAAACATCCATTTTGGAAAACTGTAGCCCCTGTGTTGAAGCTACCGGCAATCCATAAGCAAGAGTGTGGTGGGGGACGGGCTGCAGAATCAGTCTTTTGGGGACTGGGAGGAGAACAACTTTTATTTCTTGCTTTCTATTCAGGGTGCATTTTATTCTTGCATCATCACTCTCGTGAGAATTCCCAGCATGATGATGAAAAGAAGCGATGAGATGACATGCCTGCCTTTCAGCCAATAATTGCCAAGGCGAAGCGTTTAGCACCTCCATGACTCTGTAGGATGGTATCTACATGTCTTTTGGTGCCTTATATCATATTAGGAAGGTTCCTCTTGCCACAGTTTTTAAAGCTGTTTTTATTATAAGGAGCAGGTAGATTCTGTCAAGTGCTTTTGTACATTTTATTGAGCGAATACATTGTCTTTTACTTTAGTGATACTATTATTTCTGTACTATACTACTCACTGATTTTTAGGACACAATAATATTTTACACATATTTGTAAAAATTTTCCTTCATCATGGTATATAACCATATACGTGCTGGATTCTATTACAGAGTATTGGTCTGTCCAAGCAACAGTCCTTTTCATATACGCAGCATACAGGTACTTTGGTAGAACTCAATGATATTTCACTCTTACCTCAACGTAATCAGTGTCACAGGAGGCAGAACTTCCAATCTTGAAGTCAGTGAAATTGAGGAGAACAATCTGTCTTTGGGGTTGGGAGATGGTCCACCTACAGGTTCTTTGTCCAGGATAGGCATTAGGATGAAACGGTGATCGAATGACGCCTTTTCCTGTTAACTCACCACCACAAGCTAGAAATGGAAAATGAGAACCATATTTGCTCAGAATTAAAGAATTCGTGACCAGTTTCATTACAGATCTAACTTTGCCTAAGAAACAGCAGAATGTGTCCCTGCTACAGGAATATATTAACTAAGATAAATCAAAACTTAAAATGTTAGAATAACATAAATTGGCCATTTAAAAAAACAAGCAAAGGAAAGGACCTTCAAGGGGCTGGAGAGATGGCTGAGCAGTTAAGAGCACTGGCTGCTCTTCCAGAGGATTTGAGTTAGATTCCCAGCACCCATATGTCAGCTTATGACCAGTTTAAACTCAAGTCCCAGGGAATCTGACACCTCTCCTGGCCTCTGAGGGCATCAGGCACACATGCTGTGCCCAGACATTCAGATAGACAAAAAGGCCACTCACATAAAATAATTTAAAAAGAGATAGAGATGAAACATGGCTTAGTCAATAAAATGCTGCATGTGTATGAATTCTGATCTCCAGCACCCATGAAACTGGGTACAATTGTGGGTGTGTGCAATCCCAGCACTAGGTTGGTGGGGGCTGGGGAGAGCACAGGGATAGATGGCTTTCTAGAGCCAATCCAGCTGAATCAAAGAATCCTAGGTTCAGGGAAGGACCCTGTCTCAAAAAGGTGGAAGGGAATTGAGAAAGAGATTCAACCTCAATGCCCTGGCCTCTATGGGCACCATACACACACACACACACACACACACACAGGCATATGACATGCACGCATGAACACACAAGAAAAAAAGAAAGAAGTTTCCTTACCAACTTGATAGTCAGCTCTGAAGCTCGCCTTCTGGACTAATGTGTCTATTCTCAGTCTAATCCAGACTTTATTAGACATCGATCTAATGGGTAACAGGGTTGTATTGTCACAGACCCTTCCAAGTAAGTTGTTATGGTCTACGACCTAAGCAGAAAAGTAAAGACAGATTTGTAATGCTAATCAGGAAAGTCACTGTAGTAATTGGGGTAGTATTTGGAGACTAGAAAATGGCACATTCAAAACAAATAAAAGTTTGATTTCTGTAGTGTCTATATTATATTTAGAAGTCGTCAGAAGGTCAATTTTAGCACAAACTATTGCTACTAAATACAGAAAAAATCTTAAGTCAATATAGTGCATAACTATATAATCCTTAAAATGTGCCAATAATTTCCACAATATCAAAAAGGAAATAAATCTGAAACTGCAGTTTCCCCAAAACAACAAAAGCTAAGAATGTAGCATATCAAAAGATGAAAGTTCAACTAAGTCTGCAGTTCAAGGTATAAGCTATGTTTATAAGCCACATACAGAGAGAGAGAGTCTGGAGAATTAATACTAAAAACAGAATAAAACCATTAAAAGAAAAAGGAAAAGCTAAGAGCAATTTTAGACAAAACTTAGTAAAAAAGTAAGAAATATGTCTAAGGACACATAATGCAAATATTAAACATCATACACACAGAGTCTAAGAAGCATTCAATTAATTAAATGCAATTCTGTGTACAGTTCTTTGCCAAAGTCTTTCAATGTTCGAGGTAGCTTATTTTCATAAAGTTATACAAATTCCTAAAAGGATCTGAAGGAGAGGAAGATGGGAACAGCCGCTGCAGACAGTGAAACATCACTGCACAGGTCCTTTAGCCCGCTCTCCCCGAGAAGGCAGCATTGTGAGAAGGTGGAGTGCACTTCCCAGCCCTTTCAGCCTTTAAGGGACAGACAATCCCCACAGTAAACGTGTTCAAAGGCCCTCAGGCACGACACAACTGTCTACTATCAAATTCCAACATAACCAGTAAAATATAAAAAGCACCGGTCAATTGCACTTGTTAATATAGATACAGAATCCTAAACAACGTTCTACTAGAAAAATAAATTGACAGACCACTGGCTCAGTGGGTACCAGCACTTGATGCCAAGCCTGACGACCCAAGTTTGTTTCCCCAGAACTGTCATGGTGGAAGAAGAGAACCGATTCCTATAAGCTGTCTTCTGATTTCCATAGCTGTGCTGCAGTGCATCTCCCACCCACAACACAATAGACAAGCAAATAATATTTGTAATAAAAATTGAAGCAAATCAGCAGAGTGGCCACAAACTGTGTCAATGGGCCCAGTTCATGTCCCCGTCTGCTGCCAACCTTCTGCAAGTTACTAAATCTAAGCCTAGCCAGTGAGACAGAAAAAATCTGTGAGAAAGCTGCGAAATTTCCCAAAATTTCTGGTAATAAAACATTGACTAAAGAGGAGTTCTTGTTACTTCTGACATTTCTAAAGGTGAAACAGGGAGATTATCCCCACAGTTGAGATTCGTACAAAGGATGTACATGTGATTCTAGTTCCATGGAATTATTCTGGAGGAGGAGCCCTCCCCCCCAATATTAATCTATTCTTGATTAGCATTACTGAGATCTCAGTAAGAAGCCGGCTCGTGCCGGCAGGAGTGCCGTGGGCAGCCGGTGCTCACAGAACCTGAGACGGCACGGATGCTCCCTGGAACCGTGGCGGTGTGATGTTTGTGCAGAAGCAGCCACAACGCTGTCACCTAACCACGGTTTCCCAGTGGACACCATAAATTGTGAGGGCATTTTTAATATTCTGACATTGGTGGGGCATGACCAGCATAGAGTAGTTAAGATTCACAACATTAGAGAGTCTGAAATGTGACAGCCACACACAAGGATTCTCTAATATCCTGTGCGATTTTCACTTAGGTGAAAAAAGTTGCTGTTGAGCACAAAATTTAATCCATTTTTACATATATAACATAAAGTATTTTGGGAAATATTTAATATTCACAACTTTCTAGGATGACCAGGAGAATACAAATGAAAAAGTACATTTTTCTTCCCTCTGGAAAACTGCCAAGAGGACCTCACTTCTCAGAGAACTCAGTCCACCAGCCAGCCCAGCCTATCAACCTGCATTTATTTGGAATTCCTGGCAGTGTAGAAGACAAACCGCTGACTCTGCTTATCTCAAACTGAAGTTTGTCCAGGCCTCTCACATATGGGGGGGGAGGGGAGGTGGATTTTATTTTGTTTCTTTAATTTTACTCATAACTTAAAGTTTTTAATATAATGTGTAGAAATATATATATATATATATATGGATTTCGTTTCAGAATAGTAAAATGATAGCATAAAAAGATCTTAAAGTAGAAAAGCTCTCTGTTTGCGGGGGATTAAGGAGCACTCAAGAGTTGTGTCTCTTAAACTGAGGTGAGAAAGAATTATTTAGGTCAAGGGCAGTGAGCAGTAAAGGCTGGCGGTATATTGCAACATTGTTCCTCTCATCCAAAACCAGTAGAAATACAAAATTCTGGAAGGATGTTTGTCAATATACCTCATGTGTATTAGACCTCGAATGCTATCATAAGAACATCTGATATGCAGACAAATTTGCATGTGGATCCGCATCCAAGGATGGTCTGCAAAGATAAGAGCTAAAGCTATTTTAAAAGCTCGGCCATGTGAGGTCATCACATGCTGCTCCACTGAGTCGGGCTTATCCAGTTCCTTACTCTAAGCTCTTGATATCTGCAACACAATTTTTTCTACTTAAGTCAAGTTATGCTACTTGACCAAACAGCAAGTTTCAGAGGGAAGAGAAAGTGTCCTTCCAAGTATCTAACAAAAACAAACAAACAAGTAAGATGGTGCTGGGCCCCTCTAACCCAGGATTCTATTTGCTTCTTCTATGATTGCCATCTCTCTGTTCTGTTAGTCCATTAGAAGATGAAAAGAAGGAAGAAAACCAGCCAGCCACATCAAAGCACACTGGAGCTGGCTGGTCTCCTGGGTTCTGGTTAGTGAAACTCAAGGACATTAGCAAAGGGAATGCGGCTGTCATCCAGATGTTATAAGAGGAGCTTACAGACCTCAAGAGCCCTGAACCTGGAAGGTGCAACTGATTTTGGCTGTGTTTCTTTCCTTATGGAAGGAAACCTAATTAATTCTGAAAGCCTGTGTTCTTCTTGGATCCCAGGCAGAGCAATCCTTTAACCACCAAACTCTAAAGAGAGATGCTGGATAAAAATGTATCAAATGTTCTAACTGACCCCAAATTCATTTGCACTTAATATCCTCGCACTTGTAAATTCACACTCTCATCCAAAGCCTGCTTCCTTTGTGCTCGGAAGCTTGAATAAACTATTTCATATTTCATAATCACAGATTTCTTTTATGTGAGAGCATTGACTATCTGTTCTCTGCCATGAGACTTGTCACGTCTCCTGATAAAGTGCTAACACTTAATCCTTTCCCCTCACTGGCAACTTCACCACAGGAACTGCTCAGCCTCGAGGAATTCAAGTAGATATGGCAAACCTATTTCCTTAAGGAGGCTTTGACTGTCATTGGGTGACTCAAATGTTTACTTTTTCTTCTTGAGAGACCAGGAGCCTGGATCCTACAAAATCAAAGCCCTCGATGACAGCACCAGAGCCTCAAGCAGATCGAATCCCAAACCAAAAGGGCAGAAAGCAAGCATAGTAACTAATTAAGGAATATGTTGGTTATCATTTTTTATTTGCCTGGGAAATGTTATTAATTGCTTATTATAATACAACCTAAAGAAAGATAAACAATATCGAAACTGGTTTGTTGTAACCAAGTTTCTCTTCTTTTAAGAAGTCATGGATGTCTTGCAATTTGTACTTGTAGAAGAAAGACCATAAATTGATTAATTTAGTGGTCACATTGACAAAGGAACCGCAAGGTCCAGTGGAAGACACCAGGGTTCTGTAAACTGGGCTCAGGTTTCTCAAGGATTTATTTTGTTTCACTGTATATGAGCGGGTCTTTTGTTTGTATGGGTGCACATGGATGTGAGGATGTACATATGTGTGTATGCATGTGTATACATGCACAAATGGAGATCAAAAGATACCTTAATATGTCATCCTCAAAAACAACAGCTGTCTCCTCTGAGATAGAGTTTTCATTGGTCTGGAACTGACAAATTAGGCTGGACTGGCTGACCTCAGGGAGCCTCCTGTTCCAAACACCCCAGTGCTTAGATTCCAAACGTGTGCCACCACACATGGGCTAGGGGCCAAACATGCTTGCAAGGTAAGTTCTTCACCAACTGAGTATTGCTGCCTGCCTCTCAAGGATATTTTTATTCATTTTGTGTATTTACAAATTCTTTTCCTTTCTGATTTTTCTTTTTTTTCATATTTCTTTCTTTTATTTATTTATTTTTTTTTAAATTTATTTATTTATTAAGGATTTCTGACTCGTCCCCGCAACCGCTTCCCATTTCCCTCCCCCTCCCCCGATCAAGTCTTCTTCCCTCATCTGCTCGAAGAGCAATCAGGGTTCCCTGACCTGTGGGAAGCCCAAGGACTGCCCACCTCTATCCAGGTCTCCTAAGGTGAGCATCCAAACTGCCTAGGCTCCCACAAAGCCAGTATGTGCAGTAGGATCAAAAACCCACTGCGATTGTTCTTGAATTCTCAGTATTCCTCATTGTCCGCTATGTTCAGCTAGTCCGGATTTATCCCATGCTTTTTCAGACCTAGGCCAGCTGGCCTTTGTGAGTTCCCAACTCCAAGAGGCTCAGGATATAATGAGTAACCTAGGCTATTTAACCTATGAAGTATTGCAAATGGCATCTATAAGCTGAACTAGTTCCTAAAGAAAAACTACCCATTAAAACCTGAGTTTTTATAAAGGAACTATTTTCTGTACAGAGAGCTAAGATTAACTGGACTGCAAACATAATTCATGTGAAACTTTAAGTGCAAGTTGTAGAGCTGAGTAAGCAGTAGACTTTGACATCTGGAACAGATCATGTCTCAAAACCATGCCTGAATGCATGCGTGCATTTCTCTGTGTGCAAACTATCTCAATCTGGTTTTACACCACAAATTTTAAAATCCATTCAAGTATCAAAACTTAATTCAAAGAAAACCAAATATGCTAAAACTAGTAGGTTGCCCCACCAAAGGACTGAAAACAGAACCTGGCTATATGGTAACATTAAACCTGTTAATGTAATATTAAACCTCTCTGCGAATTGAATTGTAGACTGATGGACTCCCTGGTGCCTTGGTGGCAGGGGGATTTGATCTTAAAAACTATGTTCAGCTAATACAGGTGAATGGAAAGGACTGTGGCTTCACTCCAAATTAGAGAATAATATGCAAGGGATAGAAGATGAGAGACACTAGGCTTGACCTGGTAATGATGATAAAATTACCATTATCATCATCATTATTATTGGTTACTGGTTTTTATTCTTCATTAGCATATTTGAGCACTTTGTGGTCAGCATTTCAGAAATTTAGGAACATTTGAGTCTCACAAACTAGTATTAGTTTCCATCTCTATCTATCAATAAAATTATCAATTTAAAACTTACCTTCTAAAATCAAGAAAAAGCAATCTATTTTTCCTAGAGTATCTTCTCTCCTGATTCTAAACCCCAGCAATCAAGCCTCCCTTTCTCCTTCCTGGTATCCCCATCATTCTCACTGTTGTGTTGTTGTGACGACTCACTGGTAGGCACGTGCTAAAAGCCTGCTGATAGTCTTTCCAGTCTCTCACAACACAACACAACTCTTTAGCTCAGCCTGTATGGCCACACAGGATTAGTGCTGCCTCGTTTGTGTCTTTTCTCCTTTCTGAGTCTAATCACTGTGGTCTATTTTCTGAGTTTTGTTGTCATATTTTTATATCATTCAGTCTTTGGGGCTGTGTTGGCCACTGTATTTCTTGGGTATTTCTGTCACCAACTCCCCCCATGAAGACCCCATAGGTACTGTCCTCAGGGAAACTACTTCAGACCAGTTGTAGCAGAGATAAAGTCAAGGCCTCCATACTTTTTGTTCATTCCACTCCTTTATAATATTTTTAAATTTTTGTCATAGGTGTAGAATTTATTTCCGTGTCTCTGGGGAGTGGAGGAAGCCCTGAGAAAATAAAGTTCTGAGTAAACGTGGGCTGCTGACATGGATGCGGCCATGTCAAGGACCTTAGCCTCAGACCCACAGGAAAGCGGCAAAACCTTCCCCCGGAATGAGGCTCGGAGGATACAAAGCCTTGCTCTGTCCGTGTGCAGATGTTGATAGCGTGTGCATGGAATGTCCATCATAGCTTCTTCCTCGTGGATATCTACGTCCTGAAGACTGCTCCCCTATAGAGACTGCTCCTACTAAGGTCAGCTAAACCTGCCTTCTTGATCATCGGTATAGAACAGTTCTGCTTCCTTGTTTATTTGTACACAATAGCCCACTTCCTTGTTCAGCTGCATGCAATAACCCTGCTTTTCTGTCCAACTACACATAATTGGTAAGCGATGTTCTGGGTTGCTTCATTTCTCCATCAGAGAGCACAGCACACCTGACCCCAGCTCTTCTCTAGGTCCGTGTGTTTGCTTTCTTTCATTCTCTTGCCATTCCAATGAGATCTGACCCCCAAGGCTGCGCAAGGGTGGAGCACATTGCTAAGCAGGAAGATCTATTCCTCTAGAAGGCATGCCCTCCCACTCTATCAGCCTCTCCGGTCACCATCTTTCTCCAGTTTCCCTGAGTCAGTGTGCGGTAAGGTCTGCAAAACAAGTGGGATGCAAAAGCCCATTCATCTCCCTCCACAGCCTGCTTCACGCGTCAGCCTTAATGTCATATACTTTAGGTGTTCTTAATCAGCCTACAACTTGCATTTTCTGGAATAAAAATTTAAAATTGCATTACTACCTCCTGTGCCCTTCATTCAGAACAGTCCTGATAGCTTAAGCCACTTATGAAATATTAATGAGAGGCGCTGTTTTGTGTTCTGGAAAGATGTTTCTGTCACATCTATTATGCTGTTCTATACACTTTAAAAGCTCTCTTAGGCAAGAACAAATGAAGTAAAAGTTAATCTCTCTTTGAATTCATCCTTTTGCAGCCATGTCACACTGACCTTGGGAAAATGTGTTTTTAGAGATGTGTGTGTCTGTGTGTGCATGCATGTGTATGCACGTGTGCATGTGCACATGTATGTGTGTGTTTGCATGCACGTGTGTGTGTGTAAACGTGTGGTTATAGTTTAAGATAGCAATGTTCTTCAATAATTTCCATCAAAGTCTTATGAGGTTGTGCACACATCAGACTCTAAATAGATACATGGCTGGCCATGGAAAAGTCTTATTGACTCATTCTGAACTACTGATAAAATCAAGGCAAGAATAAAAATTTGGTCTAGGAGAACTTAGTTTTATAATGTTCTGTAAAAACCTTTAAGTCTTTCTTTCTCATTCCTTCCTTGATTTTATTTTCCCAAAGATTAAATGAACAGATAAGGCAGCTTAATTAAGTAGAAACTGAAGTACTCAAAGAATTACCCAAAGTTACACTGACATCTAAAACAGAACTAAAGAAATAATTGAGATCATTTAACTCAGTCCCAGTTTAACTACAAAATATTCAGTTACTCTGCTTTACAAAATTAAGTTGCTGGGTGCTAGTTTTATGATCTTTTCCCCCCGTAACAATTTAAAGGAGTCTACTAGATGGGTGGAAATTCATGGAGAGTGTTCACTGAAGACAGAGGGTCTATCTGCCTTTCCAGTTGTGCTGACAGAGCCTACAGTCACCGGAAGCCCCTCTGTCAAGAATACAGAAACTCCACAGAGTCCCTTGATACCACAGTGATGTTTTTGCTTTTCTTGGACAACTTCTGTGCCTGGTTTCATAGTCTCCTGTGACTTGAGAGTAGGGTGTGGGATTCCCAGGGCCCTGATCTCTGGGGAAGTCCAAGCTTCTCCTGTGGTTACAAGAACACTATTACAAGTCTGTTCTTGCAAGAGACTGGTGTGCCTCCTAAATCCAAGCCACAACTTACTGAACACCTATTGTGGGCAGGCTACTTAATTTCTCTGAGCCTTAGATTCCTGAGATTAAAACGGGAGGATGTGAGGATTTAATGAATTAGCGTAACTCTGTGTCAAGACTGCGCGATATGAGCAAATATCTGACTGGCGCTAGAAAATCTATCAGAAATTCTAATCCTATCAATACCTCTAGTTACATTTACTCACGTGTGTGTGCCTTGGAAAACAGAACTCCATTGAACAACTTATAATTTAGCACTATCGTGATTGTCTAGTTTTAACTCTCCTTTTCATGCCTTCCTGGCTCCCTATCAAGCACTTGTTAACTTCTCTTCTTTAGGGTGTGGTAGACAAATGTTTTAGATCCCCTAGAACACTTGCTCTTGAACTCTTGTTTCACCTGGAAGCTTCCCATTCCCCATGATGCTGCTTCAGAGGAAAGGTATCCAATGCCATGTCTGCCAAGCACTCTGGTGACCTAGATGCACCTGGATTGACAGCCGTTTGGAGACCGCCGCTCCACAGAATAGGAATTTGCAACGAGTGTCCCACAAGGGTAACTGAGCAGAAAGGTTACCTCGATGTAGGTGTGCGTGCAGCCCAAGGGGCTCTCCAGCTCCACGTGGGTAAAGTTGATATCTATTTTCTCTCCTTCGGGCTGTGTGATGAGGTAGACACACTGTCTGTCGTGACTGAAGGGTCCAGACAAGGGAGGAAGCAGGAGCTCACCCTCTGTGCCTGTGTAGTTCCCACCACAGTGCAGATCCGCTGAGGAGAACAAAGGAGGGAAGGGATGGTCATGGGGATGGCACTCCTCTGGCTGGACACATCAGGCTCAATTTTCAAAACTTAAGTTCACTCCCCTGCTGTGTTCACCGTGTATGACTCCATGTCACTTGTTTTATGAGTTTCAGTTTGAGATATATACATATAGAGGTAGATATAGAGATAGATACACATATGACAGCTGTGGGAATACTAGACTGACTGTGCATTTAGTGGGAAGCTAAAGCAAAGGGTGAAAGAGACCAATGAGAATGGTTACAATTTTTCCTGATACAGAGATTTCCAGGGTGCTTCCCCCAGGAATTCTCACTGAGAACACAGTAATGGGTGACACAAGCAAAAGTCTCCCACTGACTCAAATGAAAGCCATAGAGTGTTTCATTTTTGTTCTTTGCTTCCATACGTGAAGGTAACCGAAAGCATCAGAGCTAAAAGTACAGACGCAAACTCTAGGAACTGGAATGTACCTTCCTGGAAGTGGGTTTCTGTGCACTGGACTTGATCCAAAAATGCAGCGAGGTATTTCTCAGAGAGACTACGCTGCTCTCATGAACATGCTTGCATGCAGCAAAACAAAAAGCATCACTGGGGACCTGAGGTTCTGAATTATTTAGTTTTAGGAGCCTGTGGTCTCCATCATAATATGGATCCCATAACTGAAAGGTTAGGGGGTACTGTAGTATTTAACCCGGAGGAGATAAAGAATGAATCTGAAGTGGTATGAGAAATATCCATGAAGGCATGTCACTAATGCAGGAAAGCCTTCATTTTAGGCATCACCGAGCAGCTGTGAGCACAGCACCACACTCCCGGTGGACAGTCAGTCTTGGGTGAGCGGGACACTTACAGGGCATGGTTAGATAGGTGATGTGGAAACCCTTGTCAGTGATGTCAGCGTCAGAATGGAAATGGATTCTGGCAGCAGGACCTGTAGTCTGAAGCGGTGGGGTAGACAGAGAAGTGCAGAATTTCCCAAGAACGGGGTCCTGATGGAAAGGACCATCTCGAATCTAAGGCAAAGGAACAAGCCATTAAGTTGAAAGTAGTCAGGTTCTCACTAACGAAGTCACTTGGGACATAAGCTTCAGAAAAATTTGCCATTTAAGTATAGCAGCAAGGCAAAGCCATCTAAAGTACTGGATAAACAGAATCTATCATTTGGAAGTTTCCCGGTCATATGCATAACTAGCACACAGTCAATGTCCAGTAAAGAATGCTTCCTCAGAGTCCTGTCAAATGCCTCAGCTACTGCTGGAATTTCAACTCTGGGGCAGAATACATACTTTTGGTTTTTCCTATGACGATGTAAAGTTCAGTGTTTTCTTTCATGAAGCTCCTTCCCCTAAATTGAAGAAATCCTAGTGATTTAGAAGAAGGCAATGGGTATTTCAAAGGAAATAGGAGAAGGGAGAGTAGTGATGAGAACTGATCTGCAGCCTGGCTGAGTACACGGGTGTGCAGAGATGCAGGCAGGAGAGGATGAGCATAAAGATGCCTTCAAAAGCACAGCCGGGAGGGGCATTCAGCACTGCATACAGCCGCATACTGTACTCTGACAGAGTAAACTTACAAACTGCTATTCTTTCTGTGTTCTCATGTGTGTGAATTCTGTGTGCATCATGTGCTTGTGAGAGTGTGTGAGTTATAGGTGTGTGTGTATGCATGTGTGCACGGAGGTATGTGTGTGTCTATAAGCACACATGTGTATTACTGGGCCGTGGCATTCTTATGGAGGTCAGAGGACAACATTCATGAATGAAGTTCCCCTTCCATTATGAAATCTGGAAATCAAACTCCGGTCCTCAGGCTTACTGGACAAGTGCTTTTACTAACAGAACCATTTCGCCTACCCAAACCATAATGAGGTTACATCTATAACGTGACCTCAACGCCATGGTTTCCTCCTCCTCTCCTCTCCTCTCCTCTCCTCTCCTCTCCTCTCCTCTCCTCTCCTTTCCTCTCCTTTCCTTTTCCCCGTTTTTCCATCCCCCTCGCTCTCCATTTTTTAACAGGATCAAAGACTGAACCTAAGATCTTGTGTAATTTCCAGGACTTAAAAAGCCTTGGTTTTTTATGCATTGACTAAATCACATTGACTGCTCAATAATTCTGACATAATTGCAAAAAATCTATACTATATAGAACACCAAAGAGAGAATGAGCTAAAAAGGATTCTCATGTGATCAATTTAATTTACTCAAATTAATTTTTCCATTGGCAGCAAATTTATAGGGCAAGGCTACTTTCATTTTTTACTTGTTACTAGTTCCTTGAAACACTGATGAGAAATGAGTGGAAGTCCAATATTATCTGGATGATTGATACGTTCTATAATGTGGTGTTCAGAAATTAATATGTAAGAATAAAAAGGCTTTAATCTCCATTTGATAGGATTTATTGAATATTAATTTCACAATAACTCACTTTTTACTATCAACTTTTAAAAGGATATTTTCCTAAGACTTTCCAAGGAGAAGCTGATCTTTGAGTCACTCCCAAAGGTTTCAAATCCATTATTACCACTGCTAATGACTAATGGCTCCAGCTTTGGAGACCTGCTTGGCAGCTGCATCCTTCGTGCTTTATGAATAATTCCACAGCACTCCATCCTTCTCTAATGGACTCAGAAAGGCTCATTGTCTTGTTAGCAGTGCTCAGGGGGTCTGAGATTTACGGTGACAAAAGACCAGAAAGTACCTAAGAACTCAGTCTCCTTAGTGACCTTCTCACTCTACCAGCGGAGAGCAACGTTTCTTATGTGTCCAATCGCATGTGGAATTTAAATGTAACAGTCCCTTCCTCCTCCATATTGTAATTTTTCACTAATGGGATAGAACAGACAGACTCTCTTCCTCTCCAGGGAGACTTTCAACATTTTCCAGTGAGATTTAACACTGACAACCCTTCCCACAGAA
The DNA here is from genome assembly GCF_018167655.1 of Microtus oregoni. NCBI lineage: Eukaryota > Metazoa > Chordata > Mammalia > Rodentia > Cricetidae > Microtus > Microtus oregoni. Next base: position 23,175,677 of record NW_024543094.1, read on the forward strand.
TCGCTACGGCTCACTAAAATTAAGTGGTGGATACCCTGAGGGTTTGCCTTGGACAACTAAGAATTGGAATCCGTGTTGGAAGAGAGTCATTGCTTAGGATTTACTCTCAGTCCAGGAGCCTGAATCTCCAGTAAGGAATGGGGGAAGGCAAGTCAGGGTTTTCCACACTCAAGACAAACCTAGACATGCAAACTAGTCTGATTGAGATTGAAGATTTAGCATTGACTTTCTAAGTATTAGTAACAAACCTGGGCCGTACATGGGCATCATTGACCTGTGTCCTGAGTGCTAAGCACACATACCAAGGCCTCTCTAAATGCAGTGTTTTACCTCCAGATAATCTTTACTGCAGTCATTGTGGCTCTCCAGGCTCAAGGTCCCAAAGGTAAATGTTATCAAGGAGCCAGGACTGGCCAGAACGTGCCAGACACAATCTCTTCCTGGGGGGTAGTTTCCAGGGTACCCCGGAGATGTAATGGAACCATAATCACCAGTCAGTATGCCGCCACACTCTGAAATAAGAAGGAAAGTGACTAAATTCATATGTACACTAAATTCCCATAGAATTCTCATAGATTCTGCTGGCAAGAGGTAAGATCCTTTACATAACTATCAAGAGTTTAGCTTAGGAGGCTCTGATAAACAACAGGGTCCTTCCAGCTGCCCAGACTCACAGTTGTAAATCTACTACAAACAAGGTAAACCAGTCACCCATGCAGGAACTCTGTACCTACAGAACGCTATGCCCTTATGTGGTTTAAGACTCGGAGTTTACCCTTCTGAGACATCAATAATAAACAATGGAGAAGCCTGCGCGCCGAATCCTGAACTCATCCTAGAATTCTTTCCATATGGAACTTCCAGGTGGTACAGAAGTAAACAAAGAAGACAATAAAACTTCTGCGAACTAACGTCAACAAAAACGTGAAGTTTCTCAAGTATTCATGATTTCAGAGTAATGTGTAATATATATAAGGAAGCAGCTGCGTGGAAACAGCACCAAACATTTGTGTAGGAGTTTCCCAGGTAAATAGAAGCCTTCACTGCTGTTACACTGAGGAAGAATACAGAGCATCTAACAGAGACCAGCTCAGGGCATGAAGCCAGAGAATGCCAAAGTGGAAGAGAATGAATAATTTAATACTATTATCAATCCCTTCCGAAGGGAGAGGGTTTGGTGAAGATCCTGAAAACTGAACTGAAAGCTCAGAAGAGCTAGAACCATGTACTAGGAATCATGTTACCCCATCCGGATTAAGGGGAAGTTTTGAAACACCCTTCTCAATTCTGGCATCAACTAGATCAAGGCGATCTGTCAGTAATGTAACTGCCTATTAAAACAAAAGCAACTGTTTAGAGAATACAATACAACAAGAGTCCATATAACAGATAAGCTGTGATGTTAGACTCATAATACAGACTTATTCGACCCAAGTGGGGAAAAGTAAACAATAACAAATAAGAGTCACTGTGAGCAAGGCCGGAAACAGTGTGATATCGGGGCTCCCAAACAAGGGGTCCATACTAACTATAAACTTAAAGGAGAAATTTGACAAAAATATAGTCTGATAAAGTTTTTCAACAAAAATGTAAAATTCATGCTTAAAAATTGTATGAGTTCTTAGATATTATATTATCTCTTAAGTCAATGCTAACCAAGTTACAATTCCTAGTACCACAGAGGTTAGGTGTAGAGTAAGAGACGAGGGCATACAGATGTATCTCCTTAGGAAAGGAAAATAGAATAGATAGTTATAGATAGCTAACTGTCAGCAGGAGTCGGGGGGGTGGGAGGGATGGAACAGGTGAATCAAATGAAGAGGGCCTGGGTAGAATACAAGGAAAGACAGCTAAAATTAAGGATCTTTTGTGGGACAGTTTTGAAGCTTAATACAGTAGAAGTTTCCTAATACATACGTGTGTGTGTGTGTGTGTGTGTGTGTGTGTGTGTGTGAAGGAGATCTAAATGAAATCACCATATAAAGGAGGAGATGGAGCCCCAACTGGACCTGTCACCAAATGATGCTTCTAGTATCAGAATTTGGTTACATCTAGGTGAGTTATTGGTCAAAAGAGTTCTACAAGAGTCCTAAATAACCCAGGCTGTTGACAAAACTGTAGGTTGCTCTACACAAATTATGGCAAGGCCCCATTGCTAAAGACTCAAAATGGACTAATGACTTAATTAAATGGACTGACTCTGCAAAACCACTATGAAAACAGGGGGAAGATCCATATTGTAGATCTGAATAATGATTAATTTTGAACTAGACTCCAAAATACACAGGCAATAGAAGTCTACAGTTAGTAGAAAAAAATTGATACACCATGATAAAATAAAATGTTTCTGCACCAAGAGAAACAATCAGCAGACTGAAGAGGGAGCCTGGAGGGTGGATACAGCATCAACAATCTGTATCTTATATGGTGGTGGGGGTTGATGTCCAAAAGAAATAAGGAAAAACATCAAGAGGAAAAAACCCAGTAGCTGGTATGGCCATTGTCAGGGGGGATGCTAGGCAGCATGTGCATTTAAGAAGTACTGCAGTTTCAGCTCTGGTCATCTACTGCTCAGCATGGTAGCAACAGTCAACACGCCACGATGTAATTGACATCTGGTGAGAAAAAAGTTCTTAAACATTCTCACCACATACAGAATAAAAAGGAAAAATAAACATTTGAAATCATTAGAAAAGGGAAATTGAATAAAATATAGTAAGCAAAGTTGTCAGAACAAAACAAGTGAAGTCTACAATCACAGCTTGATACCTCTGTGTAGTTCTCACATCAGCAGAGCGAACGTCTTAAGTCACTAGGGAAATACAATATTTGAACAAAGCTATTGTCCAAATTGACTAAGTTAACAGTGAACATATATAGATGGCCATATCCAATTATTGCAAAACACATGTTTTTCCTCTCCATATGGGAGATATCAAAATAAAAGCATTAGTCCATGAGGCATATTCTGAACACCTGGTACATTGCTTCATTATTGAGTGACCACACTGGAGATTATGGTCACTGAGAAACCAAAATAAAAATGGGAGAATATCTCAAACTGAATACTATAAAAATACACATTAAAACCTATGGATAAAGATAAAATAGTAAATTGATTCACTTCACTGCATACATTAACATGTACTTTTGTTGCATGTGCATATGTGATGTACATATGCATATGTGTACACAGAGGTCAGGGGTTGGCTTCCAGTGTTTTTTTCAATCACACACCACCTTGCATATCAAGGCAAGCCTTTGCAGTTGAACGAGAGTCTGCTGATTTAGTTCATCTAGCTAACCAACTCTCTGAGGATCTACTTTCTCACCTTCTGAGCACTGGGCTCAGGCAGGCTGTCACTCTCGCCTGACTTTTATGTAGGTCCTTACAATTTCATAGCAAGCACTTTGCCTACCAAGCCTCTCCTCAGGCCCTAAAAACGGTATTTTTAAAGTCCAGGAACCATTTTTTGAATCTTCTAGGTCAAGATCTCAGGAAAATTATAAAAGCAAAAGTAAGTTAAGGTTTCCAAATATAAGAGAGAGAGAGAGAGAGAGAGAGAGAGAGAGAGAGAGAGAGAACAAACAAAAACCTAAGAACAATGAAAAAGAACTGTCAATTATCAAGTGGTCATTAAAATAAGGACTATTATAGGAAGGAGCAGACAATGTCCCCAGGACATTCTTGTAGCAAATTTACTAGTAGAAATTATAAAAATGGGTTTTTTGATTGATGGTGGGAGCCTAGTGATGAAGACACCATATCCTTTGGCCATAGAACATGGAGAAATCACTTGACCAGGAAGTTTCCTCCCTGATGGTTAGCTTTTGTACTTATAGAAGGTTCTATGCAGGCTGCTGCAGAAAAAAAAAAAAATCATCTGTGAACCCTGAAAACTACAATCATGGCCTGTACAAGGTATGCCCATAAGTGGCATAGTGGTATGAACTAGTTACTTGGGAACCAATCACATTCTAAATGGATTTAAGGTCTTCCACATGAAAAGAAACACATCCTGTAAGTCTAGCCAAAAAACCAACTCTTGATGTCCACGCCCCCTGCCACAAGCAGCCCCAGTGAGGGCTTCACCTATAGGAATGTATATGGGAAACATAAATCGACTTGGCGAATTATTAAAAAAGAGAAAAAAATTTGCTTGAAATTGAGCAAGGTAAGGGTATCTGAGGAGGTAGGGAGAAGAGAGAAAGTATATACAATAAAAATAAACTGTATTAACTTTTGGAACAATTAATACATATATTATAACAACCCAAAAACTCTGTCCAGTAATTTAATAAGGACCTCATTACTCCTCGTGCATCTTAAACTTAGCAAAGCACACTAATTTTTCTGTTCGTAAATTCAAAATCAAATTCATTTTAAAATTATTTGATCTTAAAATCACTATTAAAAATGTTGCATTATTTCTAGGTCTCCAGAATGTCATAACGTTATAAAACTATGTTGTGCTCGCTCCTCTGTTTGCACTCACCGGGCTGCTTTGCCTCCCACCTCGCTGTAAAGCCTCTCCCCTGTCTTATGGCTTCAGAGTAGAGGCGGAAGTAGAGAGCATTGCCACTGCTGTGGACCCCCTGTGGGGGGCTGGAGCCACAGTATCTCCCAAGTGGGAAAGCTGCTGAGGAATCGCCATCGTGGATCTGCAGAAACTCCCGGGGACAGTTACTTGCTGCTTCCAAGTCAAAAGACGTGAAGGTGACATGCAGAACCTGGAAGAACATGAAAGCATTCCTGTGTTAATGCGCGATTGTTTCTTCCAGTAGCTAGCAAGCATTCACAGGAAGGGGCACAGCCAGGCATCTCTAGTTACTCATCAGTGTGTGCAGCAAGTCTACATACAAAAATCATTCAATCAAATGTTAATTCATATAGAAATATGAAAAAGGCTCTTGGGAGATGGAAATGCTATTTACCTCAATTGATTCATTATGTGTTGTATACATGTATCGAATAATCAAGATCATATTGGGCTCCATAATCTATGCACTAACACTATGTATCAATTTTAAAAACTCTCAATGAAATAAATATACCAAGATTTTTATCACACTGACTAACCTATCAAGTGTATGGTCAAAAATGCTTCTGAATCAAAAAATGAAATGGTCATGTGAAAAAATATACCCTCAATTAAGTCCAAATGGCTAAGATTTAGACTCATAAGGCTCTATCCTGAACACTGCAGTGCCTGTAGTATGTATTCGCCCAATCTCATATCGATTCCACAAGGGTCTTAGGTGTCCAGTTTAGTCTAAGACTTGACTGTGGGATAATGGGCCTGGGGAAGGACTTCAGGGGCTGGACACCATCACAGTGCAAAGAGTACCCCAAGCAGAAAACAGGAAAAAAGTAATGAAGTGGAAAGGAGCGAGCACGTGCACATTTTAAATGTCATAAAACACAAAGGGTTTTAAAGTAATAACCTTATTTAAAAACAAATGTCTAAAAGAAGGCTGTTAGATTTCATTTTCACCAGAATCAAAGCTCACAACCGTATTTAGCTAGGATAAATCATTTCAAGATGTTTTAAAAACTCTATGTTAGAATATTTTAACATGTTTCCTATCATTACGTTATTTTCTTACTTAAAGCAATTTAAATGGAAATCAAATAAATGTTATTTGCTTTTTATGCTTTCTATTATATTACATATGGTAAAAAGAATATATGAAATTATGTCATGAAAAACAAGATAAATTTTCTTAAAATGGTAATGTATATAAATTTTTTCACATAAAATATTTTCCTTGGAAAAATATATTTTCAATGTCAGGAAAAGGAATTCATTAGAACTAAATGGAAGGAAGGAAACTCACACAGCATACCCAGTGGGAAACTTTCTGGAATTTATTCTATTGTGTAATGGCCAAGCTACAACTGGCTGTCCTTCCTTAAGGGAAAATAATATTTTCTGACCCTCACACAATGTCCTCTGCAGCATTAGTTTGCTGGGAAAAGTTAGTGAGATTTCAAAGGAGAATCTTACCTAGTAAGGCATACCACTTTAAGTCTAAGGATTGCTTAGGGAAAAAATATGTTGGAAATCTGACTGTTGAGGAATGACAAAAATGAAAATCATGGGCTCAGATCTCAGTTTTAAGTGTTCATGTAGTGGTTCAGCGTCATGAACTTTGGAATCAGATGACCTGAAGCTGTTTCTTAAAAAAAAAAAAAAAAAAAAACCCATATGCTATTTTTTTTTAAAACACACACACACACTTGGACAAATGTTTCAAACACTCTAGACTCTCTTTAAGCATACACAAAATGGGGTTAATAGTTCCTGGCTTTAGAATTTAAAGTAGACTGATGTATACTGAGCATATGGCACTGGGCGTAGAGTGGACACATTATAACGAAGCCATCTTAAAACCAGTGGCCACGATTTCGTAACAATCCATGGAGGTCAATGGTCATCTTCAGGTACTAGTTTTGCAGAAACAGCCTGGTTTTACAGATTAACGATTGACCAATTATTTACAGATTAGCTACATGACCAATTTTGGGAATCCTTTGTTACCAGAAGTAAACAAACAAACAAAAACCAATGGACTCTAGAACCAAACTTGACTTGAAATTAAGTTATTCCTCTTATAAATTAGGTAGTATTAAAAATAAAAACTACAAAGCTTCTCTTATTTTCTATTATTTCAACTGTAAAATAAAGATATTGTTATTTAGAAGAATTTGTATGACATTAGAGAAAGATAAACAAAGTGTCTAGGCCAAAGCCCAATTACCAAATATTCAATGTGTGAGAGTTGAATTATCATCATCTATACCTTATATATGTGTATACACATGCATATATATGTCACACATATGAAATTTTTAAATGTATTAATGAAATCTGCCTATGGACAATGATTACTGTGTTTACCTTCTCCTCATCAGTCTTGACAACCCAGAAACAGTTAACATCATGAACGTAGGTATCATTGGGGCTTTGGTAGGCAAAGAATCCTTGTGTCCCTGAGAGGATCCCTCCACAAGCTGAAAAATAAAGATGAATTGTGTTTTCCATAGATACCCAAAAGAAAGAGGCCAGGCAACCCCTACTCTGAAATTTCCTCTTCTCTGGTCCCTTTTGGTTGACAACAAGCCACACCCTGCGTTGCATGCACAGCCCATTTCATACCCATCACCCTTTCCACAAACTTCACTGGGCTCCTTTATTTTCTTTTGACTTCCATTCTCCTAACCTTGATGAACTAGAATTTTCCCCTGTAATTCAATCACTGCGTTAGTCTTGCCATCTCACGCTCCCTTCCTGCTTCTAGGCCACAGGCTTAGCTCCCTGATTGCATGGTGACCAGATTAAGATTAAGGTGGAGACTATGTTTTATGCTTTGACATTTTATCATTGTCCTAAGACTTTCTTGAATGCACTCACTCCAAAGCAGGAGTAAGAGGAGAGCTGGTGGGGGTGGGGTCATTAGAGGAACCTGGGAGGCGGGGTCTGAGGGTGGTGCCTTGGAGTGGAAAATAAAGGGGGGGGGGGGCTTGTAGAGGTCCTAAGGAGGAATGTCCCAAATAAAAGAACAACGTTTTGATACTCATATGGCCTATGGAGTTGAGCAGCAAAAGAAAACTGCCTGACTTGAACGAGTGTTTCTAGGGAACCAGAGAAAAACGTGGTGATGTAGACAGGATGGAGGTTGCTCATGGAAGATAAATGAAAAACAACCTAAATCTTGATTAACTGGACCAACAAGAACCAATGCTTCATCGAATAGAAGAATGAGGAATAAGGAAAAGAATATTCTGTGAACATTAGATGCCCGCCATGCAGGAAGTGGCCCTCTGGGAAAACCGAAAGGCAAGTTCCCACGTAGCTAGCACATTCCGAAAGAATATAATGCATATGGAAACTACTGACAATCTTTTTGAAGAAAAAAATGTTTCTTGTTTAAAATGAGATTCATAAATATCCACCTTGTGAATTTTATGCTTTTTCTGCAAGGAGAAAGCTACGTTTAGCATCTAAGCTGGTAAGAAATCAGGTTACATTGACAAATTGCAAAAAGCCTATTGGAGGATGATGTCCCTAACTAAGCGAGGGGTATCTGCAGGAGATGGGGGGTCTTCCATACCTCTCTGGGGCATCTGGCAATAATACCCAGTCCAGGAGCTCGTGCAGGCACAAGTGAAGCCGTTGATACCATCGATACAAGTGCCCCCGTTCAAACAGGGGTTGCTCACACACTCATTAATGTTTTCTGTGCAGTTGGTTCCAGACCAACCTGGGTCACACTTACAGGAATAATCAAATACGCCTTCCTAAGGACAAAATAAAAGCATCGTACTATGAAGCAAATGGATAGACTATATACAGAACCAACCCAAATCATAGAAACAAGTAACAATATAAGGTACATAGTTAGCAGGAATTAAACTATAGTATATATTTTCCAGTAGGCAAATTCATTAATTACTAAGCATAATTCGTCATATTTATTCCCATAAAACTACAGGGTTGACTTACTATTTGGAAAATCATTGATTAGAAAAATTAAGTCACGACTGAAGATAAAGTTCAAAGTTTCAGAGGGCTTAATGCTTTTATAGAGGACCAGGGTTCAATTCCCAGTACCGTATCAGACAGCTCCAACTGCCCCTAATTCTAGTTCTAGGGAATATGATGCCTTCTTGCCTCTGCTGACACAGGAGGCACACAAATCCATGCAAGGACATGCATATACACATAAAAATAAATCAATCAATCTTTTTTTTTTAATGAAAATCAACTTATTGGTTTATTTGTTTTCCTGGGAACCAAAGTAACTACCTATCTGTAATCTGAGAGTGAAAGACCTTAACATAAAATGTGAACTATTGCCTTTAGGCGTGTGAACCATAGCAAATCAGACAATGATTATTTGCAAGTTTTAAATCTCCCCACGAGGAGCAAGACTCACGATGCACTGTCCGTTTACACACGGGTGACTTGAGCAAATATTACTGAGGCGCACACATCCATTTGGCCCAAAACCATTTCCTGTATATCCGTGAGGACAGGTGCAGAGAGGCAAAAACCCTGTTCAGGAAAAAAAAAAAAAAAAAAGGAAGTGTAAGTGCAGGGATCCTTGGTTCAGAGGCAGTCATGAGACTCAACTCTGGTGTCTAGACAAGAACCTATCAACCGCAAGGGCACCTATTCCTATGGGCAGGCAAGAGAAAACCAAAGGAGAAGAAATTAAAATCTTTGTTTTTCCCATTTTATTTTACATATATATATATATATGTGTGTGTGTGTGTGTGTGTGTGTGTATATATATATATATATTTGCAACCATGTCATCATATCATATGATGGATAATCTAAGGCCACATACAAGCAGGAAGGCAGGAAGGGAATGTGAAAAGGAGGATGGGACTTTTTATCAGGAAGGGGTCCTTAGTAGAAAATAAGAGTTTGCTGGCAACACTGTCTGTTGCAAGCAATAGATATATCTGTATGTGGTTACACATCATATAAAGAGATTGCTCAGTCGTCTAGATAAGCCTATAAACACATCCTGCTATAAATGTTTATATTACAGATAAAACGAGAGCATTTGCAGATTGTCCTGTTCAAGGACACACAGTGATGTAGGAGTCAAGAGAGACTATGGGTGTGGCACCAGATATAGCCCAAAATTAGCATTAAACGGGCAGTTCTCATATTCCAGGCATGTGCACATGCAGATTGCACCTACATACTACTTCACTGAAAAATGAATTTGAGGCATTCAAAGGAATTTCACAGCGAAACTACAAATTAAAATAATATGGTAACACAATCAACAAAATGCAAACACCCATGTTTCTTCAGGAGTTTTTCTAAGCTCTTTGCTTCCATGTTACAAGATTCAAGCAATGGCAATCTAAGCGGTCAGAGAAAGAAGTTGATCAAAAAAAAAAAAAACCACCAACAAAAGAGATTGAATCTTTCAGTACCACTAATAATTATGATGCGAGTGAGATAAAAGCTAAAGATAATATTAAAACATCTAAAATTTTCAATTTTATTCTGTAATGCTTAGAACAAATACCCCCTTTGATATTTAAAAAAATTCTACCAGATGTAATGTCCAGAGACGTTCTGATTTCTTAATGGCTTAAGGTCACATGTCACTGCAGAAATATTATTTCTATCACTATAAAATAGCTGGAATAATGCATGAAAATTAATATGATGATTAATTTAAACACATTCCTCCACCAGCAAACACTAATGAAAATGGATAGACAATCTTGCTGAAAAATTCAAATGGAATAAATTCTGTAACATGACCAATTATTTATAACAAAGATAGTGATGATTTTGTGCCCGCAGGTAACATTACTTGAAGATTAGAATTTAAAAAATAAGAAACAAAGGATTGCATAAGGATGTGTTCTTTTACTTATTTATTTCTTTAAAGGTGTTTTCTGAGGGAATTGGTGTAGGCAAAGTTGGACACTGCTCACTTTGCCTGGACATCTGCTGTCATTCCTCAGGCAAGGGCACAGGCTTCAGTGAAGATCAGCGAAGAACATGAAATGCTACATCACATCATCTAAGATATGACCAGCTCCTGTCCTTAAAAATTAACTATTTTCATAAGTGCATGTTTCATTTTGGTCTCTCAATAACTCTACACAATGAATACTATTACTGCTCTTACTTTACAAAGGGAGAACTGGAGGGTAGAGACCTTAGGTGCCTTGACAAGGAAGAGTATGAAGGGACCAAGGGAGAAATCAAATGGTTTTCTCAGAGAAATTTGCTTCTTGACCACATTACTACTATGTTAATCATTTAGTAATCATATGGTCACTCCTATGTGTACAATGTATATGACCATGTAAAGATAGATCTGTGTATATGCACACACACATGCACACATATATGTTTTCTTATCTATATAGGAACATTAAGATGCATTAGTAAAAAATAAAAATGATAATTTGAAAATCAAAGAATGTGATATTATTTAATAGATGAAGTCAAGTCTATCCATTTGGACAAAAAACATCTGGGTTTCCATTTGATACATAAGTGAACAGAAAGAAAACATAAGAACAAAGTAGATGATTTGCAAAGATTTCAATAGGAAAGACTTTTTTCAGCATGATGCTAACACAAGAAAAAAAAGAAAGCTGATTAATTCTTTGACTAGGAAATTCTTGAACCTCTACAGAGAAAACACTAGAACAAAGCCAAGAGAACAACATGCTATGAACAAAGTGCTGTAAAATAAAACACAGACGGGAAGACAATTTCCTTGGAACAAATGAAAACTGCAAATCAATAAGAAAGCAAATGAGCATGTAAAAAATAGAAAAGGTGATCAATAAAAATGTGAATATTATTATTCATTAGTCACACAAAAGTACAGTTTAAAGGAAATAAGCAACAAGTCAGGGAGTGGCGGTGCGCACCTTTAATCCCGGTATTCAAGAGGCAGCGGCAAGAAGAATTCTGTGAGTTTGAGTCCAGCCTAATCTACAGAATGAGTTCTAGGACAACCAGAGCTGCACACAAATAAATCCTGTCTTTAAAGACAAAAACAAATCCAAAGAAACATACAAAAAGAGAGAGCAATTAACTGTTGGCTATAAAATGTATCAAGATGGGGGCAGAAGGTCCTTTAATCACAATACTTGGGAGGCAGAGGCAGGAGGATCTCTGTGAGTTCAAGACCAGCCTGGTCAACAAAGTAAGTTCCAGGACAGCCAAGACTACACACACACACACACACACACACACACAGAGAGAGAGAGAGAGAGAGAGAGAGAGAGAGAGAGAGAGAGAGAGAAGAAAAAGAAAAAATCTGTCTCGAAAAAACAAATGTATCATGACAAAACACAATAGTTTTTTTATTGTTAGAGTGTTAGAGTTGGGGTACATTTCACAGACTGTTGGCTGGGACATACAATGATACAATTCTCAGAGAAGTGTGTGACTGCATAGAGGAGCTGGCCCTCATTTACGCAGTATCACAGCAACTATATAGCAAGATCGCCTTCCCCTTTTCTAGAAGTAAACTCCTTGTTTCAGCTGCATCCATGATGCTGGAAATAAATGCTATATGGTCTCTGCTGCCAGGGGTAGCCAGATGGCACAATTCCAGCCAATGGCACAGAATAAGAGTCATAAAAGAAGGTGGCATGTCCTTCCCTTTCTCCATCTGTTTACTGACATCATTAAGTGATTATTTGGATTAATTATCATGTGAAACAATTTCCAACCAAAGTAGACCACTCAAGGGTACCAGATCGCTGCATTTCAACAGGTGTATAGTTTTGTGACTTTTGTTGGAAGGTCAAACTAAGAGTTTTGATAGCTGTAAATAATAGTTCTGCCTTACCAGCACTTGGGAGGCTGAGGCAGGAAGACTCTATGATTTCAAGGTCAACTGAGTTACAGGGTGAGACTTTTCTCTCCCCCAAAGGAATTTCAAGGAGAAAATATTTACTTTTAGAATATGGAATTGTTGAGAGGGTTTGACTGAAATATCCAAGGACAAAGAGATTGAGTCATTACCTATACCAAGAGCGGACGAGCAGCTCGCCTCTGGGTGGCAGCCTCCGTTGTTGATCAAGCAGATGTCCAAGGGTGTACACTCTCTCCCATCACCGCTGAAACCTGACCAAAGCAAACAGAGAGTGAGAAACAATGTCAAGAAATCCTTGGAGTCTAGTTTTATTTAACTAGAGGATAGCCAGAATGACCTCTTCCAGAAGAAAAAGGACACTAACATGTATGAGCCTTACCTGTGAGCAGGTCACAAGTGCATGTATTAAATAGATACATATATGTGGTAACAATGGAGAAATGGCTCTAAAGATTTTCAAAGAAACATTTCCCAGTCCTGTGTTTTCTCATTGATTGCTGTTGCTGCCAACATTATTACCTATTCCGTTTTTACTTTGCTGTATTATTGCATGCTGAACCTACACTTTAAGTTAAACATTATGGACCATTTCCATACTTAGGAATCATTTTAAAGTGAGCACAGATACAGATTCTATTTAAAGTGTATTGACTGTGGTGGCATCAGGAAGCCTGGGGAAGTACCTGGTGGGCAGTTCCCACAGCTGAAAGATCCTGGTGTGTTGTGACAGGGGACAAGTGGGGCCACAGAGCAGCCCCCGTTGTTTATCTCACATTCATTGATGTCATGGCACTCGTAGCCATTTCCTTGCCAGCCTAGAAAAGATTTGCAAGATTAGCACTGTCAACAACTCAATGAGAAAGAAATACAGATAGTTAAGACATCCACAAAATAGTTCTGGGTTAGCAACATGGCTCAGCAGCTAAAGACACTTAACAAAAAGCCTATTTTCTGAGTTCAATCCCTGGGACCCACAGGATAGAAGGAGAGAAATAACTCCAGTTTGTCTTCTGACCTCTTAAGGCATATTATGGTATGCATCCCCCAACATGAGTTATTTATTTATTTGTTTTTATTTATTTATTTAAGAATAATAAAGAAAATTTTGTTCTTCACAAAACTATCAATTACAATGAGAGATTCCTAACAGGTTGTCCAAAAATTGTTCTAAATGTACATAATCTAATTCTGGAAAGGTGTTGGATGAATGGGGCTTGCTTGTAGACTGTTGATTGGATATTAATAAAACCATGAATTGCTTAAAACGGTGCCTGTGTTTCTACAAAGAAAAGGGAGGATGAGATTAAAGGTGAAGAGAGAGTCATCTTTAGATATTCATGTAGTAGTTAATCACGATAACATTAGTATAACTATCATGATTCATTGACATAATGGTGTGAGAGGTCCTTCTGCATATGTGTTGCTTTTATTGGTTAATGAATAAAGAAGCTGCTTTGGTCTGGGTTAGGCACAGGGTTGGGGAACTAAACTGAATGCTGGGAAAAGGAAGGTGGAGTCAAGAGAAACCATGTAGCCCCACTGGAGATAGATGCCAGATGCAGGATGGAACTTTACCCAGAGAGCCACAGCTACGTGGTGATGCACAGATTAATAAGATGGGCTAGTTTAGGATGTAAGAGCTAGCCAATAAGAAGTTAGAGCTAATAGACCAAGCAGTGATTTAAATAATATAGTTTCTGTGTGATTATTTCATGGTCTAGGCAGCTGGGAATGAACAAGAGGTCTTTCCCAATATCATAATAATAATCATGTTTAAGTTTCATCAAATCCTTAGCATGCTTTTAATGTTGGCTCTAAGTGGGGTCCACTTCATACACTGACTTAAGGAAATTATCTTGTCTGAGCATGGTTAGGTGAATACCCAAAAAAGAGCTGATGGAATTACACTCTACTCCTAATGAGGATCTTCAAGGCATGCTACCTTGCTTTCCTTTTATACAGGTATTCTTGTTGTTCCCTGCATTTATAAGCAACAGATAGAACCTCTAAGACTTAGAGGAAATGGAGTGATTAAAAAACAAAAACTTAGCTTTCAGTTTCTTCCTTATAAGTTTTTTTCTCGTTGTTTTCTTCATATGAGAAAAAGAATTGCATGCATAGTGCCCATTCTTTGAACCATCTGTTTTCTGATTTCTACTGTTTAAAGGTTGTCATCATCAATTACCTTGAGGAATTCAGGTATTTGCAAGTTTTGCACCCTGAGAGCCATGAAGGGAGTCAGACCTCCTCAGCTCCGCTAGTTCTAAACCAACACCATGCAGGCACTCACTAAACTGCAAATCCCTAAACGACAGCACTATGTGTGCCCACGCCTTGGTGCGACAGAGTGAGGAGATGTTCTGCAGGTGAACTCAGATCTAGGGCCAGGCAGACCTGGATTTGGATCTGGCCCACTATAAGCTTTGTGTGCTTGAAGAAGTTATTTAATCCTTCCTAGTCTCCACTCCTCCTATTTAAAATAGAAATCACATCTTACCATAACTTGGTATTTGTTGCAGCTGTAGAATTGGAAAACTTGGATGGTACCTTAGTGGTATTTGCATAGAAGAGTAACTTCTGTTGTGGTCTTCCAGCTGTGCTCTATCTACTCTTTAAGTGCACCCAGGAGTAGAAAGTGACCCTAAAAGCTCCCTGAAATCTGGTCACCAGCTAACACATATCCCAGCTCAGTGCTTTTCCCATGGCACATGCCCTACAAATCTGTCCTGAGTGATCTCATGCCGTTGTTGTTAAGAGAGGAAGCTTGCGATTCAAACTTGGGCCAGCTTTGAGTACAGAGTTCAGATTCTTCAGCAACTCAACACAACAGCTTCCCTTAAAGATTCAGTGTTCAAGACTGAGAAAGCTGAGCACCTCTATTTATAGCAAGGATATAGGATCTTCAAGGACACACAAAAGCAAGAACTACTGGTTTGTAGAAGAGATGCAAAATAGACAAGGAATTTGCCCAAATTTACAAATAGTTGGCATAGAAATAAGACTATAGTGCATGGTTTTTAAGCATTAGTCTAGTCAGCAGACAGCAATAGCAATGCAAGATCAGACCCTATAAATTCTATGTCCGGTTGTGCCCCAAAGTAGGATGTTAGCACTCTGACACCCAAGTTTAAATTGTACGCTTCCTGTCTTAACAACAACGGCATGAGATCCCCACTATCACTCAGGACAGATTTGGAGGGCATGCGCCTTATCTCCCAGCCCCACCAGGGACTTGCTCTCCCGTGAGATGGTCTTGAGTAGAGCAGGTAGCTAGGTTTAGACCCTTCCCCAGAATAATACTAATGTCCATCATTAGTAGAGGGAAATTGATTCTGGTCTCCTGTCTGTGTGGTATTCAGGGCCTACCACGAATTCCCAAGAATGTACCTGTTGGGCAGGCCCCACAGTAGAAAGAGCCTTGCGTGTTGAAACACTGCACTTGATCTGCACAAGGTGAGGGATGGAGGCTGCATTCATCTTTGTCTTCTGTGCAGGCGATGCCATTTGGCGTTGTGGTCCACCCAGCATCACAGAGGCAGTGAAAATTTGGCTGTCAGGAAAACAATAAAGTAAGGAAACAGCCAGGAAGAGGAGAGAATTTCACCAAACTCCAAACTGTTTTATTTTCTAACATTCATTTGCACCAGAGCATTTGAGGGGAGTCTTTTTCTTCCTGTATGATTTAAGCATTTAGACCAGACCATGGTGAAGGGAATGTCTTCATTTTAGAATAAGAGGATCCTATAATTTATTTCAAAGATGCCCAGGAAAGAGCAACAATAATCAAGAGCTGTAATTAAAGTCACTGAACTCAGTCAGCTATGTTTTTAAGGGATAAACACCCAAGTAGGCACAGACTTGGGACAATCACTTCCTTTTTTGAAAATTTCTCCCCTCCCCCTTCATTCCTTCCCCTACTCCCCTACTGCTAGAGGGAACTGTTTTCTATCACACAAGAATTTTTTTTAATGAATTAAGAATAAATAACTAAAATTCTTATGAAAAGCAAAACTGGCCTGGCTACCCTGAGAATTAGGCATGTAGGACCCAGAGCACAGAGGGACACCAGAGATGTGGACCCAGTGGACCCATAAAGTCTGCCCCACTCATCTGCCTCACTCATGACTGGAGCCAGTTCAGCCCAAACATCAGCTGCTGTTGACAACACGGCCTGTAACATTACACATCTTGTCTTGTTGCCGTCAGACTCACAGGTCAGGAGGTCATGCCTCCCAGAGAGATCCACCAAGGAATAATAAGAAGGTTCATATTTTACACGACAGACTTATTTTCTATTTTCTGAGTCCAGTTTTCTGTATGTCATCTCCCTCCTGGTCTGTGTGTGTCCTGCTAAAGGATGGCAGTGACTTCACCTCTTGGGTCACTCCCGGCACCATGCTGGTGCAGAGTCAGCCACAGTTGTGAAGAGGGTAGCTGTGGCTTCTGCAAGGAGCCCCGGGGGGAGGGAGGGGTGGAGAACACACCTGTCCATGTTGCACTCGCTCTAAATCCTCACAGATGCCATGCTTACAGAGCTGCTTCGAGCCCTGTTCACAGTCGTTGTATTTGGATGCACACTGGGGTCCATACGTATCAGGCGTGCAGTCACATCTGTGGATCATACAAGAGCACAGTGTCAGGGTTTGTGCCTTTAATTCCAGAAGCTGTCTATTAGCATCAGTGAGGAATGTCCCCACTGCAACCCAATAACGTTAATAAAAAGCCAGCCCTGCTGCTGTGTCAGCTGCAGCCTTTGGATGAAATGCCCCAGCTCTTCTCCAAGCAGAGCGTGGAGGCGACACGCTATCTTTGCAGATCGCCTCTTAGAGAAACACAACCCAATGTCTCGTGGAACCACAGCCATAAATTCTCTTGATCTCAAGTCATCAAACAGTACTTTCAAAGGGCAGATGTCTGTAAAACATGGGTGACAGAGTTCATTCAAGAAGAGAAAAGAAAAGATCAGCAAGTTCACTCAGCATCCATCCTTTGGCACCTGCCAGCAAGTGTAGACCATTATCTATGGTCAGTGCCTTCATATCACAGAGGAAAAGATGCATTATGTCAGGAAGATAAGTAGTTGATAGTGGGATAGTTCCTTCATAGTCATATTTTAATGCATGACAAAACATAATTATCATATGATAGCTAAATACCAGGAGACGTTCTACCACTAGAGAATGCCAGGTGAGCAAAAGTAAAAGAGGGAAAGTTGGCTTAAGTTACTGTTCGACTCTTTACGTTTGGCTTAGCTGTATATGTGCAATGTGGTAGGAGCAGGAGTGAGGAGGTGTGGCAGGGGATGAAGGACTCACACAGGCTTAATCTGGTCACATCCTAGAGAGTGAAAAAATGAAGCCCAGAGGTCACTGTTAGTTTCCAGCAGAAAATCATCACGAAGGGAATTGAACATCAGGGCTGATGCCAGAGGCAAGGGTGAGGGGGTGTCTGCACGGCACGTCTGTCTCTCATGCCTGCAACCTTGAGCTAGTTTCTGAAGGTTCTGGAAAAGAATGCTGGCTACAAAGTGGAAAGGTTATTTTAGCAATATGCATTAAGGTACTGGGGGCTCAGCCAGTCACAGAAGCCAAAGTGTGGGGTAGTAGTTCAAGAAGTGAGTTTAAAAACAGTCCGGAGACAAGCAGAGATACAGGACAAGGCATGCCATGGCTGGACCCAGAAACAATTGCTGGTGTGGCCCCTTTGAGTCATTTCCAAGTAAAAAGTGACCAATGAGTATTGCCAGACATGGAGAGTACGAATATGAGGAGCTACATCCATGCCCTAACATGTAGAGTTGCCAGATCTACCTAATGAAAAATACCAGGCTACATAGTTAAGATTCCATTCTAAGTAAATGGATATTTTGTAAAATATGTAAATATGATCCATGCAATTTATAGCACCACTATATATAAAAGTTATTTAAACAACAGATTCTATCTACGAGCATGCCAGGATTATTTTTATCATTAAGATCAGGTCATAGATTAATAATAATTTGTGATTAAACTTACACTCGGATGTTAGCTCCCTACCCTACAACTTACTCATCCCTTTCTAGACTTCCCCTTCTGCCTTGTTCCCTTTCTTCTGTGGATCTCGCTGTAGCATAGAGTATTCTTCCAGTGGATTTAATTACACTCTGGGATTACAATATCTTCAAACATTTCTTATACCTATTTAAGCATTTGATTGATTGCTAAACATTTTTCTGTCTTATCCATGCATTTTACATGTAAAAAAAAACCAATCTCAGAGCCAGTTATTGCAAGCTTTTATCAATGTATTTGCTGTGTAAGGGATATCTGGAAGTTTGGGAACAGCTAGGACCTAGTGACACAGGTTTAAATCCCGGGCAAACAGTCACCGTTTGCCCCGGACACTGCTAACGATCTCATGATCCTTTCTAATGGCATTCCTCTCTAGGAAGTACTCTGAAGTGTGTCTCTCTTAAAGCTAAGGACTTAGCCACTGGAAAATTATTTAAGATGCCAGAGGAGATTGCCGTCATGCATCTGAGAGCAACCTCCTCTCCTTAGTTCCCACTGCCTTCTGCCTAACTATTGTCACCTGGAAATGAGCAGATATTAATCTCATACTCTTTTAAGCCACATACAAGGTAATCTTCTTTCACTTAAATCTTCTTTCATCTAGCTAATAAGAGGAAGATGCAGAAAATAAAACAGGTAAACTATAGGCTTCCTTGCCATGATCTTCAAAGGCAAGAATTTTGATCTTATTTTAACAGACATGCATTGCCTACTGAAAGAGAGCTGATATCTGAAAGAATCTTAATAAAAACCCAGGTTTGTTTTACTCCAGTGCCATTGTTTTTCCGTGTTACACTTCTGTTCTCATGAGTAAAGTAAGTGAGTGTGAAGGTTTTGCAGTTGTGTGTCTTTTTAATATAACAGCATTTGTATGCAAAGTATGTTTTCGAAGTGACTCAGTATGGGTTTTGAAGGAAAAGAGTAATTCATCATATAAATACTTATCAAGCAATATAAAGGTCATATGTGTATTTTAAAACTACCTTACTAATATTCTTGCCTTTGATAGTGTTCTTTTTAAACTTATTTATTGTGTGTGCATGTGTGTATATGATGTGTGGGATTGAATGTGGATATGTGTATTCCATATATGTGGATATGTGTGTTAAGATCAGGGGTCGGTTCTCTACAGCCATAAGATCCAGGCATCCTATTAGCTCATCAATTTTTTGCAGCAATTATATTTAACTGCTGAGCTATTTCTCCAGACTTAGTTATTAGTTATTTCAAAAACCTTTTATTTGAGGAAATACCAATGTGCTTGTCAATTGAGAAGACATCAAATATCCTTCCATAGTCTTACATAACTTGTTTCAGAGTCCATGACTCAATATCAGTATACTAAGTAACTAAAGAGATATCAAGTTTAATACCTAACTACTATCTGATCCTAAGCAGGATTATCTTCGTTATCTAAATTGCGCAATATTTTAAAAATGTATCAATGATATGGAGATAAAATAAGATATACAGAATTCCCTTCATGTGCTTGGGGAGCAAACACAGCTTGTTTTCTTCCTTGAAAGCATTGTAGATCTACACCTTAGGTACATATTCCATCTTGGGATGTCAGTATGTAAGACTCCAAGAGCAGTCTTACATATAAAGCAAGTCAGGAAACAATCAGAGATAACTTTTACAATGAAGATGAAACCATAACTCCAAGAAGAGAAAAACCATCTTCCTGTTGGCTCTCATGGTAGCTGGGGGCAATATTTGAGCCACAGGGATTGGTGGAAACAGGCAAAGTTTTCTCTTACCATTCTAAAAAAAGATTTTTTACCTAAACAAAAGAAAATGGCTATGAAACAAGGATCCCAACTAATCAGGACTTGCATGGTGCCTCATCTTCCCAATGATATTCATCATTATGCATTATTCATCTTGTTAAGAAAGAATTTCATTTTCCCTCAACTAAACTAACTCACTGAGTTTTTCAAATTGAGGTGGCCTTACACTGGAGCCGGCTTCGCCCGCCGCACCCACACATTGTATATCCAGATCAATTCAACAGCAGCTCACATTTTCCTTATCAAATCCACGCAACTGTTTCTTCAAGGGTTTCTAACCTCAATGAAACCACTGATTAATAAGCATTTTAACCTCACATAATTAGCAGAATTCAAGAAATGATTAATTATTCATTGTTTTATTATGTACTGACTCACAAAGCAATAACTAAATTTTATGCTCATTATTTTATATTAACCCTTCAAGATGTTACTCCAGGATAGGGGCAATGGCTTAGCCAGTGAATTGTAAGCATGAAGACCAGGTATCAATATCCAGAATCCATTTTTTTTAAATAAAGGTCCAGGTGCAGTGGCTTGTGCTTATAACCTTGGAGCCAGGGCAGAAGAGGGAGGTAGATCCCAAACTCTTGCTGGCCGGCCAGTCACCAGGTCAGTGAAAGACTCTGTCTCCAAAAACAAGAGCAGGGGCTAGACAGATGGGCAGGCAGTGAAGAGAACTTGCTGATCTTCCGGAATACATGGGTTCGATTCCCACTACCCACAAGGCAGCTCACAACCATCTGTAACTCCAGATCTAGGGAACCAACTCCTCTTTGACCTCTGGGAATGCCAGGGATGCATGTGGTACACAGACATACATTCAGGCAAAGCACCCAGGCACAAAATATAAAATAATAATAAAAATTACAAAAAAAAAACCCAAGGTGAATGGCACCTGAGCCTGAGGCATGATACCTGAGGTTGTTCTCTGTCTTCTACATACATGGATGTTCACACCCATGTATGTACACACACACACACACACACACACACACACACACACTATGAGATACACCTACATTCATGTGTTTAAGATACAAATACTCAATTGGGGTTCTCAAGGCCTTATAAACTATTCTCATACCAAGAAGAGGGCATAGTTTAGTGTTCTGTTCTCTCATGGTCCCTAGCAAAGCTACGCGGGGTGGAGACTAGAAACAATAAACAGTCCAGAATCCCAAGAAGTCTGTGTGCTTTTCTTCCCACAGGGAACAGAACAAGTCTAATACTGCCTTGCGAAGGACCCTACCAACGAGAAACAACTCTCAGCAAATTAACTTTCACTCCCTTTCTCCTTCCCCTGTCACTCAGGCTCCCGCCCCGGCCCTCTTCCTCTCACCTTTCCCTGTGACTGTCTCCTCCTTGGCATGCAGTGAAGAACTGTGAATTGTGGGTGCTGCAGGGTCGTACCCCCTTCCCACCTTCATAGGGGTAGGTATGAAAAATTATGCCCTGAAAGGCCACAGTAACGGCTTGTGTGCACGGCTCCCATTCCACCCACACAACCACCACTCAACTGGCACGGAAAGCACCCACAGTGATGATAAGTGAGGACTGGAATTATATCTAATCTCCAGAACACTACTAGATACTGGGGACCAAGCAATAACATGTGCCAGGAATCAAGTTGGGACAGGTGTCACTGGTCTCTCTGTGATAAACGCCCATCAACAGAAACCAGGAAGTGATGCTTTCAAGGGAATTGGGCGGAGACAGAGCGTGAGTGACAGCAGCAACACCAGCATCATTGCAACTAGGGCCAAAGTCTAAACAGCAAAGTCCTCAAATGAGGTCATTGGCTGTCCCTTCAAGGCTGTGACTTGTTAACGCCTCAGCTCACAGTGCCCTATGGCCTCTCAGATCACACAGCGTTAGACTTCTGGTAGAGGTCATTTTGGATTTTGCACGATAATTGAATTTGTAAACATGTCTAGAAGAAGTTTGCAGGAGTGGAGTTTATTAGCCTAGAGTGAACCAAGATTTTAAAGCTCAGCTTCAAGGAACAAAAGGACCGTGGCTGCTTTTTGAGAAAATGTGTTGAGATGACAGGGGTTAAAACAAAATGACGCCACTCATTTCTGCAGGGCATTGTTATAAGATAATGGAGGCCCAGGAAGAGAGCAAAGATGTGCTCTTTAATCAAGCTAGATTATCCTGCAGTGCAATGAGCAGCTCATGCCATAGCAGAACTGGCTTTTTTAGCCTTACAGAGCCTCAGCATATGGACAGTAGCCAGAATATAGTGAAAACTATTGTCAAATTCTTCTCAAACATGATTTTAAGAAACCATTCACTAGTAAATCCTACAATGACCGGGCCTAAACTTCATGACTTGATTTTGAGAAGGTGCTTCTGGAGCTGCTGGCATGGGCGGCCATTACTACTAAAGTCCAGTGGGAATACAGAGGCTTCTTGGGGTCCAGTTCAGTGTAAGGGACGGTTTCCTGGGAAAGACTGTGAGTAAGAGGATGGCAAGATGCCACTGTGATTGAATCAATGGACAAAAATGAATCTGCGAACAAGACAAGCCACTCGGGGACTGTGGCTGTGACCTCCTGGCTAACTGAGAGTGCAGAGAGTTAACTCTGAATGTTACCTCAACATTTGATGCATTTTGGCCAACATTCTTACAGCGTGTGAAAGAACTACCCTTACCGCAGCTGTCAGCTTGCTAGAACCTGGAATCAGCACAACCCTGAGGGCACTGGAATGGTGGGCTGCCCCCTCCACATAACCTCATCCCATTGCTGCCCTTTAAGCCTCTGCTTCTTGCTCAGGTGTCACCATGCCCTGTTGAGTGCTCTGTGGCAGTCACAGAGGCCTTCTTCTTCCTCAGAGATTCTGCCAAAATGATTTCTTCATGGGGCAAAAGGTTTTCATTCATTTGAGCAAAAAATATCCATGAACCATTCAATAGAAGTCAAGTAATTCCTAAGGGACTCCTAGTTTTTCTGGAACTATAGACATTAATTTCAATGCCTTTTAATTAGTATTCTTGTCTTTCAGAAATACATATGACATTTTCAAAAGAAGTTACCTGAAACTCCCCATCGTGTTCACACAGGTGGCCCCACTCTGGCAGCCAAAGGGTGTTCCCGAGTAAATGGCACACTCGTTAACATCTTTTGAGCAGAAAAGACCCTGCAGAGGTGTAAAGAACTCAGTCAGGTGCCATAGGACTTGGGCTCTTAGAAAGCAATATTTACAGAATGTATTTAATGACTTATATATAGACAGTAACTCCTTGGTAAAGTCAAATACAATATTACTAATTTTAATCTTGGACTAAGATTCCTCTAGAACTCAGGTTGGACCCAGTGGAGTTCCTCACAAGAGCACAGTGGTCCTCACAAGAGCACAGTGGCCACATGAGGAGAATCTTTTCATAGGCAATCCTTGTTTCAAAAGGATGCTATACTTGGGGATAGTTGCTTAGCGATCTTTTTTGTTGATGTCCGCTAGCAGTATTTTCATTACGGCTAAGAGGGGCCTAGTATACTTCCTTACACACACACTCCAAGGTTCAGCCCTGCTCTCCAGTGCTGAACTACTCAAGGCAACGCTGACAGAACTACCATGTCCTACCATTTACTTATCCATTTGAGAGAGCTGCTCAAGAGGGCCAAGGGCTTGTGGTTAAATCATCGACCTCACCACCGTTTGGCACGATTCCCTCTGCCTCCTGAGGCCACAGAATGCTAAAAACGTTGGTGGATAATTAGATCTGTCTGAATGAGTCCAGAGAACCCGCTGCTGACCCACCTGCCAGCAGCTCTTTGATTTTGAAGTCAAAGACAATGTGACTCACCTCCCACTGCGGAGGGCAGATACAAAGGAAGGAGTTGTGCAGGTTGACGCAGGTGCCACCGTTGAGGCAGGGATTGCTACTGCAAACCTTCCTCTCCACGGTCTGAAAAACAACAGGGCAGTCAAAGTCAAAGAGAACGGTCCTTGTCCTTGGCACACAGCGCAGGGCAGGCTGCAGATGGAGCGAGGGCTTCCTCCAGACTTCCTCCAATGACTCGCATTCTCCATCAAGTCAATTCTCTTGAGAAAATAACAACCATGCTCATTTTCCTTAACGCTTTCTGAACTCCAGACATGGGTAGGAGAGGTAATTCCCTGGTCCTTAGAAGCATCACCCATCTGAGAAATAGGTGCTACCAGATAGGAATAAACTTTTCAAGTCTGGATGTTAAGTGGATGTTCCTGTTGCAGTAAGAAAATGTAATGGAAATTTCCATTCTTTTGCCTAGTGGTCTTATCTCGGGTACCTCTAGATAAGCCTTTGAAAACTGATCATCTTTTATTACCACCCTCCTGCTGTTGGCTCAGATGACTGAACTCTTTTCTCTAAGCCCCTTTGTTTGAAATGTGACCAGCTAAGATACACCTTCCACCCTCTGCTCACCTGACCGCCTTTAGATCAGCACAGCAAACAGGCCTACCTTTGTGCACACAAACTAGGGAGCTCACCCTTCGTCAGCTACCAGTTTCAATTCTGAACACTTTGTAAAGACTTGGGGGTGCAGAGGCAACTGCTTCATAGGGGGCAAGTCATGATGCAATCAAGGTATTTTACTGTATTGGCTTTAGCAAAATTCTGTTTAAATCAAGGACAAAGTGTATATTATATATCCCTTCACATGTATAACCAAAGGCTCAGAGGAAATCAACTTGGGTCTGTGGATAAATTCAGAGCTAGAAGAAAGACCATAAACTGGCCCAGTGCTGTTTCCTGCACAGCCCATTCTTTCTCTGCCCTTGTCCTAAACCACAGGACTACGTGTGTGTGTGTGTGTGTGTGTGTGTGTGTGTGTGTGTGTGTGATTATGAACTCTGCTCTCTCCCTTCCTTTGGTTCGTCTTTGTTCCAGAACCACAATGAGCTGTGTCCATTAAGGGATCAAAGGACATTATGAAGAACATTTGCCACAAACTTACAAGTTTTCTGGTGAACAAAAGCAAGGCTGTCTAGGGATTAAAATGCTCGAGATTGTGGGAGTCCAGCAGGAAGGAAAATCAGCTAGCTGTCAGAGGGAGACAATGGGGAGCAGAGCAGCTGTGCAGACCATGGAGCCCTTGTCCCATCCAAAGGCAGGAAGACACTGACACTTGAATCACTAAAATCTCTCCCTGAGTGGTGGGGAGAGGACAGCAGAAGCTCCTTTGGATCACGATCTTTGGTTCTTGACCAGGAGTAAAACTGGAAGCATCATAGCAGCTAGAAAACTCCCATGCTGCTTTGCTCCACAACGCTCACTGTTCCTTGCTCATTCTCACGTGATGTGCACAGCTATTCCCTGAAGAGATAACGGCTGTGGTACAATCCATTGTCAGTGATAAAAAGGGAGCATGAACTTGCTCATCAAACTTTACTCCCAAGGTAAAAGACAATGCTTGAATTGCCGCAGAAATAAACCGTGACTATTTAGAGCAGACACTATTACCAGGACATTGCAGAAATGTCATTTGGAATTGAAAGTATTGATAGATCCTATACATTTGGGGGGCAGAAGGTTGTGGTTTCAACAGAAGCCTTAGCCATTTACCCACAGGGAAGGTGAAAAGCATAAACTTACATAGTGAGGCATACCCATGTCAAGGTTATAGGGTGTTTGCTCTAGGAAGTGCTTCAAGCTGGATTATCAGCCAGCGAGGTTTTAAGGAAACTGAGAACATTGTGTACACCCCTGAGATTCTGAGTTCAATTTACAGAGGCTGTGTAACTGTTTGAAGCCCAGTTATTGATGACAGCTGGGAGAATCTTAGCTAAGAGTACTCAAGTAAGCCCACTGTGGCGTGGCTAAAGGTGGGTGGGCAGTTAAGGAAGGGGCCGAGGGCTGTGAGAGGTCGAAAGCTCACATTCTTAGTGACTTATGGTGGCATAATGCCCAGGACCTCACATGCATCCTCGGGGACACAAGTTGGAACAAGAATCAAGCACTGGAAAATCAAGTCCTTGCTATTGATTATCTACTGCTTAAAATAAGACTATTGACTGCATTTTTGTATTTTTTTAAGGCAAGGTCACTCTATGGACTCCAAGTTGGCTTGTAACTCACTATGTACCCGAGTTGGGTTCAATCATTCTGGCTCAGTCTTCTGAGTACAGAGGAGCAACAGCCATATCTACCCTAGAAGTGACGTTTATATATTTTCAGTGACTATCCAGTCTCAGGACTTACCTGCTGCAAACTCTGGAAATTTCTCTCAAGATCCACAAGCTGTAGAGGTGGGAAGAGAATGCATCAATTAGCGGGCAGAGACATCTCACATGTGATGGTGACCTTGGCTATGCTTCCCCTTTAGGGATGCTCTTTATTCTGACTTTCGTTAGTTACTTTTCCCCTCCTCCTTCCTCTCCTTCTGGGGGTTCCTTTCCATCCCATTCTTTTCCACAGTGTAACATTTTAAAGGTCTTTTAGAAAGAAGTCCAGCCCACAGATAAGCTGGCTCACTGTGACTGTGGCACAAACGACAGTGATAACCCCCTCCCCTCCATCAGCAAGGAAGATGCTATCAGAACAGGAGCAAAGCCAAGTCTTGCAACAAGGCCTTGTCGTAGCACTTACTGTCTTCCGCCCGACACCATGCCTTACCCTCCACTACAGTTACGCCACTTAACCCCAAAGCTCACAGTTATAACGACAAACATCTAAAGACGGGACGGGGTTGATGCATCACCTGAGAAGAACATTACTTACAAAGCTGGATTAACAGGAATTCATTTGCTCTTACGATGTGTGCAGTTCGTGTGTCAGGCTTACCTTGGAGTTAAGTTGATGGACTTGACTAAGTATGTTTTGAGGAAGACCAGATGCATTCCTCTTTAAATCTATAATGTCATCTTTGTTTCTCTGGATCTAATTTTAAAAAAGAAATGAAGATAAAGAAAAAGAGCAACAGGAAAAAAATCATTTCCATCTTACAGGAGCAAGCATGAAGGCCTTATCTATTATAAACCCCAGAGCAATGTCACATGTAATAACAATTAGTCCAAAATAGATATGGCACAGTCCCATCGACTCTCCTATAGCAGCATGCCATTGCTTTCTCTGTGTGTATTCCCATGACATACTGACATTTTAAGGTGCTCATTTAAAAGCACAGAGGGCCAGGGACATAGCTCAATGATAGAGCATTTGCCTAGTATGCAAAAATCCCAGGTTCAGTCCCCAATACCACAACAATGTACAGTTTTGAATTTTAAATCTTGCCCCAATCATTTATTGTGCATTTTTGAACATTTAAAACGTATTCATCACACTTGTAGCTCATAAGAGGAGGAGTAATAAACACCTTCCTGGGGAATCCGGGAGTCAAATCGTATAATACACAACAGTGTGTGACCTAGACACAGCTCTAAATGCTGGCTCTAACATTACGGCTGACACGTCGCATGGTGCCATCAATATTGAGAACTGAAAACACTCAATACAGCCTGAGAATGAGTGCCCACTCTGTGTGGCAAAGACGCTGCAGAGCCCGTCTGTGCCTGCCTCCGGTACCCTCCTTATTTCCCTCCCCACCAGAGGAGTTCGGGGTTTCTTTCTGGATCTGCTCTGGACTGTGGAATCTGTCCCCGCACAGTGAGCCTCCCCCTCTGGAACTGATCCCTCCCCCCCGCCCCATGAAGCCCTCACATGGCTTCTTTTTAAGAACTAATCTTCCCGTTGTGTTCTCTATGCTCACAATTCAAGGTGTCGACTAATACTGAGCTAGACAGCTAAGTTTTATCGGATGGATATACAAAGCAACATCTGTATTTTTCCAGTGTGTTACCTGATGTAAACATTCACCAAGGTCTTCATTGTTTAATTTGACTTTTCCCAGGGATCCAGTTCTAAATTCAATGTTTTGGGTAGAGCTTGTAAGAAACACTAAGTTTCCCCCCTCTGTAGTCATCCGAGGCCTATACAATTCAACCAGAGAAACCATCAGCAATTAGTACACCGAATTTTAAACCAGTTTCTTGCTGCATAGCAATAGTCTCTCTACGTCTTCCCCTTGCCCTCAACCCAGCCAAATCTCCTCTGTTTATCTATCATCTGTTCCCTGAGGATTTCTTAATGATATTTCCCAGGTATTGCAGAGAGGACTCATTCACAGTTGTGACTGGGAAACCAATTCCTTACACCAGCACCAGCCTTCTCCCTGCTGGCTTTCCACCATCACTGCTTTCCTCTGGAAATGCTACACTTTTTCTTTTTTTTAAAATTTATTTATTTATTAAAGATTTCTGTCTCTTCCCCGCCGATGAGACAGAGACAGAGACCCACATTGGAGCACCGGACAGAAATCTTAAGGTCCAAATCAGGAGCAGAAGGAGAGAGAGCATGAGCAAGGAACTCAGGACCACGAGGTGTGCACCCACACACTGAGAGAATGGGGATGTTCTATCGGGAACTCAGCAAGGCCAGCTGGCCTGGGTCTGAAAAAGCCTGGGATAAAACCGGACTCGCTGAACATAGCTACACTTTTTCTTATCCGGTTACTTGGGACAGATGCCAAGGACATACTCCAGTCCCTTAGCCCCAGTGAGCCACGCATCTACTTACTGGTGGAGATCAGTGATCCTTTTCTGTCGCTTCTGCTCCAGCTCCCCAGTTTTGCCATCCAACTTGGCTACCATTAACAAAGTAACCAAACCCCAGAGAAAATGTGAGGACATGTTCCTCAGCAGCCTCCCAGCTCGCCAGGCAAGAGGGAGACCACTCCAGCCAACGGAGTCTGGAATTTGAGAGCAGTGACCGAGGCGGCTGTACTTTGATCAGTAGAATATTCTTTAACTTTCCAGGCTTTCCAAGAAGGCTTAAGTTATTTTGTCCTTCCTGAGGAATGTCAATGATCTTAGATCTCCAGTACTGTTCAACTTATAAAGGGTCAAAATCTACCTTAAGTGATGCACAACTTAATCATTATTTGTTTAACCTTTGAAACAGTAACCAGCAAGCTTTGGAAACGTCCACTGACAGAGTCCTTGCTGAGAAGGCATTCGGCTTTAGGCAGATGTGCTGGAGAAGCTGATTTCTTATCTCACACCATGAATAAACGCTAATGCTAAATGCCCTTCAAAGACCAAAATTTAAGAACTCAAACTATAAAACTTTTAGCAGAAAATGGGGAAATAGGCATCTGAATTTGCAATCATTTCTTGTCCCTAAACAACAAAAATATGAGCAGTAAAAGGCAAAGGAAAGCAGAGGAGAAAGATTCTCTGTCCAAATTCAAAGTTGTTGTTCCCCAGAAAGGACACTTTTCAGGAGCCTCAAAGGATAACTTCAGAGGGACTTGGCTTTCATGAGTCGGGGAGCCCCCGTGGAGGTTGTGCTCCAGCAAATGACCCCCACCCACGTTCATGTAGGCAATCACAGCCACAGAAAGGCATGGAAATAGGAGGGGAGCTTGTTGAAAAGAAGGGGCTCCGTGGGAGGAGGAAGAGGGTAGGAGAGGATAATGGAGGCGAATATGATCAAAATACAGGATGCACACATATGAAATTGCCAAAGTAGAAATAAAAATATTTTTAAGCCACTCAAAGAATTGGAGGGAATAATATACCAAAGGAGATTAATATCCAGAATTTTTTAAAAATTCCCACAATTCAACAACAAAACAAACAACACAATTTAAAAAAATGATCAGAGGAACTGAATAAGCATGCCTCCAGAAAAGACATTATAGGCATTCACAAAGATAAATCTATACTCACTGGCGGAATCCCCAAAAAACTATACCGAGACATAACTCCATACCCTGTAAGCTTGATACTCTTGAAAACAGAAGACAAGTCTTGGCAGAAACTGAAAGTTTGTTGCATTGGTAGAGAAATGGTGCTGTTGTTATAGAAACCACACAGGAGTTCCTCAGAACTTCACTGACGACTTAACATATGATCCAGTAATTTCACTTCCGTATATATACATATAATCATTGAAAAACGGGGACTCAAAAAGATACCTGCACTGCAATGTTCACAGAAGTATTTCTTGTAATAGGCAAAGGCACAATCAACCCAAGTGTTCATTCACAGATGACTCAATTAAAAGATGTACACACAGACTATGTAATTTTGATTTGTCTTAGTGTGAGGTAGACTAGGCTGGTCTCAAACTTGTGATCCATATGCCTCCACTTCTCCAGTGCTGGAATTACAGCTCTACACTGACAATACCCAATGTACAATAGAATATTTTTCAGCCATAAAGAAGAAAATTTGACACACACCACAATGTGGACCCACCCTGAAGATTTTAAATGAACAGTTCCAAGAAGAAAAACACCCTCTAATATTTTACTTACATGAGGTGCTTGGATTAGTCAAATTCACAGATACAGAAAATGGAGTGGAGGTTCCCACATGCAGGAGAAAGAACTCACTGATTAATCTCTTTGGAGATCCACACTGGAAAGGTGAAAGGCCTGATGAGGATAACAGCGATGGTGAAAGGCCCTGGTGAGGGGCAGCAGTGATGGTGAAAGGCTCTGATGAGGGGTAGCAGTGATGATCAAAGGCCCTGATGAGGGCAGCAGTGATGGTGAAAGGCCCTGATGAGGGCAGCAGTGATGATCAAAGGCCCTGATGAGGGGTAGCAGTGATGATCAAAGGCTCTGATGAGGGGTAGCAGCGATGGCTGAAGCACAAACATGTGGCCCTACTGACACTCAACTGCACAATTTAAATACGGCTATGTTTATTTTCCAGTGACTTGTACATTGAAGCCAGAGTTAGTCCTGAGTTTCTTCCATCTGTAGATGCTGCACATGGTATAGCAAAACTACAAGAGCCCAGGAGACACCCCTAGGGGTCATAACCCCAGGGTCTACAGGCCCAGCAGGTAGCTACCAGCTGATGCTGTCTGCACCCCAACTTCTCTATCTCAGTAGCTCAAAGCCCATCCCAGAGCTCTGGCTCAACATGGGCTTTGACCAACTCAACTGAAGCTCAAGGGAGCTGCAACCATTGGATTGACTGTGAGGGTAGCTCATCTTCTAGAGGCTTCTGGAGGAGAGTCATCTCTGCTGCTGCATGTTGATCTTTACATCCACTCTTCCCATTCCTCGCTTGGGAAGTCACAGAAATCCAAAGTTACTCCATCCCCCCATCCCCCACCAAATAAATAAATAAACCATCTCAAGAAAAGAAAAGATGTTTCTTTACCTAAATTCATTGGTCTCAAAATTACAGAAAGACAATTGCTGTGGGAGCTTCTTCAGCTCCTTCAGCCAACAGCCTTTAAGATACCAGCCCACTTGGCTGAAACCTCTGTCAACAGACAATCTTGAAAAAAATTTCAGTGCGATCTAAATTTTTAAAATATTAATTCCTCAAATATAACTGCATGGTTTGATATAATGGAAAAATATGACAGTATTTAACGTCTGTCCAGTTTGATCACTATAATTCATCTAACACACACCAAAGAAACTATATTTCAAGTTAATTATTCTTCAAGCTTATCCTGAGATCAAATGGTGACAGGTTTTGTTACTTGTTTTAAGAGATAGATATAAGGTAGTGGCTGGAGAGAAGGCTCAGTGGTTAGGAGTGTGGACTGTTCTGCCAAAAAACCAGAGTTGCATCCCCAGCACCCATATCTGGTGGCTTCTAACTCTCTGTCTGCAACTCTAGCTTCAAGGAGTTTTTATTTCTCTGGGCTGTTTGAACACCTGTACGTGTGCACATACTTGCATGCATATGCATAATTGTAAATACAAAACTCTCTTAAAAGAGAGATAAATATAATACATAGTATTTGAGGATGAACATAAAAGTTTTAAAATTTCGTTAATACAAATTTGTAGTTCACCATTTTGCTAGATCCAAAATCACACAGAAACAAAATGTTTCTAATACTACTAGAACCTAAAATGTTTTTTAAGAAGTAAACCCCAGCATTCTTGGCAAGTGATTAGGATGATAAAAGTGTAGCAAGAAGGTTGAGTAAGTAAAAGTTTTTTCTAATAAGAGATGGAACCAGATAAGTGGGTATGTCTCCTGCTGTTGCCATGGTGAGGGAATCTATTCTTATCCCAGCCTTTGTCCTTGCCACAGTTCTGTCTTTGCTGTGTGCCAGTCTCTGTGCTGGAATTCACAAGGGTTCTATCCTTTCCTCCTTATGGCAGATGAGGATGTTTTTCTTAGAGGTTAATTTCTGATCATTCCTTTAGACCTTTACTAGTACCTCCCAATTTACTCTTAGTTGATTGGATTTTAGTTCACTGAGTTGATATTTCTAGAACACCTTATTTGTGTGAAACTGGATCATGCATTGGGAAATGCCAGTTAATAAAAGCTAAAGAACTTTAACACTGAGGCAAGAATACAGAAAAAAATGAAATAAATAAATGTACAGGCTATTCTCCAATAAGATAAGCGGGATAAGAGGGTGACGTGGCGTAAGGAGATTGCGGGGAAAGACATACTTCCCATAGTGGGCAGGAGAGCATCCTGAGGAGGCGGCACTTATGGAATTACCTGAAAATTGTTGACACACCATATTATCTATGAATCCCCATCTCTGGGCCCTAGAACTGTTTATTTTTCCTCTTCCACTAAGCAACATAGACTGGCTACAGAATCTACCAGTCAGCTTCCACACTGACTGGACTGTCTTTCAGATGAATGACATAATTTGAGAGCATGGACCATGTATGCCCCTCTCTGATTCTGTGTGGAAACTGTAAGAACTACTTGGGAATAGTGAAGTGTGTATTACACTGTTTTCAGAAGGGTCCTGATTAGTCACTGATGTACTCTAACATTCTATAACACACAGACAAACATATACTAAGGAAAACAAAACAAAATTTGAGATTTGATAAATGACCATATAAAAACTAAACTCTAAAAATATCCCTTGGTAATTACCATTGTATTGATAAGTCTGCGCATAGTTAAATGGTGCTCTGAGGTCAAGGATACAGTGTAGTATACAACATACTTTGTCTATGGTGTTCAAATAGTTACTACTTTTATTTTGTTTTTCTCCTGCGTATTTGGGTGTTGCTATTCTGCTTTGCTTCTTGAGATATGGTCTCACCACGCGGCCTACTGACCTCCCGTCTGAGACGCTCCTACTCAAGTACAGCAAATGCTGACATTACAGCCATATGACCATGGGAAGAGCTGCATAACATTTAGTGTAGAGTTCTTTCACTGAACTGTGTGCTTTTGGGGTTTACCCTTTTGATTGGCTTTGCCATGGATTACATTCTCTTTAATATAGAAAAGCATTTCATTTTATTTAATGGCCCTGCCTGCCTGTCTAGTATTCAGTCAAAAAAAAAAAACTGAATTCGTTCCAGTTCAACATTATCATAAATTCAACAATCATAAATATTTTCAAATGTCTATACTAGTCATAAGTACTTCATTTAATGACCAAATTCCTGGTTATTTCTAATATTTTAAGCTGATTTGAATGTGGACTAAAAGGCGCACCCAAGTCATCCTGAAGGGATAAATGGTAATGGGAACTCTCCCAGGCCTGTGAGGGTCTCGTCAGCTACTTCAAGCCACCTCCTAAACCTCCCCAAACAGTGACCGCAACTGAGGAGCAAGTGTTCAGGTATGTGGGTCTAGGGCAGACATTCTCACCCAAACCACCAGAGCCACCATAGAGAAGGACGACGTAAAACACCGATGATGATTTCAGGCCTTGAAAAGCACCTAAGACTGTTCTCATAAATGATAATAGATAAATGTTACACAATGACCCAGTGCTTGAAGTTTAACCACTGGCCCAGAGATAAGAGGGAAGTTTGACAATGGAAACTATTTAGCAAGTTTAGACAAGGACAAGCCCGGCTGGTGTTTTCCTGTGCGGAGGACAATCCAGACTCTCAAGGTCTGAACAAAGCTCTTTCTTGATTATTTTTTTCCCTAAGCAGCCCTGACTCGGCAGATCTTTCTAATGTAAAAGTCTCTGGTATGGTCTTAATAAAAAACTTTCTCTTTTTCCACATTCTACCTATTGTAATAATGTGCTTATTGTTCAACAAGGTAAAATCTTTAATTCTAGTCTAAGTCCACGACTCTTAATCATCTTTTATATTAGAAAGAGAAGGACAACTTAGGCAAATTCTTTCAAGGTCTGGCTGACCTTTGATGAGGAGTTGGGGATTTTACATCCAGCTCATCGGCTCAGCTTTTCCTCAAATCAATAAACAAGTCAGACTCTCTGCTTCAGATGACACTGGAGGCGATGTAAAAATCAATCTCTCACTCTGGGACATTATCACTCATCCTGTTCCCTGCTGTATGCAGAGTTTCTTCAGCAAAAATAAAATCCTTTTACAATGTATGACCTTCGGAAGAACCTCTTCTCCTTTTTCCCAGGGGCAAATGGTCTATAACCAGGAAATTCCAGTTTTGAATAACAAAATCCCTGTCTGCTCCCAAATCCAGAATCTATGCTATAAGTCAACACGTGCCTTTCCGCATCAGCCTCCTTCTCGAAGCTACACATTTAGTATAAAATAAGAGGAAGTTGCTGTCCTCCAAAGGCTCACTTCTAGAGAATACTATAGAGCCTGGGAAAAGCCTGCGTTCTGAGGCTCATCATCCAGCCTCATGATCCCCTCATTTCTTCACCACGTTTCCACATAGCAGAAAGAAAATCACGGCACTGAAGAGACGTAACACCTGGCAGTATATAAGAAGTGTTCACTACAGATACAATGTTGCTATCACGCCATGTATTAATAAACAGATATTGTTTATCCCTTAGTCTCCACTTTCTCTATCGTTTAGAGTCCTTAAAGCAAAACAAACAGATGAGTAGCAGCAAAATCCAGAATTCAGGGTTGTTCACATTTTGCTGTAGGAAGACACTAGGAGCAAGCAGGAGTGCATGATACTCTTCAGAGATTCCAGAAGAGAATCGTTCATTGTGGACTCTGAGATAAAAGATAGCCGAGGTGGAGATAGGAGTGTCGAGCAAAGTTCAGTCGCTGTCTGAAGACCAGGCAAAGGAATCCAGGAAGCAAATTACTCCGCCGTAGGAGATAGGAAGCAAGATTAACTCAAATCGAAGTATCTTCGAGAGAAGTCCGACCAAACAGGAGCCTCATAAACAGGATAGAGTAGATTTTTCATGAGATTCTCGCAGCTGGGCCCTTCAATAAGGATTTGCTTTAGGAGCTGCTAAATGCTGGGGAAAGGGACCAAATGTGGGATTTGTTGCCCAAAACACCCAAGAGGTACCCCATAAATGTTTTTATTTCATTAAAATAAAACCATTGGGCCTGACCAAATTCTTAATGGTGTTGTTATAATCTCGACTTACACTCACGGACCTCTATTCTTGCTCACGTCTTTAGTCAAGTACATGCAAATGTATTTTGTTTTGTTGAAGATACCAGGCGCTATAGGGTGGGATCTGCTGCTCTGTCCAAATGGCCAGTGAAAAATCAGTCATTTATGATTTCTTAAGCTCTGCTCCCCATCCCACCTCCGCTTTCACCCTCCACTTTCACCTTCTTCTTGGCCCACAATCTTCCTCAGCCCACCTTCCTCTCTTCCCCAAGTGCGCTGTTCATAATCTGAATGACTTTCTCTTCTCGGCTCTTTAACTTTCCCAAGATCTTGGCACAATGTTTGCTTTTTCTGTGACACCACTCTATCTCCTCTTTATGTTCTAAACTCTCAGTTTTAAATGCCATCTACTGAGCCTGGCTCCGTAAAGGCTGAATAGTGACCATCATTTCCCTGGGAAGATAGGAGCAAGATCGTGTTTGCCTCTTACAGCACCTCTGCTCAGAGACGTCCCGGATCTGCTTAGGAGGCTGGAATAGACACAAGGCTTGAAGAGGCCCTGGCTGAGGCAGTGGACAAGCCAAAGACAGTAGGAAAGATATTTCAACAATAGTAGCTACTGACCAGAGGACATATTCATATTCCCTCAGAAGCATTGGGCCGGTAACATTCATGCTTCTTACTTGAGAAA
Organism: Microtus oregoni; assembly: GCF_018167655.1. Lineage (NCBI taxonomy): Eukaryota > Metazoa > Chordata > Mammalia > Rodentia > Cricetidae > Microtus > Microtus oregoni. The sequence goes on from NW_024543094.1 coordinate 23,211,859, forward strand.
TAAGATGGATCGGATGTCTTTAATTAAACAAGAGAGGCAGAGGAAGTCTGTGAAAGGAAAGGTCCATCCAAGAAACAGATGGAACTTTCACCCCTCAGCTGCCTCTACTAGAACCTTGTTACTCCAGGTGTGCCTGTTGAGCCCAACTCCAGCTCAAAAATCTCTACTATCGGTCTACTCAGTCAAAATTTCCCCTCTAAAGACACCCACATTCACGATCAGTTGTACGTAAACACTGTCACTGACTGCGTCAGGCAAGGATCGATGCTTGTCTTTCCGTTTTTCTTAGACCACTCTTCAAAGTTTCTGTAACTCTACCTCCTTCCCTTCTGTGGTTCTTCTTGCCAAGAAAGTTTTTGTTTCTCCTCATCCTAAATCTTTAAATTTCATAATTTGTTGTTAATAGTAATATCTTCTATTAATTAAAAAAGTGAGCGCCAATTCTTGGCCACGTCTTTTGTTTCCCACGAGGGCACAGTTCTAAACTCTTTATCGCCTGTCTGCTGACTTGTCCAGATCTATTTCATACTGGACTTGCTCTCCAGGACACTCACTGAGCCTTCTCGGAGCACTTCAACCTCAACCTACGATAATAGCAGATGGCAAGTTCTAAGTTCATGGGTGGCGTTTACGACTACCCAGGCTTATCAGGGTAAGATGGTGATTTCATGGAAAAATTAAATGCCAATTTTGAAGGCATTTTGCTTGAGGCGTCTACATCTGCAGAAAAAGGGGAATCTTTGAATTTGCTACTAGAATCAAGGCTTACTGGAGATTTCAGTGCAAAGCGTATAGACCATTCCAATCCCTTTTTTCCTAGAGTCTTGGAACTTGCCTAGTGGGTACATTTTGGCAACTGCCATTTTGTACCTCAAGATACATGAGATAGTTCCATGAGCTCTATATGAATTCGATTGGCTTATGTAACAGATATTCATTGATGATACATAAAGTCCTCAATAATAAGGGAAGTTCCCCCAAAACGTAAACTTTATGGTCTTCTTTGGCTTAGAGTAAAGTTGCCATGCAAATCTGTGGAGCAATAGTAAGGGCGCATTATATAGATGGACATGACACGGAGCAGACTGTGCCTTGGCTTCACACTGGGAGAGCTAAGCATGTGAAGACTAAGAAAATCAGGTTCAATTGGTCCAGCAGCAGCATCTCAGAGAAAAATGGGTAAAGGAAATGTGGAAAGGGGGCTTAAGTACCAGGCTCGAGGACATTGGTTCAACCTTCTGGTGTCAAAAGGAGCTGCTGAGACAGCGTGGATGCTGTGCTCCTTATGCGATATTTCTGGCAGTCACTAATTTGTCTGAAGAACTCCATCTATGTGGAACTCATGAAAACAGAGGCTTCAGATGGAGAGGTGGCTTGAAGTAGCTGACGAGACCCTCACAGGCCTGGGAGAGTTCCCATTACCATTTATCCCTTCAGGATGACTTGGGTGCGCCTTTTAGTCCACATTCAAATCAGCTTAAAATATTAGAAATAACCAGGAATTTGGTCATTAAATTAAGTACTTATGACTAGAACGATCTCTTTTAACCTTTCAAACAGTTAACTTATTGTCTTTATCAGGACTATACAATTGCTTTAAAACTTCATTTAAGGGGCTGGAGAGGCTAAGCAGTTCAGAACTCCTGCTGTTCTTCCAAAGGACCTGTTTTCAAATCTCAGCACTCATTCTCCAAAGCTCCAAATTCAACCTGGACACATACAGACAAAACAAAACTTAAAAAAAAAAAACTATGTTTACACAAGCCACTGTAGTGATCTCTCTCTCTCTCTCTCTCTCTCACACACACACACACACACACACACACACACAATTTCCTGGCAATACAATGTTAATCCCATTGTCTTCATTTTCCATATGAGATACTATGACATAATTATGGGAAAGTATTCAGTTTAAAACTATTCACTTGCTTACTCCATGGGAAGTGCATTGTCACCTAGAAAATGAACAAATACACTCTTGTGCTGAGTTGAGCTTTTGAGTACAATGTGTCTTGAGCTATGGAGTATAATGCCTGCATTTGTTCTCCATGCTCGTTACTGCAGTGGATGCAATCATCACCAGGGAGAATGAAAAAGAAGCACAATTCCATCATTACAGGTGACTAATTTATTGTCGGCAGGGATGGTGCCTAGCAAGGAGATTGTCATACATTATTGAGAGTTTCATATGCTTTTGTTTTTTCAAGGTTTCTTTTTTAATTCACAATGTACCCGCAGTCTCCCATCACCGTAAGGGATTTCTTATGAACAGAGAACAGAGCAAAACAAATACAAACTTCTGAGATTGGGGCTTCAAAAGCTAGTTGGCGTTTGTACCTGCTGCTAGACTTGGGAGTAGAACACTTCCTAGGGACCAGACAAAGCTGGAGTTCCACAAAGGTGTGCGGCAGTAAGGCAAGGGTTATCTTTGGTAGGACATTGATGTATCCCCATAATAATCCTTTTCCCATCAACTTAAAAGGATAAAATCAGTTTTTCACCTGGTGATGTCTCAAGTTCTCTGAACGAGACAATGGTGTGAGATTAGACATCATTTGTACTATAATTGAAGCTGCCTGCACCCAGACTCCACTGTGAATGACTAAGTGAAGGAAATAAACAATTGAACAGAGTGGTGCTTGTGATTTTTTTCAAAGAGGGTGAAGCACATTTTCAACAAATGTGATGTTTGATGAGCAGAGGTAAGTAAGTAAGAGTACCTCTACGAAGGGATCAATTTCACTGATCCTTGGCGCTCCTCAGGCCTCTTGTGATTTTAATTAAGAAGATACACATAAAAGCGGCACATGGCAGCACCTTTATCTTAGAGGAAGCTTTGCTTGGCCCATGTGATTTATGATGGGGCTGACTTCACAAGGCCGATGCTTTCCAAAGGCCTGTCATTGCCAGGGGATTTGTTAATTGAACTGCAGCACAATCCGTGGGAAGATGTACGGTGCTGTCATCGGGGGCAGGAAGAAGGATGGGATGACTTCACCTCTGAGCCTTTTCCAGTATCATTATCCTTAGATCTATATAAAACAAAGCCTTTGCCCCTTTGGATGTTTTCTTTACAGTGGCTTGGTCTATATTTATTACAGAGGCACTGCTAAATCAGGCTTTGCAAACAGTTCCTGGACTATGTTTAGAAGAGTTGTAAACCATACTATAAGACTTGTACACAATTCTGGCATTACTTTTTCCAATAACATCAGCTTGTTCCTCCTGGGTTGGCTGACTAATAGAATTATTAAAAACTTCCCCAAGTCATGAAAGAAATATCAATGATGATGCTCAGCAATTCATATTCAAATCAGGTAACCAGACAATTATTTATTGGGCACCCATTGTCAGCAGCTGATAGAGGTGCCGCGAGGACAGACCTGGGAAAGATGCAGCCTTTGTCCTCTAGGAAAATGTCTAGGAGCCAGGGGATTGTATTCCATGACACCAGAATAGAAAAGAAGTTGAAACTTAACCAGCTTTCTCGGCATCTGACATATCTTGCTAGCGTCATGTCTTTCTTACTGAAATTATGATGTCCCTAAATATATCTTATTATATATTATGAGACTCTGGATCCTATTTTACTGTTGTAGTTTTTAGACAAACTCTTACTATAACCCAGAGTAGCCTGGAACTTCCTTTGTAGGCCAGACTGGGCCCAAACCTGTAATCCTCCTGCCTCAGGCTGCCAAGTGTTGCATTTACAGGCATACACCTCCATATGACTGGGTCCTACTTTAATCTTTTATTTTAACAGGTCAACTGTCCGTGTTCACCACAGAGATCTTAGTTTGCTGTTATTCTGATGACAGTTTAAATCACAGGGACTTTGTTATTTTGGTCTGCTTGGTTTATCCAGTCTTAATGGTCCATTGATGTTATTGCTTTAGGTGATAGTAGCATTTTCCTTGGGCCAGATCAACCTGGTGACTCTGATAGACAAGAGTGTGTGGACCACAGTGAGGAAGACTTCCTGGGTTGGGCACCTCTGTGGTTCCATTGGATGATATCCTAGCAGGTGTAGGGCCTGAAGGAAGTGGAGAGCTGTGCTTGGGTGCTTCTCTGTGGGGCTTTGGACACACTGATAGCAGATGATGCCACTGCCCTGGTGTTACGAAGAATATACCATTCTATCTGAAGTGGGGTGAGCCTCCCAGGTGGCCTTCTGTTTCTAGGCTGTATGTTGGGGACACCGGCACTGAGTCATCCCTTTTCTCCATGGTACAGACATCAGAAGGCATCTTGTAGCTGTCGTTCCTCTAGCCATAGGAACCTACACCAGCTTGTGTTTCTCTTCCCGTCTGAAGAGTTCTTTTGTTATCTTGTTTAATTATTATAGAATTATATTTACACACAGTTTAAAATTGTACTGAGGGAAAAACAAGAATAAATTTGTGTTCTCTGGTCAAGGATAGAAATCAAAACACAGTATTTTAAGATTTGTTTCTATCTGGACTGTGTTCCCTAAACCAAAAGCACATTCCAGAGTTTATTTTTATGGGCATGTGTTCCAAACGAGTAAATCTGGCTACCTGAAGAGGGGAACGCTTGAGCTTCATACTGTACTTCCTTTCTGCAGCTTTGACTCCCACTCTGCTGTGGTCACTATGCCCATACATTCACCAAACACCCAAGTGTTTTCTATGTGGCAGCACTACTAGGTACTAGCAGTTGGGAGAGTGTTAAAACTGTCTTTCCTGTGGGCTGAGCAGATGGCTTGAGTTCAGATCCTCACCACCCACACTGTAAAACCCCAACATGTGTGCCTGAATCCCTGTGACAGGGACAGACAGACATTTTAGTCAAGATGGTGAGCTCCAATTTCACTGAGGCCTCCTCTAAAATATAAGGTAGAGAGTCCGAGGAAGACACTTGATGCTGAACTCTGATCTAACACACACACCACACTTTTAACTGAAGCTCATGAATGGGATACCTAACGGCAACGGAAGTGACCAGGACCTTAGTAGATGGGATGTGGACTTGGTAGGCTAGGAGAACTAACACACCATTGGAAAACTGTTAAAAGTCTTGAAAACCAATTTTAGAATAAAAATGTTTAGTTTTTTGTTTTGCTAAATTTGATGTGACAGCAATCCATCCTAGTTGAAAACTGCCTAGCATGAAGATTCTAGAAACACACCCCCATCTGGCCTCATCCGCTTGTCATCAGTAGAGAGAAGATTAAGAAAGCGAAAGAATCTCTGAGAAATAAGCGGTTTTGACAATGAGGGACAGTTCAGGGAAGCTCCAGGCCCACCCTCCCTCTGCCTCTCCCCCTCTAGGTGACCTCATCTAAGTATGAAGCCAGCCCAGCTAAACAACCACTTCTACTCAGTGATTTCCATCCCTCCCAGTAGAACAGACACCACGATGCCATCCGAATGCAGAGTGAGTACCCAGTGGAAGCATGCGCAGGCTGAGGAGAGACGCCTGTGAGGAAAACAGCCTCTCTTCTACTTCTGTAAAACTTTGTGCTCGTTTTTATAGGGAAAACACGATTTTCTGAAGCTTTCAGAATCAGCCACGTTGTATTTCAGGGAAGCGTTACATGCAGCTGAAAGTCAGACTCAGGGCCAGGGAAACGACTTGGCTTCCAAGTCTCGTGACCCGAGGACCCACGTGGAGTTTCAGGAGAGAACTGGCTCCTGAAAGTTGTCCTCTGACCTTAACGTGTATGCCATGGAATGACATAGCATCAAGAACACACATAAAGACACAATAAATAAATATGATACAGCTCTTTAGAGACTAAAAGAAGACTCATAAGCTACGGTAAATACAAAACCATTTTATTTGTGAACACGGGGAAGGAGAAGGCCAAACACTTTTCTGCACAGGCTTGTGTTTCTTGAGCAAATACATCTGAAGCTAAGAAGGACAAAAGAGGTTAATGACTGACGGGGGTGGGGGTGTAAGTAAAGTATTTTATACACATGTAACAAAATATCACAACGAAATTCAGTGTACTGAAGAATTCATATGTGTTTCAACAGAGGCAGTGCCCGAATGGAGAGTTACTCTGTAATACCACAGGCTCCAACTATCCACTTTGCTTTCTGAGGCTTTGGAATCTATGATCCAAACTGAGTAGAAAATTTCAGAAATAACAGTGTTAAAGAGAAAAGGAGGGGGCAGAGAAAAAATATCCAGCATGTACTCCAGGTCAACGGAACACTAGAATTCTAATTCTCCAAAGATTTCATTAATCAATACTTAGTATAAAGATTATATTTTTGTATTTTACAATTGAGAAATAATGTATAACTGAAATTAGAAGCAAAATAACAGAAAAAGTCGTATCTGATTTTATATATATATATCAGGACTCTAAAATTCTAAATATTGTGCTATTTGTCTAAAACCTAAAAGTTTTTCAGTTTTACGCTGAAATCTGCTCCATGTATGGATCAAGTCCTGCTTGGACACCACCCAGCATTGCCTGAACTCTTCCCCAGCGCCTTTGTTGGGGGTTCTAATAACAGGGATGCTCTTGCCTGAAACTATGTTCAAGGAGGGCTTCTTGTCAGGAATCCACAGGAAGGAATTCATTACTTCTCTTTCCTAAGGATGTTGGGTTTCGGGAGCCACAGAGGACTCCACCTGGAGAGCAATCGCTGACTCCAGTGGGATTTCTTGAGGAATGTACACTCACCTCCAAGTGACTGCCCCTGTTGCCTGAGTTTTAACATGGAGGTCACAGAGATGCAATTCTTACGTACTAAGTGTAGGATTTTCTTCAGATACTGTTTTATAGGTCTGTGTGTAAAGAATATTTTAATTTTTTATTTTTTTGAGACACAGTCTTTCTACATTGCCCCGGGGTATCCTGGAACTCACCACTGGACCAGGCAGCCTTGAACTCACAGAGATCCATCTGCCTCTACCTCTCTAGGCCTGGGATTAAAGGTGGGTGCCACCGTGTCCAGCTGAATATTTTAATTCTTGAGGTAGATTAAATAGGATAAATTGATACTAAACTTTAAAAACTAACAAAAAATGTATAGTTTGACTCATGGTTGTATATTTGAAGAGCATGCATATCTTGCAGTAAAATATCCTAAAAGTTCCAAAGATAGAAACAGAAACACTCAGGGAAAATATTCTTTTATTAGAAATTTCAAATTTTTAGTAGCACAGAAGGAAAATGGTGCAGACAGCTGACTGTTCTAGTCTGAAGAAGGAAAGTGTATGTGGTGTTTATTATGACGCACATAAAGGGGGCTCCCAAACGACATCTTACAGGCACATGCTAGACAAAAGTGATGAATGAGAAAAACATACCAGACCAGGGATTCTTGTCGAATTGACATGATAACTGTATGCAGTGCACACGGGCAGTAAATGCTGACAGAAGATGAACAAGCCAAGAGGCCCAAAGGTTGTGTTTTTAAAAAGAACCCAAACCATCATAATGGCAGGCTTGGAGACACTGCTCAGCCTGTGACTTACACTCCAAGTCCAAAGTCGTAAGGCAATGGCACTTCAAAGTTATGTAATTAGAGCAGTTCCCAGCTAAGGGCAAATTACATGTAAATTCTTCTCATTATCTCCACTCCCTCCTTTCTCTTTTTCTTGTGAGTGTGTGTGCACGCGCGCATGACCCACACACACACATGTAAACTGAGGTTTAAATTCAGGATTATGAGTATGCTAAGATCACTCTGCCACTTAGGTACATACTTCTGTCAACAACAAACAACACAGGAAAGCACATTTGAATACTCAATCTGACCTCAGAACCGGGACCTTGTTGTTTTGACTTGGCTTGTGGAAAACTCATGAGTCTATACAATGATGTCATAACCAAACAGATGGTCCAGCTCTCACAGCTAGGATGACTACTCATCTCCCAAATTATTCCCCAGTGTAAATCGTCTTGCTAGTATTAATTACTTTGCATCTATTCATTAGTCTGCTGCCTTTAGAGCACTAAAACTTCGAGGCAAGGAAGAAGTACCTTCGAATTATATAACACAGCACATACATGGTGGGACTCCAACCCCAGTCCTCAGCAAGAACAGTAAATGTTGTTAACTGCTGAGCCACCTCTCCAGCCCCTTAATACTTTTATAAAGTCCTATTTTGTTTCCCAACTTATAACAGAATGCTCCCTAGACCTACCAAATGTGTTCAGAGTTGAGACACTATAACTCAGCACTTACTATAATACTGTTCAGTGGGCATTGGACCTTATAATACCACATAATTGTAAGCATAGCATAACTACAGTTAAACTATGAACCATCTCATTGATAAAGAATCGTTCAGCAGTGAAGATAACCTGCATGACAGTGCACCAAGATTATTTCAGGTCATAATTATGAGCCTTTAGTGAGGTTCACCTTTAAACATATATAAAATGTAGACAGTGACTGTTGCTACATAGATAGCTTACAGCTTTATAGCTTTGATAAACCATATTTACCTGAGTTCAGAGAAAAAACAATTTTTAAGATTTCAGCACAATATATATAACATGAAATTGGGCATCCAACAGATTTAAGTGTTTAGCTTGGTGGCACTAAGCACTTTCAGTGTGTCACCATCAGTGCCATCCACTTCCAGAACCTTCTCATCTTCCCAATCTCCCCAGCTCTGCACCTGCTAACCACCGACTCCCAACCCCAGGCAAACACTGAGGCAGCCTGTCTGTCTTTCCATGACTGACTTATTTCATTAGCAGTTTCCCAAGGCCCATCCAGGTCATGGCACGTGTCATGCACACATTCCAGTGAGCACTGAGTGCTCTTCAGGGTATGTATGTGCCACACTTTGTTCATCTACTGATGCCGCGAGCACATTGGTTGGAGACAGAAAAAAGCTAAAGAAGGATGGGGTAGCACCATATAGAAATAGTGGCAAGTTTTCCTTCTATGACCTTCCTGCCACATAAGCCACGTCATATACCTTGGAATGTAAAGACAGACAAATTTAACCCAAAAGCTGACAAAGCAAAAACACTCTGGTAATGGCAAACTAGAAGGAAGTATGTGCGAATGAAGACAGAACAGTGAGCTTTTATTTTCAGATTAAGATTAAAGAGAGGCCGGGTTTAGCAGTGCCAGCCTTTAATTCTAGCTCTCTGGAGGCTGTGTGTGTGTGTGGTGGGGGCAGTCGGATCCCTCTCAGTCAGAAACCAGCTGGTCTATAGAGCAAATTCCAGGCTACAGGGCTACACAGTGACACACTGTATCAAAAAAATCAAACAGGATTAATGAAGAGATAGATAATTCATCTGTATTTGCATTTCTTGAGGCCTTTTTGTCTAAAAATAATAGAATTAAGTAAAGCATTCAACAGGCTAGAATTAGAATCTGTTTTCAGTTAGGAGAAATTAACAAAAAGTAAGATTTTTAAAAACAATTTTTTTATTTTTTAAAATAATATTAATTCTTGGAGAACATTGTTCGATTTATCTGGATCATATTCACCCTCCCTCCCTGACTCCTCCCTTTGGGTCTTCTTAAAAACCAATTAAATCAGCAGGGGTGGGAGTGGGGGTGGCAGGGGACAGGGAGGTGGCCCACGCCTTTAATCCCAGCAATAAGGAGGCAGAGGCAGGTGGATCTCTGTGAGTTCAAGGCCAGCCTGGTCTACGTGCTAGCTCCAGGACAGCCAGGGCTGTTACACAGAGAAACTCTGTGTGTGGGGGGGAGGGGGATGGGAGTGGAGAAGCAAAACAAAACAATCAAGTCCAATTGTGTTGCTCCGACATTCTTGAGTATAAGTCTGCCATGAGTGTGAATCACGTACCAGCAACCACACCCTTGAGGAAAATGGCCTCTCTCCCAGCAGCTATCAACTGCAGGTAGCTTCTCAGCTAGCGTGGGACTCGATGTCCACTTTGGCACTCTCAGCACTCTCCGTGCTGGGGTCCTGTGCGGATTTCAGCTCATGCAGGCTTTGTGCATGCTGTCACAATGGCTATGAGTTCATATGTACAGCTGTCCTGCTCTGCCTGGAAACACTGGTTTCTTAAACCACTTCTGGGTATTACAGCCTTTCTGCTCCCTCTTCTGCAGGGATCCCTGAACCTTGGCAGAAAGGAGGTGCTATGTCCCACTTAGCACTGAGCTCCCCACCGTCTTTCAGTCTCTGCATGGTAAGCAGTTTTGAGTTTCTATATTGCCATCTACCAAAAGAAGCATATTCCCTGTATTGAGGGCAACACTAATCTATAATAATAAACCATCAGGAATGACTTAATACTATGCCCATTTAGCAAAATAATGGTAGTAGATCACCCCTAGGTTCCATGACCTATCTAGCCATAGGGTGCTGAGCCAGATAACAGTGCCAGGCATGGGTTCCATCTCATTGATCAGGCCTTAAATCAACTCGGAGAGCAGCTGGTTGTTCCCATAGCACTCGTGGACATACGCTAACAGGGCAGTCATCACTGCAGCTCACAGGGTTCCCAGCTGGTTAAGAATGATGACAATCTCTCCCTTCCATAGCATGCACAGCACCTTCTAACACTATGGAATCTAGTCAGAAGGGATGATGCTTCCAGGTACACTTGGTTTCTCCATGTTACATAAAACAACTTGAAAATTAACGTACAAAAATGATTTTCTAATGATCATTATATTATTCATGCCATACTATATAAAGTACTAAAATAGATATAAAAGTTTAAACATCCTTAATTTGTAGCATGTGAAACATATTTCATACACATACTTAAAAACTTTATAAAAATATTTGCCCATAGGGCAAAACAACAAAGTGAAATTTTGGGGATATGGTAATATATATTTAAGAAAACAATCTGACATGCATTACATAAATTTCCAATTAAAATGCTATGAAACTAATTTAAATTTTATACGAATTTGCTCAAAATAGAATTTTAGAATCACTGTCTAGAATTGGAGGTACTTCCAAATGATTCACACAGGACTGTGAGGAGTTTGGCCACCACATGCACATTGAGACTGTTGCCAAGAAGCCGGTACCGCTGCTTCACTGTTATCTTCTCGGGAAACTCTAGAAAACAGAGGTGGCCTTTTCAGTATAGTTACTTGCAATGCTAATGTCCACAAATGAACCTTCATCTGGCGATGGATGGCGATAGAGACAGAGACCCACACTGGAGCACCGGACTGAGCTCCCAATGTCCCAATGAGGAGCAGGAGGAGGGAGAACATGAGCAAAGAAGTCAGGACCACAAGGGGTGCACCCACCCACGGAGACAGTGGGGCTGATCTATTGGGAGCTCACCAAGCCCAGCTGGACTGTGACTGAAAAAGCATGGGATAAAACTGGACTCTCTGAATATGGCAGACAATGAGGGCTGCTGAGAAGCCAAGGACAATGGCACTGGGTTTTGATCCTACTTCATGTTCTGGCTTTGTGGGAGCCTAGCCAGTTTGGATGTTCACCTTCCTAGACCAGGATGGAGGGGGGAGGACTTTGGACTTTCCACAGGGCAGGGAACCCTGACTGCTCTTCAGACTGGAGAGGGAGGGGGAGAGGAGTTGGGGGATGGGGAGAGGAGTGGGAGGAGGGGGAGGGAAATGGGAGGCTGGGAGAAGGCGGAAATATTTTTTTTTCAATAAAAATAAATAAATAAAACAAACAAAAAAGATACCTTTTAGTAAAGGCACAATGGCCACTTATAAATACATTCATGTCTTCTTGGCAGTGGCACGGCCAATGAAGGCCCAATGGATCACCTAGTGACACTGTAGTGTGTCGGTGTAAGCATACTCTATGATGCTCACACATGAAACTGCCTAAGAACAAAGTACTAAGAAAGTATACTCACAGCTAACACAAAAGATAGTAAACTGCTAATATAAGCATGACAGTTTACAAATAAATGAGGATTTGGAGGACTGAATATTGTATAACATCATGCTATAATACTGATAGCAAGAGGTGCTGTATAACACAATTATATCAAATAATAACAGAGTACAGCTAAGGCAAACACATACTCAGAGTTCACAAAAACATGTTATTTCACTTTGGAAAAATGGTGGCTACTATTTTTCTCAGTAAGTTTTTTTTTTTTTTATTTAACAACACTTATCATAAAATTTACTCTTTTAAAAATGTATTTGCTTTGTGCATTTTAGGAGAGTTCTCAAACATCTTCATTTTCATTACTTCAAAATGAAATATGCTTGCTCCCATCAGCAGCAGTCACTCCCTGTACTTATCTTTGTCCACCCCCAACCACTATTTTTGATGCTATTATAGATTTGGCTATTCTAACTTCATACATGGAATCAACAGATGTGCTTTATGTCAGTCTTTCCACAGTTATCATAATGTTATCAGGTCTATTCACATTAGAGCAAATTCCAGTACTTACTTTCTACTAGTCAATACTATTATTAAGATAAGACATATTTTATTATTCATTCATCTACTGGTAAATGCTTGAGCTGTTTCCATTCTGGGGTACTATTATAATACGTACATATTATGGGAGTTTTTTGGGATATGTATCTAGAGGTAAAACTGCTGAGTCATATTCATTTAATGTCTGCAGAGATGTTAGCACTGCTTGATTTCACTCTGGTGGATATAAAGAAATAGTTCACTGTGGTTTTCTTACATTTCTCTAATAACTAATGATATTTAACATCCATTTCATATGTTTATTGGATATCTGCCTATTTTCTTTAAAGAAATGTATATTCAAATCATTTTCACATTTTTTATCTTAGATTATTTTCTTTTTATTGTTGAGCTGTAAAACGTTCTTTATATATACCATATATAGCTCGTTTTCATAGTTTGCTTCCATAAGCTGATTTTCTCTTACCTGATTTAATCACATTCAGTGTGATTTGTCATAACAAGCGAAGCAAAAGAAAATTAAACAATAATATAAAGGAAATAATTAAGAACATTAAGAATAGTACAATTTCATATAATTGTAATGAAGACCCATTATGTAAAGTAGCTTCACCAATATTAGACTCTATATTAACTGTAATAAGATAACAGTAATTACTATAATAAAGCCGCCATCTGCAATTAAGCATGATTGTAAAGCTTATATCGCACAGATAGTGAGCCATAGCCTGCACCTTACTAATCTCAAAGATTGTTCAGTTCCAAAACCACGAACACAAATGTGTTTACGAGGAACTTTTACACTATCCTAGGGATTGCTTTGCAAGGTTAAGGCTTCACTAAAGGGAAAGGTGAGTTTAGGAACAGAATTTTATTTTGTGCAGATATTAAAGTCTAAACTAAGTGATAGAAAAAAAATTATAATAGTTTTTAAGTTAAAGGGTGATTTTAAAAAGCCTTGATAGATTAAAAAAAACTCAAGTCTTCAAAAACAAAACCACATAGAATGCATGAGATCAAGATAGCAGCTTTTCCTTCCCCAGTAAAGGTCAGTGTCCCTCTCCTAAAGCCAGCTAGTCACAGACAAGCAAGTTGACAGCCACAAGACACCAGGACAAAATGAACAGAAAGATCAATATGATTCCATCATTGCCAGGGAACAAATGGCTCAGACGATGTCCATTTTTGTACCCAGAGCTAATGTTGGAAGCACATATGAAGGACAGTTATGTCATGTTCTATGATAACATCTGGGCAAGACTGGCAACACAAGCATATCATATATTTTAAAAGAGAATTCAGCAATTAAAAATATGTAACAATAACAAATGAGGCCATGAATCTGAGAAAGAACAAGGAGGGGACACATGGGAGGGGTTGAAAGGGTGAAAGGTAAAAAGAAAAATGATGTGATTATATTTTAATCTAAGAAAATGTTAAAAATTAAATGGAATAAAATAAAGACTCCTCATAGTATTTTGTGTACATATATTTGAAGAACCTCAAGAAATTCTACTTTACTAAACTCAAATTTCAAAACAGAAAAAATATTTATGAAATTTATAAAATAAAAAGTAGCCATCTCTAGGGTCTACCAAGATAGCTTAGTGCCACTACTTAAAAACATTTAGGTAAGTAGGTAAAAAGAGAATCCTCAAGGTATCCTGTAACATACACACACATACATCATGGCAGATGCACATATGTACATGCACATACACACACAAAATAAATAAACAAATAAATGTAATATTTTAAAATTATAGAGAAATAATTTAAACCAATATAATTTTTCTAGGATAATATGTAGGCATTTAAATACACTAACTCAGTCAACTGTCATAATACCTCATAAAGTGGGTGGTTTTAATTATCTACATTTTACAAAAAAAGAAAACAAAAAGAGAAAAGATAATTTAAGGTAGAGCAAAGAAAGATTCTAGCTTGGTTTGATTCTGGCCCTCCAAACCCCTTACCAAGTTTCAATATTACCACAGTGACCACAGCTCTAGAGGTAAAATAATCAGGTTTCTGAGACTAAAGAACTCACTTTGATTAGACAATCAATAGCTTCTCTTTTAAGAAGTATGCAGAGTACACCTGCTTGTTCAAAATACGAAGAGAATAGGAAGTAGGAGAGCAGCCTGGAAACCAGAATTAAGTCCAATCCTCAGCTCCTAAATTTTCTCCCTTTGTGACATAAACCAAGGAACGTCTGCCTTTCTTTAGTGACAATCTCTAAAACATTGAAGATTGAATGGGCTGATCAAAAAAGGGGGAACAGAGTAATTTTTTCTATCTTAAATTATGTCAGTGTGGCGATTTCTCAGAAAATTAGGAACCAACCTTCCTCAAGACCCAGCAATACCACTTTTGGGTATATATCCAAAGGATGCTCAATCGTGCCACAAGGACATATGCTCAACTATGTTCATAGCAGCTTTGTTTGTCATAGCCAGAACCTGGAAACAATCTAAATGCCCCTCGGCTGAAGAATGGATAAAGAAAATATGGTACATTTACACAACGGAGTACTACACAGCAGAAAAAAATAACGACAGCTTGATTTTTGCAGGAAAATGGATGGAGCTAGAAAACATCATTTTGAGTGAGGTAGCCCAGACACAGAAAGGCAATTATCACATGTACTCACTCATAAGTGGTTTTTAAACATAAAGCAAAGAAAGCCAGCCTACAAACCACAATCCCAAAGAACTTAGACAACAATATGGACACTAAGAGAGACTTATACAGATATAATCTACATGGAAAGTAGAAAGAATAAAAAGACAAGATCTTCTGAGTAAATTGGGATCTTGGAGAATCGAGGATTGAAGGGGGGAGAGAAAAGGGAGGGGAGCATAGAAAAATGTAGAGCTCAATAAATATCAATTTAAAAAAAAGAAAAAATTAAAAACAGAATACAATTATAGTGTTTTTCCTTCCCTTTCTTTCTACCTGTCTCTCCTATGTGCCCATTTTTGTTCCCTCTCAAAATTATGCTTTCAATTTTTATTGTTACACACACACACACACACACACAAATATATATATATATAAACTATCCAAATTTATAAACATAAACTGCAGCAATGATAAGCCTTTAAAGGACAGGGAGTAGAAAATAAGCCTGGTTGCTGTGAGTATGCTCACAGAAGCAAACACTGAGAGCAGTTAAATGGGATGGCCGGCTTGCTGTCAGTGTACAAGGGACCTCATCTGTAAGTTTATTACTTAGGCTCTGAAACCCAAACTCTTTCGCCTATTATTCACCTCACAAACAGGCATCAATATTACAACTCTACTGGACTTAAAAGTCTCCCTTCGATATTCAAATCCTCAAGCAGAGTTCTCAGAGGCGGATTTCCTCCTCCTAGTCCTGGAGGCTTGCTGGGTAGGTCTAGTTTTCCCTTTGCCG
Organism: Microtus oregoni; assembly: GCF_018167655.1. Lineage (NCBI taxonomy): Eukaryota > Metazoa > Chordata > Mammalia > Rodentia > Cricetidae > Microtus > Microtus oregoni. Next base: position 23,227,601 of record NW_024543094.1, read on the forward strand.
GTTTAGCCAGGAATGGGGAGCACTCTGAGCCCCTGAGGTAAGAAAACATGGATGTTTTAGACCTAGAGTGCTGGCAGCAATGGGACAGGAAGGGCTTGGGAACACAGTAAGCACAGGACAGTGTCCAGGCTTCACGGCACTAATCCCTGGATTTCCTGCACTACAGTGAAGTGAGGACTTTGCCTTCCCTCTATCTCTGCTTTTGTTTGTCAGTTCCCCTGCTGTAGATCCCCTAACGCTCCTGAGTGCCCCTCACATTCCTTATAGTAGACAACAAAGACAAATAACTGATAACGTGTCTTCGCTCAAGTAAAAATCAACCTCAAATCCAACCCCTATCCAAAAACTGGTTAACTCAACCACCCTTTACCTTCTTACTGTGAAAATGCCAATTGGGCCTAGCCGAGCGTGTTAGTATAGACTGTAATCCCAGCTACTGAGAGGGCTGAGGCAGAAAGATCATGACTTCAAGGACCACCTGGGCTAAAAAGCAGGCTCATGACTGCCTGGTCAACTTAAAAAACAAAACAAAACACACACACACACAAAAAGAGCCTTTCTTATTATAAAAAAAAAAAAAAAAAAAAACGGGAAGGGCAGGGGAATGTAGCTGGGTACAGCATACTCGCTCTGAGTTAATAAAAATAACAAGAAAATATAGGGGAGAAATTGAAGGGACCCCCCACCATACACAGGCTAGTGTGGAGTTACCAAGTTCAGACCTATGGAAACAGAAAGGGATCCTATGCACTGCCCGAGAGAGTTAGTCATCAACATTGTGCCCTCCTCCTGAATGGGCTGCCTCCCTGCTGGACTAAAGGAGAGGGAATACTAGAAGACAAGGCTCAGCACCTTCACTGAGACATGACTGAAGAGAAGACAAGCTAGGAAAACCCCAAAGCTGTCACAGCACACAGGAGTTCACAAACTCACCTGTCCTGGCTAAGTCACTCATGAAACACACATGTGAGGTCCTACTGAAATGCTGAGAGCTTTAATAAAGGAAAGCTGTGACCCTCACGGATCTCACATACCAAATTCTGGAGGAAATCCCTGCAGATTCGCAATTTCTCTAGGCGTGAAATATCGCAGTTTGAGCGTTGACAACTTAGCTATCTTTTCTTCCGGGGGCAAATTATTAAGAGATTTGAAGACATTCTCAATCTGTTAAAAAAAAAAATCCACAAGAAATTAAAAAATACTGCATGACCAGACTTACCGTTTCCAGTTGCGAGGCAGCTGGAGGGCAGTGCAGAAGCCATCGGCCATGTCACACGGAGCAGAACGGACAGTGACTATCTCTGTGAACAGCTGAATCACTGCTTCAATAATGGCAACAGACTTGGAAAAGCAAAGGCTCTACTGAACTGATCAGGAACCTAAGACACATCAATAAATATAAAAATAGAAAATTAGAAAATGTACAGGAAACTGAGGAAACTAACAAAGTCAATTTCACAATGCTAACAAGAAACTCAGTAAGTAAAAGAATTACACCACAGAAAATAAAATGTGTGTATCAGTAACTACATAGCCGTTCAGCCGAACATTTCAAATATTTTAATATTCTTAAATAAATATTAAAGATAATATTACTGAATAGAAAGTTTAAATTTAAAAACATACATGGTACCTGAACATCCTCTGCAGTCTGTAACACTGAGCCTGTCCCTTCAATGTAGCTTCCATACCTGAAAAATTCACATTAATAATACATGACGCCCGATGTATATTAATGGCAAAGCGCGCGCACGTGCTCTCTCTCTCTCTCTCTCTCTCTCTCTCTCTCTCTCTCTCTGTGTGTGTGTGTGTGTGTGTGAGTCTGTGTGACTGTTTATGTATATATAGGTGTGCATGTACATGCATGTGTGTAAAGACCCGAGGACAACACTGGGTGTCATGTCTCAAGCACAACCCAATGTTTTTTGCAGACAGGCTCTCTCACTGGCATCAAACACACCAAATAAGTTAAGCTGGCCATCCAGCAAGGCCCAGGCATCTGCTGGTCTCACTCTCCAGAGCTGAGTTTGCAGTATGCCACCATACCTAGCTATATTTGACATGTGTTCTGGGGTTCTAATTTTGGTCCTTATGCTTATTAAAAACAGTATACTAGCCAGAGATCTCTTTCTAAAAATATTTTTACATGATAAAATATTTCTAAAATGACATAAATTTATATTCTTCTAAAACATCTTAGATGGTATCATAGATATAGGCTTTTTAAAATAAAATAAAAGACATAATTCTATTTAAACTTCTGAAAACTAAACTTGGCAGTTGAGTTGTATAAACACCACTAAACACTGTATTAGTGTTTTTGTATCAATTGTCATATCTGCAATGTTCCTTGTTAGGAAGTACACACTATATTTCAAAGGTCCCTGCCACATTAAACCAAATATATAGATGAAAATATATTGCTATTATTTTTATAATGCCCAAATTATAATTTCTTCTCAGCATCCAAAATCTTTGGCTCCCTAATACCACAAGAACTTAAGTTTAACTTTCATTAACCCAGTTTTCTCTTATTAGCATCTTCATTTAAGAATTAGTTTAAAATTGTATAAGATGTATAAAATACTTCAGAAATGAAAGGTATAGTATTATTTTTCTGTTGTTGACAAGTTGGCTTTCCATCATGAGCACTCTCTTTTCACAGTAAGGGCAATTTAAACTATAAACTAGAAGCCGGGCAGTGGTGGCGCATGCCTTTAATCCCAGCACTCGGGAGGCAGAGGCAGGCGGATCTCTGGGAGTTTGAGGCCAGCCTGGTCTACAAGAGCTAGTTCCGGGACAGGCACCAAAGCTACAGAGAAACCCTGTCTCGAAAAACCAAAAAAAAAAAAAAAAAAAAAACCTATAAACTAGAGAAGTACATCAGGGAAAAATAACTGCTTCCCACTGTCTTCTTATATGTGCTGCACATTTAGACGTCTGTGCGCCCGCCATCTTTAGCTGAAGATGCAGAGCTGCCACAGTGAGGCTTCCTTTATGCCATCTGTATTATAAGAGAGCACCAAGGCTGCTTTTTATTACAAACTGCAAAGTATTATTTTATGAGAGTCCTAACCAAAACCTATTGAACTTGGTAATAGACAAGAGTTGAGTGGAGTCTTTTTAAATAATAAATCCTTTCTCCTGGAAGCACAGCAGCAGATCATAAAATCAGCCTGAGTCTATGTGACTATAGGGCAGCAGCGCCTTTCCACAGCCTAACAACAAGCAGGCAAGTCGGAATTGTCACATCACAGAGTGAAGCTGAGGGGCATGCACAAAACAGAGACAGTGTTTTTAACTTTTTTCCTAAGCAATTCCCCCTATCACCATGTTTTTTAAAAACTGTCAAAAAATTGTTGTAATTCAAGAAACAACCCAAAATAAAACACTAAATGTTCAACCATAGGTAATTAACAAAACAAATTATACTCCTCTTTTACCATGAACATCAAAGGTATTCTTATATTACCATGGTAATAATATCCAAGGAAGATTATGAGTGGCTTTCCGCTAAGCCAGCAGCCACCACTTTGGAAATTCATCTCTGCCCTCTTACGAAAAGAGTGCCCCAGCTAGGCCTGTTGACTGCCCTTGTAGAAGGGTGGGGAGGGTCACAGATGTCACCTGAGTATCCACTGCTCCCTATCACTGTGCTGTGCAACTCTGCCTTCATTGCAGATGGCGTCGGGGAGAGCTAGAGTATATAGACAGGGAAGAGTAGATAAAGGACCCTCCATCTGTGCAGATACGGGCAAGCCAGGATCCTTACTGTGTAAAGGTTTTCCAGGTACAGCCTGTTGGGAGTCAGGAGTACTTACACCCCTTAGGTAACCTCTCACCTGTGCTCTGAAAAGAAGCCCAATAAATTCATTGGTTCTCAAGAGTGAACTTTGGTGGAATCATACTTAAGTTTGAGGCTGGAACATTAGTAGTAGGGGTATTGTTGCCATGGTGAGAAGTTTTTTTTTAATGTTCATCCCAGGAAGCAATATTAATAACAACACCTTTGGAAGGCCAGATAGTATATTGATACCACAGGCTGGTAAAAGACACAGATGGCCAAGAGACAGATGAAGTAGGGAGTTTTATAATATTAGTAACTTTTGAATTTTGGAACATGAGAATTCATTATCTATTTAAAAATCCAAGTAAATTTTAAACTGTAACTGGATGATTCAATTTTATTTCCTTAAACTAAAATATAATTTCTTTCAATCTTGAGGTTTGATGTGTCTCAGAGAAAGAAATGTAAGATTACCAATTCACAAACTGCAGAAATCATGCTAAGACAAGTACTGAAGCTATACAAAGGTCATTCGCAAATGTTCTTGTCTTCCACAAACGCTCTGTGGGTGGTGCACAGAATGTTCTGCGCCAGGAATGCTCACTCAGGCTCTACAGGCAATTAGGAAAAAAGTAAGTCTAAGAGAAACATTTATCAAACACTTCTTGCTCTGAGAACTAAAAGACTAGCTATGAAACATGATTATTTTAGATACAACCTTACCCTTTGGTAAAGCACATGGACCTTCTGGAGGTGGGCGTAACGATATCTAGTAGAAGAGCGTATCGCAGCAACAACTTTGGTGGTAAAAAGTACTGGCTTGGGTCAACATCTTCAAGAAACTCTTTCAGCATCTGCACAGAGAGGTCACTGTCCTGCTGGTGCTTCCTGTCGATTTCTTCTGCAGTTTCAAGCTTAAAAAGAATGGTATCTTTTCCTGAACACTGTGTGCTGCCATCAAAGCAGGTGCTTGGTTCAGGACTCTCCGCTCGGAGCTTATTTTCTGCAATGACTGAACAGGCTTGTGGCTGTAGAGTCGCACTGTTAGGAAACTCCATCAGTATCTGGCATTAAATTAAAAAATACAAACTGTCAAAAGTTTTATTTAAAATAAGAGATAAATCAATAATATCAACTGAACATGTGGGAACTTTTTAGTCTTTATAAGGTTGACATTAAAAAGATAAACATAGTGGTCTGCTTGTATTTACACAAGCTGTTGTCAGAAGTTATTAGTCATACAGCCATACAGAAAGTGAGCTGCAGAGGATTTATTTCACGGAATTCCTGTTTGGTGTACTTATTATGGAAAAGCTCACAAAATATAAACATAGCATCACAAGGGGGAAAGAAGTTTTAAAAGCAATGTTGACATTGGAAAATATGCAGAGAACTAAAGATTACCAAACTCCTCCATTAAAAAGGAAATGCTGCAACATCCTCAATTAGAAAACAAAACTCACAGTGCTTTTCACTGAGAATATTCATGTGGGGGTGGGGTGGGCAGTGTGGATGATTTGATATAGAAACTCATAATCTCATATACTTCTATTTTACAACTGAGAAAAATACTCAAGGAATTTCTAATGATTAAGTCTTCCTTAATACACTTTTCACATTGCTTCTGAAACCGTCCAGACAGAAAGAACATCTGTCACTGGAGAGTCAAAATGATGACTAGACTTCACTAGCCGACCTACTGGCTTCTGAGCTGTACTGGGGATGGTTACGTGGAGCAAAGTTCTTTGAGCCACTGCAACTCTGTTATCTTTCCTCATTTCTTATGAAAACATAAAACTACTTACCAAGAATCTCAACTTAGCAGTTGAGAATTTGATGTTAGCTTATACTAATGATTACTACATTTTAACCAATTAAGATAAATAAAATTGGCATCATGGAAAGTATAATAAATATGTTTAAACAGGCCATTTCAAAGACAGTACACTATATTTTATCAGAAGTAATCAAAGGCTTTAAGTGGAAGAGAAAATGACAAATGCAAAAGTCAGTGGGCCTGGAAGTTATGGGGGGATAACAATGCTAATGATAATTTTCAAACTTACAAAGCTTTGTGAGCTTTAGCTCTATTTAGCTTAGTGAAAAGTAAACCAAAGAGAAGAGAGAGATAAAAGTAAACACCAGGAGAAACAGAGACCTGGAAACAGATATGAAGATGACCTGTATTATAAACTCTATAGGCACTGTAGCCCTGAGTAGGTACTGAGAAGAAACTGGCAGACCGAGATTCATTCACGAGTACACAGTAATAGCAGCAGCAGCAACAATACCTGACCAGGAACCTGAAAAGGTAAAGGCTCTGACTGAAGCTTTGCAATGAGAAAATATCGTAGCCTCGAGTTTGGAATACCAAGCTGCAAGCAAAACAGAAAGGCTAGTTACCATATGAAATTTGGGAGATTTATGGCAACTTCAGCATAAAGACGCAGATAGATATGCACCTCATTTCTGCCAGAGCAAATATGGCTACTGGTTTTTGGAAGACTTCTTCACAGAAGAATCTAAGGCAGTTACCTTGCTGCTCTGTAGCTTTCAGTGAATGATATTTCTCCCAGACAAATGCATTCATAGGTCATAATTCACAAGTAAGAAGAAATAGAGACATTCTGTATTTGTTATTGATAATATAATAGTGGTAAAATAGTCGATTAAATTTAAATATAGATATTTTTGCTATTCTTACTTTTACTTTTAAAGAGGAGGATGTACTATATACTCTAGAAGAGGCAATGATCAGAAATAAAGTTAAAGAGATCAGTTACACTGCAAGTTCTGATAATTTATATATTAAATTTTTAAACTACATTTTCTTTTCATCTGTGCACAAAGAGCTATATAATATAGCTAACGATGATGAGAAACTAAAAGGAATGGCAAACACAGCAACACTTCAACATCAATCTTTCAAATCTTGAACAGTGCTTGCAATCTAATGTCATTTAACAACAAGGAATTATAAACAATATGTCCACTTTGCTTTCAATCTTGGACTACTTTGAGCATTACTGCACACAAGACACCTAATTCAAACATGTAAAACTCCATTTATTTTCAAAACCTATAATCGTTTATTTTCCAAAAAGAAAAATGCATGAAATTTAATGAACCTATTTTATGTACAGGTAAATCAACAAGCATGGACTGTGTTCTTCAGAGAGTAACAGTCATGTCTGAGTCAATTTAACACTTATATGAAATATTAAAAATAGGTCTATATTGTTTATTACATCAAATTCCCCGGGGTGGGGAAGTCCTTAAATGATCACTCATCTAAGGGTTTGCAGTTGTGACACCTACGGAGGACGGAGATAACAGAAACTCCTGATGCTGAAAACCACAGGCTTCCATCGTTTGTATCAGCAGCTCTCTGCAAAGAGAGAAGACCCAGCCCTTGCTTAGACATGGCATCCTTATATAACAACACACACAACACTTCATCAGCAGGAAAAACCCAACGCTACTAAAGCCATTTAGAGACAAGTCTTTCAAATCATTACCTGAGAAATTGCATTTTGTTTTTAATTTATTTTTCAATATAGCAAATATTTTTAATCTTCCTTCATATATTATACCCTGACCACAGTTCTCCCTTTCTCTTCTCCCCCAAGTCTAAGACATGTGCAAGACAAATATATGCTTTACCTTGTAGATGATACTTCAAAACCTTTAACATTTTCTAGAAGAATATACTTGGGTAATTTTTGTAATCTACAAGCCAAAACAAATAGAAATACAAATATTTCATTACAAAGAAGTAAAAAGAAAATCACAACTTGTAAGAAATGGAGGCTTAAGTAATTTTCTAGATTTTAAAAAAATGAATTTTAAATCCTATTTTATTCCTTTTTCCCAAGACATTCTATACTTGAACAAGTTCACACCTGAAGAGTTAACTTCCACTGAAGCATAGCTCATACTCTGGCTTTCACGGGCTTCTGCATGGCTCACAGGCTGCCATTCAGCCCCGATGGGAGCGTTCACCAGCACTGGCAACATCTGCATGACTAGAACGAATGAGCAGCAGCAACCAAATTTAGGTGGCTCCTGACAGCTCTGTCACTCACTGTGGAGGGAAGCATGCAATTCTGAAACATTTGCTGTCGTTTTATTAACTGTGACAGAAGAAGGGGGCATGTGGCAACTTCTAATCTCTACAGAGTGACAAGCATTACATTCTTCCATACTCATAGCTTTAAATTTAAGGTAAGTTTGCAAAAATCTATATTACCTTGGGAGAATATCTAGAATGTACAAGAAGCTATTTGTCCTTGGATCAGTCATATCCCCTTGTAGGCCAATTCTAAAAAAGCAAAGAAAACACAAAAGGAGTTTATCAAAAATTTTACATAATGATACCAAAAAGACTTAGTCAGTTAAGAGAATTCAAATAAGTTGATCTTTACCATAAGGAACAAAACAGGAAAGAAAGGACAACAAGTTGGCTGGGTAGGTGGTGATCCCAGTAGATGACACTCGTGATAACCACCATTTAAGCAGACTGGACAAGAAGGGACACTGAGATAATCTTGTCCGGTGTAAACAGACCCTTGATCTCAGGGTTTAGACAACCTAGGGTCGGCACGTGGAATCAGGCAGCACTGGGCTAGGAAACACAGTGGACAAAGTTCACAGCATGGCCAAGGTTCAAATAGAAAGGAACACTAGGATGGGGTCTGGAAAACAGGACCAGAGGGTCAGGGTTTTCACTTCGGTGCTTAGCTACGAGACATCTCTATCAATCTATCAGCGGGTCTGAGATTAAAGACTGGAGATTAAACTGGTCTTAAACCGATTCCTCAGAAATCTCCAGTTCTATATTTCCCTTTCCACCCAGAGCTCAGATATCAACTATGGAATCGCGGCTGTAGCAGCAGCTGGAGTAGTTAGCATCTACAGAGAAGATGGCAAGAGGGAGGACCCTGGGCCACTGCAGCAGTACACATCCTCGGGCTGACTTCTGCTCTGTGCACACGCCCCACGTGCTTAAAGCCACCTTCCCATGGGGTGTCCTCTGCCTTCTCCAATAAACTCCCACCCCGCTTTCCTCACAGCTCGAACGGAAACTCTGAAAGAATTCCCCTCTCTGGGCATGACACACTCCACTTTCTCCTCAGTGCTCTTGTGGTCTTGCAGGGTTCTTACAGTACCAAATGTCACTGTTATGTAACACTAATTTATGAGCCATTCCTTTCAATTATAAACTCCAAAGATCAGGAACTACAGCATCAGACACACTACATGGCATCCAGGCACAAGAACCCTCAGGGAGACAAGCTTCCTTAAGTTCAAAGATGTTACAGCACAAGATTATTCATCTAAATCAAAATATTTATCATATATAACACTTCAGCCAGCCATATTAATACAAAATATATAAATAATTAAGAAATAATGGTTCTGACCTTTGTCTAACTGTATAGTCATGGGAAAGTTAAACATTCTATGCCTCAGTTTCTCACCTACAAAATAATAGTAACATTAAGACTCTATTAATGTGGCTACTTAAAAACAGTATATCTTATTAGAAAAAATAAATTTGTTTTAAGACAATTCCTTGAAACACATTGTTAGAAATTACAAAATAAATCTGAAATTAGAAATTATAATGTGGCTATGAAAAATCTGAATTATCATATTAATTTTGAGAAATACACAATTTGTAAATATATGCTAAACTAGCTTTCAATTTTTTACATAAGTAATTTACAAATGAAATATTTCTGAGGAAAATTCAGTTTCACTGATAAGAATTGGCTCTGAATGCTCAACATTTTATAGGAATTAAGGTAATTTGAAACAAAAATAAATGTACCTTAGATATACCTATAACACAGTATTAAACATATACTACTGAACAAATTATTTTGCTCTTCTGACTGTAACTGTCAATTCCAATCTTGATGCTGGATTATAATATGAGTGCAGGAAAGGATGCATTTACAAAGTGCTTTAAAGCTGTGCACGTGCAGCTAGGGTCTTAAGCTCTTCCTGCTTCCCTTCTTTCCTTCTTCTGTCTCTCCCCTTTCTTTTCTTATTGGTGGTGAGGGATGTGTGTGTCATGATTTGAACACAGGGCCCATGCATGTTAGGCAAGTATTTGCACTGAGCTATATCCTCAACCCACACTGACTCTTCCTTAATAGAAAATACTTATCATACATACCTTGTGAATGGCTGACAGGGAGGGCTCATTACAATCATATTGAAAGATAGCTTGTTAAACTCTTCCAGTGAAATACCCTAAGGAATGAACATTTCGAAGAAAGAAAACACGCACAGAATGAAGAGAGGAAGTACTAAACAATTAGAACTAAGGAATCAGACATCGCAGGTTTGCCTAACACTGTGCTTTACACCAATTTCCCAAAGCAATCTTGTCAGGAAAACAGTGGCTTCCTCCACCACACCTGTCCCTTTAGGAGGTCTCAGATGTAACACTGCTGTTTCTGGACTTGACCAAGTAGAACTTTATTTTTTTTAAATTTATTTATTTATTAAGGATTTCTGCCTCCTCCCCGCCACCGCCTCCCATTTCCCTCCCCCTTCCCCAATCAAGTCCCCCTCCCTCATCAGAACTTTATTTTGTAAGTAACCATATTTGGCAAAGGTCTGGGGAATCTTTAAGCACCCATCTATCATTGTGCTTCTCTCTTTCACAAGTGTGATGTAATGAATAGCCAGAACAGTCAGCTTAGTACTATGTCAACTTAGCAGAGTAATAGTAATAGACAAGAGTAATTAAAATGACCCCTAATCTGTTCCATTTACACATGCATATAAAAACACACATATATGTACAACAATGAGAAATACATGTCAGTATTTCCATTACCAATTCCCATTAAGCACTCTTGGCCAGAAATACAAAAAGAATAGCCCAGTATCACAACCTCCCTAATTATTATAACAAATCTCTAACAAGTATTAAGTATTTCGATAAAGTGGGAAAGTTTATGCTCTGAATTCTATGAAGGGTGAGTGAAATCGGGAACATGTCAGCTGTAGCCACTGAATTAAAAGTTAGTGACATGTATAAGGCCAGGAAATAACATATGAATCTTGAGAAGTGCTCATAATTTTTAGTTTTATTACAAGAGATTAAAATGTTCAATAAAAAACACCAAATTTTATGAATACTCTCAGACAGAGTTGTCCTCTTTTCCAGAAGGATCTCATTAATTCCTATCAAGAGAATCCTTACTTTTGACACTGGAGCATTTCTAGGAGAAAGCCCACTTTGGGTCCACTGTGAGCATCCTTCAGATAAGTTTTGAAAAACCTGTTTATGTTTCGTTTGTAACTATGGAGTCTGTACTCGTAAGACAATGGTTTTCCTATCTTGTAGCGTAGAAGTGATAAACAGTGAAAACTCGTGGCTGGCTATTCCTTATCCTGTTCTGCCCAGTGAGAGTATTTTATGCATCAATTACCATTCAATCGTTTATCTGCTGTCAGCTTTAAACCCTTTCATCCTTTATCAGCATTTTCATGGCATTTCTCTGCTCACTTTATATGTACAGTATGCTAGCTCATTTAGCAATTTTTATAAATCAATCCACTACTATTTCTGAGTAGCATTTACCTGGCAGGCATTGTTGTATACAATGAGCAGGCCCAATGAGGTGTCTGCTCGTGACATTTACACACTAGTCATTAGTAATTTCTCACTTGCTAGCTAAGTACTTTGGTTTCATCTACAGCTTTTTGATTAAGGAATTCCACCGCTGGTTATGAACCTGTGTTATATCTCAGCCCGACCATGGATGATAACGAAGACTTTTCTGGCAGGCTGTGTGGAAAAAGTTGCCTTCCTCAAGACAGGCCTGGTACACAGCCAAGACCGTATCGCAGTCTCTGAAGGGCGCTGCTGTCACGATCTTGCTGCCATGGACAATCGTGCTCTTACACTCTAGTTACCATCCCGATCCACAGCGTTCGCCATCCTAAATGACTTCCTCTCTCCATTTGACAACGCCTGTCACAAGTCACCTGCTAGTGTCTGCTAGAGGAGGAGGAGACCAGAAGAATTTCCTCCCGCCCCTCTCTCTGTACCAAGCACTCTCCCACTTCTTGGCCTCCCACTCACCCTGTCCTCGTATCTTAAGCAGGGAGACAGCCCCCACCTTGTGCTGATCCAAGGAGACACAAGGTAAATCAGGGTTTTCAGTTAAGTTAGATTCTGGCTGATACTTTATGACCTCACCTGCATATGTTAACTGGAAAAGTCAAACCCATAGAGGCAAAGAGTAAACTGGTTGAAAAACAGTGGTGGAAGAGCACCAAACCACTGCAGTGAGTTTGGGCATCTATTGTATGGCATGGCAATGTGCTTTGCCCCGCCCAGCAGGTCACACAAAGTAAGAATGTAGGGGGAAGAATATGCCATTTGCTCAATGTAACCATTTCTTAGCATACATATGTGAGTACATATAAACTATATTCCATACAAATATATATAAAAATTCCTATTTCTTTCCTGCACTATAAAACAAAAAGATAGTCTTTTTTCCCTCACAAACACACAGATTAATGAACTGACTCCCCTTTGAGTGAGCTAGAATTGCTTCCTCCAGCCCCTTTTCTTGTTTCCAATAATTTTATAGACTGTGCATATATAATGATTTACCATATCTATTAAAACTAGCAAGGAAATATAATTAAAGTTTGAATTCCTTAAGCTTCTATTAGTATATATCTAGAGATCTCAATAGGTCAAAATACACATAGTTTCTCATCATTTCTCTTAAAGAGTAGAACAGACAAGATATTAAATTATTAAAGTAAAATATTCAATCAGTAGTATATTAAGAATTTGTTGATTTAGATTATGTTTGGTTACATCTACTTTAAAAGATTTATATTAAATTTGTTTTTGTAATAAAAGTTTTTAATAAGATAACTGGTACTGCCATTTGCTATCTCACAGAAATTATGAAACCTAAATTTACCTAAGTCTGTACATTCAATTCGGAATTACATATTTTGGGTATTCTTATTCTGAACGTGTTTACACTGCTACTTTCATGATGAGAAGGCTAAACTGATTCTGGTTGGCCATGAAGCTTATGATGGGCACCTTATTAGTTATTATCATACCTCGCACTGTAGTCAGGGCTAAGAACCGATATCTAAACAGATGGTGGGCCTTGGGTGAGGACCTGCTACTCCTGCCCTGCTAAAGTGACAAATAAAAGACTATGGTGTGCTCAGCCTTAAGGGAGACCTTTGCCCCCCCTTACACGTGTGTGCATGTGTGCACTCCCCAGGGTTGGAGATCATCTTAGAAGAGGAGATAGAAAGGTTGAAAGATCCTGGCAGTGAACAACTACAATGAAATTCTATAAGAGTTTAACTTCTAACTTTACCTTCATTTGAACAAAGCCAAAACAACCTCAGAAGCCCTAAAAAGCTGTGTTAAATGTAAGTGCTATTGAGTTTGCACATAGTAGACTTCTGTTAGAGCAGGCTACCATTGCAGGGAAGAGACTGAAAAACTAAAGTAGGATCTCACAATTGCCACAGCTTTCTGCTAAGTAATTATTTCTAGACAGCAGTGAAGGGAGGCAACTCCCAAACAGAACCAAGTAAGCTAAACAGTGGAGGAGAGACAGGAAAGAGGTCAGGGTGACTAACTGTGTCACAGGATGAAGGAAGCACACATCATCTGCACAGCTGTCCCACTGAACCTTTGGGATCAGTCTGTGCACACAGCAGTCATGACACCGTAAGATGGAGCAAAGAACATCTACCAGGGAAAGAACAGTTACTAAGAAGACATAACTTCCAGGTTTTACATAAGATCAAAAGTCACTTATACCAAGTAGAGAGCCTGTGTATGTATGGCAAAAATCCCACAGGACTTACATTGCCTGAATTCAGTATGTATTAAAAACTACCACTATCAAAGCCTTGTGTTATTGAAGTAAGAGTTTATATATTCATCCTACTGAGAAAAGGGCCCAAAGATGCACCCATAAATAAGTGATCTGTTCCTTATAACATGTCATGGGAACTGACTAAAAGACTACCCTTCAGCAAATGATCGACTTTACATTCCCTTACGGTGAAAAAAAAGAATAGCCCATTCTGCATACTGCATGCAAAAAGTAAGTGTGAATGGATCATAGATCCAAATGTAAAACCCAAACCTACAAATCTAAGGAAAAAAAAAAACAGAAAAATTTGGAGAATAAAAAGGTTTCACCAAATACACTAAAAAAAGTTCTGTGCAGGAAAAAAAAATTCCTATAACTATAATTTCTGCTCTTTGATGGAAATAGCTAAAGAAATAAAAAGGCAGGCTATAGAAGTAGAGAAAATATTTGTTATATCCATTCTGAACAAATAAGTTTAATCCAGAAAACAAACTGCACACTTCGCATGGATGCCATTACTGTGCATAATTGACAGCTTCATGAGAATTTTGCATGTAAAATTTCTACAATAAGGAGTTAAGGCCTTATTTTCACAGTAAGAAATATTGGGCTCTGTTGGGTTTCCTTTTGCTGCCCTGTGGATAAACAGCTCAGAATGGAATTACTGGACTGTGTGACAATTATCTGCAAAGTTATAAGATAACAAAAGTTTCCCAAAGTGCTTTAATAAATCTTACATTAGATCCATCAGTGTTTCAGTGAGAACACTCACACATCAGCAGACACTTGCTGTTGCTAGTCTTCCACAGGAAGAGTATGGGTAAAGGAACTTACTCGCCCCCGAGCCTGACGTTCAATCCTCAGAAACCACATAGTGAAAATAGAGAATCAATACCTGCAAGTTGTCCCTTGACCTACACACACTCACTCACACACACACACACACACGCACACACACACGCATGCACGCACACACGCACACACACACGCACACACACACGCACACACACGCACACACACGCACGCACGCACACACACACACGCACACGCACACACGCACACGCACACACACACGCACACACACACACGCACACACACACGCACACACACACGCACACACACACACGCGCACACACACACACGCACACACACGCACACACACACACGCACACACACACACGCACACACACACACGCACACACACACACGCACACACACGCACACACACACACGCACACATACACACGCATGCATGTGCCATTGTATGCACAATGTCTCTCTTTTACAAACACACCAACAAATAATAGGAAAAAAAATGAGGTGTTCTTATTTATTTTTATTGAAAAACATTTTTTCATACAGCTTATTCTGATTATGATTTCCCTTCCTTATCTCCTCCCAGATCCTCCCCACCTCCCTACCCATTCAATTCCATACCTTCTTTCTCTTTAGAAAACAAGCAGGCCAATAATAAAGTTTTTTTTTTTTAAAAAGAAAAAACAGAGTAAAATAGAACAAACATGCAGAGAAAAAAGAAAAGAGAGAAAAAGCATAAGAAATACACACAAACCCATATATACAAAAAAATGGGACCCATAAGAGATAAGCAAAAGACAAGCACAATTTAAAAAAAAAAAAGCCTAACCAAAGCATTATAAGACAAAATCTCCAAAAATACTATTGAGTTCATTTTGTTTTGGTCATCTAGTGCTCATATTCATTTCAAAACAGAGCCAACGATTGGTGAAGTATATTAACTCTGACAAGGTTGCTAATGAGCATTCAGAAAGTAATAGTCAAGGAACCCTTCCTTATTGTTACCACGTGCTGTATTACATAGCTAGAAACTGGATATGACCATTACAGTTTGCTATCTCCACTATCGAAGCTAATCATGTTCATGTCAATCTTTTCTTTCAGAGAGCAAATAGTGACCTCACTCTTTGAGTGTTTTAAATAATTTACTCTTTCTTTTGACAGAATTTAAAACATTCATTCTTCTCCTAAAATTTTATTTGCACAACTTATTTTCCAATTAAGCCACCAGAAACCAGCATTGAGGAATTGTTAGTAATATGCATTTTCACTGCTATTATATTATTAAAATAATAATATATACTCACTTCGATAGTCTTTGCCAGTAATTGTGTGTGAGGAAAATTATGCTTGTATACTTCATTAGCAACAGTATTCACATCAATAGCAGCCACCACGTGCGCAGGGATACAGCTTTCTGGAATGATAAAAGGAATATCTTCAATATCAGCCCATCATAAAGAATCCAGCAGTGCGCCGACCTTCTCCCCCAGCCTGATCTCAGCCCACAGCAAAGAACCGGGCAAGAGGAACAGGCAGGAAGAACCTGGCAAGAGGAACAGGCAGGAAGTGGAGTCTTTCAGCACGACGTTCAGTTTTTCTCTCTGGCAGCATGTTGAGTGCTGAGAGTAAGACTTCAACTTTCTTTTGCTTTCTTTTCCTTTTCTTTTGGAGCCTGTCCTGGAATTTGCTCTGTAGAGCAGGCTGGCCTCAAACTCATAGAGATCCACCTGCCTCTGCCTCCCAAGTGCTCAGATTAAAGGCGTGCAAACACCACCGTCTAGCTTAACTTCAACTTTCTTAGTTGTCTAAGGAGATAGCTTTCTTTTCTCATTAAGCCACATGTTTATGCCAAACACAGTTTTCTAAGTTAAATAAAAAACAGGAACACATAATACACTCTGCAAGTCCCATTATTCAGAACTTTATATAAACAAATGACCATGTGTTCTCACTTTCCTGTATTAAGAAAAAGCTGATTCACAATACCACTAAAAATGCCTTTAATATAAATTTATTTTGTTATAACAGCTTCACTGAGATATAACTTACACACAACAGAATCACCATGCTTAGAGTTTCATTTTTAAATGAGATCAATTCATTAGTGTCCAGTTGAAAAAAGTTCAAAGCCTAAAAACACACATTTTTAACAAGAGCTTAAGAGACTGGAGAGGAAGAGAGGCTCAGATTAAGGCACACCTTGCTGCTAAGGAAACACATTCTCAAAACAGCTTTAAATTCAAAGAATCTGAACATATTTTTGGTGGTAATTAAAAGTTTGAACTCTGTAAGTGTGGCTGTTGTTATAGACCATATCCAAAATCAGGAGAAAACATGGGGAATTTTAAATATAAAAAGCATCCGAAACTTGAGAAAGTCATTGGTTAGCATAACAAGATTACCAGTAGATCCAAACAGCTCTCTTTATTAACCATTTGTTGATTACCAGGCAGCTTTACTTGGTGCAGACATTTCCAGGGTCTAGGGAGTTAGAACTCACAAAGCAAGCAGCTGCACAGATCACAGGACAAAAGGCAGAGAAAGACCCCCATGCTCAGAAGGTCACTGCAGCCTTTCACTGAGTCCTAGAAAAGAGAGACTCAGGAGAAAACAGGGACTTAGATGTCTCCACGTGAATATTCTATCGGGTAGGCTCAAATCACTCAGGTGTTCCCAGGTACTTCCTGGCTGTGAAAAAGGACAGTTCTCCGTGCCTTACACATGGGCACTAGACTACTTAATACCACAGGTAGCTGCCTCTAGCTGACTTTAAATTTAATAACTAGTTTCTTGATTTAGGATATATTTGAGGTTATAAATCATATCTTTGTTTAAAAGCATGAAAGACTTCAAAACCTAAAACAAAAAGGTTTCTAAGCCAAAAGGTATGCAGATTAATTTTAAAAATCATGAAACTTACTAATGTAAGTCACTAATCACTATGAGAACTCAGAATTCAACTTTGCTGAATGAGATAAATTGCAATCTCCATGGTGCAGCCTGCTCGTAGTCCCCACAGAAGCAGGCAGGATTGCCTGGAGGTGGCTAGCATGACTTTCATCTTTTTTAGGTCGACTGAAAATCTAATCATGTGCTGAATCCATACCATAGTCAATAAGTAATTTTATGCTCTTGTATTATATGTCCGGAGGACATAAAACCTGACAAAAAGCTACTGCCAAGTGAGTGTTTCATGTGGAGATCCAAAGCCTGATGAACTGAAAAGTAATTCTCAGAAGAGAACGGACTATGAAAGTCAATGAGCAAATGCAGTGTTCTCATGGACGGAGCACAGTGTTTAAACTGTTATAAAACTAGAGCCTCCTGAAGATAGAAAGACACAAACACACATAAGAAGGGTATCTGAAACCCGAGCATGTTTCAGATTTTGGAATATTTGCATATACATAGCAAGACAGCATGAGGGTAGGACCCAATTATAAACATAAAACTCATTTGCTTCCTATAAACCTTGTACACATAGCTTGGAGGTCATTTTAATTTAAAAAAATCATTATTTATTTGTTTATTATGTTGTATAAACCTTTACTCAGTGAGCCACTACTGAACCATCTCTGGCCCCAATTGTATATAAAATGTTTGGTTTCTGGGCATTTCTTTTACTCCGATCAATCATATGAGATTGAGTAGAATTTTCCACTTGTGGCATCAAGATGATTATTAAGAAGTCTTTGATTCTGGAGCATTTCATAGTTTACTGTTTTTATTAGGATGCTCATCCTGTACTAACACATTTCTGATGCTAACTTCAACTTGATTTTTTAAAATATTGTTTAGGTTATCTGTAGGTATTTAAAACAAATGTTTAGGTATGCTTCTAAGGAGAAATTAAACTCATATATAACAATGAAAAAAGCAAGTTGATCTTTTTATGGCAACATCTAAAACTGGACTCCAAAGAAAGCCATCTCAATATTCTCTAATAAAATAGTTTAAATACACAGGAGAGAAGTTTTGAAAATGTCGAGGTGGAAAGAATGCTCTAGAACTGTGCCCCTGTGAGCTCTCTCACTTGGGATCCAAGAATTATTCTTAAAGGAGCAAGAACTGGGACAGGAACCCAGCAGGGTTTTGGAAGGAGCGGGGGATGTGCTTTCTGGTCTTTGCTCCAATGCTGTGCATGGGTTTAATCCATGACATTTCAGTCACTATTCTGGATTTCATGTTTATGAATAGGAAGCACAGTTTTTTAAGAAGGTGAGACATTCTGGTTAGAGAAATACAACGCACACTGTTGTCAACGTTGTAAGGCGAGATCTACATGGAAATGACAAGGGCATCATGTTTCCATTTCTGAGGACTGAAGTTTACTTTGAATAGCAATAGTTTTCCTTCTTTTTCTGGAAAAGCTGTAAGGAAGAACTTAGCTGGTCGTAAAAGGTGTAAGTTCCATTCTCTCTCTGGCCTAACAGATACACTGTTCACACATAGTTACTACGTGGGAGAAATATCAAGTGTAGAATTGAGCAGTTCATGATGAAATAAATAGTTCTTAGGAACTTTTGTCTTCTTTTTCATCTACTTTCTGATCTGGCCCTCATAAAAGTTGGGTAAATATGTAACTGGCCTCAGACTCACACCTGAGACATTTGATCAGGTAGCATGTTAACACTGACCTCTAGCTGTGAGACTGTGATCCGATGAGGGTATGGAAGGTCTATTCTTTCATTCAGAGTGACAGCTCAATGGAATAAAACATGAGGTAGAAGTGGACCTGTAAAGGCTTTTAATTTAAAATATTTGCTAACTGGGGCAATTGGGACAGGTAAAGGCATCTCTGCCAGCTGAGTTTGACAACACGGACCAGGGACCACACCAGGGAGAGGATGGATGCCACAAACACATGGCACATGTATCCCCAAATATACAAATAAATAAGTAAATACAAACAAATATGAAAAAATAAATAAATGAAATCATTTTCAAATGTGCTTATTGCTATTAGCAAATATATTTCCTGGATTTCTTTAAAAGCTGTTTGCATGTTTAGACACTTCTAAGAAATTATTTCAAGGCATAAAATGAAGACTAAGTTCCCCCACTTGGTACAGCAGAAGGCCCTGAAGGAATATGCTAAGACATGTGGGCTGAGATCTGATTACACCCTTGACACTGTATCTCAGAACTGAAATATTATTTTCCAACAAAATATAGAAAGACAGAAGATCTGAAGAAGCAGCATGGGAGAGAGAGATGGCAAGTTACTGTATAAAAAGAAACACGTGAGGGGGCTTACAGGCAAAAAAAGCAAAGATGTCACATCAGAAAAGAGAACACAGTTCAAAAAGCAGGGAACAAATTTTGAAGGAAACTTGAGAAAGGAAATGAGGCACAAAAATTCTTTTCCAGGAAGTGTTTGGGGAAGCCCAATTAAAGTTGTGCTCCTGTGAGGAGGCAGCCACTAGAGCCCCTTCCTGTCTCCTCATGCCCGCCCTGGAGCTCTCCTCAGAAGATCAGAAAGGTCAGGCAAGAGTCACTTTTGTCAGGGCCACAGAGTGCGACAAAGCACCGACACTACCCTGAGGCCTCAGAATTATCACCCGTAGGGTTAAGGAGTCTTGACTTCCCAGGCAGGCGCTGCCCCTACAAATTTTGTTTCTAAATATAGGTAGCTAGGATGAAGAGTTACTGTAAAACTCTAAAGCAGCTCCTCCATCCAAAGGGCCTCTATGGTGAGCGACAATACGGACATTCCACATTTGCACGGTCTGATAGGATACACACATGGGTAGCTAGGAAGCATTTAGCCCGAGACCAACACTAAGGAACTAAATTTCTCTCGAACTCCATCTTAATTTAAATGCAAACAGCTGTGTTTGGCTGGTGGCATCCATACTGAGTTTATAATTACCAGGCTCAGGAGAAGTCCTGGCAAAGAGTCAGCACTCCACAGTGGGGAAACAGTGAAGAGAAATCCATGTTGAAATTCTCACAAGCTACAGTATTGGGAAATGTGCTCATCCTCTCTAAACTTCAATTTCCTCATTAATGAAATGGATATATATAACAGCTCCCATAAAGAGCTCCTATTAAAAATAAATGAAATAGAGTCAATAAAATCTCCAGCAACAGGAGATATCCAGTAAGTAATAAAAACCCCACTGGCCACTTAGCACTCATCTGAAAAGTTACAGACCACATAGTGTTGATGACAGTTTAATTTTTATCATTATTAAACCTAGGAAATTAGGCCAACGAGAAAATTTAAGTTGTAACTATTCAGAGAGAAATATCATAAGTATTTCAAAGAGAGTGTTAGAACAGCATAAGCAGAAAGCTTTTACAATAGTAACTGGAAGGCTTTAACCTCCACTACACATACTCAGTAACTGTAGATATTCAAAAGCTGATGTCAGAACGGCACTGAGAAAAGCAAAACTTTTCTTGGCCTTGCTATTAACCCATGGCAGGAGACCACAGGGAGGATTATAATCCTTTTCCCCCAGAATACGACATGCTTTGTCTCATTTTCAGGAAGATAGTCCAAACAAAAAACTTCTAATGAAACTTTCTGTGCCCAATACTCAATGAGTGTTCAGGAAAAGAGGGTGGAGCTTCAGGTTATCTTTCATGACCTGCCATTCTGGACCCAGCCCTCAGTGCCAAATTCACCGTGAGAAGCAGAAAATTGGTGCAAGAGGAAAATTCCTGCCCTGTTGTTGTCTATTTGCTTTCCTAACAACTATACTGTAAACTGCATGGCCAGGGCTGGGGAGCTCATGAGATGGTTCACTGGGTGTGAGTGCTTGCTCCGACACCATGAGGACTTGAATTCGAATCCCCAGCTCTCAAAAAAATCCAGGATGGCTATGCATGCACCCAATCCACATGGAGTAAAACTGAGATGTATAAATAAAGAAATCAATTCCTAATGACATGATTTGGGTCACTACTTCAAGTTCTACTTCAAATTTAGAGGCAGCCTTTAAATGAGTATGTTTAAAACTTTTATGCCAACTAGTTTGGGGTGAGTTTTGTCATTTGCAGAAAGCATTTCTACTAGCCACTCAAGTGAATGCACACGGACACATCTTTGCTCCTACGAGGAAATGCATTTTAAATGTCAGCTTAAAAAGCAGGGCACTATCAACATAACAACCTGATTAGTCAGCTGGCTACATACCTGCAAACAAAAAGACATTGTTTAATCAACATTTCCCAGGTGTCCTAAACTGAGTTAAGGAGGAAGGATTCTTCAAGTACGGGAGGAGGAACTTCAGGAACTTTATTCAGTGCAACTCAATACCCTATTTCTCTATATAGATACTAAATACAATAAATACAGAGAAAGCGATTTGGAAATGGTATCTCTGCTATTTTTAAAGGAACATGTAATATTTTCAGTTCTACAGTCCACACATTTTTCTGGTTTTAGGCCTAGTTATCTGGAAACTTGTACTAAAGAAAACTGTGAGCAAGTATGAAAAGATATACATGTAAACTGCATGCATGTATGAGAACACAACCCACATCTACTGATACAAAGTAAAAGCGCCGAAAATAATTACAGAATATCCTGTTGAGTCAGGACCTGAGTGTTGAAGTCCATGTGGCCGTTTGTTCAGATCACAACAGGGAAAACAGCAGATGTTATCAGTGGTTATCTTTGTGATGAAATTTGCAGGAGATAGGATCTTTGCTTCTTTGCACTATTCAATTTTTTAAGACAGCGAGGATGAACTACTTCTTGGTTTGTTTGTCTTATTAAGTCTAAATTGATTTTAGAGCCTTGCTCTCACCATGGAGCCCACGCGATCCTTAAACTATTGATTCCCCCTGACTCATACTCTGAGAGTTGGGATAAGAAGCATGCCCCACCATGACCCCAGAAAATGTACTAGTTTTACAATCAGTACAAAGTAAACAAACAAATCAACTTTTCTGATATTGATATCAGAATAAAAGAACTCAATGGTCTTTTTGTTATGAGCCTAAGAAATAAAAGGAAAATATCAAAGATAAACTACAAAAGATACTCCTCAAAACACATCTTTTCAGGCTGTGAACACACATATAAACAACAGTAACTCAATGCATGACTTGATTCCACTGACTCAATGAAAAGAATAAATAAAAGTTAAAGTTCTTTACAGCTCTGTATAGACAGGAATCAGTTAAAGGTCACATCCAGAATTCAAAGGAAATAAGCTATGTAACTAGAGAACCAGCATCACAAATGCATGTGATCCAGCTGATTACAGCCTTCAACAACGAAAATTTTTGAATGCGTCTTCTGTAAGTTTGCTTTGAGGGAACAGAGCCATTTGGTCAATGTTCCACTACTGTAAGATATTTGCAATGCTCTTTGCTGATGTCTTCTCAATAATCGATAACGTCACAATGTTTGACACATTCTGGTAGAAGTCAATAAAAACTATAGGAAAGGACAAAACAGTATTCCACCTCTAGTTAACTATCAAAACTGACATAAAATATAATTATAGGGTCTGGAGAGATGACTCAGTGACTAAGAGCACTTACTACTCTTCCAGAGGACCTCAGTTCAGTTCCTAGCACCTACGTTTTGTGCTCACAACCATCTGTAACTCCAGCACCAGGAAATCTAACAACCTCCAATGGCCTCTTTCAGCAGCCACACACAGCCACACACATACTGTGTATATACTTTGTGTGTGTGTGTAACATATTTAAATATATAAACAACTATTGTATCACTCATAAATAGCTCCCAAAACTAGCCTCTGAAAAGTCTCTTTCAGTTTGTTATTCTGAGTTCTATTTGCTTAATAGTTAATTCTTTTTGGAAGCATTCAACTTTCAATAGTAACACAGAAGGAACACAAAAGGAACACAGAAAGCCCATGGAGCCCACTGAGTCTAGACAAGAGGGCAGCTGGGTAGGCAAAAAACAGCTCATAGTCCTGATAAGAAACAACTGTGATTCTAATCGTCATTGTTGGATGAATTATTCCAAAATTCATAAGCACATTCTAAGAAAAAGAATCAAGGTTTGCACTAAAGGATCTATTTGAAGCAATTGTGTTTGGGGGAAAAATAGGAGGAATCTACAAGTTCAAAATTAAATAGTTATGTATGGCTTATAATAAAGTACTAAGTGGCTTTTAAAATTATTTTAATTAAAAAGTTTCAAGATGGCCTGGAGAGATGGCTCAGATGTTTTAAAGTCTAGGCTCACAACCAAAAAATTTCAAGACATGGGGAAAATGCAAACCCTGCAAAGTTAATAAAGCAGTTAGAACAAGTTTCTCTAATTTGCTTAATTTTAAAGTGATAAATGAATGTAAAGACCAGAAAAAAGCAGTGAAACATGCAATATTTCTAACCTAGTAGAGATTTAAAAATCAATATTTGTTGAAAAACATGTACAAACTCAATCCACTGGAAACTGAATGCTTCTTAGCCTACTGTTACTTGTGGTACTAAAAAGGGGAGCAGAGAAGTTTCTGTTTTATATTTGTGTTAGCAGAACAGACATACACACATCCAACGTTTTTTCACTGCGTAAGTGTCTAGCATACAGTACATGGCAATGGAGTTCACAAAGTAAGAGTTTTTGAGTCAATGTCACAAAAAAAATGGACAAAGAAGTTAATTAAACAGTCCCAAAACGAGAGTGGCAGCAATCTGATTTGTCAGGCACCTTACTCTATCTTTAATTTTCGAGGTCTCTTTCTGGAAGTCCTATTTCACACATTTAAAACCAAGCAACAGGTTCAAAACTGCAAAGCCAAAGTCACACTTTTGAAAAAATTTGATCCCCGTTCCCTGGCATCTGTGTAGGCCTGCAGAAGGCACGTTTCTTGTCACGGACTTAACCATGCTCCCTCCCCTTTTCGCTTCCCCTACACACTAATTCTAGTAAATTTCTATCTTGAATTGTAGTTATCGCCTTGCTCCAACCCACCCCCTCCTGTTTTCGTGCCTTCCTCCAGGCTCAGAGACAGCCAGCCTACAATTTGGGCTTTGGCACTGAGCAAAGGGGTCCCCTCTCTCCTTAACTTTGTCTGAACCAAATTAAGTTCATTTGACTTCCCAGACCCAAGGATCCCGCCTCACAGACAGTACCCTGGGGCGTCCAGCCTGCTTAGGCTACAAAGCTTGGGGCCAGAATAGGGGAGTCCCAACCTTGAGGGGCCGGCCTGGCGGCGGTGAAGTGGTTTCCAGGGCAACCGAGGTCAGCAGCCACCAGGTCCCGCCCCGCCCTCCGCCCCTCGGAGCCTCGTGAGCCGGAACCTGCGGCCCGGAGTGAATCAATGAGAAGTTTTCTGTCCGCTCTCACCTCGCAGCGCGTGGTGCATGCCACCAATGCCACTATACAGCTCCAAGACACGCAGAGGCTCCATGCCTCGCCACCGCGACCGCGGCCTGGAAACTAGGCCTACCGGTCCTTCGTTTCTCTTACCCCCCCTTCCGCTCCGCCCCCTTCGCTTCTGGTTCCGCGGCTTTTCAGTTCCCCAACCTCCTGTTGCTAGCTCAGGCTGGAGACTAAGACAGCAGCTTGGAGCCTGGGGCCTGTGCAGGGGTGCAGAAGGGGATGAAGGGCAGACAACTATTAATATGGCCTCCCAAGTGAGAGACAGCCTCTTCGCCTCCTGAGTTGTGCTTTATCTTCCTTGTTTGTTGTTTTCTGTGACCTTGAGTGAGAAAGAAACCCCTCAGTAGAGAACTGAAAACGCCCTCGACTTTGAAGTGAATTACTGATTAGAGTCGTTTTTTAACGGCAGGCTCCTTTTGCTCTTTTCAACTCTGAACTGATCAGGTATTTCTTTGAGGACTCTTGAGCGCACACCCGCATGTTCCCTGGTGTGCCTATTCTACAGTATGGAGTTAAATCCTGGTTACTTTGGCTAGGGTTGTGATTCTCACTTCGGAGTTAAATCTTACCAGGTTCTCCCGCAAAGAAAGGTCCAAAATTACAAGTATTTAGAGCAGAGCCCTGGGGAAGCATTGATAATAGAGAGGATGTTTTCTATAAATGATAATAGGATTAATTTTATTTTACCTTGGTAAAAACCCCAACATAGGCTTTTTTTTTCTTTTATTGAAAATTGGTCTCTTATCCCCCCTTGCAGAATATATCCCGATTACAGTTTCCCATCCCTCTACTTCTCCTAGCTTCTTGATACCTCCATCCCATCCAGATCCACCCCCTTCTTGTCTCTCATTAGAAAACAAACAGGCTTCTAGGGAATGAAATAAGATAAAAACAAAAACTAACACATTGTTATTTAGCAAAGCAAAAAGAAAGAAAGGTGCCTGAGAGAAGGCACAAGAGACAGACCTACTCATTTGCATACTCGTAAAAACACTAACCTGGGAACCATCGTGTATATGCAAAGGACCTGCTGAAGGTAAAGAGAAGAAAAAAATACATAAATAAAATAAAAAGTATTAAGACGAAATTTTAAAAAAAGGAAGAACCTGAAACAGCATTATGAGACAAGGAAACTAAAAAGATGCCACTGAGTTCATTTTTTGTTGGTCAGTTACTGTTGGGCGTGCAGCCTACCCTTAAGAGTGGGTTGTTTCCCCAGTGAGACTCCCTTGGGGGAAACTACATTTTCATTTGCAAGTGGTTATGAGTTGGAAGTTAGTTCTGGGTTAGGGATGGAAGTTTGTATCTACTTCTCTAGAACCCTACCTGGAACAAACCTGTGCAGATCTTGTGTGTGCTACCTCAGTCTCTATGAGTTCAATGTGTGTCAATCATGTTGATTCAGAAGGCCTGTTTTCCTGGTGTCCTCCATCTCCTCTGGCTCTTATATTGTTTTCATCTCCTCTTCTATGAAGCTGCCTGATCCCTTGGGTGAAGAATTTGATAGAGAAATCTCATTTACAGCTAAGTGTTCCAGGGTCCCTTAGTCTGATTGATGTCTGGCTGTGGGTCTCTATTAATTCCTTTCTGCTACAGGAGAAAGCTTCTCTGATGATAGCTGAGCAAGGCTCTGGTCTATGAGTATAGCAGAAAGTCAGTAGGAGTCATTTTGACCCAAGTGCTCCCAAACAACCCAGGCTGTTGCCAAAACTATAAGTTGCTTTCCACAAACTGACAGTGAGGTCCCATTACTGAAGACAACACCTGAACAACTCATTGAACATGGAGAAGTTGAGCTGGTGCTCACATAGAGTCTCCACCTCTGTGTGCTAACTTCTTAGGCAAAGGAAGGTACGCTGCATGCAACCAACATAGAAGCACAAACACCAACCCAGCCCTAAACCTTTGATCTACAATGTTGTCCTCCCTGCAAGTTATGTTACTGCGATGATGGCACAAATTTTGTCAGCATAACCAGTCAATATCTGACTTGACTGTAGACCCACTCCACAAGATGTAACCCATAGCCAACACTGCTAGATGACCAGCAACCTGAGACTAAACAGCTCAGGGACCTAGGGGGAAAATCCAAATACTACTGTTCTAAAAAGGAATCAATTAATTTCTCATAATGCCCCACATATGCTATTAGCATCACATAGCCACTGCTGTTTAGAGGCCTCTAAGAGTTAGGGCTATTCCTCAATATATAGTCAGTCCCAGGCTGAGTTGAGGAGACTCCACTGTGAACAGAGACTAAGCATCCATTTAGAGAAAAGGACATATTCTTATCATGCATGTCTCTTTATTTCTTCTCAGAGTCACCACAGTTAACTTTAGGTCTTATCAGGAGGAATTTGAGAATATGATTTGTAATAAATGTATCTGACTCATTAGAAACTTTGCATGCTGACTCATGTCATGTTGTTACTAAATGTATACTAGTATATCTGAATTTTAGAACTGGTTGATACATCTTGTTGTGTTCTATAAAATTAAGTTTTTAATTAATCAATATACATTGTCCTTTATGTGTGCTGCATTTACTGGTCACTTATTTACATAAAAAAGGGGCATCATGTGGTAGAAAGATAACTAGGATTTAGCCTTGGCATTGCCAGTAACTGGCTGTGTGACTTTGAGATAGCCTGATTTCCTCTTCTGAAAGATGGACAGGAAGAGGGAACAGATGGTTACCAAGAGCTTTGCAGTTCTAGTACACCATGGGTGAATTAGTATCTGAAAAAGTAGGCTCTGATTTAGCCCCGTGTTCAAATTGAGATGTCTAGACAGAAGGCTTTTTAAATGTCTTAAGAAAATAAAGAATTTAACCAATTCAACTTATAGAAACTATATGTACTCTAACATAATTGACGAAAAGCTTTTCTAAGGTCAACTATATAATATTAGTATCACCAATAAATATCCATACATAAGATATAAAGGATAATATATAGTCTCATATATTTATATACATTCAACAACCAAACTAATATTAAATTAATCAAGAATCTGTTCAGCTGGAAACCTAAGTAAATACGACCAAAGATCTTGCTCTGTAGAGAAGGACAGTATAGACAAATATGACAGAGTTAATGAAAATAACAGCTTCCAGACTTCACACTGACTGGTGACATAATGATAAGGACATTTACGCATCTTCACAATGTGGCCTTAGCTTTTTCTTCTTTCTTGGCACTCCCCAAACCTCCCTTCTCTTCTCTGCTTACATTGTCTGCTGTGTTCTTTGCCTTGCCTAGAAATCCCATGGAAACTTCCTAAGAGATTCTTAGGATAGAAAGTCCAGTTCGTTTCTATTGCAGGGGCTCCTTAACTGCTGAAACGTAGCTCTCCTTGTTTCTAAAACCAAACCCTTTCCATTTTCTCTGGCCCAGTTTTCATATCACATGAACTATGTCTTTAGCATCATAGTTCTTCTCTAAAGTTAACCACATGTGATAGTTACTTCGAAAATGTAAATTAGGGCTAGAGAGATAGTTGGGGGGCGGTAAGGGCTTTTGTCACCAAGCTTGACAATCTGAGTTCAATACCCAATGCCAGCATGGCAGAAGGAAGAACAGACCCCTGCAGGTCATCCTCTGACCTGTAGTCATGTACTGTCACACACATGCGCCAGTGCATGGGCACACAGGCACATTCATACCTGTCAGGAAAGAACAAAGACTTCAGAATAATAATTTCCAGTGCTCTCCATGGAAGCCTTCGTAGATGGCAGGCCCTCTAGAGTCCAGCTGATGTGCAGATTGTGTTCTTTGGGAGGTAATAGGGAGGCTTGCATAGTGGCAGCACAATGGGGAGTCACTGAATAAAAGCGTAAGATTAGTAGATAGAAGAAAAAATTAAAAATAGAAAAAATACCAAAACTTGGAATTTTTAGTGAATTGTTGCTTGCAGTGGAAAATTTATTTCTAAATCAATGTACATGAGCACCAAGAAAATAAAGGTATATATGTAAAATACATCACAAATTGAGAGTTTGAGGTCAGCCTGGTCTAAAAGAGCTAGTTCCAGAACAGGCTCCAAAGCTACAGAGAAACTCTGTCTTGGGGGGAAAAAACCCACAAATAAATAGACACAATATAATACCAAGGAGTATATTAAAATAATAATAGCACATTCTCAATCAGTAAGGGGGTTTGTTGCACATCTTGGAATCCTTCTTTCTCTCCTGCCCATCACTATTATCTATTAAAACTCACCAAAGTCTGCCAAATGTTTAACATAGATTTGTCAATCATCTTTGACCTTTGGTTGTTCAAGTGACTCTTTATTTGCAACTGAAAGGTGACTTGGATTCCTATACAGACTCACATCCCAAGAGCCATGCCCTGCCCATGCCAGCTTCAGGAAAGAGCAAGTAACATTCTGGTCTACACAGAAAAGGAATGGTTCCTGTCAGTGTCAGAGGAAATGAAAAAGTCATCATTTAGAATAAATTAACAACAAATGTCTGATGGAGGAAGGTCATTGGCTAATAAAGGAACTGCCCTGGCCCATTTTATTGGTTAGAGGATAGGTGGGAGGAGTAAACAGAACAGAACGCTGGGAGGAAGAGGAAGTGAGCTCAGAGACTCCACAGCTCTCTCTCGGGAGCAGACGCCTGAGAGAGACGCCATGCCCCGCTCCCGAGATGAAGCTCCGACCCAGAATGAACTAGGCTAGAATCTCCCCGGTAAGCGCACCTTGGGGTGCTACACACAGATGATTAGAAATGGGCTAAATTAATATGTGAGAATTAGCCTAGAAGAGAATGGGCCAAGCAGTGTTTAAATGAATACAGTTTGTGTGTTGTTATTTCGGGGCATAAGCTAGCCGAGCGGGCGGCTGGGGTGCTGGGGAAGCGGCCCCGCCGCTCATATTACTTCAAATGTCCTCAGGAGAGGAAATTACATTCAGAAGAAAGGTTTGGAAGTTACCTTTAGAGTATGCCTCTGTACTGACTTTGAAGAAATGATTCTATAATGGACTGTGTTGTGGATATGAGTGCAATCTCAAGAGCCAGAATATAGATGAGAAAGACAATCCCGCATTTCCTTTCAGTGTGGTTTGAGGAAATCCATTTAACCACTCCGAGACTAAGTGAACATTAATAGATGTAGCAATAATGGAACACATGGTTTTAAAGATTAAATGAGGATTAAAAATATTTAGCCTAACATTATTGTGTGAAGATAAAAATGGCCCCAAGTGTTCTGTGTAGAAAGCTTGCTTCCTGTTGGTGTTGGTTCTATTGAGAAGCAACGGGAACAAGAGAATACTGACTTTGTCAATGGGCTGTTCATAGATAAATGGACCACTAGGTTGTGAAGACTAAGTGGGAGGAAATGGGTCTTTGACATGCACATCTTGTTCCTGGCCCCTTCCTATTATCTTTCCTCTGCTTCCTGGACACCATAAAGTGAACAGTTGCTTCATGTTCCCCACTTCCATGATGTTCTCCCACACCTTAGGGTCAAAACAATGGCTCCAGCCATCCTTTTCCTGAAACTGTGAAACTAAATGACATTTCATAGTCAAACCATTAATTAATAGTTGGATACTGACTGCCAAATGAACAATTAAATATCAACTAGACAAAGTCTAGAGTCGCTTGAGGAGTCTCAGCTGAGGGATTGCACAGAGAAGATTGGCCTGTGGGCTGGTCCGTGAAGATTGTTTGGATTATTAATTGGTGTAGGAAGACCCAGCCCACTGTGGACAGCTCCATTCCCTGGGCAAGTGACCCTCCACTGTATAAAAATGCCAGAGAAGCATGGGCCTGAGAAAAAGCCACCAAGAAGTCTTCCCCCATAGTTTCCACTTCCAGCTTCTGCTCAAGTTTCTCCCCTGATTTCTTCGATGGTTGACTGTGACCCAGAACTGTAAGCACATTGTATCCTCTCCTCCCCTCAGTCACATCTAGTCAGTATTTTCACAAAACAGAAAGGAAACTAAACATTATT
Organism: Microtus oregoni; assembly: GCF_018167655.1. Classification (NCBI taxonomy): domain Eukaryota; kingdom Metazoa; phylum Chordata; class Mammalia; order Rodentia; family Cricetidae; genus Microtus; species Microtus oregoni. Next base: position 23,258,384 of record NW_024543094.1, read on the forward strand.
TTAAAATAGGGATCTCAAAAACTACGGGAAAGAAGGTATTCAAAAGCAAACTTTTCAGCCTAACATTTCATCTCATTTCCAGTGTCCAGTTGCCTTGTTGATAGATTGTCACCTAGGAAAAGAAACAGGAAAGGAAATGTGTTCTGCCTGGGACAGGATAAACTCTCAAGAGAAAAAGACCAGATGGAAAATGAACTTCCTGGTGACTTTAAGGGTAAGTAATTTCCTGTTGAAAGTATATTCTACAACTTACAGCTGTGAGCATTCCCATCTCCTGCTTCCCACAAGGAGAAAAACAATACATTTTAAAGAGGTAGATTACAAAGGAAACTTACAGTCTCTGAAAATGTAGAAGCCATGAGCCTGATTGCTTGCCTCAGTTATAGGTTATAATACTTATTTTGTTCTTTGAAATTTCTGAAATCCCTAGTTGAAAAATGTTTTGTGCAAATTTTAAGGGTTGTGTTTTAGAAAAAATAACGGGATCTGACTTTAAAACCTTTTCCATGGGCTCACAGAAAGTTTGAGCTAAATGGAACCTTAACAATTATTGTGAAAAAAAAAACAACTAGTTTTTCACACTACTTTTTAGAGAGAGAACACTTCTTCTAAAGAATTTTTATTCAGAATCATTGTAGAGAGATATGGTGAAACAGAACAGGGGCACACATGGAAATACACACATGCATACACATGCACACACAGAAACAAATATTCACAGAGAGATAAATGTATACATGAGGCACACATGCACACAGATGCACAAGTACACAAACACATATACACAGACACACATACACAAGCACATACACAGACAGGCACACAAACGCACACATATGTACATAGACACACAGAAACTAAATGCACACACACGCACACATGCAACACACACCCTGCTGTTGAAGTACTAATGCTAGCAGACTGAGAACAATACCTGATAACCTTTTCTACCCCGTCCATCTTGTGGCCACCTCTACATGACTTCACGGGACATTGATTGTAAAACACTGATTTATTCCAACCTGAGTGGTACAGGTAAAGCTGTGGAGACTGAAGGCTGGTGAATCGTGCCTGATGCCACAGCCTTGGGAGAAGCTGGAAGTCCAGCTCATGACGCAGCAGCATCTTTTTCATAGCTTTTAATTTTATTTATACATATTTATTTATGTGTGTGTATGTGTGTGTGTGCAAATGTGGACATGTATGAGTGTATGTGTGTGAACACCCACACGTGTGGCAACAAAATGACAATCAGCAAGAGTTGATTCTCTCTTTCCATTATGTGGGCTTCTTCTGAGATTGAAGCAAGCTCCTTTACCTGCTGAACCATCTTGCCGATCTTCTTTGTATTTTCTAAATGACTTTGCCATAACATGAGTTAGCCCATTCCTTCCTAATAATACTACAACACACACACACACACACACACACACACACACACACACACACACACTGTCCTATGTATGTTACCAAGAGGTCAATCTGTGAGTAACTTGTATCCTATTCTTGTGCCTTATTCTTCCAATATGACAAATGTTGGAACTATAGAAAACAAAACTTAATGGTACCAAGAGTTGTTACCTCTTTGCTCTTGTAAATTCACCTGAGCATTTAGAACCTATTAAAGATTTCCAACATTCAAGCAGACCTAGCAATGTGTGTGAAGAGAAACACATGCACAAAGACTCCATAAAAATCTATTCTTCATTTTCTTTATCTTCAGTTTTAATGACTCCATCATCAAAATTGATAAACTACAACCCAAGATTTGTCTATTTTACCCTTGCTTTTTAGGTATTAGTTTAGATACATAGCAATATTATTTGACATCATTTGCATATGTTCCAACAATTACGTAAAACAATTAAAATACAATAGCACTTCCTTACATTACATTGCAATAGATTACATCCATCTACTCTATATAAGAAAATCTTACATTTGTTTTAATTATTAAAAATGGTATCTTTATCATTTCAAGTAACCTATGTGGGTCAAAAACAAACACAGCTTTTCCTCGAAACTGCTTTTCAGAGACCATCAACCCTCATTTCAACTTTTTCCTGCAAACTGATTCTGAGTTCTCCATTCCATCTAAGGTAGTCGCTTCTAAGTTAAAATGCCTAAATTCCCCAGAGGGACTTTGGACTGAGTGGCTAAAATTAGCTACATTTCTATAGATGGCAGAAGAATGTTCTATTAATAAGCCGACATTAAGTCAGACAATATTGACTAATCTGCTTCAAGAAGGGTAGAGAAGGCCAGGTGGTGGGGGCACAGGTCTTTAATCCCAGCACTCAGGAGTCAGAGACAGGCAGATCCCTTGTGAGTTCAAGGCCAGTCTTCAGGACAGGCTCCAAAACTACATAGAGAAACCCTGCCTTGGAAAAAAAAAAGTAGAGATAATTAAAATGTTTATTAGCCAATATTAGTCTTATTTAACTTTTTAAACTATGTGATTTTTAGAAAGAGAAAAGCCTGAGTGTTAGTGTGGCTGTGCAAACCTGTAGTCCTAGCACTCTGCCAGCTCAGGCAGGTAGATGGCCATGATGCATTGGCTTCGTAGCGTGATTCAAGCCAGCCTAAGCTATGAGACTCTGTCTCAAAAGGGAAGAGCAGCAGTAACAGTGTTGGTGGTAACAATAGTAAAGACATATAAAAAATGGAAAAGAATGATGGTTGGTGAGGTTAGTGGTACAGTGCTTTGGTGACCTATGCAAGACCCTGGGTTTGATCCATAGTACTGCAAGAAAAGAAAAAGGAATAAAAAAAGAAAATGTGATTTGATCGGTGTCACATGAATTGATGTTCACCAGATTGACAAAGTTTTAAAGAAGGAAAGTGATATGAGGGTAGCTATGAAAAAATATGACTGCCACCCTATAACAGAGGAGGAGGCACAGAGTGTGTTTTGAGGAAGAATTTCACACTAGCAGCTCAAGATGACTCTGGTTGGGAAGGAATGTCAGGAATCTGCAGGGCACAGCTTTCTGCACTCCCTTCAGTTGAAAAGGAATCCTAGAACAGGGTGGGGAGAGAGCCACAGAAAGAACAATGCCTACACATCCTTGCAAAGGTAACGGTGTTGAAAATGCAAATACTTGCTATCATTAACTATATCCAGATTTTTAGAAAGTCTCCTAAGGGGGCTTGTGAACACACACTGGAAATGCCCAGAATGGAGGAAGCTCAATCTGAATTCCAGAGTCTCTCATTTGCCCAATCTCTCTCCATTTAGTTAGTGATAAAACAATCATTCCACTGCACGTCGTTTAGAACATAGGGAAACATATATGAAGAGAAAAGGAGATGTGAGAAGCTATGGCTGACATTATCATGTTTCTCCTTAATTTGCCCTAATTATCTTTTACCCAAATCAGAATCCTGTGCATAATACACACACACACACACACACACACACACACACACACACACACACACAGAGTCTCAGCCTTTTTACATTTTATCATTATTGGAGCTGCACTTCATTAGACACACCAGCTTTTACGTGTTATATTTACTGCCTGTTGCGAAGGATAAAAGAAATAGCAGTATATAAATAATAAAACATCTTCTGTAAACCTCGATTGTGCCTTGCTCTTTCATGACCATGAATTTCACATATCTCAGTGTGTTTTTCACCTAGTTTTAATGGTTCATAAAAACAAAAATATATGTTCCTATTTTCTTAGTACTCAATACTTAGGAAAGTTTCTCTGTACATAAATCAGTATAAATGCACTCTCCTGACTATTAACATTCTAAGCTTTCTGTTAGTCTCATCAGATACTTTTGGGGAGACTTATGTTAAAAAAAAATATTTCCTAAACTTGTAACCAGACTGATTTCCAGAAAGGGAGGAACCCCAGTTCCTACCAGCACTTCCAGGAACCTGTTGCCTTCCATATCTTTTTAAACAAACGTGTTCTTTTTCATGTTAAAAGATGACAATTCATGTTTTGTTCTCCTTGCTTTTATTGGTATCAGGGATGCTTATTCATTGATCATCCACATGAAATTCTTTTATTTTGTCAATTACTTGTAATATTTGTCCTTTCCCTGCTTGAATAATATGTATTTCCTACCCAATCATCACATTTTATTTTTGTCTTTTTCACATGGTTATTCACATATTAAAAACAATCCCCACTTCATCATTTTTTCCACTTAGGCTTGATATGTTTTACGATGCACAAGGTATTCTATTTTCTGAGACAAATATTGCCATCTACTTCTTTGCTGCTTCAACATAGAAGGTCCTTTGGGAAAATGAGCAGACTTTATATCCATGTTCTCCTTCTCCTTGTTTAACAAACTGATTTTCACACATAATTATTGCAAAGTGATGAAATGAAACAGACTTTTCTATAAATATCTAGTTTTCTCTTCCATATTTGTTTACAATACTTTTTGAGAACCCTATACTCTTTTTATTTGTTTGTTTGTTTATTAAAACATTCTTTTCTAATTTTATATACCAATCCCAGTTCTCTCTCCGTGTCTCCTCTTCCTGCTCCCCCTACCTTCCACCCTCCCCCTATATGGCTTCCATGGGAGTCAACAACACCTGACTCATTACACTGAGGCAGGACCAAGGCCCTTTTCCCTACATCTAGGCAGAGCAAGGTATCTCTCCATAGGCAATGGACTCCCAAAAGCCAGATCAAGCACTAGGGATAAATTCTGGTCCCACTGCCAGTGACTCCACAGACAGCCCAAGCCACACAATTGTCACCCACATTCAGAGGGCCTAATTTGGGCCTATGCAGCTTTCCCAGCTGTCAGTCTAAAATCAGTGAGTTCCTATAAGCTCAGGCCAGCTGTTTCTGTGGGTATTTCCCTCCTGCCCCTCGTCATGGTCTTGACCCCTTTGCTTCCTCTCTGAGTGGACTAAGGAAGCTCAACCCAGTGCTTAGCGGCAGATCTCTGCATCTGCTTCCATCAGTTGCTGGATGAAGGCTCTATGATGACAATTAAGGTAGTCATCAATCTGATTACACAGGAAGGCCAGTTCAGGTACCCTCTCCACTATTGCTTAGGGTCTTAGCTGGGGTCATCCTTATGGATTTCTGAGGATTTCCCTAGTGCCAGGTTTCTCACTAGCCCCATTATGGCTCCCTCAATCAAGATATCTCTTTCCTTGCTCTCCCTCTCTGTCCTTCCCACATCTCAGCCATCCTGTTTCCTTATGAAAACCCTATTTTCTTAGCCATATAGTTTCATGGGACCTCGTCTTCCCTTCTCATGTGTAATATATATATATATATATATATATACATATATATATATATGTGTGTGTGTGTGTGTGTGTGTGTGTGTGTGTGTGTCCCTTTCAGCGCTATTCATTTGTCTGCTGTTTTTATTTGAAATTCATTTCAAGTCCCCTTCTCTCCCTGAAAGAAGAGATGACATACTTACCAATAGAAACAATATCAGTTTTAGACTCACTTTCTTTAATGAAACAAATCTGGATCTCCCTCACTTCATAAGAAAACTGAAGCATTCCCCTGAAACTGAGTTAGTTCATAAATAAGCACAGATAATCTTTGTAATCATAAAATCTGCTGATGAGCATCCTTAGTCCCAGCTCCTGGATGATGTCATTATGTCAACATTCATGAACCTTCTTCAACCCACACAGCAAATAACTCAGATCCCAAGGATAATATCTAAAAATGGTAATGTCTGTGTTTTCAAAACTGCCTTCTCGTGGTTATCTAACTTTATTTTCACAATGATTCTGTAAATAACTTTCACTAATGCAATTTTTCACTAATGTAAAATGAAAATTGAATGTTCATAAAGTTACAGTTACAAGATTAAGTAATACATGGTTAAACAAAATTCTAAAGTCATATTTTATTTTCAGGATTAAGTCATATATTTCCCTGACCACAGGGGAATTTTTAAAAAAGCAGGTAATTTTCTGTGTCAATTTCTAGAAATGCCCTCAACATCAGAGTTTATTTAAATCTTCTCAATCTTTATGGTTTTCATTTCTCGTTACCTACAATACTTCACAGTCTTTCTCACACACCAGATCCGTTGTCCCATTCCAATGAGATAAGTCATGGAGAGTGGCCATGCATATGGTCTTCAGATGTAGAAACTGGCGTCTGTAGACAGATGGAGTTGGCGAAGTCAGCGGAATTTAAGAATAGTATAGGATTTTATAAAGCTGAGTTAAATTTCTGTCCTAATATGGAAAGGAATGCCTTTTCGGGTTGGTTTTTGGTTTGGTTTTGGGGGAGTTTTATTTATTTATTTACTTGCTTACTTATTTTTAGACAGGATTTCTCTGTGTAGTCCTGGCTGTCCTGAAGAGTGCTCTGTAGACCAGGCTGACCTCAAACTCACAGAGATCCACCTACCTCCACCTCCAAAATGCTGGGATCAAAGGTGTGCACCACCAGGACCTGGTGGAGTGCTTTTTCTTAATAGAACAATTATTCTAGAACTTCAGAACCGTGTCATAGTGTATGATGTATTAACCTACTCATCTTGGTTGCCCCTCTGCAAGTCATACACAAGCAGCTCGTCAACAAATTAAAGGTCAGACTTTTATTACTTATTTACTATTTCGAATTCATAATATTAATGCCTTTAAAAAATACACTTTATATTTTTGAGACAGGGCTTTGGGATTGAGGAAATGGCACAATCCGTTAACTGCTTGCCTTGCAAGATGGGAAATTAGCTGCTTGCCTAGCAAGCCTGAAGACCTGAGTTCAGATACCTAAAAGCAGCATAAAATGTTAGGTAGAGCTGTGTTTTCCTGCAATCCCAGTGTTGGAAGCGAGAGGCCCGAGACTGAAAGATTGCTGGCACTTGCTGGCTACCCTGTCTGTCTAGCTGCATCTGCAGATTCCATGGTCAGTGAAAGAATCTGTCTCAAAGAGCATAAGGTGAGAGTCAAAGAGGCACACTGAGGGCAGTCTCCGGCCTCCACACATGTGCATACACACATGCATACCCACACCCTAAGCTAATAATTCATGAAACACACACACAGAAGGTGCGTATCTAATTCCAGGCTGACTTGGAATCTACTATGTAGCGGAGGCGGGCTTTGAACTCCTGGTTTTTCTGCCAAGTGCTGGGGTTGCAGACAAGCACTGTGCCACCCACCCAAAGCCTGCTTTTTATCATTTCCTCCCCCAATTCATAAGCAAAACCTAACCAATTTCCCTCAGCCTCCAACCACTGCGTGATTCATCCCCTCTATGCCCACAAATACCAATGATTCACTGCAATCAAGGTTCTCAGAATCTCACTGATTCTTCTGAAAACACAGAGCACTGCCCCACCCAGGTTTGGGATGGGGACTGTTTCTAACAAATTGTCAGGAGGTGCTGATGTTGACTGTCGGGGTACCACTCCTTGAGAACCACTGCACTAGTACCTCCTCCAAAGGGTTCTTTTCATAGCTTCCCTCCAGAAAATGCTTCAGATGGCAAGACTCAGGCATGTATCAACCACATGACTTGGCTTCCCATTGGAAGCATCTATCTGGAAGAAAAAGAGAAATGTTTAGCATGACGCATTGCCTCTTTCAAGCTTTTCCAGCCACCAAATTAGAAGCAGGAGAGTTACAGGGAGAGCACCATGATGCATGCTAGAATGAGGCTGTTGAGATTTCGGCATCTTACAGCTTGGTTCCTGAAGTCAGTTCTAATAGGTAACAATGGTCAGGTGAGTCATCCCCCACAGCCACCCTGCAGTTTGGTACCACATGCTCCCAGCAAAGCCCAAGCCCAAGCCAGAAGATTCTTGAAGGGAGCTCAAAAGGCAGCTCATATTCTTGGCTTTTGCGTGCTGTAGCTGTCAATGGTAAAATTTTTTTCTTTCCTTTTAAGAATCCAGATATATTATTGAAGATCCATTCAACTAAATAAATATTTTTCTACAACTTCTTTACTGTTTTTCACAGAAAAAAAATTCTCAATGGTCAATAAGTAACATCTTATTGATGAGATCAAGTAGGTAGATTAAATTCTGGAGAGTCTCACAAAGTATTATCCTTTGCATTTCTTTGTGTAATTATCACCTCTAGACACCTCCCAGGAGAGATTTTTAATTTCATTTTTCATTTCTGTGGAAGAAATTAAGGCACTTTATGCTATGCTATAAAACAATTGTACATTCTAATTATCATAAATATGACTACAATTTTAAATAGCTTATTGCATTCAGTACAAAATAATTGATGAGAAATATTATCTTATTTCTTGCTAGGAAATAAGTTTCCAGCAACAACATTAACACATTCACATATTGCAAGAACCACTGACCTTTTATTCCGATCACCATGAGCTTACTGCATTGTAACATATAGGTCAGCCAGTGAGTAATAAGCCATCCAGATGTGGTTTTTTTTCTGCCTTAGCCCAAAGTAAAGAGAGTCATAATGGTAAGGTTAGTGAACGCTCAGATTTTTAAATAAGTCACTCTGTGTGAGGATGAGTCACAAATACTTCCTTAGTGACAAAAGTTGTCTGGGTAACAGAGATGCTTCGCTACGTGAAGAACAGGACAGTATGCTGGCTTTCAAAGCCACTAGTCATTTCCTTCGCTTAATTGCTAACTGCACTTCCCTGGCTGCAGTCTGGAGCCTGTGTTTGAGCAAGTAACCCAGCAACTAAGACTCACACTGTAGTTTGCAAGGGAGAACAAAACAGTAAAGTTTACATTTCCATGGATTTGGAGAGTAAAAGTCAATGTTGCTTCCCCAGGGTCTTCTGACTTTCTGAGGAAATTCACTTGGATCTCAATGTGACCACATCATTATGCAAGCCTTAGAGACCAATTATTTCATAGAAATGGGGGAAGTATAAGACACGGTATCTAAGAACGTTTTTCTGTCTTTAGCAGCCATCAGGGACCCTGGAACATGTAAATACTCAAAACACATCAGCGGGGTACGGTTTCTGGTTCTCTCAGAACAACGCAATCTGTGAGTAATCATGCCGTTATTGCTTTAGGATTTCACCGGTGTTTTAATATGAGCATGTGTGCTTTTCCCGTTATTTACACCTTTGTCCTGCTGCTTCTGTCCCGCCCACATGCCCAATACCTTAAGCATGCTCTATTTTTTAAATGAAGCAAATGTTTATAAACATTCTTTGGGGGAAAATTTGGTATGTAAAAGCAGCAAGACGAATGAGAAAAAATTGAAAAATGGATAGCAAGCCTACATGTTTTATCAGGAACATTTTGGTTTGGCCTTGAAAACTCCTGACTGTCCTTGGACTCCTTGAGCTTCCTCTCATTTCATGCAACTCTTGCATTATTCTTGGCTTGTGCAATACTAATAGCCCAAAGGACTAAAATGTTAAAAAAAAATAAGCTTTCCCCCTCCATTCACACTACTAGAGAGTGGGTAAACAACAGGAGTGTCCTTGCTTGTGGAAGCAATACGAGTGCAAACTTTGTCCCATTTATTTCATTTCTATTAACAAACATGGGCTAACGTTTTTATTCATTTAATTGTATGCAGGAATCAAGTGACATCACTATCAATAGTAGAAAATGAGATGTACACGGAAAATCCCAAAGATGTCCATAATTCTGGGGTGACTCACTAAAGCCACAGCAGTCTCTGAATTAAAATAAGTCCTGTTGCTTCATCAGAGGGGAGCAGGGTGGCGGGGGAATGCAAAGAGATAGACACTATGCTAAGAATGCCAGAAGGACTTCAGAACCATTGCCTCCCTGCTGAGTAGCGTTCATCCCCCAAAAAGGTGACCTGGAGGCCATTAGGGAGGAAGCTCACCAGCAGTAGCCCACTTTACGGGGCAAGAGCGCAGACACAGCAAGCAAAGCGTGCGGACTGGTGTGATGGTGGCACTGCTGCTCGGTGGACAACCAACAGTTTTGTGCGGCCTGTTCCTAGGAAGGAAGGACACACCTGGTATTATAGGCCTGGCCGAAAGGCTGAGATCTCATTGGCTGAAGGAGGTGGGAGTACTACTGTTGTATCCCTAAAAGTATTGACAAGTTGTCTTCTAAATATTTGTACTTATAACCATAGGCTAGTGTCCCTCTGAATCTAGAGCAGAAAAAGTCCCTTTTACAAAGGATGACAGTTAATGCAGAACTCACATACAGACAAAGTGCTGAAATTCAACAGCTGTCAAGGCATAGCCCCCAAATGGGACATCTGTGTTCCCTAAAGCTCGGGGAGTGTCACAGAAGAGGAAGTAGAAAGAATTAACAGTGGGACAATGGAGAAGAACGCCATGAGATGCTATCGCTCACACATGACATGGCTATTGCAGTCATGAACATTAGGCAGCCATGGTTACCTGCATAAGCTCGGTCCCTTCACCGTTTCATCGTGGACAGAGGAGGTGCCCATGAAGGCCCATCTCTTTCTAAGGAACAGGGGACTTCTAGTTGTTACTGGAGGGGAGGGTTCAATTTTCTTTCATGTTGTAGTCACTGGGGTTAGAATTAGAAGGGGTTCAGAGGAAAAAAAAGAGGTTGTAGCAGAGGGCATGGGGGTGTTAATATAACCCCAAAACAGGGCATGTGTATGGAACGACCAAAAGTAAGGAAAAATAACAAGAATACTTTCAGCTCCATACAAGAAACTGTGCAACAAAACAATTCCATTTTATTATTACCTGATTTCTTACATTTCCAGGAATAATAATAATAATAATAGTAACCTTTCACTACTCGGGAACTACATGACCTCCACAAATTAGCAATTTCCCAGGATGCCAAGGTAATTGGCAAAATTTCTAAGATTAGCATGACCCCCCCCCCCACACACACCCTTTTTTCCCCATACTGACTGCTTAATTTACAGGCTTGTGAGTGACAGTTGTCCCCAATCCAGCCCCTATCTTTTCTACAAATGGAAATGAAGATGAAAATGGACTCCTCGACAAAGCCCAACCAAGTGACCAGGGCAATCAGTAGCCTTGACTCCCAGACCACAAGCACAAGGAGGTGTGGGGGGGGGGGACCAGGAAGCCCAGTTCCCTAAAGCCAAGGTGCTCTACTGCTGAGGAGAGTGCAGGTCCCACAGCCATTCCTTGCCAAGGATGTCAGGAAACTGTCACCAGAGGAACCAGGAACCTAAATGCTGGGGGCAGAAGAAGGGAGCAACTTGAAGAGTCATTTAAGGCATAAGGTCCTGAAGTTTGAGGCTACTCAGGGCAGCATGGCTCTCCTCATTTCCACCCCATCTATGAGCAACCAGGGCCACCATTACAGCCATATTTGCGTTCACACACACACACACACACACACACACACACACACACACACACATCTACTCCATGAACACACAGAGAAGACTACCACAGCCGGGACGAACTCACAGTCATCCCATACCCTCAGGGAGAGGGCTGTCACAGTCCCAGACCCACATCCGGAAGCCCTGGAATGTCTCTGAACTGGTACCCAGGTGAGGGTCTGCTGAGGGACAGGTCCTTGATATTGCTACTGATGGGCTGTCTCGCAGGCATCTGTCCAATTGCTGGTTCTGACAGACACATGATGGGTGTCTGAACTCCTCTAGGCATCCGTACAGAAGATGACGCCAGTGTTGCGAGCACAGTCCAATTTTACATCACAAGACATCTTGTGGTTGCAGGAGAAACAAGCAAACCAGGTCTCTAGGCTGCCTGTTATCTTCTCGGGGGCGGCTTTTTTTTGCGGGGGGGGGGGGGGGAATGAAACCTGTACCAGCTCTTCCTTGCAGTCAAGGCCACTTGACCTTGGAGATACTAACTTCCAGCCCTTCCCTAATCTTTAAAAAGTGATGAAACAACATTATAAGCCATTGAACAAATATGTAACAGTTTTGTTAAAATGGTCTCAATAAGTATCCATATTACAACAATTTCATTTAGGGCTTTTTTAAATGGCATCTTGATTTTATAACTGGGATGGCAGAGATTTTGATCCCCAATCTTCTTTCTTTTCTATCTCTTCTTTTATCCCCTTCAATAAGTGGACAAATTCACAGAAGCTGGCTGTGCTTCCCCAAGTAACATTCGCTGGGACTGTTTTGGTTTCTACACCAGGTTTCCCTTCTGCACAACAACTAACAGTTTCATTCCTTCTACCCACGTTCCACCTTCTTTCCTCTTCTGTAGATTGTAACAAGATGATTAAGAAGTTGGACTTTATAGATAATTCTATGGATAGCTATCTGCTTTTCTTTCCCAAAGTTGAAAGACATCTCTAGAGGAGGATCTTGGAGTTTCTTTGTTCTCTATTCTTCTAAGAAGTGTGGAGATACCAAAGACACCCATGATTTTATCATTGTAGCTATGGAAACCAAACACACCAAAAGCCGAAGAGGGGAAGTAAAAGACAACTAGCATGAACTATTCCTGTGAGTGGGTAAGAAATAACGTAGCGTTAAAATAGCTCTGCTTCAGCTTTACGAGATTTTAATCTACGTTGACTAGAGTAGCGAATGTTCTTCTTGATGACAGACCTTAATGAATAATTATTTCCTTCAAATTAATTTCCTGCCTAAATTGTTCTGCTAGAATATACTCATTCTCTTCATTACCCTGTCCGGAAAACCCAGAGGTGCGTTTGCTTCTATCTTTCTCTGCTTCTATCTAGTCTCTAAGCCTTGCCTTCACTTCAGTTTCTTTGATCTACTACAAACAGCTCTCAAGCAGTCTGCCCAATTCATCCTCAACAGCATGCCACAGAAACCCCCTAAGATGCAGCAACAAGTATGTCTTTCTCCTTAGAAACCACAAGGAATTCCACTGCCCACTGCATCAATTACCAACTCCTCTCCCTGGCATTTGGTCTTCCAACGCATGGCCCCGTGTTAGCTTCCAGTTCCCTTCCCTCTACCTCTGCCTCACAATCCAATAACTCTGAGCTTCTTGGTATTCCTCAGAAGTCCCAGATTTCTTCTGGCTCCCTAAAGGTAGGAAAAGTTTCCGACTTACCTCACTCTACTAAGAAGCATGGGATACAGTGGAGAAAGCAAATACAAATAATTTTTTAATTTGTGGGCATCATGGTCTTTATTACAGCTTTTTAGGATTTTTTCCTTTGAGTATTGTCTCTGTTGTACCATGCGCATACCCACACAGACTCCATATAATGCTGCAAAAAGATATGGACCACACGCTTCTCCAGTTTGTGGCAGCGCGTCTAGCAATGGCTAAATATTCAATAAGTATATTTTGAATAAATTAATAAAATATATAGATCACAACTTCTCATAAAGTTTGAGTTCCATCACATCGAAAGTGATAAGCACACTGAAAGAACATAGCATAAGTCACTGAATGTTAGTCTCCCTCCTTTTATTCCTTTTATTCACAGACTCAACAAATGTTCTCCTCCAGCCACTGAAAACAGAAGAGTGAGCCAGGCAGTGGTGGTGCACACCCTTAATCTCAAAGGCAAGTCAATCTCTATGAGTTCGAGGCCAGCCTGGTCTACACAGCTAGTTCCAAGACAGCTAAGACTGCTGCACAGAGAAATCTGAAATCCTGTCTTCAAATGCAAAAACAACAAAACAAACAAACAAACCCCAAAAATAGAGCAGTAAGAACAGAGTGAATGTGAGCTTTCATCTCATAGCACCCATATCCTAGCAAAGGGATGAGTAATCAATCCTTTTTAGATCATCTTGGAATTTTAAAAACAAAATCTTTAAGAAAAGGGATTAAGACCCAAGACAGATGCACTGGTAGAAGCTGAATATCTAGATGAAGCAGAAGCCAGCTGTAGTATCACAGGAAGGAAGTACAGAAGGACTCAAACACCTGAACTTAGGTGACAGCAACATGAGAGACATGTGGCTGCAGGTGTCAGTGGGACACCTGCCCTGTTGGACCTAAGAGATGTCAAAGTAAAGAAATGGCAACGACAAAGTCTCCAGTCCTGTTTCCTCACTGAAGTGCTCCACAGAGTGAAGCTCGGGGAAACTGCTGTGGATGGTGGTTTTTAGGGCGTGAGATGAGCTGGGTCTAATGTTGCTTAGCAGACTACCAAAGGAGCAGGGCAGCATTTAGGTGAAAATGTTTAACTCCTAAGTAAAGTTTGCATTTAGAGCAAAGGAGCAAACAAATCCCAACCATTATCGACTGTGTTTAGAGACAAAGCACCTGTTGTACGCCTGTGCCAAATCCCTCTAAGAGTCTGGCACCCAGCAAGATAGTAAGTAATTACTCTGCCTATTTGATTTCTAGGACACAACAAACGCCTAAATGTTATTCATGAATTGAATTGGTTGATAGTGTGATAACTATCCCCATGAAATCAAACAGAAAAGCCGCTGAAAGGAGGGTCCAGTATAACTTGATGGATGCTCAATGTGCATACAATACCTCCCATCCAGTAAGCATAAAAATGAAAACTCTTGTATTACTTATTATCTGCATGATGGGGAATTAGGTTTTGTCTTGTTTTTAGCCTCTTTGATTTTAATTTTGATTCATAAAAGCTATGCATGTTTATAGGATGCTATATGATATTTATGCCTCTGTGAGTATTTTGCTTGTTTAGATGGAGAAGAGGGTGTCAAGGCTGTCCTTGAAAGAGTTATGCAGGAAAAAAAAAAGACTTAAACTCCTCCTCTTCCTGCCTCCACAATTCGGGTAGTAGGACTACAGGTTTGCGTCATTAGGCCTCATTTTACCTGCTCTCTCATTCCTAGTGCTCACCCACAGGTTCTGCCAGCTGCAGTACTCTTGACATGACTTCCTGTAGGCAGCTCTCTCAGAGCCTCCATAGGCCACTAAGCTCCTGTGCACACGGCTGGCTGGTCTGTCAACTCAAGTCACCCGGTTCAACTGACATGGCCAAAGCTTGCAAATTCCCAAATCACTGTACTTCACACGTGATCGTGTTTGCCTGCCCTACAGCTCACATGACCGTTCACTTATTTATATTCAAACTTGCATCACACATAAGTCAAGCAATTAAAAATACTTGAGATAGACTTTCAAAGCAATTAAAAATAAATATGAAAACTGAGGAAGCTATCATAGACTGTTTACTTTCAAAAGTTAAGTACAGAGTGAGTGATGGTGAGGTCATTTATCCCAACATACTGGTTTCCACCTTCTGCCAATATCACCTGCTGGGTAAAGTGCTGTGTGAGACCCCTCCCCGTGTGTGTGTATGAGTGTATAGTGAAACGAATTCTTTCCCAAGTCTCATGACTTCTCCATGAATGAATTGTAGTAGTTTTCAATTCACTTCTCTGCCTTCTAAAAACTTCTAAATTGAAGAATAAATTGAACAGTGCATGTTTGTAAATAAGCACACTGTTCCATCCATTCTAGAGATATCAGCAGACTTATCAACAGCAGAAGGAGGATATTGATAGACCTTCCTGAGACTACAAAAGGGAAACTGGCCAGAGAGAAAGGATACCTTTCAGGTGATGAAGGAGACCAGGGCCTACTAAAGAACTCATCACACACAACCTGAGGAATTTGCTGTGGGTGCCCACATGGCACACTGCCACACCACACCAGAATCCAGTCTTCATTTTCCACAGTGACTCATTCTGCTAGAGTCCACTGACAAAGCCACTGCACTGCCTGGGGAATCAACATGCCATGTAGGAGGAAGGGCTGTGCTCCCTCGGCCCCACAGGGAAATCACTTTTCTCACCCTGAGCCATTCCAAGCAAACTCACAATGGTGACATTTGCTGAACAGAGGCTTGAATAAAAGGCTCTCAGTGCACAGGATGGTAACGTGAGGCACAGGCTAACCCCAGGAATGCTCTCTGGGAAGGACTCACAGCCTCTCATTGAAAGAGAGAAAAAAGAAAGCCACAGCAGGAGAACTGAGTGAGATGAGGTAAACACACTATTGCTTCAAAGAACCTCATACAAAGAAGCTAGCAGAACTCCAAGCATCTCTAAGCCATTTTTTTTCTTAATTGCCAGGTAAGCTGTGGCTATTCTCTGCCCCAAAGAAAAACAAAAATATAACTCAAGCCTTTTCCTCGTCTCTTCACAACTGGACCTTTTCCCCAGCTCTTTTGTAATTAATTCTTTCAGTACTCCATAAATACCCACTGTGTACTCCCCAAAGCAACTGGGATTGATTGGTTTTCTTTTTCTTCTGCTTAATCACAAGGGGCCTGACTTCCTTTTCCTGGAAGCTCCATCTCCCCTGGAGAACCGAGACTCCTCCTTGGTCCTGTCTAGTTGTTAACAGTGAAACAGTAGCCTTGAGCTGGACAGTTGCTTTTCCTTTGAATTGTGACCTTCGCTGGATCTAAACAGCGTCTGGACCTTTTGTTCTGTGGATAGTTGCATCTCCATTTCAAGTGATATTTTACAAATTCTTGAGGGGATAAAAAGGATCTGTGACATTGTCCAGACCAGTCTCTAGAATCTTCTCCATCTGCATGGCTGCCCTAAAAAACAACACAAATCTCTTTCTTCAGCCATCGCTTGAGTTACATAATTGCTTTTCTTTTGAACTCATTCATCAAATTGGGCGGGATTTTTATTCTGTTTTTTCTTTCTTTGTTTGTTTTTAACGATAGCTAACGAGTTCTTGTCTGGCTCGGGTTATCTTTTAATGAATTCCACTTTCAGAAAAGGCCGTGATCATTGAGCTTTTTTTTTTTTTTGAAACTACCAACGTAGTTTCCTCTTTCACCCAGAAGTTAGGGTGTGGTTTTATGCAGGAAGAAAAGAAGGGAGGGGAACGCGGGAGGGAACTTAGCAAGAAAAGCCTTGCTGGGTGCATTTGCGATCTGGGAGGGGGTGGGATGTGTTCTGTGGCTCTCAGAAGTTTCTTCCTAAGGAGAACTCACCACATTCTGGTGTCTCCATGACAACAATCAAAAGAGCGGTTACGCTCAGAGTTGGTTTGAAACTTAGGACAATGAGCTTGGCGCTCTCAGATTTTTGAGTCAATCTCAACTAACGGTTTTTCCTGAACCGCTAGACGATCTCACCCTCAGGGATTCGTGAGTCACCACCAGTGACTCAGCGACCCCACCCCTGTCCCCTGGGCTTTAGTCAGGAGGCAGTGGATCCTGGCCCTCTGGAGTTGGACTGAGTCCGTTAAATCCCGGGATATGACCACCCAAAACAAGTCAGCCCTCTGCAAAGGATCCGAGTGTCTGTCCTTGAGCCTGGCATGGTGGGCTGAGGGCTTCTCCACTACGTGGCCCCAATCTCAGGCTCTCTTTGTTTCTCTCTCCCCGCCTTCTGATCTGCAGGACAGCCTTTGCTCGCTCTTCCTGCTCCTCCACTCACAGGTCTCCCCACCCACCCAGTCCCAGAAGACCGCAGCTCTGCGACCGCGCCCCTCCCACCGGCGCGCCTAGTCCCACACCCCTTTGGCGCAGTGCCAGGGACCACTTTGCTCAACTTTCCGGAGTTCCCCCCCTCCCCCCATCCATCCCGCGATCCCTCCTTTCTTAGAACCTAGGGAGCCGGGAGTTTAGGGTGATCATGTGGAAAGCCCCTGAAAGTCCTAGCCCTGTAAAAAGTAACGGGATCCCGACAGCTCTGAAAGAAGACTCGAGGGACACCCTCTTGCCCCCCTCTTCCCCCTCCCGCCTTCCTCACTTCTCTCCGGGTCCCCATTGGTTGGCGCGCCCAGCGGCTAGGATGGCAGTGGGAGGGGACCCTCTTTCCTAACAGTGTTATAAAAGCAGCGCCCTTGGCGGGGTCCGGTCCTCTGCCACTCTTGCTCGGACCCCAGAGACAACTTGCTCCCACACTTGCAGCCGCAGCAGCCGAGTCCACCTTCGCCCCCGAAACCATGTCCACCAGGTCCGTGTCCTCGTCCTCCTACCGCAGGATGTTCGGTGGCCCCGGCACTTCGAGCCGACCGAGTTCCAACCGGAGCTATGTGACCACGTCCACCCGCACCTACAGCCTGGGCAGCTCGCTACGCCCCAGTACCAGCCGCAGCCTCTATTCCTCATCCCCTGGTGGCGCCTATGTGACCAGGTCCTCTGCGGTGCGCCTGCGGAGCAGCATGCCCGGCGTGCGGCTGCTGCAGGACTCGGTGGACTTCTCGCTGGCAGACGCCATCAACACCGAGTTCAAGAACACTCGCACCAACGAGAAGGTGGAACTGCAGGAGCTGAATGACCGCTTCGCCAACTACATCGACAAAGTGCGCTTCCTGGAGCAGCAGAACAAAATTCTGCTGGCCGAGCTTGAGCAGCTCAAGGGCCAGGGCAAGTCGCGCCTGGGCGACCTGTATGAGGAGGAGATGCGGGAGCTGCGCCGGCAGGTGGACCAGCTCACCAATGACAAGGCCCGTGTCGAGGTGGAGCGTGACAACCTGGCTGAGGACATCATGCGGCTGCGAGAGAAGTAAGGCCTGATCCACGCGAGTAGTGGGGCTGTGGGAGGGAGGGGAGTCCTGGGCTCCGTTAGAGGGCTGCCACGCCCTTGGGGATGTGGCGGGGCTGTGGTTGTCTGCAGGATAGCAGCAGAGGAAGCGGCCCCGCCCTGAACCTAAACTTTGCAGTGAACATTTCCCTTCGAGCTCCACTCGAGCTCTTCCTCTGGACTTTAAAAAAGTTTGCTAGCTTCTTCTGGTGGGCTTTCAGTTATCAGACAGGAGGGGAGGATGGGTGTGAAGGATCTGAGACAAAGAGATGGCAGAGGCAACTGGGATGCTGGGCCTGGGGTTCCTCTTGCAGGTCTAGGGAAATGCTGCCGCCGTGATCGTCTTTTCAGGCTGTGCCCCAACTCCACCTAACACCTGCAGAGGGCTGCGTGCTTAACAAAGTCGCCATCGCTGGTGTGGGTGGAGGTGTCACAGCTGCTCTGGCCTTGAGGCTTGGCGGTGGGTGCGGTTGGGTGTGGCCGCCCCTCCCCTGGCGATTTCCCTGTTCCACCCCACTAAATGCATTACTGGTTCAGATTGCAGGAGGAGATGCTCCAGAGAGAGGAAGCCGAGAGCACCCTGCAGTCCTTCAGACAGGTTTGTAGACATTTCACTTGCAGACAGCAGCCCCACCCTCTCAAAGCACTGGCAGTTCTAAAAGTTACTTCACCCAGGATTTAGCGTAAGCAAAACTTCACGACTGCGTGTAAAGCGCCCTGGTGGAAGAAAGTCCACACATCGAAAAACTCCATTGTTTAGGCCAGCCCTTACAACATGAAGTTTTTTTGTTCTTGGTTGGTTTTTTTTTTTTTTTGCTTCGTTTCCAGATTTTTCTTCCCCCAAAACATTTTTTTGAAACACATTGGCATTCTGATTTTGAACGGTTACAGTTTGATTAGATTGTGGTTTGTGAAAGTCGAGTTGGCTAGCTTCCACAAGGTCACACAAAGCACAGTTGCACCCTCAAGTTTGAAATGTAGAATACTCCAGAGGATGAGAAAGTTTAACTGGAATTAAGCCAAGTTCCCTTTCTTCCTTCGGAGTTCGGTACTGCATGAAAGCTAGCCGAAGTGTCCTTGCACAACCATTTTTGTAATCTAACACGGGTGAAAGGAAGCCCCGTCTGTGCCTGCTGCAGCAGGGTATTAAGAGTTTCTATGGGCTTCACTATGGAATGCAGAAACCGACCGTCCTGGTAAATGTGGTGGCTCTGGACGGAAATAATAGGATCCTTTGTGTTCGTGGAGCAGCTTTGCAACAGGCTACATTCTTATTGAATATGTAATGATGTAGCCACAGTTCCAACTGGACACAAGTATTTGCTAACATCCCCTATCTAATGTCGGCCAGAGCTTGTGAAGTATGTGGCTGGTGTACAAAGTTCCTAAAGCTACAATCCTCTACATTTGGAAAGGCCCTGCTTTATGGGCTTGTAGACTTATTAGCACCTTCCACAAATAAATCCTAGCCTGAAGAGTGGAGTTCTATATTACTGAGTGATTTTTGTTTGTTTTTGTTTCAAAGTTAGGTGGCTCCTTAGCGTGCCAAAGCGGAAAGATGGCCAGTACCGTCTTGTCCCTGAGAATGCTCATTAGAATCAGTTACAAAGCTCTCCAGACACATGCTCTCGGATAGCATTGGGAAAGTGAGAGATATTTGGATACGTAGCGGCAGTACAAGAATATGTGGCTCATTTTAGTCATTGAGGGTACATGGTCATCACCCGAGGAATGTTTTATGCAAAGCATTGGGTTTCTTATTCATTCACTTAAATAAAAGGTACATGTCATTGGACTTTTTCAAAAAAGGTTAGTCCAACATCATTCATATCTTTTTGAGGACTTAGTGAAGGCAGAAATGAATGCTACTACTACTCAAGTTCTTATTTCATTTTTATTAATTTGCATTTTCTTTGAGGATGATAGCATAACTCAACATTTTAGAACTGTGAAGCTATAAACTATGCTATAAATACAATTGTTTGCAAGAGAAGGACCATAAGGATCCTGACATTCCCTTCAAGGGAAGCAAACTATCAAACTATCAGTAGCAAGATTGCAAAGTCTTCTCTCCCCCCCGCCCGTTTTTTTTTTTTTTTTTTTTTTTTTTTGGTTTTTCGAGACAGGATTTCTCTGTAGCTTTGGAACCTTGGAACCTGTACTGGAACTAGCTCTTGTAGACCAGGTTGACCTTGAACTTACAGAGATGCTCCTGCCTCTGCCTCTCGAGTGCGCCACCACCACCCGGCAAGATCTCTGTAAAGGAGTCTGCAGACAGTCTAATTGTGTTTTGCCCTAGCATCCGAAAACAGCAGCGTCACTGAATTCATAACAATAATGGCTGAGAAAGACAGAAATACCCTACAGGGGGCATTTCAAAAAATTCAGAGAAGGCAAAAACAATATCTATCAGGATTAAATCACTTCTTATCCTTCTTGCCTGATGAGCTTGTCTCTGCAAATGCATGGTGACCTGAATTTGATCAACGAATTGCTACTTAATGTGAGTCTAGCCTGGGAACCTGGATGCCAGATAACGGAGCACTTGCTCTGGATCCCAGAGATAAGCATCAGAAGGCTTACACAGGGGAAATAAAAAGAGTCTGCATATATGTTAAATCTTTGTAACTCAGTATTTTAGAGATGTTTGTGTGCGTATGTTTGTGTGAGTGTGCACCACATTTGTGCAGGTAACACGAGACCAGAAGAGGGCATCTGATCTGCTGGAGCTGGCTTTAAAAGCCTTTGTAAGCTGCTAGATGTGGGTGCTGGAACCCAAGCTCAGATCCTCTGAGAGACCAGCTTGCTAACACCTAGCCAGTCATCTCCTCACTTGTCCCACATCACACTTTAATTTTTTTCTTTTTGAAGTTTGCACTCTTATATTACATGTGCTCAGGCAGACATGGAGTAGTAGAATCAGATCAAATACAATCATCACAAAATTTGAAGAAACTTAAGTGCAGTGACACTGATTTTTCAGGCTTAACATTGATAATGAAATTTTACACATAGAAATGGGGATTCAGTAGAGTTCACCATACCATGTCATGTGCACACATATGTATTTATTTTTAAATTGTCTACTAGTTATCTTCATTGCAACAGAATGACTTTCAATTCATTTTTATAGCTAAGAATGTGTATTGGAATGTGACACTAAATAATTTATAAATTTATCAAGAACCATGAAATTTTCAGCACCTTTTCTATAGTAAGGCAGATGGGTTTTTAAATGAATGACTAAACAAACAAACAAACAAACAGATAAGGGTCTGTAGAGATGGGTCAGTGGTAAAGGGCACTCCCTACTCTTCTAGGGGACCTGAAGTTCCATTCCCGGCACCCACTGAGTTGCTCTTAACTCCAGTTCCAGGGGACACGAAGCCCTCTTCTGGCTTTAATGGGTACTACACACGTGGTGTATTTACATACACATAGACAAAACACCCATATACATAACATAAAATGAAAAAAGCATTACTATAAATAGATAAAATAGAGAATAGACTCTAGTGCCCCCATACCATCTTTTCTCTTTTTAAAACAGGATGTTGACAATGCTTCTCTGGCACGTCTTGATCTTGAACGTAAAGTGGAATCCTTGCAAGAGGAGATTGCCTTTTTGAAGAAACTGCATGATGAAGTAAGTGACGTCACTTTCAGCGATCGAGCAAGGCCAAGTTGCACCCACGTTGTCCACACCTGACCCTTCTCTGACTCTTATTTCCTCAGGAGATCCAGGAGCTACAGGCCCAGATTCAGGAACAGCATGTCCAGATTGATGTGGATGTTTCCAAGCCTGACCTCACGGCTGCCCTGCGTGATGTCCGCCAGCAGTATGAAAGTGTGGCTGCCAAGAACCTCCAGGAGGCAGAGGAATGGTACAAGTCCAAGGTATGGAAGGAGCTGGGGCAATAGAAAAGCCTCTTGCTCGCAAACATCTGCCTCCAAGTCCATCAATATCCCCAAATTTTCCCCAGAAGCTAGCTCTGTCGTTTCCGTGTTCTGCCGCTCACGATGCTTCCTTTAATATGGCAGACTCGCTTCCCACTCATTGTCTTCCACTCTGCTTCAAAGAACACCTCACTG
The DNA here is from genome assembly GCF_018167655.1 of Microtus oregoni. Classification (NCBI taxonomy): domain Eukaryota; kingdom Metazoa; phylum Chordata; class Mammalia; order Rodentia; family Cricetidae; genus Microtus; species Microtus oregoni. Next base: position 23,280,795 of record NW_024543094.1, read on the forward strand.
CCAACAGCAGCACCGGTGGCCACTCCTCTCTCCCCGACTTTCCAAACAGACATTTAGACATGTCCTAGGAAACACTGAGTCAGACGAAGATGACTCTCCTAGGAGGGTGAAGAGTCTTGGGAGTGAGCAGTCGCCATTTCTGATTTCTTCCTGACAGTTTGCTGACCTCTCTGAGGCTGCCAACCGGAACAATGACGCTCTGCGCCAGGCAAAGCAGGAGTCCAATGAGTACCGGAGACAGGTGCAGTCCCTCACCTGCGAGGTGGATGCCCTTAAAGGAACGGTGAGTACCCAGCAGCAAAAAGGAGTGGACGATGAGCTCAGCACCGTTCTGTTGACTAGGTTAACAGTATAGAAAAATTAAATGTATCTGATAATTTATATTCTTTGGCTCTACATAAAATATATAAATATATTGTATATAACATATAATCTCCATTATATATATACACACAATTATATATAAAGACAGTTTTAAGAATTATTCAAAGGGTATTTCGAAAGTCTTAGCTTACATATGTTACTGACGGTAATAAGAGATATTGTAGACTTGGGCACAGGAGTATACTCCTGTAACCCCAGTACTCTGGAGACCAAGGCAGGAGTATTGTAAGTATTCCATAATTTGTCCATGTAGAAATTTTATCTCAACAAAACAAACGTGGGACTCCGGTCTTGTCTTCTCTGTTGGAAACTAGCAGGTGCTGGTTCCATTAAGATGACTAGTGCATGTGGTTTGTAAATGTTCTGGGGATAGCTGGAGTTGGGAAATCACACCAGAAGTCCTTCTTCCTTCCTGCAGAATGAATCCCTGGAACGCCAGATGCGTGAGATGGAAGAGAATTTCTCCCTTGAAGCTGCTAACTACCAGGACACTATTGGCCGCCTGCAGGATGAGATTCAGAACATGAAGGAAGAGATGGCTCGTCACCTTCGTGAATACCAAGACCTGCTCAATGTTAAGATGGCGCTCGACATTGAGATTGCCACCTACAGGAAGCTGCTGGAAGGCGAGGAGAGCAGGTAGAGCAGCCGACTTGCTTGCAGAGAAATTAAGTCGTTAAAGTCTCTCTAGGTCCATCTCAGTTAACCCTGAGACCTTTTCCTCAAGGTAGCTACACTTTTTAGAGATAAGGAACTTGAGGTTCAAGGAGACTAATTTGTTGTGGTCAGAGCTCATCAATAACAGAGCCAGGATTTGAACTCACTACCACGCCAAAGTCTATACCTTCCCCTCTATAATTCCCTGTGAAGAAAATGCTTGCAGTATTTTAAGTGTACTGATGGGACCAACCATGGGTAGATGTTTCTGAATCAGATCTCTAACAGCAACAGATTTTCTAGAGGATGAAAGCAAGAAGTGTGTAAACTTGTTTCGTCTTGTCAAAGTGCTTTGTCTAAAATAAAATAAAATAAAAATGTTTCTTCTCTTTTTATAGGATTTCTCTGCCTCTTCCAAACTTTTCTTCCCTGAACCTGAGAGGTAAGCATGTCATTTCAAGGTTACAACCAACCACTCAGTAGCACAGCATCCCCTTTTTAGTGATACTGTACAGAGAAAATTCTATGAAATATCCATGACTTCCCTTTTATAAATATATGCATATATCATTTCATTTTATAATTTTTTGAGGTTATGATATAACTACATCATTTCCCCTTCCCTTTCCTGCCTCTAAGTCTCCCATGTACCACCCCTGACACACACAACTGTCTTTTAAGTTCATGGCTTCTCTTTGTTTAATTGCCATTGTATATACATACATAAACACATATATATGCATATCTACCTACCATTTAGCTAGCTAGCTATGTATCCCTAAATATAGCTATGTTTGAATAGCTATGTATTCCTAAATACATATAATGGCTCAGGCCATTTAATGTTATTTATATGTCAATGTTTTTAGTCTTGACCATTTAGTACAGGACCCATTTCCTCTTGAATTATAGTTTACATTACTGTTGAAGACCAAACCCAGGGCCTCGAGCTAGGCAGGTGCTTTCTCACTGAGCTATACTCCTGGCCTAATCCCCTAACTTTCAAACCCACACTAAGTTAACTGTAGATCCCAGATTGCTCCCTCCTATGGTTTACACAGTGAACTACTGTCTTAGTCTGAGTGAAGGAGGCCTTAAGTACTATGTATTCAAACAGATAATGCTTAGTAAAATTATGTACAGGTAGTACTTTAAACAACTGCAAATATAAAGTCATAATGCTTTGGATAAAATGGCTATTTTTTTAAAAAAATACATTTTTACTTTTTTTTTTAATTCAGAAACTAATCTGGAGTCTCTCCCTCTGGTGGACACCCACTCAAAAAGAACCCTCCTGATTAAGACGGTTGAAACCAGAGATGGACAGGTTGGTACCTTTTAGATACAATATGAGAAAGAGAAAAAAATAAAAGGATAATTTATAAACACAGGGCCATTTCAAATATGTATTGATCCTCTAGTCAGCATGCATATACACAAGATGCAGGCAGCTACCTTGAGAGGTCCCCAGGCCCACTGGAAGAATAAGCCCTGATTGTTTGGTCCTTAGACATGGCAGTAATCTTCCTGCACTCTAAAGTTTGTAATTTGAAATGAGAGTAAGCCACCCGTAAGGTACTTTCTAGATGAACTGCATTAAAGGGCTTTACCTAATGACATCAGTGAATATCAGGGATGCTTAGACATTGGACAAACACTTCTCTCTCAGTGACATAGTACAAGGACTTGCATATGGTCAATTTTTGTCTTTTTACCTCTTTATGCTAGGAAAGAAATGGTTACAATTAAATATAATTATGAAAGCTCAACTTCGCAAGAAAATATAAAAAGCATTTTATTTAATACATTTTAATATGTTTTGTTGCTTTTGAGCTTTCTGCCTAGGATTGCTACAGCAAATTTCCTAAACGCAGTTTTCAACTATCCTTTTGTGTGTCAGAACCTTTCGCTGGATAATTCTATTACTTGCAGGAGAAAATCTTGCCTATGCATCTCCTTAGAACCCTGCTATGAAGAGTCAGCATAGTCCCCCGCCTGCTCAGTAAATGCTGTCTCTTTAGGGCCGTGTCTTACTTACTTCTTGACTTACTTCTTTTTTGAGCAGGTGATCAATGAAACCTCTCAGCATCACGATGACCTTGAGTAAAACCTGCACGCACTCCGTGCCGCAGCGCAGCACCAGCAAGAAGACAGGAATTCGCATCTTCAGGAAACAGCTTCCAAGTGCCTTTTGCTGCAGTTTTCCAGGAGCGCAAGATAGATTGGAGATAGACATCAGCCCCAGTTTCTAACAACTGACACCCTAAAGATTTAGAGGTTTACAACACAATCTAGTTTACGAAGAAATCTTGTGCTAGAATACTTTTTAAAGTATTTTTGAATATCCTTAAAACTGCTTTTTTTCCCAGTAAATACCTGACCAACTTGTTACTGCTTCAATAAATCTTCAGAAATACTCTTTTGATGTGTTTTTTTTTATAATACCTAAACAAATCTCTTCAGTCCTATTGGCTAATTTACTGAAATCATACTTAGTTTTCAAGTTATAAACTCAATCTATTTATGCTTGCAATACAGTTTTCAAGTTAGCCTTTTAAAAGAGTGATTACTTCAATTTTGGGATGGGTGTATGACTTAGTGGTAAAGGTGTGCTCACGTGCACAGGCCCTGGGTTCAGTTTGTAGTGAATGTACACATGTATGCACATGTACACACACACACATAACTTAAAATTGATTCATAGATACTATATAGTGCTTAGGAAATGGCTCATTTGGTAAAATTCTTGCTGCAGAATTGTGAGGACCTGAGTTTAGACTCCTGGAACCCATGTAAAAAGCAGAACATGATGGTGTGCATCCAATTCCAGCATGCTTGCAGAAGGTAGGGGTGGGGAGGGTGGACAAAGGATCCCTGGGGCTTGCAGACAATCGATTAAGACAATTTGTGAGCTCCAGGTTCAGTGAGAGACTCTTCCCAAAAGTAGAGTATGAGACCTCTGGTCCCCATCTACACATGTGCACTCACATACATACACACATATCTGAACACATATGCCATGCACACAATAAAATGAAACAGATGCTAGGTAAAAGGCTCCCAGTCTGTGATGGCTCAACTTACAGCTGTTGACTCCATAGTATGTCAGAATGAGGGGCATTCAGTAGAAGCTGTACTTTGCAGTATGGTCTCTTCCCAGCCAAC